>NC_062565.1:20549598-21174598 GCF_022837055.1 Prionailurus viverrinus | reverse complement strand
AAAAAAAAAAAAATCTGCAATATTTGTTTTTGTTCATTACTATAGAAACCCTCCTAGCCCCCTCCTCACCCCCAGGTGTTATGAATGGAGAAAACTTCACTCGAATCCTTGAATTCTGATAAAATTTTTTCCGTAGACCATGGTGTGGCAGGATTTCTACTATTGAAGTGACATGCCACTGAAGGAAAATTCTAGAATTTTATGTAAAAAGCTTACTGTGAATGTAGATGACGGTTTGAATGCAGAAACACAGATTAATACCAATAATGGGAGAGATTCATGTGTGTCTTCAGTATTCATCTTTCAGTGTTTTTTGTTGAAGCACTTTTACTATAACACTGTTTACTATACGATCTCATATCAAGTTTGTTCACAGTAAACCCTAGTAAGATAATTAATTATGACGGTATCTTGGAAGCTGAGGACATGTGTTGTGATATTGCAAGTGGACAGGTTTTCTGCTTATACTTCATGCATTCATCTGTCTAGCCATTCAGCCATCTGGCAGATACTTAGATAGCCACCAGTGCTAGTGCAGAGAACAAGAGAGACAAGGTTATAATGAAACTTATTTTCTTTTTTAATGTTTATTTTTGAGAGACAGAGAGACCGACTGAGCAGGAGTGGGGGAGGGGCAGAGAGAGAGGGAGACACAGAATCTGAAGCAGGCTCCAGGCTCTATACTGTCAGGACAGAGGCTGAGGCAGGGCTCAAACCCATGACGCATGGGATCATGATCTGAGCCAGTCAGACACTTAACAGACTGAGCCACCCAGGCACCCTGAAACTTATTTTCAATGGAAGCCAAGGAGATGGTCAAACAAGTTGAAATACATGGTATTTTCAGTTTCTGGTATGTTCTGTGAGGAAGGTAAAACTGGGTAGTGGGCTCGAGGGCCTCTGCATGAATGGGGTAGGACACTTGACGTGAAACCTGAATGACCCGCACCAGCCCTAGAGTTCTGGGGTGGAGCAGCCCTGTGACCAGACTAGTTGAATGAGTTTGAGGAACCCAGAGAGAGCTAGCGTGTCTGAAAGGGCCTTGGGGTCAGAATATGCCGCCAACATATGAGGTCTGAGAAATGGGCACAGGCCAGATTTAATTCTATGAATGGAGCTGTCAGAGGCATTCAAGCAGTGGAGTGGTATGATATGATACATGTTTTAGACGCTCACTCTGGCTGCTGTGTAGAGAAGGCACAGGAGAAGGGCAAGAGGGAAATCAGGGAGGTCACTTTAAAATATAAGACCAGCAGATGGAAAATCCTGTAGAAGTGTTTTTGCAACACATCTATCCATGTGTTACACATGAATCCTTGTGCATAAATCTGTGCACATTTGTTCAATTCTTAATCTTCAAGACAAATTTCTAGCAGTGGAATTACTTGGAGAAAGGGCACACATATTTAAAATTCTGCTCCCTGTTGCTCAGCTGCTTTGTAGAAAGGTCGTTACCATTTTTACTCCCCTCAGCAATGCGTGAGAGATGCAGTTTGCTGAACCACACCAAGACTGCATATTTCTCATCCCTGCCACTCTGGAAAATGAAAAGACAACTGCTCAAAAGATGTAAATTAAGGGCACCTGGGTGGCTAAGTCAGTTGAACGTTTAACTCCCACTTTGGCTCAGATTATGATCTGAGGATCGTGGGATCAAACCCCACGTTGGGCTCCATGCTGAGTGTGGAGCCTGCCAGGGATGCTCTCTCTCCCTCTGCCTCTCCCCAGCTCCCTCACTGTCTCTCTCAAAAAACAAAACAAAAAAGATGTAATCCTCAAGTGTAGCATGGTGGAGACATGCCTCGATGGCAGTTTGAGTGACAAAGTCACAGGGATCTTAGTTGGAAGTGAAGGTGTGACATCACCGAACCCTCACACCACATCGATTGCCGTTCCTTCCGATCCAACATGGCACAGAGGATGTCCGCACACCGGAGCGCATCCCAGGGTTAGTAGTGACCAGTATCAGTCAACAGAGTTGAGAGCAGAGCCTGAGGGAGCCCACTGAAGGAGCTGGCATTGTCCAGTGTGGGGAAGAGAAACTTTGGAGAAACACTGCAGTCGTGAATATTTGAAGAGCTGCCATCTAGAAGAGAATGTAGACCGATTCGATGTTGCCCTGGGAGGATAGATGGACGTTTAAAAGAAGGATGGGATTTTTGACTCAACATGGGAAAGATGGCTGTAACAATTAGCATCGCTAAAAAACAGAGAAGTCCTGGTTGGCGGCAAGTGTTCGAGCAGAATGAAATGGTGATCTCTCCAGCCGAGTGGGAGGCTGGAGAGAGAGCATCTCAACTCCCCGCCAGTTCTGAGAGCATCTCAACTCCCCACCAGTTCTGAGGCCCGTTGTTGTTTACTGATCCTCAGGGTACATGGAAATGAGAAAAACAAACCCAAGCCTTCTAAAGAAGAGACGCAGGCTTGCCCCTCCCCACCCCCAGCCTTCCTCTCTTGGCCACACTCTGTGGGGAAGAGGCCATTACTGGCTCCTGTTGGTGACACGCCCCACTTCCTGTGAGTGTTCAGGAGGAAGCGGACAGTTAATGTTGCCACTCCTGCTATCAGAGGCCAGAGCAGAAGGGAAGGGGTCAGGTTAGGGAGAGTCTTAACTGCAGATCACATCCAACTTCAGAAATGGCTAAAGCTCCCCAGCTCTGGCAGCTGAACTACTGACTGAATGGAGTTTATGAGCCCACAGCTCTTGGTCACCTTGTTGGCTGAATGGGCAGATTGGAAACTCCCCATGTCTTGTCAACCAGAGATGTAACCCTGGAATAAAGGAGCACACTTGAGCTTTGAACCTACGGCTCCAGCGGGCTCAGTCCTCAGTCGGAGAACTGGAGTGGGTCGACGTGTTCAGCAAAGGCGTACTCGCCACCAAGCCCTTGAGACTGCTTTGATCTGGTCTCCTCTTCCTGCCTGTAGCAGCAGTGCAGTTCAAGGGCAGCCCCAGTTTTTCAGAATAAGACAGAGGCAGAACCGGAGGTGGGGAATGATCTGTTTCTGACCAGTGGCCCCTTCATTTTCCTGTTGACGTTTGGCTAGAGCTCAGTACCAACTGCTAGGCCTTGGACTGTGGTCACTCAGGGAGGAGGTGTCCAGGGTCAGGCTGGAGCCCTGAGGTGCCTTCCGGTGGTCCAGAATGCAGATCAAAGGCTTGGCCTTAGGAGGCAGTCTAGGGGGCAAAGCTCAGACTCTGAAGCCAGCACACCTGGGTCTGTCCTGGTTGGGAGGGTCCCGGGCATGTCAGCTTCTCCACACCGCACCGGCCTCCTCTGCAAGGTAGAAATGAGAATCTGTAAACTTCCCACCAGATAGGTTCTCACCACGTGCCCACTACTGTCCCTCATCCTCTGCTCTGTGAAAACTGCTTCCGTCACAAATCTCAGATCTGGATAATAAGGATCACTCTGTAAACGTGCGGATCATATGATAAAAAAGGTGGAGCTCAGCTAGTGAGCCACTTACAGTTAGTTGTCAGTCTGATTTCCCGTATTCTCTGTGGTTTTTTGTGGCCTCGTGTTACCGGGCACAAGTAACCTGTCAGCTGTAGAGAAGGTATTCGTTTTTAAATTAATTTTGAGTGATTTATTGAAAGGGTTTGGTACTCATTTACATATCTTAGTATTTTTCATACTTCCTTAGTTCTTAGGTGCTTTAACACATTTTTTTACACTTCTAGAATTGGAATATGCAGTACAGTAAATATCAAAAGAAACTTGCCAGCCCTTTCCTTTTTTCCTCTCAATGCTGATAGTAAGTGATGGTCTCTAAATCCCAGTCACCTTGGAATGAGGGAGGAGGGCTACTTAGGACAGGGCTATTGGTAGGAGCGCCTGGGTGGCTCAGTCTGGTAAGCTTCCGACTTAAGCCCAGGTCACAATCTCACAGTCTGTGAGTTCAAGCCCCACGTCAGGCTCTGGGCTGATAGCTCAGAATCTGCTTCGGATTCTGTGTCTCCCTCTCTGCCCCTCCACTGCTTGCACGTGCTCACTCGCTCTCTTTCTCAAATATAAATAAACATTAAAAAAAAAAAAAAAAGGACAGGGCAGTTGGTTCCCCAGAACTTTCCTGAGGCTTTATGTGACCAAGAATTAATAATAAATCATCCTTCCCTGATAATATTAGCAAGGAATTATGTGGACATGGGCATGATGCTTGTCTGTGTTTTTTTCCATTTTCTCCTGTTAGATCTGCTTACTCCACCACAGTGACACCCCCCAGCCCCCACCCAGAGAACAGAGGCTCGGCCTGAGGCCCATCTTCTCCGAGTCTAGGCCATATCCAGCCTGCTGGTGGATGGCTCTGTGGGCTGGGGGATAGACGGTCAGGGGCAAGTGTGGGGGCCCTCCACCTCCTAGGGTATGTCTATAGAACCGGAACAGGAGGCACCCAGGGTCTCACCCCCACACACCCAGAGAAAAGAGGATTCACAGGTAGTGTGGGGCAGGGTTGTCGGGGGGTAGGCATGCACTCAGCCACGTCATTGCACCGTCGGCCCACACACCTTCATTGCTGCCACTGCTGGGGGTTCACAGGCTGCTTAGCCTTGTCCTCCTCCGGCCTGTCCCCTCTGAAGAAGGCACAGCCCAGAGGGAGCTGAGCTGAGTTGTACTTCTTTCTAGAGTTGTGACCAGACCATGTATGAAAGCTTTGCCATCTTTTCCATTTCCTAAGTGCTTCCCCAGTACGATAATCCTGTGAAAAGAGCTATTTCTAAAAAGCTGGTCTCCATTCCTCCATCTGGCACAGTTTAACCCCAAAGATGATGATGGTGATGACGATTGTCATTAGGAAAACCAAACCCTTGATGTCACAGAGTAAGGAAATTGAGACTGACTGTCTTTTTGTAATCTCTTTCTCTCCTTATAGGCCTTGGGACCTTGTCCATAGGGTGTTTGTTTTAGAACTTGATAAAGTAAGGTCACTTAAATCAGGTCACCTATAAAGCTCCCTTTTTGGAGCAGAGGTACAGACTATGTGTAATGCTTTCTTACATGTGTGTTCCTGGCCCTGCAGATGTCAGGATTGCAACATGCAATTTACTCAACCCGTTGCCCCCGCTACTCTCACAATCCATAAATCCATGTAATATCATGAAAGACACAGAAAGTCTTTCCGGTTCACTGCAGACATTCCTGTGTTAGCACTTCTCAAATTTGACCCCCAGCGTGCCTCCAAAAGCAGAAGAGAACACATACCACTGGCATTTGTGAGGTGGCAGATGCAGAATGATGGCTTGATTTAGGAGCTGGCCAGATCTGGGAGTTCTTTATTCTGTAGCATTGTGTGTCCGAAAAGAGTACCTTTCGTCTGAACAAGCAGACCTGGCAAATCGGATGGTCTTTTATCTCATTAGCATCCGTGAAGTTCATGAACGTCTTCCAACAGACCGCAAAGCACTGAGCGCCATTTTTGGATAGCACTTGTGAGAGCTTCAAGGAGGGGTTCAGGGAGATGATATAAAGCTTTAAAAAGAGAGAAATCACTGTATAAATTACACTCCATACCTTAGAGAAAATGTAGGTACCAACCCCTAAATATATAATACAAAAAGTTAAAAAAAAAAAAATAAGCCAGCTCGGTTTTTTGCTAAATCACATTGTGTGTACGTGTGTTTGTTCTTTCCAGACATATGAAGATTCATGAGAAGGACCCTAACAGTGCTACAGCTACGGCGCCCCCATCCCCACTGAAGCGCAGGCGGCTGTCCTCCAAGAGGAAGCTGAGTCATGATGCCGAGTCAGAGAAAGAAGACCCAGCACCTGCTAAAAAGGTTCTCACTGCTCCCAGCACAGATGTGCCTAACCACTGGACTCCTGGCAGAAATACCTCTGCCTTTATTTTCACAGTCTGGGGACTTGGCAGACATCCATCCTAAGCTTTTAACCTGTGTTTTCCCACACTGTTTTATAAGGTGTCTGCAGGAAAGAGTACCCGTGTGCACTTCTCTGTGGGTCCCCCTACCTGAGCCCCAAGAGATGAAGAGCGTGTTTCGTAGCTCTGTGCTTTTTCCAGAGCTGGAGTGGAAGCTTCTCCAGCTGGAGTGGAAGCTTCATATGTATTAGGGGCTCCTGTCCTCACTCTTTGATTCTCTGTACCTGTCAGATACTAGGTGCTCCATAAACGTTTATTGAATGGATGAGTGGGTTGAAGGTGGATGGATGGGAGCATTCAGTGAGTGTTGTGTGAATAAAGCACTGTCAGTAGCATCCTTAATCCCTAGGAAGGAAGCCTCCTTTTCCTTTTAGATTTGGATTGAGTATTGGCTTCTCTTCTGAAGCAGACCCATGTGGGAGACCACCTTCCTGACTTCACTTTTTTCCCTTTCCCCAAGATGGTAGAAGACGGGCAGGCGGGTGACCTGGAGAAGGTGGACGAAGTGTTTCACTGCCCAATATGTTTCAAGGAGTTCGTTTGCAAGTATGGAATGGAGACCCACATGGAGACCCACTCAGATAACCCACTAAGGTAGGAGAAAGGGTGGGACACAGCTGTACTCTGGAAAGCTCTTTTTCCTTCTGTTTCTTTCTGGCCTATGACCTGTCCTTATTCCCCAGTCCTCCAAACTGGGCTAATGGGATTTAACTTGAGTTTGATGACAGCAAGGCAGCTAGTAAGAAAGGTGGATGGTGCAGGGAAGAAACCAGGCTGAGAAATGTCACAAGGAAGAAGTGGCTGTAGCCACAGGGTGTGTTCACCGAGGTTCACTGCACTTCCATTTCGCTGCTGGGAGGGCCCTTGGAGCCTTTGCTGAGAGTCCACTGTGCACAGGGTGCCCCGTCACAGGGGGCTTTTGAGCATCAGGCACATTGTCTATAACACAAAAGGTGTTGCAGCCCAAGTGATTGTTAGCTTGTGCAACAGTGTGGTAAGGACGGGAGGGCATGCCAGGTGCTCATCCATGTTTCAACTGGATTGGTAGCACAGAAACCTGAGAAAGCAGTTTGGGGTAAGAGGAGTTCTGTTCTGCTTCGTGCAAGATACTCAGCCTAACGTGAAGGCTGTCACAGTAAGATAGTGAGACATGATTGTTCTGCTGTTCTGGGTTCCATTTGTGGTCTTTGCTGCTCCAGCTTTCCTGGTTCTTCGCCTGCCCAAGCAGAGAAGCTGGATGGTGATAGGAGTTTCCAGCAGTGTTCAGGGCAGGGCCGGGGACAAGGTGGACTTGGCCTTCCTTCCTTATCTTCTCGGAGAACTTCATCAGGGAGAAAGTCCTGTGTTCTCCGTGACAGGTCTGGAACATTTTCCTACAGAATTGCCACTTTTAAAATGCTACTGCCACAGTTTCCGAGCATTGAAAAGAACCAGGTGCCATAGGGGCGCTAGAAGACTTGGAAGCTGTGGCCTGCAAGGCACAGACGAAGGTTCACCCAGAGCAGAGGCGAGCGCCTCTGTGCCCACAGCTCTGGGCTTCAGAAGGCAGCTTGGGAGTATGGAAATCTGGACACCTGTCTGACTCACCAACGTATGGGCCAGATTTCCTTCCTCAGGACAAGGCATTTGGGTGTGATTTGGGAGTACAGAAGTCTGACCAGGTTGAAGGCTTCTGTGTTGTAGGAAAAGCCTAACCCTATGGCGGCTTAAAGCCACGTCAGACGATTACACTTAATCACATCAGCTTGACATTT
The DNA here is from genome assembly GCF_022837055.1 of Prionailurus viverrinus. NCBI lineage: Eukaryota > Metazoa > Chordata > Mammalia > Carnivora > Felidae > Prionailurus > Prionailurus viverrinus. Next base: position 21,166,964 of record NC_062565.1, on the reverse strand, counting down.
TTTTCCATTAGGGGGAAAAAAAGAATCCATGAAAAGTTTAAACTGCTGAGCAGTTGAAGTGCTACAAAATGTCTTTTCATAACTCCCCCGTCTTGGGGAATTGCAGACCGCGTAGGAGAGGGCAGGGACTGGTGGTCAGAACCCCTGGACCCCATCCTACTCACATGGGGCCTGGATCAGCTATATTTGAACCTTGAAGGAGAGCTGGACCAGGTAGTCCCTGTGTTCCCTTTCCGGCCTTAAATTCTAGGGGTTGGTCTCTTTAACAGCTGTTCTTTTGTCTACCAAGAAAAAGCACTTGGCTCTTCCTTTTGCGGGCCCTCTGGTCCTGAGAGATTTGGGAACGTTAATGGTTTCATTAGCATCCGCAGCATCCCCAGGATGTGGGCTTGTGGTAGGTGGTGAATATTGAAATAGTTTTCTCAACCGAGGACCTGAGCAAACAGAGGAGAAGTGACCAGACAGGCGAGTCGTGGGCAGAGGCAGCAGACAGCACGTGGGACCCCGCCCCCCACCCCACGTTGCTGCCGGATAGCCACGCGAGCTGGCACTACAGAGGGAACACAGTGCCTGTCTCTGAGCTCCTCTGTGTGTTTTGTTTCACTTCGTGCTTTAGTCTGGGATCACAGTTCATCTTTGGAACTACCCGTTTGTCCCCTTCCAGATAATTCTGTCCTACAGGAAAAATAATTTGAGTCTCACGAGAGATTTTTGAGCAGCTGGAGCCTGTACAGCACCACGTATACCAGTGATAGAGGACGCTCGAGTGTCCCCTTCTCACATGGTGGCCTGGATGAGGGAGTGGGTTCCCCTGCAGCGGGGCCCTCTGGACAAGCACTTGCCCCAGGGACAGGCTGGGCCCGCTATTCAGAGGTGGGGACGGGCCCTGTGTTGGACACTGGTTGTCCCGTTCTGCACAGTTTGGTGGGCAATTCACTTGCCGTGACTCCAAGGCCAACAGGGCAGATGATCTGTGAAGTTGAGCCTCAAGTCCTGCCTATTTTCCTCGCCTACTCAGGAATAATGCCCTTTGTCTGGAGGGGGGTTGACTGGAGTTGCTCGGTAGCCTGGCTGGGCCTCAGCCCCTTCTGGCAGCCTTCCACCCCACGGGAGCCCCCAGACGCTGTGCCCACAGCGCATCCATTGTGGGGGGGTGGGTGGTGAGCATGCCATCCCCCAACTAGTGGCTGTTGTTGTGCGGGGTGGGGCTTGCATCTGGAAACCAAAGGGACTTGATTACAGAACACAGTTAATTTCCCTTTCTCCTCTCTGCTCTCCTGTTCCACATAATAGCCTGCTATCAGAGGAGGCCATGGGGGCAGGCATGAGCCGGCAGGGCCCAGCCAGGCAGTGAACTGTGACAGTAGCCGGTGGGAGAGGCTGCTTGTTAACCCAGAGCTAAAATAGACACCAACTCCATTTGCAAACCCCAAAGGCAGCAGAACCACAGTGGGATGCTACCAGTTCAAACAGAAAGTTTATAACTCAAAACAGCTGTTGGTTTCTCGCTCTTCTGCCCTCACCCCCTCAACCCCCCAAAGCTGGCCAGGTGCCTGTTATCCCTTAATAAAAAGTGTTGGAGATCTAAACCCGTGCAACTGCTGAGGCTGTTCTCCCTTCCTCTGTGTTTCAAATTAATGAAGTGTGTGTTAGCATGGAGCAAAGGGAAGACAGGGAGCTGCTGGTAGTGATTCTAGCTCTTTGTGCTGGGCATTGCTTGTGCCCAGACATGACCAACAGTAAATCCACATCCTCCTAGACAAGGAGGGCTTATTGAGAGCTGGCATTTGGAATCAGGGGTGAGGGACAGTACTTTAAACGTTCTAGTCACATTTTAAAAAGTAAAAAGAGGGTACCTCAGTCGGTTAAGCATCCAGCTTCAGCTCAGGCCATGATCTTACGGTTCGTGGCTTCAGGCCCCGCATTGGGCTCTGTGCTGACAGCTCAGAGCCTGGAGCCTGCTTCGGATTCTGTATCTCTGTCTTTCCCTCCTCCGCTCATGTCCTCTCTATCTCTCTCTCTCTCAAAATAAATAAATAAACACTTATTTAAAAAAGGTAAAAAGAAGTAGGCAAGATTAATCATGTTTCTTTGTTCATTATACCAGTGATACCAAAATATAACATCAACACACAATCAGTATAAAAATTGTCAGGGATGTGTTTTACCTTCCTGTTTACATACAAGGCCTGTGCAGTTCAGTGAGTGAGGTGCAGTAACAGCCCATCTCAGTTTGAACCAGCCACATTTCAGGGGCACAGCAACCCACCACACAGGTGTAGGTCCAGGACAAGCCCACCTACGGCAGGGAGGGCACCGAGGCAGCAGCTTGGCTGTAAAGGCCCCTGGGCTTGTGTCTGAATGACTTGTCTCAGGCTGGCGAGGGCTGGGCCAGGAGGGTTGACAGCTGGGTGGTTACCATGGCTCTGTGACTGCTGCCAAGGGCAAAATATAGCAAAACTTATTGTATAATCTTATGTGGCTTCTCGATTAAAGGTCAGGTGGTGAATAATTTTTAAATTATTTTAGTTAAAACGTATCCAAATGATTGAGTGTTTCTTGTGTGCCAGGCACTCCACCAGACTTGAAGGAAAAAATACAATGATGTTAGAGACAGGGCCCCTCCAGGGCCAGTCAGGAAACAAGTAAATGGGAAGTTCTAAAACAAAGTGAAAGGGATACATTCAGGGCTATGAAGGGCACAAGCTGCCTATTGTCGAAGCAGAGGGAGCCTGATCCAGTTAGTGTAAAGCTTCCCTTGACATTTTGCACTGGATGTTGTGACACTTCACTGTGTCCTGTAGGTGGAGGCTGGAGGCTCTCCTCTGCCTGATCAAATTATTGATCTTGATTGTCAGTAAGAAAAGTTTTAAGGTGACGCCCTTAAATCTATGTCAAGAATTAGCATGTGGGGAACACACTGGGCTCTGACAGGTTCACCCTTCCGGCTGCATGAGAGCTTGTCCCGCACCTGCACGATGAGGATAAGTGATGTTACAGGCACGCAGGCCAGGCTGAAAGCCACCCCCTTCATCTTAGTGGTGGAGGGAGGTGCCAGAACCTTCTTTCTTCTGGATTCTCAAGTGTTCCAAGGAATGTTTGGCTCCCTTCACTGCACCACCCTCCCCATACACACCCCCATCACCTACAGGGAGCCCCTAAAGACTAATTCACATTGCATTGGGCCCACACTTAAATGTAATCCTAAAAATAAGGAAAAGGGTATAAAAAATATTCATCAGCATCTTGTACTTAAGACTCCCAGGGGTCCATGGCTTGGCCAAGTGGCGGCAGCTTTAAAATGGTGCTGGGGGCTGAGTGAGGAGGCAGGGGACATGTCCCCCTGGCCAGCCTGGAAGTCGGAGGCACCTTTGTCAGTATCCCCCTCTCCACCCTGCCAGAGGGGCCTCCCCACGACTTGGGCTATTCAGAGCCAAGGAGGCCACCGGCTTCTGCACTTAACCTGCCCACGATGAAGTGCCTCTGACCCGCCCTGACTTCACGCCATGCTGGTTGGTTGAACCGTCCGGGCAGGGTGTCGGGACGCAGTGTGCAGTCTGGCAGATTCCTGGGTGTGGGGAGGGCAAGCCGCCACCCGCCAGCCACCGGCCAGGGCCCTGTCACAGGGCCCTCACTGTTGCTCCCAGCAACTGGGAGAGATTAGTGCAGCTGTTGGATGTCAGTTCTCTGGCTGGACGGGAGGGAGGGCGGGGAAGGGTGGGCACCAGGGCAGGAATGTCTGAACCGGGTGGGGCTCTGAGGAGAGGTTGTTTGCACTTACCCCTTCTTGCCTCTGGAGACAGAGCAGGAAAAAATGGAGCATGAAATCCCTTTTAAGAAGGAATGTCAGTCTCTCGGTTAAAACAATGTAATGGGCAAGAAATTCAGTATATCAAGGAAGCAGCCAGGGTGAGCTGAGTGTTCTCAGCAAGGTATCTCACAGGTTCTGATGACAAGGGCTGGGCCCTCTGTCTGCTCAGGGAGTATTAGTGGCAGGGAAGGCTCACAGGTGAGCCCCTGTCTGGTGTCCAGACATTAAGATTGTGCCATGGGTTGTAGAAGGAGCTGAGGGCATCTGCAAATCACTGTCCTCTGAACAGAAGCATAGCCAAGTGGAGTTAAGCTGACTAGCTCCATCCAGCCCAGCCTGCTACCTGGCATCTCCCTGGCCCCCCAGGCGAGCCGACGCTGTTTGCCCATCTGGAAAATGCATTTGAGGACTTGTGGCGAGGATGAAGGGGGCAAGCCAGTCCTCAGACTGCAACAGACATGGAGTGGGTATCCCATTCCTAGGACATTGAAGAGTCAAATTCCAGGGCTTCCCCCAGGTACTATTTATAATTGACAGAAAACATAAAAGCAGTTTGTCTTCTAGTCTTTATTGTTACAAAGAGCTGTTTTTTTCTAGTTCTGCTTTCGTAAAGATTGGGAAGCTGAATGGCTGTTTAAATTTGGTTTGAGTCCTACCTACCAAATTTTGTAATCCAACTGTGAAAGCCAGACAGAAGCTTGAAGGAACTTGACAGAAGCTTGAAGGTTCCTTAAATAGTGGAACCACACATCATTTTCCTTAGATTGTTGGGGAGGCCTGAGAGTCCTGAAGAAAGGTGTTTCCTAATGTTTGAGATTTGCCGAAGCAGTTTTTCCAAAATATGTTTAGCATAGTAAATATATGTTTTCCCCCCTTAACTGCCATGATGGTAGATGTGATGCTGGTGTGAAGGGGAGACGCCTGGAGGGGGCGCTGCTTATCTCTTTCGCCTGCTCTTGAGCTTTTGGTTGACTTCAGAGCTCTCTTCTTGGCCCAGAGAGTTGTGGTCACCGGATGAGTACAGCACTACTGTAGCAGGCACTGGGAGGAGCTAATTTCCAAATTGTTTAGCCACATGATTTGGGGGTTTTGTTTTAAAGCTTCTCTGTGGCCTCGCTCTCCACTTCTGTAAATCCCGTTGCTGACACATTTGCCTTCAGATTTACCTTGGCTTGACTCTTCATCTTTGAAAGGTGCGCATGCTTCCTTCTCATCTTAAGTACTTTGGAAACCCGCTCCAAAGAGCGTGGACACATTGCTAATTTCAGGGCTGGTGTCCTTAATGGTGAGACCTATTCCTTTTTTTTTTTTTTTTTAAGTCTATTTACTTTTGAGAGAGAGATAAAGAGCACAGGTAGGTGAGGGGCAGAGAGAGAGGGAAACACAGAACCGGAAGTAGGCTCCAGGCTCTGAGCTGTCAGCACAGACCCCAACACAGGGCTCGAACTCACAAATCGCAAGATCATGACCTGAGCGGAAGTCAGACACTTAACTGACTGAGCCACCCAGGTGCCCCAGGTGAGAACTATTCCTGATGTGTAACTGTTGGCTCTGCTGTGAGCCTTCCAAACCGCTGGCTTTGTTTAGGGCTTCCTCCGTTCCCTACCCAGAATGCCCAGACTGTAGTAGCACATTTGTCACGCTGCATTTCTACCCCAGCACAGGCTTACGTATAGTTTTCTTTGAAGAAATAAATAAGAAGGAAGGCTTTAGTGTCTTCTTACAAGGGCGTGTGTTATAAAAGAACTGATGTCAGAGTGCCTGAGTGGCTCAGCCAGTTAAGCATCCAACTTGGGCCCAAGTCATGATCTCACAGTTCATGGGTGTCTTTGCTGTCAGCATGGAGTCTGCTTCAGATTCTCCCTCTCTCTCTCTCTCTCTCTCTCTCTCTCTGTCTTTCTCTCTCTCAAAATAAATACTAAAAACTAAATAAATAGATAAGTAAATAAATAAAAGAACTGATACCACGGTGTTCTGCCTCATTACCACAGGCACACTGTGACAGGGGTCAGTCCTCAATTCGGTGACTTGAAAATTCTGACTTTTGTCTTTTTAAGACTGGTGGTGGATGTGGGTATGAATAAGAGCATTCATTTTCATTAAAGTCCTTTGAGAATTAAAAGGACAGCCAGTCCCCTCAGCTAACGAAGGAGAGTATTTCCTTGACCTGCTGGAGCTGGCTTGTTCTGTCCTTGCCTTGCTGTCTGTGTGCCTGTGACAGCCAGGGGCAGGGGCTGAGCTGTGGCTGGAGTGGTTGGGTCTCTGTGTGGCTTCAAGACCAGTGTTCCCGTGAGACTCAGGCTTCTCCGACTGTGCTCCGAATGTGCTCTGTCCAGGCCCACCAAGGCCAGGGCCAGTGTGCTGTGTGATTTTGCTTATTTGCTTAATCTCTGAAGGAGAAGGGACAAGAAGGGCTGTGGATAAAGTACATATTGAAGGCTCTGTGTGGTTGCCGTGCAGCCCTCCAGCCCCCGGGGCCACAGTGGAAACTTAGCTCACAGCACCCCCACATTCTGCTGGGAGGCATTTCACTCCCTTAAGACCCCCACCCCAGCCCCCTCCTATCTGTGCTTCGCACCTACCCATACCCTCCGGTGACCTTGCAAGCGGTGCTAAGGAAGGTGGGGGGAGCAGATAAGCTGCAGGCCTTGTGCCTCTTGCCTCTGCTGTTACGAAGCCGTGACTGCATGCCCCAAACCATAGCTCTTGCCTTGCCGCCCGACCCTAACACAGCCATGGGGCCCCCACCCCAGGAGTAGGAGCCGCTGTGACTGAGCAGCTCTGTGGGAGGCTGGGCCATCACAGGTGACGAAGTGAGAATGGTAAAATCTCCAGTATTCTGAATTCAAATTTCTTTCTTATGGAAGCATATGCTGTCATGTGGTGGAATTCATGTGTTTTCTGGGTGAAATCGGCTCTGGTGAACTGCATTGGGGTGCAGAAATACCGTTTCTGCGAGCAGAATGATTGGGGGCTCACATACAGGTGTGTATGGGTGTGCGTGTGTAAGCTGAGGGTGGGCTGAATGTCCGTATGCGCATTCATTCCTGTTTGATGTGTAACCTCACCTTGTCCTTGGGAGTTTTTTCCACTGATGAGTTTTGTTTCCCTTCGAGTAATTTATTTCAGTATGTGATTTTAAAAAAATAAAAACATTTAAAGGAGGGTTTTAATTTTTTGTTGTTTATTTTTTTGAGAGAGAGCATGCCTGTGTGCGTGCAAGTGTGGGAGGGACAGAGAGGGGCTCTGTCAGCACAGAGCCTGACGTGGGGCTTGAACTCACAAACCATGAGATCATGACCTGGGCCAAAATCAAGAATTGGACACTTAACTGACTGAGCCACACAGGTGCCACCCAAAAAGAGAAACTTTTGTTTTTAGAAGTATCAGTGGAGTTCTGTTAGCATCTTTTTTTCTTTTTTTCCAGAGGGACAGAAAGAGAGAGGTGCACAAGTGAGCAAGGGTTAGAGAGAGAGAAGCGGGGCTCACCCAAAGTGGGGCTTGTGTTTTACCTAAGGCTCATGCTCATCCAATGTGAGACACAAACTCAGGAACTGTGACATCATGACTTGAGCCAAAGGCAGATGCTTAACCACTGAGCCACCCGGGCACCCTGTTAGAATCTTTCAATCCTATAACTGGAGGGGCACCTGGGTAGCTGAGTCAGTTGAGTGTCCAACTTCAGCCCAGGTCATGATCCTGCGATTCATGATTCTGAGCCTCGCGTCAGGCTCTGTGCTGACAGCTCAGAGTCTGAAGCCTGCTTCAGATTCTGTGTCTCCCTCTCACGCTGCCCCTCCCCCGCCTGCACTCTCTCTCTCTCTCTCTCTCTCTCTCTCTCTCTCTCTCTCTGTCTCCCCAAAATAAACTTTAAAAAAAAATTTTTTTTTAATTAAATTTTTTAAAAAAGCAATCTCAATTTGTAAGATTTCCCTCAGGCACGTTGTCAAAATCACACGCAAGATGAAACTGCCCTACAACAGTCCTTGGTCCTAGGATGATTAAAGTACAGCCCTACTCCTTCTGAACGTTTTGCAGTGGTATGGTCCATGAGTACGTGGAGTACCATCCAGGGTGGGATTGAGAGATCCCACAAGCCGGGGTGAAGGGAGAGTTGCGGGGACCACCTGGCCAATGGCTGTGGTCTTAATGAAGACTGACAAGCCCAAGTGAGGTTAGCAAATACCCCAAGATCAGAGCCTGCAACAAGCAGCATCGCCCGCAGATTGACAGTGACCTCCATTGTCCTTGAAGAGCTCTTTAGAAATACAGTTGCAAAGTGTTTTTTCCCCAGGGGCCTTGGGAAGGCTGGTTGAACCGGAGTGTCTCTGGCTGACAAAGACCCGTCCAAATGTTTCTGGGTGATGGTTTTCCACACTGGTTTTATTTAAGGTCTGCCAACAGGTGCCGAGCATAAGATGGGAGGCAGTGTTTTTCTGTGGGGTTTTATTTTCTTCCTTTTAACTAGCCTCACAATATGCTTCTGGTTTCAAAGCAGATTTTTTTTTTTTTCCTCTGCCACTTTCCCGCCGCTTGTTTGCGAGATGACATTCTGTATCTTTTCAGAAGTGAAATAGTAGTGCCTTGATTGAATCCCATGAAAACAGAGGTGTGAAATTGTGGATGTGGGCCTTGTTTAGGTCTTACTTAGAAGGCTCTTGGTGCACATGCAGGCTGGGATGACATGTGCTTCTCTTCTGAGCTGTGGCCCTGGGAGCAGGAGTGGAGGCCCGGGGTCGGCGGTGGGGAGCAAGAGTTGGGGGGGGGGAGCAGGAGTGGGGGCCACGGGGTGGGGGGAGCAGGTGGCAACCAGGAAGGACATGCATTTCTCCTGTGAGTCTCAAGATGAAACAGCAGAGGAGACAATGGTGGAGTTCTTGAGAATGAAGAGAGAGAACACATCCTTTGCAATTAAAATTCATTTTCCCTGCATTCTCATGTTAGCTAGAGTGGCCAGGAAATGGGCTACTCCTGATGGTTGTTGTTCCTAGCAGTGTACGATAATGGTTAAATAGCACCTTGCAGGTTCCCAAGCATTTGGTTCTCCGTCACTGATAGTAGCTCTAAAAATGCCCATTTTACAGATGAGAAAACAGAGGCCCAGAGAAGGATGGGGAAGAGCTCTCAAGGCTTGTGGCATCAGATGTCCTTAGACTCTCACTTAATTCTCACTATACGAAGAAGGTCATGAGGAGGCAGATTCCTATCTCAGGCCTGTTTGGGAAATTCTGCCCAGCTGGCAGCCAAAATGCAGATGAAATGAGTGGTCCAAGGTCACACGACCTCCGCTTCCCCTCCTCCACTGTCCCTGATCCCTGAGCCCATCCCATACCGCTCCCCAGGTACCTTCCACGGGGGAGGACACAGAGCATGTGGTCGGTGCTGGTTGTCAGCCATGTATTTATTGAGCACCTACTATGTGTGAAACTAACCTAGACGCCAGAGATGGGAGGGGTTTGAAAGTGAACGAGAGAATGAAGGAAGGGATAGACGAGTGGGAGATAAGTGAAGAAAATGGTATCCTTGAAAACTCACAGCTGTGATAGAAGTGCAGTAAATTCTAATTGCCACATTACGAGACACTCTACTCCCTTGTAGAAAACTGACTTCTGTTGCCCCTCACACTGAATTTTCTTTTTTTTTTTTAATTTTTTTTTTAACGTTTATTTGTTAATGAGAGACGGAAAGTGAGGGGGGAGGGGGGCAGAGAGAGAGGGAGACACAGAATCCGAAACAGGCTTTAGGCTCTGAGCTGTCACTGCAGAGCCCGACACAGGGCTCGAACTCACAGACTGAGAGATCATGACCTGAGCTGAAGTCGGTCGCTTAACCCACTGAGCCACTCAGGTGCCCCCACACTGAATTTTCATAGCAGGCATCACACTGATGCAGTAGACTCAGGGAGGGTATTCATAAAGGTCTCTGGAGTAGAAGAAAAAATGATAGACCTTTTATCTAACCCTTTAAAAATGTTTATTTTTGTATTTTGTGACTTACCTGACGTGTGCAAATACCTACACATAACACGCATGCACACACATTTGTGTGTTAAACAACAAACGGATAAGAGTACATACTCAAAAACTTTCTACTTACCAGGCGTCGTACAGTTTACAAAGTTTGCAGTCCAGTTCTCAGGCTCACCTGCTCACCTTTTGCAGTCGACTTGCATGATACCAAGAGTCAGTATTCTTTATACCCAGCCTGTTTATGTCAGTAATACTTGCGATCATTTCCTATAATCAATAGAATTTTGTATAAGCTTGTGAAATTTTTTTATAACCATAATCTGTGTGAGGGGCGTGTGTGTGGCTCAGTCGGTTAAGTGTCCAACTTTGGCTCAGGTCTTGATCTCATGGTTCGTGACTTCAAGCCTCGCATCAAGCTCTCTGCTGTCAGCACAGAGCCAGCTTTGGATCCTCTGTCCCCACAACCCCCCCCCCCCCCCGCCCCTCCTCCACGTGCACACGCTCTCTCTTTCTCTTTCAAAAATAAACACTAAAAAAAAAAAAAAAAGAATAATCTCTGTGAAAGCTAAGTTGGGCTGTCTTGTTTGTGGTCCAGATTAGATACTTTTTTTAATTGCTGTCAAATTTAGGGTAGGCGAGACATCTGTGAGCAGTTGAGAGAAATAATCATAAAAGCCTAAAAGGATCATAAATCCTAAAAGAATTCTGCTTTAGCTTGATATGCAAAAATCTAAGTTCTTGCTCTGCCTCAAAGAGTCTAAAACCGGGTATCAGAGATGTTGAATGGGGAGCATGATTCGCGCCCTAACAAACACATGGAACTTCTCTGGGTGCAGCTGGACTCAAACACAAGCCCTTGGAGAGTGAATGTGGAATCGGTTACTGCTCTTTATGTCCCTGAAGATTGCAGCAAACACAGAATTAGCAAATGTTAAATAGTGTTCCTAGAGGAAACATAGGGTACCATTTCCTACAAGCCTCTGTCTACATTTTCATCAGCTAATCAGTACAGAAACTTTTGTTTCTGTTTAAGGAAATCTGAATGAATACCACTGACTCGGGGCACCTGGGTGGCTCAGTCCATTAAGCATCCGACTTCAGCTCAGGTCACGATCTCACAGCTTGTGAGTTCAAGCCCCGCATTGGGCTCTGCACTGATAGGATAGCTCAGAGCCTGGAGCCTGCTTCAGATTCTGCATCTCCCTCTCTCTTTCCCTCCCCTGCTCGCTCACGCTCTCTCTCTCTCTCTCAAAAATAAACAAACATTAAAAAAAAAAAAATACCACTGACTCATTAACAGTGAACTCACAGCCAATAGCACTGTAATTCACGCCTGAACAAAGTTTGCCTGACACATGCATTTTTGCCACAAGGCACATCACTGCTTCTTGCACTTGTGTAGTATAGGTGGCATGTTAGCTCTGTGCTGGGAGCCATTTTAAGCCATGAAATCACCAGCAAAAAGCACAGAAATGCTAGAAATATGGCTCTACATATACTGCAGAAGGACACTCATGTACAATGGGAGCTGAAGCAAGATGGCAGGGCAGCATTGGGTTCAGCCATAGCCAGGAATGCGCGGAGGGCAACTCCAGTTTCTCTCCTCTCTGTGCATGTCCTCAGATGCGCTGCAAGTATCCATTTGGGGTTTTCAGATACATTTTAACAAGTAAGCAAATCCACAAATACAGAACCCACCAATAACGAGGGCCAACTGTCTATGTTTTAGATTAGATAAAATAGTTAATGTATGCATGACTTTTTTTTTTTATGAGTGCCCCACCCAGCCTTTACTGGACTTTGATCAATGAGCCCCTCTCTGCAAGGTGCAGGGAAAGCTGAGCGAGGAACCAGGGCCAACTTTCAGGTGTAACTGAATGATCGATCACACACTCATTGCTTCCTACTAGTGCTGTTTGTCTCGCGGGGTTGTTGGACTGAATGAGTTTAGGTGTTTGTAGTCAGTGCTACAATTAATTTGGCAAGAGAGAGTGCAGACTTCAGGTGCAGAGTGCCTAGTGGGTGACAGCCCTTGGTGCCTACCCTAGACTTTCTCACCTCCTCTTGTTCTCACCTTCCAGGGAGGGCACAGACCAGCTTCTGTTTCCTGCAGCTTCCCAATCCACACCTGCTTACAGCCAAGACAGGACAGAGGGGAAGAAGGAGGGAGAGAGACAGCACCATCTCTGGTTCATAAGAGGCCAAGCCAGATGAGGCCATGGGCTCGACTGCCCAGCCCACCGAGTGTGGCTCACTCTGCCTGTGCATAAATCCCACACCATGGAGCCTTCCTGAGCCCTGGGCTCGGCGCCTCCACCTTTTTTTCCAGAAGCTCTGATTGTCCCATAGGTTTGTTGGGGAAATGGGTTCCTTCCCTTCACCTGTGCTACAGTGAGACTCAGCATAAAGACCTCTCTTCTGGGGTTTATAAATTGAAATCCCCACACGCATCTACCACAGTGCTGTGGACATTTCTGAAGCTCAGAAAAAGAGGCCACAAGTCAGCCCGCTCTCATTAGCCATTTGTAATTAGATGTTTCTCTCTTTTAAGTGTATCAGGAACATTTCAAACGTATGCACAAGTAGAGAGCACAGTGTCATGACCCTCTCACGCACCCTCCCCCCATTTTCAGGAATTACTAACTCACGGCCCATGGTGTTTCGCCTCTTCCCCCATCCCAGATCATTTCAAAACAAATCCCAGGCATCACATTTCACATAACAGTATTTCATTACATTACCTCTAAAGGAAAGGGATGTTTAAAAAAAAAGACATAACCAAAATATTGTCACAACTTCAAAAAGTAACAGGGATTTCTTACTATCATATGTATCTGATCAGCGCTAAATTTCCTGAATTCAGGCATTTCTCTCGTCCCTTCAGGTCAGTACAGAGTGTTCAGCTGACCGCTGGCATGGGGATGGGTTGGGGACTACAAGGAGTGTGCAATTGAACTTGGGTCTGGGGGGACTGAAGTCCCCATGATAGAAGAGAAAAACGTTTCCAGAGCAACAGGAAAGGACAGAGCTGCCATGGGGCATCGAGGTCACGGCCCCTCCACACATGCAGCGTGGAACTTGAGCGTGTTCTGGACAGAAGGAGAGCCTCGCCTGAGGAGCCACAGACACACCGCTTCCCTGCTTAACTTTCTCACAGCCTAGGACTTAGCACTCTGGGTGTTTTGGGCAGGGTTCCCTGTGGTTGGGGGGCCATCCCCCCGGAACGTGGGCTGCGTGCATGGGATGGCCAGGGAGGGAGACGTAGCCGTACTGTGGGGGCCCTGGAGCGTCTCACGGTTGGTGACCTCAGCACCGTTCCCCCAGAAGGAGCTTTGTGTTTTGAGTGGCTCATGGGAACCCAGCATTCTAAATTTAATTGAATGATGACAGGAGTCTTGATGGTGAGACGCGGCCGAGGTAGCAGCGGAGATAGGAGAGGTGGACGCACAGCAGGACCTCGCTTGCTGGGGCCTGCCACCGCGCGATAAGGACAGCAGAGTCGCACATACTTGGCACTTCTTTCAGCGCGAGAGGACGATGAACTCTGCTGCCTCGCGGGTCATTTCGTTATCTATTTCCAGAGAAGAATCTCAAAGCAAAAAAAAAAGTTTTCCATTAAGGTGCATGTAGTCCAGATGCAGACTCCAGCAGGTCGCCCTACCCCTCCGAGACCCAGGTTCTTTCTCTGTAAAGCACTCGTGGGACCTGCCTTAGGGGTTTCGTAAGTGGCAAAGGCATGTGTATGTGCAAATACTTGGAAAGGTGCTAGGCACACAGCACTGTCCAACAGAACTTTCTGCGGTCATGGAAACATAGCAGCAGGTCAGGTCTGCACTGCACTGCCTGATGTCACTGAGGAAATTTTAATTCACTTAAACAGCCCCACATGGCTTGTATGGCTACCGTATTGAGTGCCAGTCTAGAGGATGTTGATAACACCCCGATGATAGGATAGTTGTTAGGGTGGTTCTGAGTGAAGACCCAGAAGGTGACGCTGGTATGAAGAGTGGAGGAAGCATTATAAAATGTGTGTGTTTCACGTCTGTGTGGCCCAGGACATTGAAGGTGGAGGTCACCTCTGAAGTTGGGGGTGCTGATCTTTAGATGGACTGCATCTGTGGGGGTCTTTCAAGGAAAAGGAGACATCATAACAGGTGTGGGCGGGAGGGTGAAGGAGGCTCATATTTTGTCTTTGCTTCATACTGGCTATGTGACCTTGGCCATGTCACTTAACGTTTTGAGCCTCCCGTGTTTTTATCTGTAAGATGGAAGTCCGGATATCCACCTGCCTGCCACGGTCGTGGTGCCTGCTTACTGTGGGAGCTACAGGTATTTTTCAGATAACGATGGTAATATCAGAATTGAACACAGTCACTGGCTTGGACTACTAATTCAGTTGGAGAATTTGATTATCATTTCATCCCGATCAGAGACCAGGGATGCCATCGTGATTGCTCTCGGTTCGGTGTAAACTTATGCTATTTGGCTTGTAAACATTTATGATCACTAAAATCCACTGAGCCAAGGGAGGGAGAAAACCTTGGAAATGATCGTTTTATGCCACATAATTGAGGTAAGCAGAAGTAAGCACAGTGGCTTCAGGTTCCCAGCTGTCTTAATGGGCACACCTGTTCTGTCTACAAAGCTTGGATATCCAGAAGTTGATAAAATACTTTTTTAAAGGAAGCGTTTTTCTTGGTGTTAACCGTGAGCAGACTGGCTTCTCGAGATTATACCATTTTTATTTCAATTGAAATGAAGCAACAACAAATATAATAGGCTCCTGGATAAGTGGCAACTCTGATTGGGCCGCCTCCTCATATCCTATCCCTTTTTTCTCTCAGATGTGACATTTGCTGTGTCACCTTTCGAACACATCGAGGATTGCTACGCCACAACGCGCTTGTCCACAAACAGCTTCCCAGGGACGCAATGGGAAGGCCTTTCATACAGAACAACCCTTCCATTCCTGCTGGCTTCCATGACTTAGGATTCACTGACTTCTCCTGTAGGAAGTTTCCTCGAATTTCTCAGGTATTTTGGTCAGCCTGCAGAACCAGCAGCCACCTCCCTGGGCCGCGTGGTTGGACTACACCTCCTTACCCTGAGGTCTCCCTTCCGTAAAATGTTGTCCCTTGGGTTTTGTCTTTTTTGTAACAATGTTTTCTCTTGCAATTCAGCTTGACCCTTTCAGTCTCCATTGGGTTGTTGAGAAAGGATAGTTGGGTTTTAATCTTGTGTTGAATTTCTTACCACCTTGTGTAAGAGTCTAGCTCACCGATGCCTTTTGCCCATTCTTGGGCGTTTGGATTTAAAGTTGTGAAGTGCTCACCACCCCCACTCCCACCTCTATCTGAACTGAATTTGTTTTCTTAAATATTTCTTTAATATCCACATTACAGGTAAATATTTCCAGTGTGGTACTTTCTTTAAAAAATTTTTTTTCAACGTTTTTATTTATTTGGGACTGAGAGAGACAGAGCATGAACGGGGGAGGGGCAGAGAGAGAGGGAGACACAGAATCGGAAACAGGCTCCAGGCTCTGAGCCATCAGCCCAGAGCCTGACGCGGGGCTCGAACTCCCGGACTGCGAGATCGTGACCTGGCTGAAGTCGGACGCTTAACCGACTGCGCCACCCAGGCACCCCCAGTGTGGTACTTTCTATTAAAAATGTTTGGGTCATTATTAACCTGAACCGTATTTGTTCCCTGCCTACCGAAAACTACTTTGAAACTTTTTTTTCTTTTCAATTTTAAAAATTGAGATCGAGGATGTCAACAGTGAAACTCTTAAGGCACAGAAGCCTCAAGGGTAATGGGTTATTCCATATGTATACACCCACGTGTGTACGCCCACGTGTATACACCCACATAACCCTCCCGGCAGATGGCACAGCCTCAGGCCCCTTCCCAGGCAGTGCCCCTCGTGTTATTATTACTTAACTGTATTTCATTGCTTCTCTGAGATACCCCAGGGATTGATGTCATTTGTCAAGCAATATGATGTTTAAGGTGCTTTGTGGTCTTCCTTATTCAGCCTAGGGACAGGAATTAGCAAGCAGGGGGAGGCCAACTCCTTAGATAGTACAGAGAGAGGCTGGGTACTGGGGCAGCTATATAACAGATACTTTCTGCATCTCGGGGTAGTGATTATTTTTAAATCCTCCTTATTCCCTTGCTTTTGCCAACCCGCCTTCCACGCAGGCCTGGTGTGAAACAAACCTACGAAGGTGCATCAGCGAACAGCACCGTTTTGTCTGCGACACATGTGACAAAGCATTCCCCATGCTCTCCTCGCTCACCCTGCACAAGCAGACCCACGTCGCCACGGACCAGGGACGGGACAGGCTGCAGGCCAAGACCCTGCCTGGTGACGCCCTGGACCAGAAGGTCTTCCTGGCCTTGCTGGGCCTGCAGCACACCAAAGACGTCAGGCCTGCCCCCGCTGAGGAGCCCCTGCCGGATGACAACCAAGCAATACAGCTCCAGACACTCAGGTGTCAGCTACCTCAGGACCCCGGCTGCACCAACATGCTGAGTCTGTCTCCTTTCGAAGCTGCTTCCCTGGGCGGCTCTCTCACGGTCCTCCCGGCTACCAAGGAGAGCATGAAGCACCTGTCCCTGCAGCCCTTCCAGAAGGGCTTCATCATCCAGCCCGACAGTAGTATTGTGGTCAAGCCCATCTCCGGCGAGTCCGCCATCGAGCTGGCTGACATCCAGCAGATTCTGAAGATGGCGGCCTCCGCCCCCCCTCAGATCAGTCTTCCGCCTCTCTCCAAGGCCCCTGCTGCCCCTCTGCAGGCCATTTTCAAACATATGCCCCCTCTGAAGCCAAAGCCCCTGGTCACCCCACGGACGGTGGTGGCCACCTCCACACCACCCCCTCTCCTCAATGCCCAGCAGGCCTCCCCGGGCTGCATCAGCCCCAGCCTCCCCCCACCGCCCCTGAAGCTCCTCAAAGCCCCTGTGGAGGCGGTCCCCAACGCCCACCTGCTGCAGTCCCAGGCCGGAGCCCAGCCAGACACGGCCACGCAGCTCTTCCTGCAGCAGCCGCGGATGGAGCTGCCTGGCCAGGCCGAGATGAAGACCCAGCTGGAGCAAGACAGCATCATCGAGGCCCTGCTGCCCCTGAGCATGGAGGCCAAGATCAAGCAGGAGATAACGGAGGGTGACCTCAAGGCCATCATGACAGGGCCCGGCAGCAAGAAGACGCCGGCCATGCGCAAGGTGCTCTACCCCTGCCGCTTCTGCAACCAGGTGTTCGCCTTCTCGGGGGTGCTGCGCGCCCACGTGCGCTCCCACCTGGGTATCTCACCATACCAGTGCAACATCTGCGACTACATCGCCGCCGACAAGGCCGCGCTCATCCGCCACCTGCGGACGCACAGCGGTGAACGGCCCTACATCTGCAAGATCTGCCACTACCCCTTCACCGTCAAGGCCAACTGCGAGCGGCACCTGCGCAAGAAGCACCTCAAGGCCACCCGCAAGGACATCGAAAAGAACATCGAGTACGTGACCAGCAGCGCCGCCGAGATGGTGGACGCCTTCTGCTCCCCGGACACGGTGTGCCGGCTGTGCGGCGAGGACCTGAAGCACTACCGCGCGCTGCGCGTTCACATGCGCACGCACTGCGGCCGCGGTCTGGGCGGCTGCCCCAAGGGCCGCAAGCCCTTCGAGTGCAAGGAGTGCAGCGCCGCCTTTTCCGCCAAGCGCAACTGCATCCACCACATCCTGAAGCAGCACCTGCACGTGCCCGAGCACGACATCGAGAGCTACGTCCTGGCGGCCGACGGCCTGAGCCCGGCCGAGGCACCCGTCGAGGCCTCGGGGAGGATCGAGGACGGCGGCGGGACCTTTGGCGAACGAAAACCGCTGGCCACCTTCCTGGAGCCCCAGAATGGCTTTCTCCACGGGGGCGCCTCCCAGCCTCTGCCTCCCCATGTCTCAGTCAAGTTGGAGCCCGCCAACAACTTTGCAGTGGATTTCAACGAGCCCCTGGACTTTTCCCAGAAGGGCCTGGCCCTGGTCCAGGTGAAGCAGGAGAATGCCGCCTTTTTCCTGAGCCCCACCTCCTCAGCCCCCTACGACTGCTCCATGGAGCCCATCGACCTGTCCATCCCCAAGAACTTCAGGAAAGGAGACAAGGATACGGCTGCTCCTGCCGAAGTCAAGAAGCCTGAGCAGGAACCAGGGAGCAGTGAGCAGCCCTCTCCCGGTCCTCCACCGTGCCCTACCCTGCCAGTGACTTTGGGACCCAGCGGGATCCTGGAAAAACCCGTGGGCCCTGCAGCTCCGGCCTCCACAGCCACCACTCTGGAAGCGCACGCTCAGCCCCTGCAGGGCTCCGTTCAGCTTGCTGTCCCCATCTACTCCTCAGCTCTGGTCAGCAGCTCCCCCATCTTGGGCAATTCCACCCTCCTCAGCAGCCCGGCACTGTTGCGGCCGCTGCGCCCCAAGCCCCCTCTGCTCTTGCCAAAGCCCCCCGTGACGGAGGAGCTGCCCCCACTGGCTTCCATCGCCCAGATCATCTCATCTGTGTCCTCGGCCCCCACCTTGCTGAAAGCTAAGGTGACAGAGCCGGGACCCACGAGCACTAGCAGCAATAGCACGGCTCCTGACGGCTTAGGAAGTCCTGTCCCCAGAGCCGCCACCGCCCCCACCAACACCACCAGCCCAAAAGAATCCAGCGACCCGTCGCCTCCTGCCAACAGCCCAGAAGCAGCCTCCCCCACCGAGCAGGGGCCGGTGGGTTTGTCCAAGAAGAGGGGCCGGAAAAAGGGGGTGCGGAGCCGGCCCCGCTCCGGCAGCGGCGGAGTGGACCTGGACTCCAGTGGGGAGTTTGCCAGCATTGAAAAGATGCTGGCCACTACGGACACCAACAAGTTCAGTCCGTTTCTACAGAGCGCAGAGGACGACGCTCAGGATGAGGTAGCCGGAGCCCCCGCCGACCACAATGGGCCCAGTGACGAGGAGCAGGGCAGCCCCCCCGAAGACAAGCTGCTGAGGGTGAAGCGGAATTCCTACGCCAACTGCCTGCAGAAGATCAACTGTCCCCACTGCCCCCGGGTCTTCCCCTGGGCCAGCTCCCTCCAGAGGCACATGCTCACACACACTGGTAAGAGGGCCCACCAGGCCCCGAGTGCTACTTCCCAGAAGGGAGGCTGTGGCCTGGCCGGCCCCAGGGATGGGGAGAACAGGAGGCGGGGTCAAAAGCATGGGACCCTTTTCCCATGGCCCCATTTCTAGCTTCTCTTCAGCCTCAGTCTCTGAAGCAGGGGGCTTGCCTGGTGATGCCAACGGGTTTTCCCCCTGTGCCCTTGTAACCACAATGACCTATTCCTAGTGTCTCGGCCTTCGAGGAGCTGCAGGTGAAGGCAGTGTTGAATATCGGTGTTTGGGGGGTGAAAATGGTCCTGGGCCCATTGGATCATTCACTTGCATCTGCCTCGGCCCTTCAGGAGGATGTAGCAAGATCACTTGGTTCCCCACAGGAGGCAGCTAGGGAGAAGTGGAACTCGGTATTGAGGTATTGGTGCTTTGGCAGGAGAAAGTCCTTCCCAGATTCCTCAACGTTTTAAGACTTTGAACATTCTGTGAAGTTCTTTTGACTCCATATATTCTTAAAGGGAATATTGCAGACTTCATATTGCCAAAAAGATATATCCCAAAGTGTTTTTCAAATGTTAGTTTCTATATGTTGACTTTTAAAAAGCTTATTTAAGAGGATACGGCTTTTTTTAAGTTTATTTATTTTGGGAGAGATAGAGACAGTGTGAGTGGGGGAGGAGCAGAGATAGTCCCAAGCAGGCTCTGTGCTGCCAGCACAGAGCCGGACTTGGGTCTTGAACTCACGAAACCGCAAGATCATGTTGTGAGCCAAAACAAGAGTCAGCGGCTTAACTGACTTAACAGATGCCACCCAAGGGCCCCTGGAAGGATACGTTTTAAGTAATTTTATACCAGGTACTTCTAATAGTCACATGACTATTTGCTCTTGTCTTAATCCTGATTTACTGAATATTTATACATGGTTTATGTCATCGAAGTAGAGGTAAATTGGGTGAGATCCTTAACTTTTTGGAGATTACCACCCAAATACTAATGGTGGGACCTAAAACCAAATAAAGAATTGCATAATACAGGATTGCCAGATAAAATACTGGGTGCTAGGTAAACATAAATTTCAGATAAAAAGCAAATAACTTTTAGCATAGGTTAAATATGCAACATTCGGGATAGACTAAAAACTGATTTGTCATTTATTGGAAATTCAATTTAACTGTTTTTGGTTGCTAGATCTGACAACCCCAGTCAGTTACAAGGCTTACGGTGGTGAGGGGAAGGTAGTGGGGAACTATGTGTGAGCCACGCTCTGTACTCAGGTGGGAAAGGCTTCATTCCAAAAGGTTGATTGTCACAGAAGCCTCAGAGACGCCCATGGCTGGCATGGCTAGTCATGAGGGAGGGGAGAGCAAGTCTCTCTGAGGCTGGTTGCCACATAGATGCATCCTTTCTCTTGGGTGAGGGACAGGGGCTCAAACCCGGGACTCCGGTGGCAGCAAACCAGGAGTACCTGCCCACGGAGGACTCAAATATGTAACAGGAGCCAGAACTTCTAGATTTCTCAAGTGTGTGCTGCCTTCTCAGGCTGCCATTTTCTTTTCCTTTGAGATCATTGAAGCCTGACAGAGTAACAGTTCTAAGACAGAAAAGAAGATGCATCTTGAACAGGAGGTGCCCCACGCAGAGGTCTCTTGCTACTCTTTTTGGGTGACACTTGTTTGTCACCTGCAGAGCCTTTGGAGAAGTGCATGCTTCTGCTACCACTTTCCAGAAAGCAGGTGGCTGGATCTCACGATGCATGTCCATGCCACCTCCTCTACACTCCCCTGATGCCGTCCCCTCCGCCCTTCCCAGTGAACCACCAGTCTTCCTAATAGGACTGGAGCAGCTGGCATTTCCTTTCAAGAATTGTGCCCACATCTCACAGATGCCTCATCTGAGTTCCCACTTGTGAAAGCAGTCATTTCAATTGTCTGGCTTTCGAATGCCAAAATGTCCTAGTTGGTGTAAAGTCTGGTAGCATCTGGAAGCAGCAAGGAAGATGGGAGGCTTGTTTATGATGGAGTAGGGTGGGGTAGACATAAATATAAACATGTTCTGCCACTTCTCCAGTTACTAGACCCTTGGCAGCTGTGTCTGTTGGAGCCCCATCCATGACCTCCTGTCGTACCACGTGACCATCCCATGTCCTTCTAGTGAGGGTTGCTGGCCTTAACTTGAGGGGAGCGCTCGGGGTTGGTCGAGAAACATTCCAGAGCTAGTCCTCATGACCATCCCATGAGGGCGATGTTGTCCACATCTTGAAGCGAGGAAATGAAGGCTTAGAGAGGCTGAGTAACTTGCCTGTGGTCTTAGAGCTTGAGTTCAAAGCCAGGGTCAAGTTCCCTGCAGCTGCCCCACAATCGAGGTATGTGGCTGCTGGTTCTCTGTTGGCAGGTGTATAGGGCATGCCTGCTTCTGCCTTCATGACATATCCTGACATGTACCAGGGCAGAAGGCTGGCAAGGGGCTGGAGATAAGGTGAACAGAGGTATGGACCAGGATCCTAGTAATCAGACTGAATGACCTCAGGATAGTACTAGCCACACACACAGACACTGTATAAAGCTGACGCCCACTGGGCTCTGTTAATTTCCTTTGCTGTTTTACTTGCTTCAGCTTCCACTGACAGTCTCAGCATCACCTCTGTTAAATAATTTTATAGAGCACTTGGCTGTTGTGTCTGGTGTTGTGTTAAAACGTTTTCCATTCATCGAGTGTCACAGCTGGACAGAGCCTGGGAAATCATCTGACCCACCCACTCTTCCCACAGACTGGTGTTTTCCTGGTAGACGCTCAGCTATTGAAGAATCCCCCAGCTGCTTGTGCCTTGGCTCCCTAGCTTTCTGTGACATGCTCCCTCCGGAAACTTGGGAATAAAACTGAGGCTCATATGTATGAGCACAGAAACTAAACTCGGTTCTGAAATGGCCCTGTAAACAAAAGTGTTATACAGCAAAGAAGCCTTTTTTTTTTTTTTTCAAAGTTTATTCATTTTTGGGACAGAGAGAGAGACAGAACATGAACGGGGGAGGGGCAGAGAGAGAGGGAGACACAGAATCGGAAACAGGCTCCAGGCTCTGAGCCATCAGCCCAGAGCCCGACACGGGGCTTGAACTCACGGACCGCGAGATCGTGACCTGGCTGAAGTCGGACGCTTAACCGACTGCGCCACCCAGGCGCCCCAAGAAGCCTTTTTTTTAAGTGTTGAAATCTAGCTTTGAGCAGTGTCTGGGTTTAGATCGCCTTTAAGCAAAACCACGTATGTGTCTCAAGAGTCCACCTCCTCGTGACCTCTTGGCAAACACACAGAACGATCATAACGCCAGTAAGTTGTCTCCTAGATGGGCAGCATTAGGTAGACCAGATGTTTTGTGTCCAGTGGGGAACTGTGGCTCAGGCAAGGGGCACAGGGCTCGGGTTCTAGGGATTGTGTCTCAGAAGGAAGGTGGCGTCTGCCATCCTGTTTTATCTGCCCTGGTGAGCTCTCCATGCACAGCCGAGTTCCTTCCTTGCACTATTTTCCTAGCCTGTGTGCTGGTGAGCAGGGATGGTTCCTGGTTCCTTGCCTTATCTGCCTGAAGAGTGTTGCCTCTTGGGGAGAGGACAGTCCACTGTCCCTTCCTTTTCCCCTTCATTTAGGCCACAGGCCGAGAGAGTACCAAAAAATGCAGCTGGCCCGTTTCTGCTCATCCCCATCTTCCTCCCCTTTCAGTCCCTTTTCTCCCAAAATGAAGGAGTCAGGACCCTGGGATGACTGAAACTCCCTCCTCCCCCCACCAAGCTCTGACATTTTGGGATTCTCGCAGTTGATTCTAGCGCCTCTTCTTTGCCGACCTGAGGCACTCCACCCTCACCTGTGCTACCAGCTGCTCACGGGCAACTGAGTTTGAAACCAGTAAGATGGGCAAAGCTCAGCGTGGAAAGTGCCTTGGACACCAGTGACGCTGGCTGCTTTTCACTTCCTGAAAGTGGCGGCCTTGACCATTTTTGCCCAGCCAGCCTTCTGTCAAATACAGAAAGAAGCTTTCCCCACGAGGGTGGAGGGCAATGGAAAGAAGTCTGAGGGTATGAAGCTGAGTTCTCAAACTTACTCTCACTCTTCATTCTTCTGCTCCTGATGGCCCCAGCAGGCCAGATAGCATCACGTAGTACATGGTTTCCCCCTTTTCCTGACTGCTCTCTGAGAGTAGAGCATGACGCTGGCTAGCTGATGGTTTTTATGGCTCCTGCTGGAGGTGGAGGGAGGTGGTGAGTCTTTGGTGCAAAGATAACTTCTTGTGGTCACAGGTACATTTAGAAACACCTCTGCTAAAGCAGTAATTTGTGGCAGCTAACCAAGTAAGTGACATCATTTGATACTTTTCCGTGTAAATTACCCATCAACAAGTTTTGGGGAAACCTATCTGATGAAAAAATGTTGGAAGTGTTCATGTTTTTCTCTGTCCATGCAATCAGAGAGAGCACACTACTATTTAAAAATGTAAGGCTTGCGTGTGTCAGTTATACAGCAGTAAAAATAAACGAGAGAGTGAATGAACAAATGAATGTAAGGCTTATGCAGAGAGAGATAAATCTTTAAAGATTCCTGTTGTCACTTTGAAACTCTTCATAACCCAATACAGTACTCCGACATCTTTGGGCCATTGTCTGAATTTAGTGTATTAATCTTCATCATGGGGCATGAACCTGGCTGTCCAAACCCAGCTGTAAAAGTGAAGCATTTACCAGTGTGGAAAATGCCAGAGGAAATCTTGTCATGGGAAGAAGCAAGCAGCCGATTGTTTTATTTCAAATTGAGAATTATCTAGTTCATCCTCATAGCTTCTGACTTGATTTGCTCTCCGCTAATTCTCTCCCTCACTGCCTGGCCTCAGAGAAGCCATGATGTCGCCTTTGATAATAAAACATTTCAAGTATTTTTCTTACTTAAAACAGTGACAGTTGTTAAAGTTGTTACTTAAAACTTTAACAGTTGTTGAAGATTCTGTTCAGTTTTTAGTGAAAAGCAAGAATAACGTGAAGCGTGCACCATAAAAAAAAAAAACAAAAAACTAGTCTTCATGTAAAGGCGAGTTGTTTTTGTTTTTCATTTTTGTCATTTTTACGACTTAGCAGAAACACCCACTGGGCTATGTGGAGGGAAGCTTTCAAGGGGTCAGTGGGTTCTCCACTTTTTTATCCTGTAGGTCCCATGTGAGTTCCTTAAAAGCACACATGTCAGATCTGTGCGTTTCTCCTTCCGTGGTCTTTGATTGTTCCAGGCATCTGCATTCTTAAAAAGCTGCACTAGTGATTCTGAAGCTGAATTTTGCAGCTCAGGAGGGAAGGGACGTCCCCTTTCTTGGATTGCTGCTGGTGCTAGAACTTGGCAGGGCAGCGATTCTGGCTGTGTGGCGTTGCACACCAGCGTGCTCTGTGTGAACAGCTCCCCCTGGAGTTGTGTGGTGCGCAGTGCTAATTCCCCCGTCCCCTTGTGCTAAATAATCCCAGGCGCCAGGCCCATGCGTTCCGCTCACAGTGAGTGCCCAGGCCTGTCACCTGCACTAGTTTGGGCATCTGTTGATAGTAACTGGGAGGTTGAAGGGCCTCTTTGATTGGTGTTTTGAGGGGGTTGTGCTGGTTAACTTTGCTGCCAGTTTTTGACATGTGCATTTGATTGTGGCAGTCCCAAGGTTACAAGGCAAACATGCCAGGCTGCAGCTCTGAAGTGGTGTTTGTTAGTACACAAAACCTGTTCTCTTGTAGAATCAGACACCAGGACCTTAGCAATTGTGGGGGAAAGCAGAAGAAGCCAGCGATAGAGTAAATGATTTACCACCGCCTTCTCTCTCCTGAAGCTCACCTAATCCCTTCCCTTGTCCCCTTCCTGCTCGCCATCCTCCTTACCCTTGCTTTCTCCACACATCCATCCACACGCACCCAGGACACGTTGCAGAAGAGCCTGGTCCGCATGTTGAAGTATTGTGTTTACAGTACAAAAGGAATTGAAGTGGAAGGATAAGACCAGCAAAGCAAATCAGGTTACTTCTGTCTCAGGAGTTACCCCAGTGTGGAGTGGGGGTGCAGAGGGCCCACTCGGCCACTTCTCTTCACAGGCAGCCAGGCAGGCCTGGAGCAGCTGATCTCCTAACACAGACTCAGTTATTTGTTGGTCACTGTGTACTCCAGCAAGGGGAACAAAGACCCTTTAATGCAAGGAGCGGACCTCCTCTGCCTTGCCCACTAGGACCACAGTGAGCTTGGGCAGAGGTCACTGTAGGACTGTCTCAGCCCCTTTCCCTGCCTCCAGTCTACTGTGGGCAGGCCGCACCCAGCTAGACCAGGAAGCCAGGAGCGGCTCCCAAAGACACGTCCAGGGGCCCAAGATTCCAGTTTGACCCACCAGCCTCTGTAGTACTTGCCATATCAGCCCTTACCAAGAGGCGGCTTCTCCTTGTGACAGACTCTAGGTGTTTCCTGGCTCTGCTCTAAAATCCCTTCACTCACTCACTCTTTTGGTTGTTGTGTTTCTTAAGATTTTCGATTGTAATGCTGCTGTTTTACTTTAAACATCTTGGTTTCGTTGTTAACTTCTAGTATTTTGAAGACAAAACCTTCATTCCATTTCACTCAAGGGAAGATCCCATTTGAGTTGTTGATGTGATATCAGTATTTTTTTAAGTGTGTGTGTGTGTGTGTGTGTGTGTGTGTGTGTGTGTGTGTTTTAAAGGAAGGGGTGGAGGGTGGGGGGCAGGGGGACAAATGCCAGTTACCCCAGAAGAATGAATGGAAAGCAACTTTTCTTTTTCATTACAGTAGAAAGCCAGATAAATATATATTTTTTTTCCTGCTTCAGGTCAGAAACCCTTCCCTTGTCAAAAATGCGATGCCTTCTTTTCTACCAAATCTAACTGTGAACGCCACCAATTGCGCAAACATGGAGTTACCAACTGTTCCCTGAGAAGAAACGGGCTTATCCCCCAGTCAAAAGAGAGTGATGTTGGACCCCATGATAGCACAGGTAGTGCTTCCGGGTGACGGAGCGGAGGAGAGGGACAGAGGAGGGCAGCTCGGAGAGCCCCGCTGGCCAGCCTCACACACGTGTGGCAGGCTGCCTTCCTCATTTCTCTGTAGGACTCGGCAGTTGCCGTAGACGTGGGCCCTGCCAAGGACTGGGAAATGCAGCAGGATGGGGACTGGGGAAACACTGACCATGCCCCCAGATCGCTTTTCTGAGCCACTAGGGAAGATCTGTGCCCCTCACCCTCCGCCCTCCTCCACCAGCGGATACGTCTGTTCCTGCTGTCGGGTCCCTCTGGAAGTGGGGTGTGAGGTTGGGGGTACAGTTCTAACTCTTGGTAGTATCCCGTCTAAAAGGGATATGAAACCTTACTGGCGCGGGGTGGTGTTTTCTCAAACCCCAGCCTCCGCCGCATCCTCCAGAGCAGAGATGGGCTCACTCAGATGTCAGGGTGTTTCAGGAAGTAGTGATGCCCAGCCCTCAACGGGGAGGGGTGCGTGGGGTGGGGGTGTTTTTCTCTTCAATAACTCTCTTCCCAGTAAAAAAAAAAAAAAAACTTTTGTCTTGTTTGAAAAAGCACTCTGCATGTCCTTTCTTTAATCACATCTCTGCTTGACCTGAATCCGGGTATTATTCTCATGTGCTGATATGTGCTTCCTTCCTCCAGCCCCTACAGAGCAATTAACGGCTGCTCAGTGCATCTCCTGCCACCTTTTTGTTTTTTTTCCCTTACAGCTTCTGTATTTACTCCTGTCCTCTATTCAGTACATTCCATCATCTCCAAGTGCTGGGGTCCTGTGCCTCTCACCCCCCAAAACAAACAGATCAGAAAATTGGCTACTGCAGGTTACTTACCTACATGGCTAGTAGGCCATTGGTTAGTAACCAGCATGGATTTGATCCTGCAAATCCAGAAAATCCTGCAAATCCTGACATTTCCCCACTGCTCAAAGCCAAAGAGGGTCTCCCCAAGATGCATTTTTCCAGGGGGTATAATTGTGCCCTGTGTTTGTCTCCCTCAGATTTGGGTAGGGATGGGAGCTCTGTTGTCTGGAAGTCCCCCTTTCCCCAGCCCACCTGTCCCTGAGTTACAGGGGGGAGAGGGGCACATCTGAATGGGTAGCATTTCCAGGAAGAGGAATCGATGTGGAACTTCTGCTTTTTCCCTGTACCTCCTCCAAGCCCTGAAGTGCCAGGCCCTTTGGTTAAGATCAAACCCTCTAAGGGTATAAAAATATAAGCCAGCTTGCTGGCTCCTCCCTCCAGCTTCCATTTCTACATCACTTGCCAGGATATTGGGGTAAAGAAAGATACAGACACCCATGGAACCTTGCCATAACTTGGATCCCTATGAGCCAGATTTCCACTGTTCAGCCCCCAGGAAACCCACAGCGACGCTTGCGGAATTTGCTGCGGGTGATCACTCTTAATGTTTAACAGCCGGCCACTGTGTCACCTGGTAGCCCCTGAACATTTTCTCAAAGCCTGGTTTAGGAAAGCAGCCATGTGATTCCACCCACAGTTGTTCCAGGAGAGGGGCAGGAGTGGATCATCGAGGAGGTCAAGGGGAGCCCTCAGTTTCTCAAAGTTGCCAGATGCACATTTTGCATTCAGCTTCTTGATCCTCTGGAGGAACACAGAACCCAAATCTCCTGACCTCTGGACAGCTATAGGAGCCTGCAGACACAAAGCTAATTCAAATACACGTCTTAGCTTTGGTTCAGTGCCAGATTTTACATTGTGGGTGTAGTTTTTAAATTTGCAGTTGTGAGTTCTGTTTTTCCACATCCCATCAGAGCCCCGCCTCCAGCCCATCCTGGAAGTTGTGTAGGGTTTCTTTAAGGGACAAAGCCTCTGGAAAAAGAAAATTCACTGAAAGCTGTAATGTGAAACCAGAGAAAATAAATGTTTGGTTTAATTGTGGTCACAATCCATACATAGTAGGAAAGAGGCAAGGACAGAGGGGTCAGGGAGGTGGAGTTGAGTGATTTCAAGGAAAGTTTCAAACCCAGGTGAGCACGGTGGGGGTATGGGGTGCTTTTGGGGCTCCCTCCCGTGAAGTTAAAAGTGAGGCTTTGGAGAAAGACCATTAAAAAAACAAAAAACATAACAAAACCAAAAAAAAGGCAGGAAATGACCAAGGAAGTTCTTGAGAGGTTTTCTAGGTTTATATGCCTAGGTTAAAGTCCCTAAATTTGTTTTATAACGTAAGTCTGACATTTTCAATCACATAAGTTCTTTCAGGAACATATACCCTAGATCCCCCCCCCCCAAAAGGAATGTTAACAATGCTACCAAGGGGCAGTTCTGGCTTAAGGGGCACATCGATCATTAAACCGAAGCTCTTTACTCACTTTCTCATGGCAGAGAGGTTCCCTAGCCCACTTTGCCTTTGGGGGATATTCATGGTTCTTTTTTGGGTGATGCCTGTGGGAGCCTTCATACTTGTGGGCACATGCATGTCACTTTGTAAATCAGTAGAAACATGGAAGGTTTTACACTGTTCTTAACAGTGGCCGCCCTAAGCAGTCCAGGAGTCCGCGTGCCAGCGCACACTGCACCACAGGATGTGCTTCTGGGCAGGTGAACTACAGACAGCAGCTTCCTCAACAGCTGTGCCCCTGCCCAGTCAGATTGGGTATTTAGGCTGGTAGTTGGTCACATCAGCTGAGTAGCATAGAATTTCTAGGAAGCAATAGATATTTCATTGTGGCACTGACATGAAAGTCTCCACTTTCCCTGTAGCAGGAGCTGTGGGTTTGTTATCTACTGGTGCACGCAGGATTCCTGCTTCTGCTAGCAATTTTCTTAGATTTAGCATCATGAATGAGGGACTGGGAGAGACAAGAGAACAGAGTAACACTGCTTATAAAAGTCACTGGTTGTACTAGCTGCATTTGAAAGTGTAGGCAGTTGACGAAGGTGGGGATCAAAATAGGACCTGGCAGGCATTAGAAGCTGGATATCCATGAAATGAGAAGAAGCTAACTCTACTGTTGCCAGGAATCACTAATAAAAATCAGTTGGAGTTGCTAGAACTTCAAGGGTACCGGACTGCCCTGTTAAAACACTCCCCCTAGTGGAAGTTTGGTAGAGCACAGTCAAGCCCCCTTTTTTTCACTAGATACAGGATGAGCTAAGGAAGGAAGGAGGGGGGGGGGGAATGAGAACAATCTGATATTAGCATATTTACTTGGGTTTCGTTTTAGAAGTCATGATTTTTTTTCAAGATCATCTTAAATATGATCTGCAGTGAAACTTGAAAATAACCCATGTTCTTTGGTGAAAAAAAATAAGCAAAACTGCCTAGAACATACTGGGACAAATAGGAAGTAACCAGAGATTAAGCTTTTTTTTAAGAAACTGAACATTCTATGCTTTTTTTTTTTTTTTGGTAGAGCTTATACCAAAATCCATTTAATAGATGCTCCCCATTGGAATGATTCCCAAAAATGGGCATATAGTTTTAGTTAAGAATAAGACCTAAGACATTGGTGTGTGTATCTCAGGAGTCTTCTTTAAATTTTTGGATAATTTTTTTTAACTTTTGGATAATTTATAAAAATCACTTATTGACAGAAATCTTATATCCACACCACACATATGTGTTTCCTTCTGAAGCCTCTTGAGATAAACACTGGCTGCCAAAAGGTGCAGTCAGAACAAAACCAATGAAATTATGTAAGTGGGAGTGCCGTGTAGATGGTTGTACATAAGCCAAAAGCCCCAGGCAGGAGTGACCACAGCAAGGGTAGGACCAGCTCCTTCACCCCCAGCCCCAGGACTGCCTTGATGGCAAATCGAGTGGGTGACTCAGTGATGGACATGGGTGGACATGGTGATATGTCTGGTCACCTCAAGTGAGGGTCCAGGTTAGGTGCCTGAATCTGCTGGCTCAGGCACTGTGATCCGAGATCGGCATCATGAGGCAGGTGCATCTGACCTAGGAGCCAGGAAACAGGGCTCTGTCACCCTAATTGAGGAATTTCCGAATCCCTGCCCTAAGAAATTGGATCTAGAATTAAATAGTAGGTCTCAGCAGACAGCCTCGGGGTCATAGCACATAAAGCAGTCATTAAGTCCGTATTCAACCTGAATGAAGAGAAGATGGTGCTTGTGAGAAATACTGTGGTCTGTTCTGTGTCATTGGTGCTGCCCCAGTGCCATCCCTTATGAAGGTCATTAGAAACCAGTAGACTTGCCACGTCTCGCTTTCCTATGGAGGGTGGATAGGCGGGAACAAATGAAGAGATAGGAAGTGTTTCCACTCACTGCGTGGGGTCCTCACAGCAGCCAGGGAGGCCTCCAGGTGTGCATGCATCTCCTGCCTTGGAACTCTACCCGGGAGTTAGCCTTCGGACGGGAGCGCGTGTGCCATGGCACAGAATACATGCTTTGGGCCATTTTCTGTGAGTCGCTCAGCAGGTACTATGTTCGGGCAGTGGTCCTATATATGTTGCATGTTTGTATAATCTCTTTGCACTGGAAAAATAACTTACAGCTCCGCTTCCTCAACCTCCCTAGTGCTGCGAGTCTCTGGAATGCACCAACTCTCCTCTCTCGCCGATCCTTCTGTCTGTGCTGCCCTGAGTTGCTCACACCTTCTGGGGGCCTGAGCATCCCTGTGTGTGGCCGTGGAGGGTGCCTGGCACCGCTAGGGGGCAGTGGAAGGGGAGGGCCGGAGCTCCGAGGGCAGCCTGCCCTGTGACCCCAACCCGTGTGTTTCGTCAATTAACCCCAGGTTCGCCGCGGCCTTTGGGGATATGAGTGGTAACAAGGAGTGGGGGTAGAGGTATCCCCGCTGGGCTTGGTATACGGGCCTGGGGGTGGTGAGTCCAGCCGAGAGTCACAATGGGACCCTTGGAAGGAGCGTGTTGGGTGGCGTTGGGCCTCAGCCTGTGCCCCTGTGCTCACTCCCACAGATAGCCAGTCGGATGCAGAGACCCCAGCGGTGGGGGGCGAAGTGCTGGACCTCACCTCCCGGGAGAAAGAGCAGCCCGCAGCAGAGGGAGCCCCTGCGCCCATCCAGGTCCAGGAGGAGCTCCCTGCAGAGGAGGGGCAGCGGGGACCAGCCGGGGACGGGGAGGAGCAGGGAGCTGGGGAGAGCCAGGAGCGTGAGGACCAGCACAGCATGGAGGAGAGGGACGAGGACGCGGACGGCCCGGAGGAAGATACCGTCAGCAACAAGAGCCTGGACCTCAACCTTGCCAGCAGGCTGATGGGCTTCAAGCTGGCGGAGGGCGAAGGGGGCGCCGCGAGCAGCGGGGGCCCCGCCCAGCAGGACCAGAAGCACTCCTGCGATGTCTGCGGCAAGAGCTTCAAGTTCCTGGGGACCCTGAGCCGCCACCGGAAGGCCCACGGCCGCGAGGAGCCCAGAGAGGAGGGTACGGGCGCGAGCGGAGGGGCCGAGGGCCCTCTGCCCGTCCCCGCCGTGCCGCCCGCTCCTGAGCCGGAGGAAAAGCCCGCCAACCCCTCCTCTGAGGAGCCCCCGGCGGAAGAGGTGTCTCCAGCCGCGGAGAAGCAGGGCGAGGAGGCCGAGGGCGCCTCCGACGGGGAGGGCGTGGCCGAGAAGAAGCCCTCGGAGAAGAGTGACGATGACAAGAAGCCAAAGACCGACTCCCCGAGAAGCGTGGCTAGCAAGGCGGACAAGAGGAAGAAGGTGTGCAGCGTGTGCAACAAGAGGTTCTGGTCCCTGCAGGACCTGACTCGGCACATGCGGTCGCACACAGGTAAGGGCGGGGCATGCCCAGGCAACGCTTCCCGCGCCTGCGCAGGGAGCATGCTCCAGCGAGGAGGCCAGTCGGGGTCTGGAGGAGGCGCCTGCCCCGAATGGCCAGAGACCGTTTCCTGAGTGTGCCCCCTGGGCGCAACAGGCACCATAAACTAGGAATTTAACAGACTGTTCTCTTAGCAGTTGGAACATACAGGGTCCTGGCAGGGAGGCGGCAGGGTGGGCCCTCAGCAGTGATATTTTTGAGAGCATTTTGATCAGCCGTCTGAGCCTCAGCCTTTCTATCTGTAGAAAGGGGACAAAGGCTGCCCTGTCTCATAGAATCATCTAGAAGAATGTGGGTGCTGGCGTTGGGGGCCCGTGGTGAGCCTGGGAAGGACCGGAGGTGTGGCCTGTGGACAGGTGCTCTGTGGGAGGCACCTGGGCTTCCTCATCAGCCCTCAGGTGGAAAATTGGCTGCTGAAGCACAAAGCGAGGGGTTTTTCGTTACTTGGCTCTACGACAGCCAAGCTGATGTCATTGAACAGGAGCTTCATAGGCATGTCCGGGTGTCCCTGCTCCACACGTGTCCTTGCTCCTCCTGGAACTCCCTAGGTAGGAACCCCAAAGTAGGGGCCATTGTTCTGGTAGAAAGGAAGACACCTAAACGTACTTATAAAGCCAAAAGATGCAAACACATCCTACCTACCCCCTCCACAGAAGAAACCCAGGCCCCACATCTTGGTCTTGGTTTTCCTCCCGTCCCTGCTGCTGCATCCATGGTGCACACCTACTCCCCGCACACTCCTCTGCCTTGCAGTCCACAGGGCCTGGGCTCTGGGGATCGGAGGGCTCCCATGCTTGGCTCCTGGGAGAGAGGGGTTCTTGAGCTCCTGGCAGGTAATTTTCTCAGGTGCTCACAGCTCAGTATTTGTGAGCAAGAGGGAAAGCCCCAGCTGCTCCGTATCAGAACACAGAGTATCTGGCACCTTTGACTTAGGAGATGCCTGTCTTGCACAACCCTTGGAAGTGGTGCCTGTCCCCATGGGAGGGACCTTGCTGCTGTCCTTCCCTAGTTTTTCTTTTTTTTTTTTTTTTTTTTCAGGGTAGTCTGGATGTCCACAAGGCTTCCACCCTGAGACTCTGGTTCCTGCATCCTATGGGGAAAACCTAGGTTGAGGAATGAAAGGGAGAGAGAAGCTGAGGCCAGCCCCGTGCATATCTATGACCTTATTTTGCCAATTCAGACAAATAAGAGGGTTTCCCTGAGTATGGGGTCCTGACCCTTGCTACCTGCTGCCCCTTTGCCTGCTCACACGGCTACTGCTTTTGTGTAGGGCGGAGAGGTGATACTGGTGGCCTCACCATTGACGTGACTTCTTTTCTCCTGTTGCTCCAGGAGAAAGGCCATACAAATGTCAGACGTGCGAGCGGACCTTCACCCTGAAGCACAGCCTGGTTCGCCATCAGCGGGTCCACCAGAAAGCCAGGCACGCCAAGCAGCTTGGGAAGGACAGCGACAAGGATGAGCGAGGCGAGGAGGACAGTGAGAGTGAGTCCACCCACAGCGGCAACAATCCTGTCTCCGAAAACGAGGCCGACTCGGCTCCACCGGCCAGCAACCACGTGGCCGTCACCCGGAGCCGGAAGGAGAGCCTGGCCAACTCGACCAAGGATCCCAGCCGCAGGGAGGAGCGGGCAGGGGGCCGGACGGCAGGTGCCAGCCAGGCTGAAGCCGGCAGGAATGCCCCCAAGGCTGCTCCAGCGGGCAGCCCCAAGGAGCAGGTGTCTCAGGGTGACCCAGACCCCGAGAACCCAACAGGCCTCATGCAAGACCTGCCAGAGCTGCAGGGCAAGAGGCCCACCCATCCCCTCCTGGCTGCAGACGGTGCCTCACCACTCCTGGGAATGGAATGACAGCTTGTCTTGTCCCCCCACCAGCACACAGACAAAGCCAGCAGAGCAAAGTGTCCTGAATCTATGTTTCATGAGGTTTTCTCAGTGCCCTTCAGCTTTCGGGGAGTGAGAGAGAGAGTGACATGAGCAGGAGCGGGCCATCTTGTCCGGTGCCATAGCCTTACATCCCCGTGCGAGAGATGCAGCATGGACAGTTCGAGTGCCTTAACTACTCACCAGTCCTTCGGTGTCAGCCTGGGTGTTGTGTTTTCCCAAAATGACTTTCTGAAAAACAAAGCAAATATTTTAATGAATTATTTGGAGAGGACCTTTTCATTTAAGCATTAATGTTACCTTCTGTATGTGTGAGCTTGTTCTTGCGAATCTGTGATAGTAACGAATGTTCTGTGAGCTGGAAACAGAAGAAAAAAAATACGCCCTTGGATACCCATAGCCAATAACTGGAAGAAAATGATGTGAATTTCATGTAAATTACCAGAGGAAATATGGATAAGATATTCTTTTCTCAAATAGACCTTTTCTCTTGTTCTGTTTGCTACATGGTGGAGCTGTGATTGGGTCCTCGGTGTTGCAGGATGTGGTTGATGAAGGTTTCCAATTTGGTGCAAGCCAAACCAGGAAAGATTCTAGCTTCAACCTTGTACGTGTTTTCAGCGTTAGCCGTGGTATTACTGTTCAAATGTCAAGACATCCGTTCTTAACTTGCAGAGAAGAGTTATGCTGGCAACTTACCCTATAGAAAACATGCACAGATGTCATATATCTGATTTCCCTCCCCCTTTTGGTATATGTATTATTAATATTATTATTATTATTATTATTAGTTCATCAGTTTGCTGGTCTCTGCAGTCAGCAGAAACAAATGGGCAATATTTGTCCGGGGAGACCTGGGCTGCCGCTGGGTCCCCATGTGGGCATCTGTCCCCCGCCTCCCCCACACCTGGGTGGTAGCTCTTCCACTGTACTTAGACAAGCCTTTTTTCCGTGACTGCAGAATCCAGCAGGGGCCGTGAACGGTCCTCCCACACGGCCGAAGAGCAGCTCAGAGAGGGGAGAGCAGGAGGCACGTGCCCAGGGCTTCTGAGAAAGCCAGGCAGCAAGGAGACCTGTCCCTTACCGGTCCTCCTGCCAAACCCAGCCCAAGCCTTACCCGCCTGTGCTACTGTCATTTTTCAAAGCGAGGAAGTACTACTACTGGTAATAAAACTGCACATGCAAGATTGAAGATGAAAAATAGATTTGTATTTACCTTCCTGTGATTTGGGGTTGGTGCTTGACGATAAATGTGCTGTTTCTAGCTCCTGAAATAGCCTGAACCCCTGGGTGCAAAAAGGCAGGATTTTTTTTTTTTTTTCCATGAGCATCCCATACAGGTAATCGAATTCCCTCACTGTAGCCGCCAGCAGTGAAAAGAAATCTATCCTACTGTAGCTGAGCTTGTGTTCAGCATCCGGTCCTCCAGCCAAGACCTCCAGGGTGCCCGAGCCTTGTGCTGCCAGGGGCCTCCTGTGCTGCTCCACCACTCAGCCCCTCTCACCTTCCCCCTGCAGGACCCCCATCCCCACCCCTCCCAGGACCCTTGACCCTCCTAGCCCTGAGCACCGCAACCCCCCCCCCCCCCGCATACACACACTTTACTTACACTCATGCACACAGAGACACACAGACCCTTTTCTCTCCGCTTCCTTAGCGATTTCTCGTGGCCAAAATCCAACCTCCCATACTTCAAAGGAAGATCTATATTCTTGAGATAATGAAAAGTGATGTCTTTGCATGTGAAAGGAAAAAGGTTGAGGTATATATGATTTGTAACTGTGTTGGGGATGTATGAACCCAGAACGAGGTTTTATTTAGATGAATACAAATCAGAACCAATGATCCCCTGTATCACTTTTATACTAAGTGTGGTTTGCTTAGTTGAAACCAATTCGTGCATCCCTTCCATTTTTTTTTTTTTAATGACGATTGTTATTGTTATTTTTGTTGTTATTATTTGGGGTATCTTGTGTTTTGTTTTTCTTTGCAACTCTCCACACTAAAACTCACAACCATGTGGAGAGAAGCCATGAGTTAACCCTTTACGCCGCGGTGAGATGTAGCAGGAAATGGCCCGGCAGAACTGCTGGGCCACAGCTCGCAATAATCACTATTGATTTAAAGCTTTATTTAGCCTCCATCTGTACCCTCGTAGTCAATAAGGTCTTGCCACATTTTATTAGTGAGGTTGAGAAAT
Source organism: Prionailurus viverrinus (assembly GCF_022837055.1). Taxonomy (NCBI): domain Eukaryota; kingdom Metazoa; phylum Chordata; class Mammalia; order Carnivora; family Felidae; genus Prionailurus; species Prionailurus viverrinus. Next base: position 21,131,216 of record NC_062565.1, on the reverse strand, counting down.
GTATTATTTGTTTGTTGTTCTGCCCCTCCCCCCCCAATATTAAACTGTGAAATTTGTGATTTGTTTAAACTCTGGGTGAATCATAGTTTAGTTTGCATGTCCAGCTAATTTGTTCCTATACATTTTGTTTGATTCTCTTTCTCCTTCTCTCAGGGCTTTTACAAAAAAAAAAAAAAAGTATATATATATATATCCATATATATATATATGGATCTTCTGAAAAGTTTTTTGAGGTGCAAGTTTTTTCTCTTGTTTTTTCTCTTTGATTTATGGACACAATGCTGAGATTCAATCACTACATGAAACTCCTGGCTGTGAAAACAAAATATAAAACCCGGGGCTGTTTGCCAAACAGTCCCGGGGGAAGCTACGTGACAGTCAGATGCCAGTTTCAGAAAGATGCATCATACCTTCAACCCCCCCTCATTTCTAGCCTCTCTTTCTTCAAGAAGGAAGTTGATCCCAGTGATTTCAGCCCATGCATTAAACAGGAAACAATAATAAATATGTAGAATTCATATTTTTCTAAAGGGAACTTAAAAACTGCTGCTACATGTTATGTACAAAACCGGTTTATGCCACATGAACAGAATCACGAGTTTGGTTTTGGTACTTTGTGTCCCTCTTTGTATTCAGTTGTATAATACTTCCAAATTCAAAATGAGAAGAAAAGCTGTTCTGTATCAAACCATCTGAGCAATAAATGTTATATTTTAAAAATGGCAGATTGCCGGTCACACGGCCCTCCTGTGATTTGCTGTCCCCCCACCACCTTATCCAGCCCCCAAACCGCAGCCTGTGCAGGACAGGCCGCTGGTGTCCAGGGCCATCAGGGGAACTGCGTGCCTTCTCCCCTTCGGCATGGGGCACCCACAAAAGACAGCTCTGTCCCCCAGGTGGCGTCTCTGAAAAGAAGAGACGTGAAAAGAAGAGCCACCTGTGCGTGGCTGCAGGTGCAGGGCTGGCTCAGGTGGGAGGGTGGGTGGGAGAGTGGGAAGTCAGGACGTGCAGGGGCCTTTGCGGTGATTTCACCCGAGGCCTGGGAGGTGACGCGTCTGTACTTGTTTAGCAACAGCGAAAGGGGAATTGTGTTTTCTGGGCAGCACCTCCTGTGATGTCCACTTTGCCTTTTCCTCCTGCCCATTATAAGGGTGCAGGGGAACCCAAGTAGGGGGGCCGGGGGCGGGGAGGTCTGTCGTTGTAAAGTAGCAAATGTGCAAAGTCCCGAATCTTCTAAGCCAGGACTCAAAAAGTAACTCGGGGAAGCTGGGTTCAGGGCAAGCTGTCTGTAGACAGTGCTTATAATGCATTCACCGTGGTACAGGGCTAAGTGCCGGGTCACAGCGAGACAAGAGGTGCAGTGCTCTCTCTGGTCTGTAAGACTTCCAGGGCCCTCTGTTGGGAGACCCCACACATACACCCGTCTCTCACCAGCCCCCAGGAGACTGGCTGCAATGCCAGCAAGGGGTCTTGAACTTGTATTAAAATAAGATGATCAAATAACTTGGGAATGATTCTAATGTAATGACTGGACAAGCCTCTCCAGTTGTGGGGGGTGGGTGCTGCTGGCCATCGACGCATTTACAGCCCCCTACCCCATCCCCCCAGGGTGGATGGAGTCATTTCCCTGACTGGGGATTTGGACCGCACTGGTCAGTGTGAAGAGCAAGTGAGCCGCCCCTGGGGAGCATGACAGAAAAGACAGGCACAGCACTAAGCATGGAGAATAAGGCAGGAACAAAACAGATTCCTTTCCTTGTGGAACTTGGGTTTTAACAGTGGCAGATAATAAACTCTAGGGAGGAAGATGCAGAGGAATGCAGGTCCAGAGGGGAAAGGAGGCAATGGGAGCCTGGGGGCCAGAAGGGCTGGACAGGACGACTGGAGAGGTCTCAGGACAGCAAGCAGCAAGAAAGTCACCACGCAGATGTCTGGGGCAGGGCTCTGGAGAGAAAGGCCTTGGGGGAGCCTGCCAGGTCTGCAGAAGCCTCGAGACTGGAGTAGGATGAGCAGGGGGGCAGGGGCAACAGGCGACAAGGGCAGAGGGGCTTGCTGGCTGCCTGTGGACCGTGGGATGATGGGGCGGGTGGGTACAGGGAGGCCATCAAAAGGTAGTCACAGTGACACAGGCCAGAACAGGCAGCAGCTTGGAGCGGAGTGATGAGGTGAGACACTGAGAAGAGGTTGGGTTCACGGTATATTTTCAAGGGGAGCCGACAGGACTGGATGAGCTACAGAGAAGCTGTACAGAGAAGTCAAAGCTTTGAGACACCAGCCAGAGCACACAGGCTTAGCTGTGACATCCAGATGTTCAGAATTCACTTTTACTTTATTTTTTTAAGCTTTTTTTTATTGTTTTTATGTATTTTGCAAGAGAGAAAGAGCATGAGTGGGGGAGAGGCAGAGAGAGAGAGAGAGGGAGAGAATGCCAAGTACCCTCCACACTGTCAACGCAGAGCCCAATTTGGGGCTCCAGCTCAGGGCTCCAACTCACAAACTGTGAGATCATGACCTGAACTGTAATCAAGAGCCGGGCGCTTAACCAACTGAGCCACCCAGGTGCCCCAGAATTCACTTTTAAAAGAGGGGGTTTCACTGGTGTCCATTGATAGATAATGGATAGAGAAGATGTGGTAATATACATATATACAATGGAATATTATTTGGCTATTAAAAAAAGAATGAAATCTTGACATTTGCAATGACGTGGATGGAGCTAGAGAGTATAATTCGAAGCAAAAGCAGTCCAACAAAAACCGCCCAGAAGCGCCTGGGTGGCTCAGTTGGTTGAGCATCTGACTTTGGCTCAGGTCATTATCTCACAGGTTGTGAGTTTGAGCCCCGCATCGGTCTCTGTGCTGACAGCTCGGAGCCTGGAGCCTGCTTCGGATTCTCTGTCTCCTCTCTCTCTGCCCCCTCCCCTGCTCATGCCCTCTCTCTCTCTCTCTCAAAAATATACATTAAAATTTTTAAAAAATAAGAAGAAGAAGAGAGAGAGGCAAACCAAGAAACAGACTCTTGACTCTGGAGAACAAGCTGATGGTTACCAGAGGGGAGGTGGGTGGGGAATGGGGGAGACAGGTGATGGGGATTGAGGAGGGTACTTATTGTGATGAGCTCTGGGTGATGTATGGAAGTGTTGAATCACTAAATTGTACACCAGAATCTTATACTCTCTGCTAACTATACTAGAACTAGATAAAAAAAATTAAAAAATTAAAAAATTAAAAAAAGAGGAGGCTTCAATCCCGAAAAATTAACCTTGGTAGAGGATAGGTGGCCAATGGAAAAAAAAAAATCCTTGATCCTTTACACCCCACATAAGTGCCCCATTTCTAGGAAGTGGCTGCTTCCAACCCTGTCCTTCCAACACACAAGTCCTTCTGTGGTGGGTCCCAGAGAAATAGCACCCTCCTCCCGCCAGCATGATCTCTGGGCGTGCCCCCTCCCACCCTGACACCTGCTGCTCACCCTGACCCAGGTCCGCTGTCAGTGCCTGGCCAGCCTCTCCTCTGCAGGGCAGGAGCACAGGACCCAGTACCAAAAGGCTGGGGCCCCTGACACTTTGGGATGGGACATTTCCCAGATGGGGAGGAGGAGCCTTAGGATTTTAAGTTCTGACTGCAGCCCCATGGCTCTGCCTGAGCAAAACCGGCTTTGATGAGCTGAGTGGACACTAATCCAAATGGCCACGCCAGAACCCTCACGTTCTGATCGCTGTTTTCCAGGGAGAGAATGAGTACATGGTAACAGACGCACATGAACTCATCACCTCACTCGACTCCAAGGTCGGTGGTCCTGGCCCACGAGGCGACCATCTGTGCCACATCTCCCCCAGCCCCTGGCACCCACCCTTCTATTTTCTGTCTCTGGGAATTTGACTCTGTTAGCGACCTCATAGAAGGGGAAAGAACATCACATGTTTGAAAGACAATTTCATCAGGGCGCCTGGGGGGCTTGGTCGGTTAAGTGTCTGACTCTTGATTTCTGCTCAGCTCATGATCTCACAGTTTGTGGGTTCGAGCCCCATGTCAGCCTCCAGCCTCAGCGTGCAGAGCCTGTTTGGGATTCTCTCTTTCCCTCTCTCTGCCCCTCCCCCTGCTTGTGCATGCTCTCTCACAATAAAGAAACTTAAAAAAAAAAAAAAAAAGAATTTCATCAACACACATGTACTGACTAAGTGGGAGCTTGGATGAGGGACATGCCTCCCTGCATGGAATTTACCCAGGGGGCAGGTGGAGGTGAGCCAGCCCCAGGGGGAGGGGTCCCAAAAGTTATGTCCTCCTACCTGAAGACACAGCTAGTTCTCTGCCCTTGTGTCAGAGAGGCAGGGCAGAGAAACGGCCACAAGCCAGGTCTCTGGCAAGCTGGCTGGTGTGCAAATCCCAGCTCTGTCTCTTATGTCTAGTAAATGACCTTCTGCCTCAGTTTCCCCATCCATAAGAATGGGATAAGAATAGTTACCTGGGGGTGCCTGGATGGCCCAGTCAGTTAAGCTTCCAGACTCTTGGTTTCAGCCCAGGTCATGATCTCACCGTTGCTGAGTTTGAGCCCCACGTCAGGCTCTGCACTGACAGTGTGGAGCCTGCTTGGGATTCTCTCTCTCCGTCTCTCTCTGCCCCTCCCTTGCTCTCTCTTTCTCTCTCCCTCAAAATAAATAAACATTTAAAAAGAATAGTTATTTTGTTGTGGGACTGCCGTGCAGACAAGATTTGCTACATGTCAGGTGCTTGGAACAAAACACCTGCTACCAAGTAAGCATAGAGGGAAAGGCTCCCCTCACCACTGCTCCTCATACAAATGCTGCATTGGCTCCAGGGGAGGCAAGTGGGCAGAACTTGCACAGGACACCTTCCTTCCCTAGATGTTGGGGGGAACAGCCTGCCAAGGGGATTGTGGGGGATGACCAAGCTGCAAGGCCCCAGAGGTCTAGGCCTTGCCTGAGCCCCTGCTGACTCCCATGAAGGGAGGGGAGCCAGACTAGCAGGGACGGAGCTCTCCAGAGGGAAGGCCTGATCCCTGAGCAACTCTGCACACTCTTTCCCCCAGGTCCCAAGTCAGCCCACAGCCCCTGAGTGCATGTCTCTCTCTCTCTCTCTCTCTCTCTCTCTCTGTCTCGGCCCACCTAGCCTTCTCCAGTTTGACTGAAGGAAGATGAAGGGCCCAAGAGACAGTCCTGGGGGCCTGCCACCTGTCCCTGGGGTCACTCTGCTCTGCTGCCCAGAGCTGGGGAAACACGGGTCCAGACCTCACCCAACTGGTCAAACTGCTCCCTGCAACGGAGTAGGGGCCCAGAGAGAGGTGGGTCTCCTCTGGCTCTGCAGTCACCTGGCCACTCCCCACCACAGGCCTCATGGTCACAGTGGCCCAGGACTCCGTTGGGCCTTGGTGAGCAGCAGATGCCACACGCTGGGGTTGCTGGGAGGGAGGCACCTTGAACTCCTGCTTCACACCAGGCAGCATCTTAGGAAGAGCTGCCTCATGGCCTCTGCCTTTGCAGCGAAGCCTGGGGTCTGTCTACAGGAGGGCCTGGTGGGGGCAGGGTGAAGACCTTGACCCCAGGATGAGGTCTTGGCCTTGCTACCTTGCTACAGTGAGCCCCCCTCAGGCCCCAAATCCTGGGAGTCAGCACTTGCAAGGTAGCAAGAGCCCCAGGGGACTGGGTGTGCACTAAAGTGTGAGTGTTTGTGGATTCTGGACCCTTCTGACAGCAACTCCACCAGTCCAGGCTTCAGCCACGAGATAACACATACGCCTAAACACACAAGCCACCCAAAAACTTCCTGTGGCATTTCTGCACTTTGGCCCTACTCATGGATTCCAAAGGCTCCTAGAAGGGACCTAGAAGGAAGAAGGACGCTCCAACGTGCCATGGCCAGCCAGCTCCCGGTTCCCTGTCTTCGCCCCAAGCGGCCTGGGCCCCTCCTTTTCCAACACCAGCTCCCCAGGCAGCCGCAGACTGAGAAGGACGGCTGGGTTTATTTTAAACTTAAAATTGAAGGTTGCTCTTTAGCAACAACAGAACAGTCCCCTCAGATTCTAGGCTGCCAGTGTCAGTGTCCTAAATAAGAAACCAGCGGGCTCTCCTTTCCCGTTTTACTTTTAGGGGAAGGAAGCCACAGCCAAATGTGGCCGTGACGTGTCTGGCCCTTGCTGCTTGCCGCCTGGAGCCCAGCCTGGCGGTCAAGGCAGGAATTAATGCTTCGGGCCAAGGTAGCCAGCGTGGGGCACAGCTGTTCTCCAGCCCTGCCTTCGTCCATGCACCCAGGAAGCTCTCTGATGGGCGTCTTAAATCACGGTGATACCCGTTCAGTTTAGAAAATGTAACTACTTTTATTCATTGAATATCGCTGTTTTAGTGGGGCCCAACTTTTTTTCTTTCCTCATCTGGGACGTGTTTACACAGCAGCGTGCACAGTGCAGAGTGTTTTCCTGTGGTTTTTGTTTCTTGTCTTCACCCACGTCCAGTGAGCCGGGAAGGAAAAAAAAAAAAAAAATCCTTATCATCTCAGAGCAGAGACCAGGGTTGAAATGGTTTGCCCAGGCCAGCCAGCTAATTTGTGGCCTTGTTAGGATGAAACTGACCACCAGAAAAATCCTAAGATCGTGGGTGTCGTGGGGTGCCTGTGATGGTGTGTGTTGTTCATTGAAAGGGTAGTTACTGGGGGCGCCTGGGTGGCTCAGTTGGTTAAGCATCCAACTTCGGCTCAGGTCATGATCTCGCGGTTCATGAGTTCGAACCCCGCTTTGGGCTCTGTGCTGGCAGCTCAGAGCCTGGATTCTGTGTCTCCCTCTCTCTCTGCCCGTCCCTCGCTCGACCTCTATTTCTCTCTCTCAAAAATAAATAAACACTTTAAAAAAAATCTTTAAAACAAAAGAAGAAACCAGGAGCACATACTCCTGTGAAACATGGAAGCAGATGTGATTTGGGCACCATCCATATATCCCCACAGTCACTTGGTGAATCCCCAAGTGTTCCACCTCTTCGCTGCAAAACAACCATCAAGATGTAGGGGTCAGGGTGGGGCTGTTTGGGCCGGGCCCTGCAGGGACAGCTGGTCTCGGCCCCATAAGGTGCCTGCCAGGGCAGACCCTGCCAGATGGTTTCTTCTCCCTCGTGCCCAGGCATCTCAGTGTGGGTCCCCCACCCACATGGCCCAGCCACTAAAGAGAATTTTCTGGATTGCTTGTTAAAAATTCAATGTCAGACCTACTGCTTCAGGATCTCAGGAGGTGGGCCCCAGCCATATGCATTTTTAGCGAATTCCCAGAGGAATCTGCAGTCTAGGAAAGTTGGAAAATCAGGGCTCCAGAAATTAAAGACTGTCCCAGACTCCTGTTCCTCAGTTGCACCTCTGGTTGCCGCTCAGGCTAACATTAAGGCAAACTGTTTGCAAATATGTATTCTCTAAAATCTAGGAAATGCATCAGAACCTTCTTTGAAGCACCCCTCTGGGGCCTCTTTTCTAGCCTGTATAGCTACTCACCTGCCAGCATTGGTACAAGGACCCCGCCCTACCCTGGAGCCACACCCCAACCCCCAGGAAAGGAACCTCTAAGAAGTATGGCCGGGTTCAACCTTGGGGTCGCCTGCCTGGAACTTTGGGCCGCCCTGCCTTCTGATACCTTCTTGTCCCCCAGCCCAGGCTGGCTGCATTATTTGTAGGATGCAGGACAAAATGAAAATGTAGAGCCCTTGTTCAAAAAGCAGAAAAAAAGTTTTTCCTTCTCACCCTTGACCCCTGCCTCTCTCCATGGCATGGTGATTCTTTTTTTTTTTTTAATGTACTTTTTTTTTAATGTTTATTTATTTTTGAGAGAGAAAGAGAGACAGTATAGGCAGGGGGAGGGGCAGAGAGAGAGAGGGAGACCCAGAATCTGAAGCAGGCTCCAGGCTCAGAGCTGTCAGCACAGAGCCTGATGCGGGGCTCAACCTCACGAACCGCGAGATCATGACCTGAGCGGGAGTCAGATGCTTAACTGACAGAGCCACCCAGGCGCCCCTCCATGGTGTTTCTTATTTGCTATTTAAGGTCACACTCTGTCAGGCATGGGGGATCCTTGTGGGGAGGTGCCCACAAGCACCTGAGACCTCACCTACAACCCAGCATGTGGAGCTTGCACACCAACACCCCAACTTTCCCTGAATCCACCCCCAGGCCTCCACCTGGACCCAAGGGGCTGTAATCTCTAGGAAAGGGGGGAGGTAGGCAGCCAAGACCCCATCCCAGGAAGCAGGAAGGTGGAGAAAAGCAGGACAACACACAAGGCAAGGCTCCAAGCCCCCAAACCCCATCAGACTTCACTCCCAAATCCCAGTTCAAGGATGAAATCATCAAGACTTTCAAGATGGCACCCTCAGAGCACTGAACCCTGAGCCCTGTGCTTACAACTGCACTGGGCCCACTCCCAGGAAGTGGCCCCTCCCACAGCCCAGAGCTCACCTTCCTAAGTTCTTAAGCGCCCCCTAGTGGCACGGCTGGTGAGGTGACACTGCTCCATTTTGTCTCAGAGGTCCAGAATCCAGCCCTGTGTGTTTCCCTGGGTCCCAGGACTCCCTCAGTGTCTCAGGCCTGGCCGCTGATTTCCTAGGGGCTGGTGTCCCCCACTAACCTCAAGCCCAGTTGTATTTGCTGCTGTCCTGAGAGTGGTATCGAGTTTCATGATCAGAACCAGTGAGGCTCAGTCAAGCCAGCACTAATGGTAGGTGCGTCTTGCCAAGACCTGCCCCCAGCTCTTGGTGAAAGCACAGAACTCTGACTTGTGCAGTGTGTACCCAGCTCTGGGACCCGAAAGGGGCCACATGAGCTGGCAGAACTGCCCGAACTTTGCCTTGCCCACATCCTTCCAGAACCTTCCACATCATTCTCAGCTGCCTTTCTTTCTCAGCTCACTGGCTCTAGTGCGGCAACCCAGCTCTCCTTCACCTGAGGTAAGTGCTGACTGTCCTGAGTTTGGGTGCTGCAGGGGAGAGGTGGGGCTGGTCTGTGAGCTGAGTGAAGGCAGAAGGGGAGGCATCACCAGTGAGTGAGTCAGGGAGGGGCCCTGTCAGTGTGAAAGGAACAGTGAGAGCAAATGCCAGGGAGGTGTGGGCAGGGGTGCATGGAGGATGTGGGAGTAAATACACCAGGAGGAAAACACCTAGTAATTTTTTATTGAAACTGAATTACACCATGTCAATTTTTCCTGTTATGCACTGTCTTTTTTTAAGACTTTTTTTTATGTTTATTTATTTTTGAGACAGAGAGAGAGACAGAGACAGGGAGACAGAGCATGAGCGGGGGAGGGGCAGAGAGAGAGGGAGACACAGAATCTGAAGCGGGCTCCAAGCTCTGAGCTGTCAGCACAGAGTCTGACACGGGGCTCGAACTCACAAACCGCAAGATCATGACCTGAGCTAAAGTCTGACACTTAACCGACTGAGCCCCCCAGGCGCCCCATGACTTTATTTTTTTAGTGCAGTGTTGGGTTCGCAGCAGCACAGAGGAAGGTGCAGGGATTTCTTGTATACCCTCTGCCCCCACAGCCCCAGCCTCCCCCACCATCAGCAACCCACCAGGCCTGGCATTTGTTACAACGGAAAACAGGTCATCGTCACCCAGAGTCCGTCGTCTTTCACCCCAGAACTCACATCAGGTTGTCTGTTCTGAGGGTTTGGGCAAATGTATCATGACATGTATCCACCATGACAGTGTCATACAGGGTCGTTTCATTGCCTGAGAAATCCTCAGGGGTCTACCTAGTCATCCCTCCCTCCTTCCTCCTCTGCGTTGTCTTGTCTTTTTTTTTTTTTTTTTAAGAGTTTTTTATTTAATTGGGGGAAAAGAAAAGAGCAAGATAAGTGTTTGCGGATTGGCTTCTTGGAGGTGAGTTTTGCGATCATCTCTGAAAGAGGCCCAGGAGAACCAGGGAATTACCTGGAAGAAGTCCTGGCCAGAGGGCAGGGAGGGGGCTGGGGCCCAGGAGGCCTTGTGGTCAGCTGTGGCCATTCCCTCAGCCAGTATCTGTGAGCACTGAGGAGGCGCAGGTACTGGTAGGAGATCCCAAGGCAAGGGAGACAGACCCCGCTCTCCAGAAGTCTAGGAGGGAAAGAGGTAGGCAGGTAACTCTTGTCAGAGACCGGTGTGGCCACATGGTGGAGGAGCGCAGGGCACTGTGGGTGCTCAGGCAGGGGGGACACTTCTGGCTGCTGACCCTGGAGAATGGCACTTGGGAGGGTTTCAGCAGGCAGGGTGTGGTGGCAGTGAGCCAGCCAGGGAGGCCTGGGGACAGGGCAGGGAGAAGTGAATGAAGGGGTGAGGGGCCTGCCAGAGGGGGATGGGCTAACAGCCACTGGGTAGATGGGGACACTCCCCGCCCTACTGAGAGGACAGTGAAGACTGCATGTGTGATGAATGAGGGAATTAGCAGAGTTTGCATAATGGGCCCAGCTTCTGGTCACAGGGGGGTCATTGAAGGCCGGTGGGTGCACCAGCTGGTGTATCAGGGCCGTGTTCTAGAAACATCCAAGCTGCAGAGCATAGGGTTGAGCAGAGACAAGGAGCTGGTGAGGAAATTCCTGAAACAATGCATCGATGACACCTGGCATCATGCATGAGGGAGACCCGACAGGGCAGGGGTCAGCACGTTGGAGTCATCATTGGCACACAGAGGAGACGGCGCTGTGAATGAAGCCGGAGAAACTAGATGAGGAGAAGCCAGTCTGGTGGGTCGTGGACAGCGTGAGGTGCCTGCCATGACAGCAAGTGACAAAAATCCAACCAGGCCAACTTATGCAAGACTGGGACTGGGTGAGAAGTCCCCAAGCAGCCTGTGGGCACGGCCAGATCCAGGTTCTCAAGGGAGGTGGTTAGATTCACCTGCCTCTTCTCCCCGTTCTGCTTTCTTCCTATAGATTTTGTGGTCGTGGAGGGTCCACCCCGCCCGCCCCCCCCCCCAGGGCAGCAGCTCACCCTTGTATTCAACAGTTTAGCAACCCCAGCTGCTAGTTCTGGTTAGTGAAATCAGGATTTCTTCTTCTTCTTTTTTTAATGTTCACTTATTTTTGAGAGAGAGAGAGAACAAGTGGGGGAGGGGCAGAGAGCGAGGGAGACACCAAACCCAAAAGCAGGCTCCAGGCTCTGAGCTGTCAGCACAGAGCCCGATGTGGGGCTCGAACCCATGAGCTGTGAGATCATGACCTGAGCTGTAGTTGGGTGCTTAACTGACTGAGCCACCCAGATGCCCCAGGGCCCCGGGATTTCTTCTTGTTGGCTGGTCAGAGCTGCAGGCTCATGGTGGGTCACATCACATTCTTGGAGCCCTCCCAGGTCAGATACCCCTAAACTGCCTGGAGACAGAAAGTTCCCCAGAGGAGAACTCGGGGCTGCCACCAGGGGGAGGCAGAGAGCTTGAGGGGGATCCAAGTCAGGGTGTCTGGGCTGAGGGTCCAGCTGAGGAAGGGAAGAAAGAGAGGGAGAGAGACCCAGAAAGAGGACACCAGAGGAGCTCAGAGAAGCAGGGGTGAGAACATTACTGTCTAAAAAAAAGGGAGGGAGGGGGAACATGCCCAGTCCTGGAAGAGGAGGATGGGGCCACCCTGCAGGAGGGGGGTGGGAGGTGGGAGCCCCAGGGAAGGAACAACACACAGTGGAGATGAAGGTGTGAAGACAGAGAGTTTGCAGAGAGGCAAAGGGGTGAGATAAGACTGTCACCAGAGGGGATTTCTGGGTCCTGGGAAGACTTAAGGATAAGGGAAAAAAGTTATGTGTTTGTGGGGAGTGGGGGGATGGGTACCATTCACTGATAAGGCAAGAAATTCCCTGGTGGTTGACCAAAGCCCAGGAGGAGGAGGGACAAAGGGCGGGTGACCAAGCTCTGAAGAACAGATGGGGACCTAGGGGGAGAGGAAAATGCTGAGCTGCAACCCCACCAGGGAGAGGGGAAAGTTGAGAAATCCCCCTTGGAATGCATCCTTGTTTCCACGAAGCCGGAGACAGTCTCAAAGAGCCAGGTGGAGGGCAGGGGTGGCGTGGGAACCGGGGACAGTGCGGCCTTGGGGGGACTGAGTGACAGGGACTCCAGTGAACAGTGAGCATGCTGCTTCGCTTTGTGACACAAAACATGGCTCTGTTAGAGACAGGTCTCACAGCCCTCTATCGATCTTAGAGTGTCCAGCAATGGGGGCCCTCAGGCTGGTGACCAAAGCCACTGACTGCATTCACCCAGGGCTGGGAGGGTGGGGAGGGACTAAGGGCTGAGTCTGGGGGACAGGCCAGGCCAGGAGGCAGGTGACCCCAAAGGGAGAGATGTGCTGGCAGAACAGGAGGGCTGGAGGGAAGGGTGAGGGGGAGCAGCTTAGTCTCTTTCAAAAGCAGAACAGCAGGCTGACTTAAGTCCACGGGGTCCAGGTCTTCCCACCTGCAGGGCTCCCCTGGGGACACTGGGTCCCCCCCCCCCCGCCACCTCTTGAATTCCCAGGCAAGCTTATCTGATCGGCCTGGTGGGGTCAGGGGTTGACCCTGGATCAGCCCCAGAACAGGGCTAGGTCCTGGGTATTTGGATGTTCCCGGAGAAGGGAGAGTCAGCCTGAGAAAGCCAGCTGCCTGGGGAGGGTCTACCCCGCAGGGAGAGGAAGGGAGGGGAGGGCAGCAGAGCTGAAGGTGTCAGGCTGGAGCTGCCCTGTGAGGAAGGCACCGAAGACAGGCCTTAGGAAGCAGAGGCCGGCCAGCTCTGGCCCCCTCGGTGCCAGTCGTGAGAACTGGTGCGCCCACCAACCCCCCCCCCCCCCAGCCCTGCCCTCAGGTAGAAAAAGGAGGGAAGGTTGAAGTACCAGGTTAGCCCCAGGGCAGAGAAACCACTACACTCTTCACAGCGTGCTGGCTGGGAAAAGGTTAACCCGCTTCACACTGCAGCCTTTATGGGGGAGAGTGGGTTTCAGAAGGGGGCTTAGAACCACCTGTTCCTTCAAGGCAACACCTGTCTTCTCCTTCCCAGGCCCCACCTGTCACTGAGGCCCAGCGCGTGGCTGTGGAGGACCCTGAGGAGGGGACACCAGGACAAAAGCTGGTGCACACCCAGTGAATCTTCCTCAAGTGACTTTCTGACCCAACACCTCCAACGGCCCTCTGTGGGCTTGGAAAAGGACGCCGAAATGTTACTTCCCAAACCTGGCCAACCCACCCGTGGTCTCCTGCTCCAGCACTCCCTCAAACGACCGCGTCCCCTGACAGTTCTGCTCCTCAGTCTCACCCCCTCCTGGAGGCCCTCCCAGACTACTCAGCTCTTCTGTGAAGATCATTCACTTGGTTTTCATCACATAATGGAATATATTTGTCCTTCTCCCTCCACCCACGCCCCCTTTTTTTCACTTTTTTAAGCTGACCTGTATCTCCTCAGCATGAAAGAGCAGGGCAGGGGCGATTATTCTTTTTTGTGCCCCCTCCAAAATGCACCCTACACATTTTAGCTAGTCCATGTCTGTTTTCATAGAGGAAACAAAGCCCTGATTCACAGTCTTGTGCTGTGTGGTCTGGGTGGTGGGTGGGGACGTGAGGTGTGGCCTCACCTCTAACGCAGACCAGTGAGTGGCAGGACTTTAGTCCAAGCCAAGTTGGCATGCAAGTTTTCAGTTAATGACTTCCCACTCACCTCGCGACTGCACATTTTGTAGCTTTGACCTTCCCAAGTGCTTTCCTTGGAAGACAGTTGTTCTCTGCCTTGGTTGCTCTTTAGAATGCTCTGGGGACTGTTTACATCCTGGGTGACCGGGCACCCACCCCAGGCCAGTTTAATCAGTCTCTGGGGTCGGGGAAACACTGAGAATCTTAAAAGCTCCCTGAAGCTTTCCACTGTGCAGAAGGCTGGGACCTACCCATCTCCCGGCATCCTGCAGGGAGACACAGTGCAAAGCTTATGGGATTTGGAGCCGAACAGCCCTAGGTTCAAATCCAAGCCTCGTACCTGCACTTGATTTGGGTCTTCTGAACCTTCATGTCTTATCTCAACAATGGGTATGAAATGCCTGTTTCCCAGAATGTAAGGTGCATACAGAACTTCCAATAAGTACAAGCCCGCTAAAATGATACTGCCCAGGTCTCTGTGAGTACTTAAGGCCTTCATGGTGATAGAACCTCAGTCTTCTATATCAGGGATTATATGGGGACAATGAAGCCCCTTCAAGGGGCTCCCATGCAGACAATGGCAGCTATAGTTATTTCACAGAGATGGGAAAAGAAAAGCCTTACTTTCACTTCTGATTCTGGAGAAAAGGATTCACAGTCCCCATAAATTGACCTAAGTGCTTCTACATGTTGTAGAAAATCCTCTATTACCTATTCACTTTAGGGTTTTTCATTTTTTAGGGTTTACATTTTTTTTAAATGTTTATTTTGAGCGAGATAGAGAGCGCAGCAGGGGAGGGGCAAAGAGAGAGAGGGAGAGTGAATCCCAAGCAGGCTCTGCATTGTCAGCACAGAGCCCGATGTGGGGCTCGAATTCGTGAATGATGAGATCATGACTTGAGCCGAAATCAAGAGTCTAACCAACTGAGCCACACAGGAGTCCTGGACTTTTTAATTCTCTGGTAAGGTATTTTTGAATTTTATTTGACAGAGAGAGAGAGAGAGAGAGAGCATGAGCAAGGGAAGGGGCAGAGGGGAGTGGAAAGAGAGAGAAAGAGAGGCTCCATGCTCAGTGCAGGGCCCAACGCAGGGCTCCATCTCATGACTGTGTTCAGGACCCAAGCTGAAATCAGGAGTTGGATGCTCAACCGACTAAGCCACCTAGGCGCCCCTAGGTTTTTCATTTTCTAAGAGGCATCAGGGACCCTGTGTTGGGGAGCGGGGTCATTTCTGAGGGCGCAGTTCCTCTGTTGGCGTCTTTGGTGATGCCCCTCCAAGCCCTAGGAAGGGTCACGGGCTCTGCTGAACACCCCTTCACCTCTCCATGAGCTGGTGTGAGCCCTTCTTCCCACGCCTGGACTGTCCGTGGGAGGCAACAGATCCCTGAGGCCCAGCGGCTGTGCGAGGAACATTTGCCAATGAGAGTCATGGGTCTCTTGTGTCCCGGGGTTGTTAGACAAGATCCTCCACATTCTATCACACCATCATGGTGGGGACAGCCGGGAGACTCTGGGCCCAGAATTCGGTTTTTAATGATACTAGAGACAGGCTTACCAAGAAGCTGCTCAGAATTCTAAGAATGGAAGGGGCTTCACACGTTTTCAAGAGTTTGGAGGCTGCGAATATTATACATATACCTGAAGGTAAATAAACTGGGTTGTGAGGTAAGGAAGGGCAGTGTATGCTTGAGAGATAGTACTTCTTAATTTTTCAAAGCCCTTAAACACCTATATACTCAAGATTATAGTAAAGGAAATACTGCCTGTTATGAGCTGAATTCACACACCCAAGTGTACCCCCTCCCAAACTCAATCCCTAGTACTCAGACTGTGACTGTATTTGAAGAGGGGACCTTGGAAGAGGTAACTGAAGCAAAATGAGGCCATTAGGGTGGGTGCTCATCCAATCTGACTGGTGGCCTTATAAGAAGAGGGCATTTGGACATGTGGACACCAATAATACATGTGCATGGAGGAAAGGCCACGTGAGGACCCAGGGAGAAGATGGACATCTGCAAGCCAAGGACAGAAGCCTGAGGAGATAGCACTTGATCTTGGACTTCCAGCCCCCAGGACTGTGAGGAACCACATTTCCGTCGTTTAGCCCGCCCAGCTTATGGGCAGACCCATACGGTGCCCTGGGTCGATCTTCTGCGTGTATCTGACACCACGCACACGTGAGTGATTATAGGGTTGAAGGAGAAGGAACAAAATGGCGTCCAGGAGCTCCTGCTTGCCAGGCACGTAGCAAGAGGGTCAGGCACATGGTAAGTTCTGGAGAGATGGTAGGGACTAGTCCTAGCATTACTATGACCAAAGTTATCTTGCTATTCACCGGAGGTGAACACAGGACCAGGTTCCAGAGACAGTGCCCCATGAGTCATGGGTCGCACATACATGTCCCTGCTGGACACCTGCCATGCCAAGCTGGGTCTGCATTCATGACGCTCGCCTTCCCCCCACATCTCATTAAACATCTTTGTAGAATTCAGACAAATAAGAAAGTGCTGTTTGGTTTTTGCTTTTGTTTGGAAAAGCAAGAGATTCCCCTGGCCTAGGACTAGACGTCTGTGACTTGACTTCTCTTTGGGGTAGGTGGGAACATTTGTTCATTAAAAACATTTTTTTTTTGATGTTTATTTATTTTTGAGAGAGAGGGAGAGACAGAGTGTGAGTGGGGGAGGGGCGGAGACAGAGGGAGACACAGGCTCCAGGCTCTGAGCTGTCAGCGCAGGGCCTGATGCGGGGCTCAAACTCACAAACTGTGAGACCACGACCTGAGCTGAAGTTGGACGCTTAACCGACTGAGCCACCCAAGCGCCCCAACATTTGTTCATTTAAATAAGGTTTTCAACTCTGGGTGCCTCAGCTGTAAAATGTATGCTGACGGCCTGCATGCACATTTAGGTGGCAGAAGCCCTGTGGGGGATGGCAAGGTAATAAGGAGAAGAGGGTTTCCCCGTCCTCTCTCCCACCCTGGTAACCTGAGCTGTGTGGCCTTGAATAAGGCATTTGGCATCTATAATGGGACGTTGCTCTTCCCTAGCTGCTCTTGACAGCCCTTCCAAGGGACACCTGGGGATTTCACCTGTGACCTTGGAGAAATCGGAGCCACTTCCGGTTGCAGGAAACTAGGTATCCCATGGATCCCTAGGAATGCCGTGCGCCTCTGCAGGGCCAGCCTGGGGGACAGCATGGCCTTGAGCACCAGACCCCAGGATGCCCCAGCTGGGTCTGCTGGGCTGCTCGGCCCAGGCTCACCCACCCTGGGATGAGTGAGTACTGGGTATGTCACATGCCCAAGCACCACACTTGTGTCACAGACGGCTGGAAACTGAGGATGGGCAAATGTAAGTGGTCCCAATATGACTGTCTTGAGTCCTGAGAGCCGCAGAAGGGTCGGTGGGCTTCCTTCAGTCCAGCTGAGTTCCCAGAGGGGTGTTTCCTCAGTTTGGCTGCCTAGTGGCATCCCCATCACCCCCTGGCAGCATATCCATGAGGAGAATACCCAGGTCCCCACTCCAGACCTGCTGACTCAGGATCTGAGGCTGGGGCCAGCAGTTCTGTGTGCTAACGGGCCCTCTGGGGGTTCTGACTTGCACGAAGTGTGCCGATCACTCACTTGACACAGGACCTGATCACCCGGCAGAGGCTCCCCTCCACCCCCTGATGGCCAGTCTCAAACTCTGAATTCACTTCTAGAGGTGGTTTAAAAATGCAGATTCCTGGGCCAGCCCCCTGGGAACTCCACTTTAGGTGTGCGAAATGTTCTAGGTGGTTGGGATGCACGAGGATCCCCAGCCACATCTGAGCCGCACTTTGTGTGACTCTGTGTCATCTCTCGGCTGGATCATGGTCACTGGCTTCATCGCCACCTCCCCCTGTTCCTCACACACAAGTTGCTTTGTTCCTGCTACCTGCCCAGTCTGTAATGTCCTTCTTGCCTTTCCCTCCTCTCCAGAGTCCCCACTCTGCCCTTGAAGGCTCAGCTCAAAGAACGTCTCCTCTCGAAGCCTCCCCCCCGCCCTCCCTGCCCCTTCTCCTCCTCTCCCGCCCCCCAAACGTGTTCCCGCTGCAAGTCTGAGGTAGTGTCCTTATAAGGCCCAGTGGGTGTGGATGGGACTGTATTACGATTCTGGTGATTCCCTGGGGCCTGGCACTCAGCGAGAGATTCATACTTGTTTGTACGCCTTTCAATTCAATTTATTTCAGTCCAATTCAACTCAATGCAATTCAACTTAATTCATGTCAGCATAATGAAAGGGCCCTGGGGAGCCTATTATGAGCACCAGCACACAGAAGCCAGGCCTCAGAGGCGGAGGAAGGACCCCACTCACGGAAAAGGCCTGCTCACTTGCCATCACGGGGAGCATTATTCAGCTCTTCCTGCTCCCGAGGCCCTTTGAGTGCCATGGTTGCCCAACGCTTCTGAGGCCCCTCTCGGCCCAGCTCATCTCGGAACATGTCCCTAAGATGAACCTGGAAGCTGCTAAGCTGTGTGTTGCAACCAAGTCCCTTCACCCAGAGCCGCCTGTCTCCTGACCTTTGCCACCATCTATGTAATGGGGTAAGAGCAAGCTGAACGGAATGAATCTACTACTTGGGGCATACAGTTCACTCGGTCCTCGCTGTTGGCGGGTCCCCACATCCCCATCCTACCTGCTGGCAGGGGAGGCCTGATGGACTAGGACACGTCCACCCAGAAACAACGCACGACAGCCGTTATTCAAAAGCCACAAAGCCCTGGTCGCACAGCCATTCCCAGCGGTGGCTTTTCCGCGGGAGCCAGGGGAGGATCCAGCTGAGGGGGCTGGTGCTGTCCTAGGTTTCACAAATAGCAAAACGGTGCAGAGAGGATGGCCGGTCTCCAGGAACCGCATGTCCGGGGGGGTGGGGTTTCCTTGCAGCAGGCTTGTGGGGAGCCGTAGCCCCAGCCCCTGGAGACCATGAGATGGCAGAAGCTTCGGGAGAGGTCTGATGACAACATCAGTGCGTCTCCCTCCTCCTGCGTCTGAAACAACAAAGGGAGAGAGTGACCTCCTGAGAGGCTTCGGGACAGCCCTTGAATCACTTCCCGACCCGGGGTGCGGTGCGTGGCTGGTGTGGCTGGACAGAGGCCACCGGGCTGTGGGCCCCCCTGCCCACCAAAGATGCTTCGTGCTGCTCTTTCGGGTCCAAATATTTCACATGAGAAAAGACCCAGAGAATCTCCCCCACCCTGACCCTCCCACACGCCAAGAAGAAGCAAATGGGAAAATCTTAAACTGGGGTTTGAAGTTTCTAAAATCGGTCCATCCTGTGATTCCCCAAGGGAAGGATAAACACGGTGTCTCTTTGCGCTTTAGTCAAGACTTTCATGCTTTCAGCAAGAACCCGGCATAAAAAGGGGCGCCTGGGTGGCGCAGTCGGTTAAGCGTCTGACTTCAGCCAGGTCACGATCTCGCGGTCCGTGAGTTCGAGCCCCGCGTCGGGCTCTGGGCTGATGGCTCAGAGCCTGGAGCCTGTTTCCGATTCTGTGTCTCCCTCTCTCTCTGCCCCTCCCCCGTTCATGCTCTGTCTCTCTCTGTCCCAAAAATAAATAAACGTTGAAAAAAAAAAAATTTAAAAAAAAAAAATAAATAAAAAAATAAAAAGAACCCGGCATAAAAAGAAATAAAAAAAAACTTAGCCATGCTCCACGAGTAAAGCAGAAAAAGCCACAAAGCCTAATCCGGAGAGAGCTGGGTGGGGGTTTGCTTTGTGACTGAACCCACTCAAGGATAGTCTCACACACTCTTTCATTCACTCAGCATTATGTATGAAGCACCTACTACGTGCCAGGCCCTGAACTGGGAGCGGGGGCTGCCCTGGTGAACAAGATGTGGTCCCTGTTCTCACAGAGCTTGCAGCAGAGTGGGGGACACAGGAACACAGCCACCAGGATTAGATCGAGTCACTGAGAATGGTGTTATAGGAACAGCGCCCCCAGACCTGTGGGTGCCTGGAAGAGGGGTGCGGGAGGCTAAGAAAGCTTCCTTTGAAGAGGTGACGTGAAAACCGAGGTTGACAAACTAAATGAGACCCCCACGTCTCCCAGGTCATCAGTATCAACAGTAACGACAAAACAGCAGAAGCAGGTGCCTCTTGGCTCACGGCACTGAGCAGGGCTCATCACTTCTGTGCTGTTCCTGCCAGGAAGGCATAATATGAATCCGAGGGTAAGGAAATAGCACATGAGCTCTAGCTGGGGGACACTCTGCAAAGCAACCTGCCTGACTCCTTAAACATGCTTTTTTGAGTCCTGAGACACTGAGGGAGTGTTTCAGGTTAAAAGAAACTAAGGAGACCTGACAACTAAATGTAACAGGTGATCCTAGACTGGCTCCTGGACCAGAAAAAAAACGCAGCCATGATGACCATCACTGAGACAATTAGTGAAACCCGACCACAGCCTGTGGATTAGAAAACCCTGCATCAGGGGCGCCTGGGTGGCGCAGTTGGTTAAGCGTCCGACTTCAGCTCAGGTCACGATCTCACCATCCGTGAGTTCAAGCCCCGCGTCGGGCTCTGGGCTGATGGCTCAGAGCCTGGAGCCTGTTTCCGATTCTGTGTCTCCCTCTCTCTCTGCCCCTCCCCCGTTCATGCTCTCTCTGTCTCAAAAATAAATTAAACGTTAAAAAAAATTTTTTTTTTTTCAACGTTTCAACTCTGAGCCGTCAGCCCAGAGCCCGACGCGGGGCTCGAACTCACGGACGGTGAGATCGTGACCTGAGCTGAAGTCGGACGCTTAACTGACTGCGCCACCCAGGCGCCCCCCCAAAAAAATTTTTTTTAAGAAAACCTCGCATCAGTGTTAAACTCCCGGACTCTGACCACTGTAATTTGGTTATATAAGAGAGTGCGTTTGTCTTTCGGACATAAACACGGGTGTGTTCAGGGGCAAAGGGGCATCATGTCTGCAATTCACCCTCAAATAGGTCAGCGTGTACGTGTATGTGTATATGTGGCAAAATGTTAACAATGATCAGCATGAGGGTTAAGAGTAGAGGGAATTTGGGCTATGTTGCAACTTTTCTGGAAGTTTGAAATTGTATCAGAATGAAAGGTTACCCGCAAGCGAGGTGCTCGGCCAGCAGGTAGGGGCAGAGTGTCAGGGTCCTCCATCTAGGGAGAGGGCTGGACGGTGGCAACAGGGTGCTGTGCACAGAGGACAGGCAGCTCAGCAGGGGAACAGTTTCAACGTGGGGACTAGTGAGACATCGGCTCCGAGGTCCGGGGGAGGCAAACGGTGGAGGATTTGGTCTTCGTCCTGCAGGCTGTGGGGAGACGCCGCAAGGTTTTAAGCAGGGGAGAGCGACAGGATCGGGAAGCCAATCTGTGATGAGCACAGGGCAGCGTGTGGGTGGTCGTGGGTTTGAAGGGGACCGGGCTGGCAGTGGGACGTGGGGTCTGAGCTGCCCCAGCAATGACAGGTGACAGCCAGCACCACGCCCCCGTGGGCCAGCTGTACTTGTCAAATGCAGGAAGTGAGCTGAGCAGAGACTGGTAAGAGGTAGGAAGGAGGGGGACCTGTAAAACGGGGGTTTCCCGTGGCAGTCACCGCACCAACGGAGGCAGGAAACACTGAAGGAGTGACCTAGGAAGAAAAGTGACCAATTGCCAGATTGAGTTTGAGGTGGCTTTGGGACATCAGTGTTTGGGAGGATGGGTCTGACAGCCCCGGGAGGGGTCCCGGTGCCTTGGGCCAGGGCTCCTGGAGTCACACTGTCTGGGTCCAGATCCTGGATGGCCTTACTATCTCTAAAGCAGGGTAATGACAGTGGGCAATCTGCCTTATCGCTCGAGGCCTCCATTTCCTTGGCTGTACCACGATGGTATTAGAGCCTTTCTCATAGGGTGGGGGGCCCTGGCCATTAAATGAGTGAACACAAGTAAAATGCTTAGAAGAGTTTCTGGATCACAGGAAGTGCTCAAAGGGTCAGCCGCCACCACTGCCTTTAGCTGGCCTCTGGGGCATCCCAGAAGAGGGCAGGAACAACAGGAAAAGGCAAGCAAAGCAGCCCCATTCCTGTACAAGCAGAAGGAGGGTCCCCAGAGCCCAGCAACCCAACCCATCCCCGTCTGTGGTGCAGGTGCTGCCCTGCCCTTCGGCTAGTTAGGGGCTCCCCGGGGGGCCAGCAGAGAAGATGGGCTCCTTCCTTTGCACCAGGTAGTGCTTCGGGTGGGACACCAGGCTCTCCTGGGGGCACATTGTAGCATGTGGGAGCACTGGGTATGCTTATTGAAATGCAGATTACTGGGCCCTAGCCCAGAACACAAGTCAGAAGCTCTGGGGACGGTGCCCTGAACACTGTGCTTTAAGCAAGCCTCCTCCATCCAATCTTATGGGCAACTGCATTCATGAATGCTGCCTGAGAGCAAATAACTGCTGCAGTAATGCATTTTGGAGGGAGGGAACAAATGGCAATTATTTCCAACCTTAGTTGCAAATAATTATTTTGGACCCTTAAATTACACTACTCAATACAGTATGTATGACTTTAAGTGGCTAGGTGTTTTCCATCATCTTAATAGTGTTCCCTTGGAAAAAAAAATAATGGGAATATTTTAGAAAGAAAAATCCATGTAGGCTGAGGTGGTTATTATCACTTTTTACTTTAGCCTACAAAGTAAGAGTGATAGGTCTCTTCAAATATATGAAGGACTGTCATGAGAGAAAGCAAGCAGATTTTTTCTAAGATGATCTGGAGAAAACTGGGACACAGACCACAAGGAGGCAATTTGTGTTCAAGAAAGAATTGTCTAATAGGGGAGCTGTCCAAGGATGGGAATGGGTGCCTGGCCCAGTGGAGGTGTCCATACAGGGGGTCACAAAAGAGAGTCTTGAACTGGACAAAAGCTAGACCAAATAACTCATAAGATTCTTTCTAACTGTAATAACATATGAGGCTCTGTTAAGTACAGAAAATAGGAAGAGCACCACGCTTTAGAATTTCACAGGATGGTTTTGTAGCTGCTGACACACAAAAATTACTTATGAGGAAAAGAAACCTACTTCTTACTGGTGAAAATTAGGTTACTCTGGACCAGGCTTTGAGATAAGCTTTCTTTACATGCAGTTATTTTAATAAGTTCAATGCAACACTTGACATATAGTGAGGGCTTTATAAATATTCATTGAATATTAGTGACTAATAACTCCAGTTACTATTCCCATTTTACAGAAGAAACAGGCTGAGACCAGTTAAGTGGCAAGTCTAAGGTTATCCAGCCACTAAGTGGGTGAGCCTTGAGTCAAGCAAAATCTAGTTTCAATAGCTATTAACCATCACACTGCACTCATGTCCAACGAGTGAAAATATTTGGTTAGTTCATCTGAAGTAAATGTGTGTGTGTGTGTGTGTGTGTGCATGATGGAGGCAAAGCAGAGGGGTGATTGGCTCTTGGAAGGTTAAGATTAATCTAGAGAACACATTCTGGGTGTGGTTGGCTAGAGGGGTGTCTTTTACAGCATTCACCTTTCTACTGATGTGATCCTTCAAATAACTTAAAAATCCAAATCATTTCATTGACATCTTAGCAAAAGCACCATTTCTCACTTTGATGTTTAGTTTTGGGGGTTAGTTGTGGGGAGCAGAGGCATGCATAGGCTGGTTGGGCTGCATTGGTTGAAACAGTAGTTTGCTTTAGGAGAGAAAAATTCCTGACACAGACTTGTCTTCCCAATCCTTCACCTTTCTAGCAATGTTAAGGGGTAGCCCTGGGAGTCAACACTTCACTGT
Source organism: Prionailurus viverrinus (assembly GCF_022837055.1). Taxonomy (NCBI): domain Eukaryota; kingdom Metazoa; phylum Chordata; class Mammalia; order Carnivora; family Felidae; genus Prionailurus; species Prionailurus viverrinus. The sequence continues at coordinate 21,107,855 of NC_062565.1, read as the reverse complement.
TGTGCCAACTGTTAGCAGCAGAGGGCAGCAAAACACACCCACGCAGACAGGTATCAAGGTAACCTGGGAATAACAGGATTCTAAAAGAAGAGTACTACTGATTTAAAATTATGAAACCCAAGGGCATCTGGGTAGCCCAGTTGGTTGAGCATCTGACTCTTGATTTCAGCTCAGGTTACAATCTCACGGTTTGTGGAACTGAGCCCCGAGCTGGGCTTTGCACACTGACTGTGTGAAGCCTGCTTGGGATTCTCTCACTTACCCTCTGGCCCTCCCCCGTTCATTCTCTCTCTCCCTCTTCCTCTCTCAAAAAAAACTTAAAAAATAATAAATTATGAAACCCAAAACACACAATTATTCCTATTACAAATTTAGTAATTAAAAAAATATATCTATATCTATCTTAACACACAGCTAGTCTCTTGACTTGAAACACTACCTGAAGGGGGCTTACACTGCTCGTATTCTTTGGTCTCTTTCCTTATGATGATCCTGTAATGGCTAGTGGGCAGCCTCTGTGCACCTATGATAGCTACTTAGCTGTCTCAACTTGGTATAATTTACTAAGTTTGTCATTATGCATTTAACAACAAAAAAACACATTTAAGGTTACAATTCAGTCACAATTTGGGAACTGACTTCATATTGAAGCCACAGCTTCCCTATTTTTCCACTTCCTTTTTTCTAGAACTCACCTACAGGATTTCGTATCAACCACACTTTAGCAACTCTTGGGCACTTGCTTGCCAGTTTCCTTTTTTTGTTTCGGTAAACGCTTCCTTGCGGGGCTGAAATGTACAACGAAGAGGCCGTTTCAGCCTCTTATTCTCTAGAATCCTCCAGGGTACAGTCGTCTGCCATGTGAGCCTGGAAGTCTGGTGCGTATGTGCACAGAGGGAAGCCAAGACTCGGGCATGTGTGAATCCAAAGCACAGCAATTCAACCTATTTTCTGCTGAGTTTCCAGTGAATGGTGACCAGACTCCCACCTGGAAAACTTCCACATCATGAGGGAGATCCTGTGAAAGTTCTGGACACAGACACACCTGTATTCTGATCTCAGCTTTGTCACTTAATAGTTGAGTGATTTTTAGTAAGTTACTTGTGTATTCAGGTCCTTCACTTGCAAATGAGGATATACCTACTTCACTGTATGGTTGTGTGATAATTAAATAATCCATACATATTCAAACATTTATCATGTGTCAGTAATGGTTTAAGCCTTGGTGATCCAGTTAAGTTAAATAAAATTCCTGCCTGCTGTCACAAAACTTTCCATTTCCAAAGGGGGTGACAGATAATGGAAGAACAAGGTAATCTCAGACAGTGGTGAGGGAATACAGACAATAAACAGTGGTGTGATGCAGGTGCTTGAGCAGAGACCTTGGATGAGGTAAGCAGGTCAGGGAAGGCTAGCCGGCAAGGAGAATCAAGGACAATGTGTGGGCTCGAGACCTGCCAAGGCTGGGGGCCAGAGGGAAGCAGAAGAGATGTGAGAGGCAAGGGAATACCAGAGCGCCTGTGGACGACGGTGGGTCTCCATGCTCCAACTTAAGTGGGACTAGAGTCCAGACAAGGGGCAGGACTGGAATCACTGGGCCATCATGGGCACAGGGATTGGCGGACCAGGTGTGGGGGAAGAGCGCCAGCACTCAGTACCTGGCACAAACCTGGCTACAGAGGTCGTTTATTAAATTTGAAAAATAACACATGGGAAGCTTCGGTTCCTTTAAGGAAAAAATGAAAAATACTCTCAAGGATTTTCCATCAATAATCTATCTTAATTTTTTTGAATATATAGAGTGACCATACATCCAGGTTTTAAAAATGGGCTCATTTTATGAGCTACAGCAAAACTGCCCACAACCATTGTGATTATTATACTCATTGTAGGAGGCTCCGATAAATTTAACTTATTTCTTCCATTATAAAATATAAGCATATTACAAACATCTTGAAAAGGAAAAAAAAAAATCTATCACCCTACCACAAAAACTACTTTAGCATTCTGTGGGTATACTGCTCTTTAGACTTTGGACTAATCTGAAATTTATAGAATACAGAGTGTTTTAAGCATTGTGGACAAGAAACTAAAATGCTGGTTTCTTACTGTCCTAATATTTTGATTCTTCATTTTTTTTTTCCTTTCAGCAGCAAAGACTAAAAAACATGACATAGTTACAAACACTAAATTTCCAAAGTTTTTTGGAGATCTCCATACTTTTTCCATGAAGAACACATTTATTCAGTTCTGCCACTTGTAATAAAATCTTGAAAAGGAAATTCTAGGTACTGACTCATCGATATGTGCTGAGTAAGCTAAATCAAAGATGCATCTCTGCTTGCTTAAAAAATGTCTAAAAGGTCAGAGGATGCAGTCTGTACAATTACTGGGAACCCAAACTCTCAATATGTGAGAGTGGTGGGGGGTGGGTTTTACGTCCACCACCTGAACAGTCAACCCACTGACAAATAGCACAAGTAAAACTCACCCTAAATCATCTTTATTCTAAAAGAAGACTTTGTTACTTGAAATGTCGAAATTTTAAATGCAGACAATGTGTGAACCTTTTTTTTTTTCTTACGAATTCCAGGGGGTAATTAAGATCAATATTGTAGTTTTCCTTTTTTTGCTTAATGTTTTAGATTCACTTCGTGCTTCTCATTGTTAAGACCTAGAAGTAATATGCAGTGGCACTTTAGGAAACATTTTTACTGCATACAAATACTTTCGAGATCAGCTTTAATGAAGGGGTATGTAAATTTTAGAAGATGCAGCAGACGTTTTGGGCGGTAGGTTAGACCAATGGAAATAACAAAGAAAAAGGGTGTTCTTGAATTTACCAAACTGGAAAAACTGTGATAAGAGATACTCATACAGCAGGAACATTCTCAAAGCTGCACAAGAATGTTATGGTTTAACCGGGCCAACTTTCATTGAAGAGTCCTAAAAGACAGCCAGATAACATCTTAGATACAGTCTCCAAATAAAATCTCACACTGCAGAAGAAAGTTGTGTCATAAATAACCTGATTAAAATACACTGCTAGAAATCACATTTCCAAGTCTGAAACCACTGGAATTAAAATACTAAACCCAAGACCTCCTGCAATGAATTAGGAAATATTAAAATAAATATTTTGAAACAGAAGTAGTTTTGCCTATAATGAATGAGTTCAGATTTCTTTGAAGTTCTTAAATTGTTAGATTTTGAAGCAGAATTGTAATCTAATTTAATTCATAGCAGAGCTAAATTTAGTTAAGAATTTATTAAATACTTATGTGCAAATGACTATACTCGGACTTTTTAAGATTTAATACTGGATACATGAGAGTCGTGTTACTAGAGAATGGTGAGAAGTTAGAGGAGATTCACGCAGGGAAATAAACATCTGTGACATGTTTGTTCAGGGTTACAATAAAAAGTTTAAGTGAACAGGAAATCACAGGCAGGAGGGCACAAGGAAAATAGCTGGGGATTGAGGTAATAAACACAGTTAGCAGATAAAGCTATTCAAAGCCAGTACAGAGAGAACAATGACCAGAGGTTGGGGTTAGTCAGCGGTGACATGTAAAGGAGGTAAGAGCATCACAGGAACTAAGGGGAATTGGCAGGGGGGCCTGGTGGCCAGTGGGTTAAATGCACAAGTGGAGGCCAGAGAACTGAGTTGCAGAAGGCTGGCAAGTAGGGAACCATGAGATCCTGAGAGCAGGTTTGTGGGGACAGAAGCTAAATTGAATGAAATGTAAAAGACTGAAAGCCTAATGAAGAAAAAGAAGCCAATAGCTTAAGAGATACTTTGACGAAGAGAGAAAACAACATAAACAGCAATGCAGGTCGAGGGGCAAGAGAATCCTGCAAAAGACTTAAGACAGGAGGGTTTCTGTATAGGTGGGCACAAAAAGAAAAAAGTCAGAGATGGTGAGGACAATGGGAAAGGAGGTGCACATCTGGAAATAGAAGTCTCAAGAATCTGAGAAATGGGATTGGTGACAGTTGAGTAAGGTCCCATAACAGTTCTGGGCACCTTGTATAGACAGCATCAGCACAGTAAAGTCTTCACTGCACAGATAACCAAGACAGCGCCCGTCCAGGATTCCTCCTCGAAACCAGATCTATCAGGCCATCAGCCATGTGAAAAGTCACTGTAGTGCCCCATGGGTCACAGGATCTTACCGGTGGTTCTGGAAATGAGAATACTCTAGGAAGGGCTCTGCGGACAGCTTCAGGACAGGCAGCCGACAGCCCCCTCTAGATCTTATTTTCCCACTTAGTGAAGACACAGAGTGCCAGCAGCTTGTAGGGGCAAATTCAAATACACAACCAGTATTTCTAAGCCATGGAAAGTTCACTTGATTATGAACAGTTTTGAGACATTAAATTCAAGACCTTAAAATACATAGGACTCTAATCATCAACTGCCCGGAAGAGTTCGAGGGATGAAGTCCTGTTTTCAAGTGTACTGAGAACCAACTGCTTTAAATCTTCTACAGGTCTTTTTAAAAGAGCCACTGTCCAGAGTATTTATAAATCCATCTTGACTTCTGGCTGTGACAGCACAAAAAAACACAGAACATATCTAACCTCAAAGAAACTATCAAGCCAATCCTAAGCAATGAAACTAGAACACAGGTAAGCATATTTTGTGCGTGAATGTGAACGTGCTCCCTGTCTGAGTATTCACGGATCTTGTCCCAGTAAAGCTAGAGATAGCAATGGGTCAAATCTGCACCATGGGTGCCTGTGGGCAACTTGAAGTGGTTTCATCACAGATAATGCAGTTATCTAGGATAGTTGTATTAAGAATGTATAGAAGAACACAGATGTTTGATGTGTGTGTATATATACATATGTGTGTATGTATGTGTGTGTGTATATACATATATACATATATACATATATATATGTACACAAATATATACATGTGTGCATATATATATACATGTGTGTATATATATATGTGTGTGTGTGTATATATATTATATATATATGTATATATATATATATACTTGCTCAATCTCAACACTATTCTTGACTAAAATATTTCTCCTACCCCTTTCTAAAATGCTTTTAGAGCCTGAGCACCTATTTTGACAAATGTAAAACGGATGATCAAATAGATTTCTGAAGATACACAAACACGACTGATTTTCTTTGGGTGGCTCGGTGTGAAGCTCAAAGAAATTCTGAGGGCTTTCAAAAATGTTTTGAAAAGTGCTGCCACCACTGGAAAACCTGTAGCCACTCCAAGGGTTCTGAAAGACAGAATTCTCAGCTTGATGTGCAGGCTCCAAGAGATTACAACAGCACTCCCAGTGCCAGCCCCACTACTCTGGTTCACTGTTAAATGTGGAGCGCTGGCCACATTACATGTCCGCCTTAAGACTTTCATTCTTTAGCTTAAAAAACCACCAGGATTTAGCTTTCCCATACAGATTTAACTATATTACTCCACAGAGAAGTCCAAAAAGTGCCAGGTACACCACCGCGCATACGCGTCATGGGACGTTACAGCGTGGCGCTTTGTGACAGCAGCAGCAATCACTTCCATAGCTTCTGGTGTGCCAGGCTATGTTGTTCTGAACTGCTAAACAACTCCAAAAGGTCAGTACCCAAAACTGAAGCCAATGAGGTGATACGACTTGCTCCAATTAAGACAGAGCTAGGATTCGAACCTCAGGCAGCCTCTAGGCGGTCCATTCTGTACCTTAGTTCTTTTTCGTTTTGCTAAGTCAACAAAATTTACGAAGAATCATTTAATAATACTGTATTAAGTAAGGGTTCATAGGTAACACAATCAATTTGGGACTGACACTTCGAGTATCTCTCAATTTAAAAAATTTAAAAAGAACACATCAAGACTTCAGAGATGAGCTGCTTTCTCAAGGCCACCATTGGCTAGTGGCCACGGTGGACCACACCCTAATCCCAACGCTAGCATACCATACCATCTGTCCTTGTTCAACCTGACAATTGCCAATGATACTGGGTTATCACCAGAAATACCTCTGAACACAATCCCATGGAAGAGTTGACAAATGAAAATTGGCCCACACTTTCTCATACTTTCTTTAAACCTTGCGGTTTCCACATGACAACTGCAAGCTAGAAATTGGGGATAAAAGGCAAACAAGATGCGGAACTCAGTCTAGCAGAGGGAAAAGCAACACAGTGATAAACTGACATAGGTACTACAACAGAAGTCTACATACGGGCTGTCCTTCATGTTTTCTAGAGGACATGGGATTTTCTTTTTAATGCTCCATGATGCCCACTAAGCAAAATCCCTACTTGAATAGATAGAAGACACAAGCCTAACCTACAATCCCAATTTTGTGTACTTGTATAACCCAAGAATGAATAGTTCACCCCTGAATGCAGGGTTTGGGTTGCCAATTCCCATGCATTAAAAAATTCATATACCTTTTGAGTAATTCCAAAAACTTAACTCTAAAATATCTGCCAAAATTAAGTACTAATCAGCCCACTGCTGACCAGAACCCTTACCAATAATATAGTCAATTAACACATATTTGTATATTACATACTATATCCCTATAATAAAGCTTTAGAAAAAAGGTTAAGAAAATCATAAGAGGAGGGGCGCCTGGATGGCTCAGTCAGTTAAGCATCTGACTCTAGCTCATGATCTCGGTTTGTGGGTTCAAGCCCCATGTCAGGCTCTCTGCTGACAGCTCAGAGCCTGGAGCCTACTTCAGATTCTGTGCCTCTCTCTCTGCCCCTGCGCCACTTATACGCTGTCTCCCTCAAAAATGAAACATTAAAAAAATTTTTTACAGAAAACCATAAGAGGAAATACATTTACAGCACTATTTATTGAAAAAAATCCACATATAAGTGGACCCTACCTTTCAAACCCATTAGTCAAAGGTCAACTGTACTTCACTTTCATTTGTTTGTTTTGTTTTGAGAGTACATGCATGCAAGTAGGTGAGGTGCAGCGAGAGAATCTTAAGTTAGGCTCCACTGTCCACCTAGGAACCTGATGTGGGGACTCCATCTCAAAACTGTGAGATCATGATCTGAGCCGAAATCAAGAGACACTTAACTGAAACACACACGTGCCCCTCATCCTCATCTCTTTACACAAAGATGAATCTTCAACCCCTTAAAACTTGAAAATCCCGTCAAATCTATCTTAAAGAAAACGTTTTTAAAGACCATGATTTTGTTACTCAGGAGTACATTTAAGAGGTGTCATTAAGATTAAATAGGGTATTGTGAATAACTGAATCATCATATAAAAAATTTCAAAAACATCAAACTAATGCACAAATCGACATATAACAGCTGAGAAGACTCTGGGGTTTTACAGCGTTCTAGAGTTGAATGGCATTTATATACTACTGTATAGTACAAGCATAGACATAATACATTCAGTATTGAGTTTTTTGGAACTTTCTGGTTGCTGAATCTGCCCAAATGCTTGGTTTTATAAAATTCCGTCTTAAACATGGGTCAGGGGATTCAATACATAATGCCTTGAGCAAGCTACTTAAATTCAGGTTTTGGTTTTTCCCCCTCTATAAAAATGAGAATCATCTTCCCTCAGGGAGTTGTTCTGAAGGTTTATTAGATGATAAATGGAAAGGCCCAAGAGGACAGTCCATCACTGATGTTTAATAAGTGAATTCCTTTCCTACTGCCTTTAAAAAAGCAGCTACATTAAATGGTACCTGAGCTTCAGAGCCATATTCCCAGATAATTCCAAAATGTAAAAAAGGGCAAACTCCAGGTTACATAATTAGTTACTACAAAAGTTCAGGCTTTTGTATAAATGAAAAAAAAAAAAAAAATCCTACAAATACTAACTGGTAAAGTTCATAAAAGCCCCTAAAGAAACTGTTTAGATGTCTGCAGGTCAGGTAAGTTTTCTTCTTCCTTCCCAATATCCTATTCCACTTATGCTAATTAAGAGTAAGGGGTTGACATGTCAGGCTGCTCTTCACTAAGGTGGAGATGTTCCAAGTAGGATTTTATTTAGTAAAATTAGAGCAAATGTATTGATTTTATAGCTATAAGTGATGTGGTCCAAAAGTGTGGCAAATTACTTCGAGTATATTTGAAAATACAGATTTAAATTTTTAAATTTAAGCTAAAATCTAATTTTGGAACTAAAATGAAGACTGAAAACCCAAGGACTGTAACCTACCAAAATCTTGGTGAGAGATGATGTGTATTGCCAAGTTCAAGGTTAAAAAAAAACAAACTGCATTATTTAAATACACTAACCAAGTACCTTTTTTCTTCCACAAAAGATGAATGCTGTATGAGACTTGCATATTATTACATTTACCTACTACTATACCTCCAAAGTAACAGTCATTAAAGATTTCCATGTCACATTTTCACCATTAACTATTCCTTAACAGAGGCAAATACAAGTACAGGCTGATGCACTGCAAATACATTCTTAAGGCAGTGGACTTTTTAATGTTTTAAGATCTGAATTTGCCTTTTCCCCCTATCAAAGTCACTATTTTCTGAAGCTTATATGAAATTAAAAACTTCAATAAAACCAAGCCCATGCTCCTTTTCTTCTAAGTTCTATCTTCCTCAGGACCTTGCAGGTCCCATTCCCGCCCCACCCCGCCCCTCCTCAGACAACACCTCAGAGGGTTCAAGAAGGCAGGGGGAAGTCTTAAAAGTCACTATGTGAGACCATGAAATGAATGAATGAAGCTATACAACCAAAGCGAGATCCATGCTTTATGAACACATTATTCTCACATGTCTGGGTAACAGGTTTGATATACAAGATTCTTGGTTCATTTTACAGATTCTGAAACCAATTTGCTCAAAAGGTGAATTCTGAAACCATGGTTGGTGTAGCAAATGAATATATCAAAACAAACTTTAAAAACTTCATCCAAATATTTACATTTAAAAAAGACATTTAAAAAATAGGCTACTTATTAAGTGTGCTTGAACAAACCATGTGTGGAATTGAATTCCATTCATTATGGAGTTAGTTTCTGCTAAACACATACTGATACTATAGAAGACCCCTGGCAGCTGAGGATTTAAAGGATTTCAACTGTTCCCAATCTATGCTAAAAAATGAAACATGACAAATGATTTCTGAGGCACTGATCGGAACCTCAGCAGTGGAAAGGCTAGTATGTAAGGCAAATTACTTAGGAGGCCGAAGGGCTGGCATCTGTAACTCAGTGTAGCTTTGCCACTGCCTAAGTATCACCAAGTAGTCAATAAAACTCTCTAGAAGCCATTTAAATTTTGTAATTACACCTCATCGCATTATGTTCTAGTAGTTTCACAAACTTAGAAATTCACAAAACAATGTTTTGGAATATATTCCTTGAGAAGGTGGAGGGTCTCCTATATTACATTAAACAAAAAACATGCAGTTTTTACAGCTCATAGAGCTTTTTCAAAATAAGCTATTGATCATACAGCCCAATTAAAAACTCAAACACTTTATATTACAGGTATAGAAAGTTTATAGTTCAGCAATGCCAATATAGATAATTTGACACCTTAGCCCCTACTTGCAAAGTGATTAACAACTATACAGTAACTTCTATTCTATTCTGGCTTTGGCTCAGATGTTTAAATACTTAAAGAACCTGGAAAGATTTTTTTGTCTGTGTGTCTTGTTTTGCTGTTGTTTTGCATGGACGTGAATGGGGATTATAACGAAGAGGGGAGGAGAGGTCAGTTCATTGTAATAAAGACCGATCAGGAATTAAACAGCCACTAGAATTTCATTTACCATTTCCTTACGAAATATACGTGGGAGATTATGGCTTAAAGACAGAGAGGAAAAGCCTCTTATTTGTTCATCTATTTTACTTTACCCTTTTTCCAGTCTGACAATAATGCCAAACTTTATTTACTACCTATGACAAGAGTGACTCTAATAGGGTTTTATGAAGTCCAATTTAATTTTGGTTGAGATCTTAAGTGCTTAAAACTTTGGAATTCTTTAGATTAACTAAAAAAATAAATGCTTCTGAACAACCAAAATACCCAAAAGATTAGATAAGAACCAACTGGTTAGCTACTTAAAAAAATATCCAACTCATCTTTTTTTAACAGATTAGTATTACTTGTAATATATCTCTGCCCCTATAAACTGACTTTTTGCTTAGTCTGTAGACCAAGGCAATTTTTCTAAAAGCAAGATACTTCTAATTAAGGGGGAAAAAATGATCTCTTAAAAAAACAAAATGACAACTTAAGGAGGTCTAAAATCACTACCTCCTGGGTCAGAGAGAAAACGATGGATAACACAACTCAGTTCCCACAAATGTACCATTTTTTTTTTTTGTAAAAACAAAAACAAAAAGAGGGTGGGGCTGGTTTTATATATCAAAATCAGCAGATTTCTCATGCTTCACAATTTTGTTGCTAGAAATCCCCAAATTCCTTGGACTCATTTGGGAAGTTTTCTGAAGGTGCGCATTATAGTAAACAGCAGCAAAAATACCAAAACAATTCTATTGCTAAAAAGCAGCTACTCCTGTGTGTGCCTTTAGAATACTAGTTGTAAAACAGCAACAAGAACAAAACAGTAATTTGTGCCATCAACTGGGATTTGAGCAATTCTAAAAAACAGTTTCCTTTAAAACAGTCTAAAAGCAGGACATCTACAATCATATTGGACAAATATTCATTAAGTTTTGGGGGGAAATATCAGAAAATGTCAAAAAGAGACAACATCATTATATTCAGTATTCTAAAGGCATGCTTCAGGTAGTTCAACAATGATTCTGGTAAGACCAACTGCTCACATACATACACACGCACACACATAGATTTTAATGGCTTAAAAAAAACCAAATTTGTTACTTTAGAAAAATGAATGCAGTGCATTTTCAGTAATATTATCGCCACAGACTCTGATTGCTCAGTCCACACATAAGTAGTAGTTGCCTTCTATGGTGATATGGCTTCTCTGCACTAATTCCCATCAGGCCGAAAAACATTAGGGCAGGTTAAGTAAAGACTGAATTGTTGCACAAAGGAACATTTACTCATCAGATCCCACTGATCTCTTCTGTGCCCGTTTCCTGGGCAACCTTCTTGGTGAAGCTTTATCTGGAAGAAAAGAGAAAGTTTTTAACTTGCTTATTTTAAGTACAATGGATTCAAAAGACCTTTAAAAAGCATTTTCCTTCAGCTTTACCACTAAGTTAAAAAAAGAAAACACACACACACACACGCAAAAATACCCTAATAATAAATGCTTCTTATCTAGTATAGGTTTTTAAAATAACCTTTAAGATAATCCTTCAAGAAGTAACTCAATTAAAACAAAACTTCACGCAATCAGGATGGCAAAAGACCTAATCCTGGTTACTAGAATACTGAAGCCACCAAGTATAATCTTCTTAAACTCTACAATGAATATGCTTATACATGCATAAGTAAACACTTTAGAAGTACTATAAGAAGTATGAAGTTTGCAGCTCAAAAACATGTATATTGGTTACAAATTAATATTTATAAATGCAGCCATGCAGTTTGCATAATTTTTGGCAATTTCATACATTTTCCTGGAAGCAGCAGCAGATTAAAGGAAATTTTTAGACAGATGATCAATACCAAAACCATCATGCAGACCTAAGTATTATCTTTGTACTTTTTTCTCTTTATCTCCTTTTTTACAATGTTAATTTACTCTGAGAGCAGGTGTGCACATTGGGGGGGGGGGGGGGGGGAGGGGCAGAGAGAGAGGGAAAGAGGGAAGCCCAAGCAGGCTTTACACTGCCAGTACAGAGCCTGATGCAGGGCTAGAACTCACAAACTGTGAGATCATGACCTGAACCAGAATCAAGAGTTGGACACTTAACTGACTGAGCCACCCAGGCATCCCTCTCTTTATCTCTTACATTAGATTCTTAGTGGAGTCTACTAAACAATAGCTAAATTGGTGGTGTCTCTCTATGTCCAACCAGTAAGCATCACCTATGTTTCTTTAAAAAAGCTGTCTTCTCTCTGACCACTACTCTTTTTATTTTCTAGGAGCCCTTTACATATTAGGAAGATAAGCTCTTTGGGGAATATGTTACAAATTATAATTATTTTTACAGCTTAAAAAAAAAAAAGGTATTTAACACCAAAGTATGGGGTTCATTTGTAAGCATCTCATGAAGAATGGTATGAAAAAAAAAATCCACCTACAATATCTTAATTTTTATTTTCTAAAATTACCAGATCACCATAACCATATTTTAAAAATATATAGTAAATGTTTATCAAGAATATTTAGCAACTAAATTTTTTCTAAAATGTGCTTAAATGTTAATGACTATGAAATATTAAGACTGAGTCTACAAATCCCGTGAAAACTGATCTCAGTACTTTATTAAAACAGGTTAGTTAATGATGCATTTGGGGAGGCTCAACTCACCTAAAACTGAGCACAGAAGCATTTTTCTGAAGAAGTCTACAACTTTCATCAGATTTCAGAAAGGTCAGACTAAACTACTGCCTTCAGACAACTGACCAATTACTAGATAATATTTTATGTTTCTTTTTTAAATTTATTTTTGAGAGAGAGAGTGCGAGCAGGGGAGGGGGAAAGAGAGAGAGAGAGGTGGGGGGGGGGCGGGGAGAGAGAGAGAGAGAGAGAGAGAGAGAGAGAGAGAGAGAGAGAATGAATGAATGAATCTGAAGCAGGCTCCAGGCTCTGAGTTGTCAGCACATACCCCGACGTGGGGCTTGAATTCACGAACTGTGAGATCATGACCTGAGCTGAAGTCAGATGCTTAAAGAACTGAGCCACCCATGAACCCCTAGATAATATTTTAAAATAAACAATATGCTGAATGTGACAGTTGAGGATTCAAAAAGTACTTTAGAATCTAACAGCCATCTGTGCAAATACAGCTGTTACTATGCAGATGTGAAGTGGTGATTACTGACTTCCAACAATTTCAACCACCTGCAGCAGGGTTTTAAATATGAGAATACAGGAAAAAGTGCCTCAGAGGAACTGCAATGCCTATTTCAACACACAACAATCTGACTCCAGTAAGGCAGCCAACTCAGCTTAATGGAGTCTCAAGTCTAAAGACCTCCATCACCTACCTAGCACATCAAAGTTAAGAGGCAGATAAATGAGAGGGTGCCTAGGTGGCTTAGTTTGTTAAGCATCCGACTTCAGCTACGGTCATAATCAAACCATTTGTGGGTTCGAGCCCCGCGTTGGGCTGTGCTGACAGCTCAGAGCCTGGAGCCTGCTTTGAATTCTGTGTCTTCCTCTCTCTCTCTCTGCCCCTCCCCCACTAGCCTTCTCTCAAAAATAAATAACATTAACGAAAAATTTAAAAAGAAGCATATAAATGAGAAACAGAGTTAAGATAGTGGCCTAAAAACATTCAGCTTTTGGGAAAATGGCTCCAAATACCTCAACGGCCTAGAGAGCAGCATTTTACTTCACTAAAAAACAGTAACTAATGTGTATAATGATGCTTTTCAGCCATCAAAGAAAAAACACCCCCCTCTTACAACCCTCCCTAAAAAACTATTTTTAAAAATCCAACAAAATATTTAAGATCAAAATATTTTAGCTTTTAAGAGTAAAACCTAAAGTATATGAAAAAATCAGTTAACTGAAAAAACAAAAAACACTAAAATATGTTAATGATATTCAGTAAATGGGCCTGATCTGAAAATGCCCACCCTGCCCTTCATAAAAAAACTTATTAGGGGCACCTGAGTGGCTCAGTCGGTTAACCATCCAACTTTGGCTCAGGTCATGATTTTGCAGTTTCTGGATTCCAGCCCCTCATTGGGCTCTGTGCTGACAGCTCAGTGCCTGGAGCCTGCTTCCAATTCTGTGTCTCCCTCTCTCTCTGCCACTCCCCTACTTGTGCTCTCTCAGAAATGAATAAACGTTAAAAAAATTATAAAGAAAAAAAAAAACCTTATTAGGAACAGGCTCAAATTGTTTAAAACCACACCTCTCTTTCCTTTATGTTCTGGTGAGATGGAGAAAAATCTTCCAAAATAAATGCTGGCCCCTTACACTCGCTTGCCCTCACACTACCACTCCCCAAAGGTAATTCCTCAAAGCTTGAGAGACCTTCTGCTTCCATGCACACCTCCTGCTCCATGATCTTCAAAGTTTCTCTTGGTGTTCTCCATTTTATCCTCAAATATGCAAAGTACATGTACCATCTCTGAAAGAAATGGCTATTTTTTCAACCTAAAGTATCTTCCATTTGTCTCAACCCCTTTACTCTGAGAAACGCCATGTTCTAAGAGTGGCTCTCAAAGTATGAGAAAAGCATGTTCTAAGAGTGGCTCTCAAAGTATGGTCTGGACCAGTAGCTTCGAAGTCACCTGAAAATACAGATATGCAAATTCTTGGGCCTCACCCCAGACCTACTCAATTGGAAACTCTAGGGGGTGGGGCCTAGCAAGGGGAAGAGGCAATTCAGGTGGTTCTGCGGAGGGCTACAGTTTGAGAACTATTGCTGTAAGAACCAAGTATAAGAGAAATACAAGCATACAAAATTAAGTAAAAAAAATATTAAAATTGAACTGAAAATATCAATATGATTTGGGGATTTGAAAAGATAGATATTTTCTAGCTCAGTTCACAGAATGGGCCTAGAAACCATGTCATCCAATGTCAAGGACATCCCTAATGTCCAGATTTTCATTTTTAAGTATCATCCAGGGGTTCTTGGGGAAACAGCTTGCTCCACGCCTAAGGTAGAGAAAGTACAAAATGTCTAGATTATCTTCTTGAGCCAACAAGTAAGGGATCAAAGTTCAAAAGGGTAAGATTGGAGGTAGTTCAAAAAGGCAACCAGTAGTCAAACCTCTAACAATTTGAGCATCAAAAAGAATACAGTTGACTAAAATCCACAGATTCTATGAAAAACCGAGTCTATACATGATAGTCAAAAAGGAGAGAATTAGGAAAAACTCATCTGTCACCATTTGGGTGGCTTTTAAACCAACTCTTTGAAAATTGGAAAATAAAGATAAGAATTAAGCGTTTAGCCTGCTTTTTCAATAGGAATTGTCCTTTTAAGGTAACCAAAAAGTCCCAGTTGATGAAAGAAAGCTTTACTTTACAAAACAATAGCAGTTAGTAAAAATTAAACAAATTTCAATTAAAAATCATCACAACTTCTGAAACATTACTGGTTCAGGAAAGGAATATCAAATGGTGAATGGTTTAGAGAACTGGACATTGGTGCGTGTCAAAGTGATAGTATACAGGTAACTTCTAGGTTGCAAGCAAAAAAGACCTATCCGATCCTGGTTACATGGAACGATCATGTGGCTACCACCCTAATCTAGTGCTCAGTTTAGCATCACTAATCAGATACGGTTTCTTGATGTGATATGGGGAAAAGTACTTTTAAGTTATGACATATCAGCCAAAAATGATTAATTTAAATCTAATCAAACCTATAGTCTTCCAAGTTAAAAGAAATGTTAGCTAAAACACACCAGGAGAAAACAATCAGAGAAATCTGGAACAAGGGATTTTTTAGAGTCTCATTCCCTCAGTGTGATCAATGGGTCAGCAGCACTGGCATCATCTGGGAGCCTATTAGAACACTGACATTTAGGCCCCACCGTAGAACAACTGAATCCAAAACTGCATAAGATTTTCAAGTGATCTTGCACACAAAATTTGGGAAGCCCTGGCTTTGGGCTGACAGCATGGAGTCTGCTTGGGATTCTCTCTCTCCCTCTCTCTCTGCCCCTCCCCTGCTCACATGCTTACTCTCTCTCTCTCAAAATAAATAAACTTTAAAAAATTTTAAAAAATAAAGTGTGAGAAGTCCTTTTCCAGAGGACAAGCGGCCATCTCTTGAGCTGCTATAAATTAAAAAGGACTTAAGAAACAGAACAAACAGATGCAATGCATCATCCTATATTGGAAAACCAGCTATAAAAGGTATTTTTGAAACAACTGAAGAAATTTCAACATGATTATTAATAAAGTAATTCATAATTCTTTAAATGTGATGTTATTTCTGTCAGGAAAAGGTTATTTCTTTGCAAACTGAAATTTTTTTTGAGGTAGTGTGTGTCACTGTATCTGTATAGAAAACAAACAAACAAAATAACAACCTGCACTCTAAAAGGGCAAATAATTGGGATGCCCTGGGCTGGTTCAGTCAGAAGAGCATGCAATTCTTGATCTGAGTCGTGAGTTCAAGTCTCATGTTGGGTGTAGAAATTAGTAAACAAACAAACAAACAAAACCCCCAAAAACAACAATGAAAACTTAAAAAAAAAAAACACTAAAAAGGGTTATTTTTGTTTTTAGAAATAAATAATAAAAGAAAAAGAGAAGGAATAATACAAGTGTCTTTTGGTAGTAAGACGTGGTCCTAAAACAAACTCAGCTGGACAATCAGATTTTGAGGAAGAAAGACAAGTACTAAAAAATATTTAGTGACTTTAACTCTACCCACCTTTTAAATTTTTATTTATATATTTATTTTTAATATTTTTTTCTAATGTTTATTTTTTAGAAAAAGAGAGAGAAAAAACGTGCACAAGCAGTGGGGGGGCAAAGAGAGAAGCAGACACAGAATCCAGAGCAGGCTCCAGCCTCTGAGCTGTCAGCACAGTTGGGGCTTGAACTCACAAACCGTGAGATCATGAGCTGCAGTTGGATGCTTAACTGAGCCACCTAGACGTCCCAACTCTACCCATCTTCGAGTATTAAGTCTTCCTGAAAAAGTACGTGGGCTTCAGAATGAGACAAATCCAGCTGTGGATCTTGGCAGGTTACTTTTCCTCAGTAACAGTGTCTCATCAGTAAATAGAGGGATAGCACCTCACCTTGCAGAGTGAATGCCCAGTACAAGGAGGCACTCAACAGTTCAATTCTTTCCTTCAACAAGGTTTCCCTAGATTCTAATATGGTCCTCTTTCCTAACTTGTAAGTTGTCTGTACCATGTAACTCCTTCTAGCACATATCATATACTACCTTGGATTACTCAAATATTTCATACGTGTGCTTTATTTTCAAGTAGAAATGTAAACTTCTGAAAAAACAGTAATATTCTTTTCAACATACCACTCATGAGCTAGCAGAGTATTGTGAAAGACTAAATACTTGACACTTGCTGATTAAAATACAATTATCAATGATTTGAAGTATAATCATTCTCAGCTTTAAAGCTCATGAATAATAATGTCAGGAAGAAAGATATTATAAAACTAACTCTCCCAATCTATTTGTCATGAAAGAATTCTTTTGGAGAGGTGGCTCCACAGCTGTTACGGTGACTTTAGTTTTTAATTATAACTTTTAATACTTTTCAAATTAGTTTCAGCTAATTCCATGTAAGACACTTAAAATTTAATTACTTTTGAAGAGCCTGTATTTTAACATACCAGACTTTACAAGTAATTCTGATGCATTATAAAGATACCACAGTCTACTGTACAACCCAATTCCATCTTTTGCTATAACGAATGTCAGGATAATGGGGAAAATTTGTCCTTAAAGAGAAAAGATTATCTAAAGATTTATTTAAATTTAAAGACATTATTTCATGGGACCTCAGCTACCACCTATGCTATATATTCAATGACTTCAAATCTTTTTTCTAAGACTTTATTTTCAAGTTTACTCATTTTTGAGAGGGGGAGGGAGGCGAGGGGGGTGAGGGGGGAAGGGGGGGGGCGAGGGGGGGACGAGGGAGAGACGAGGGGGAGACGAAGGGGAGACGAGGGGGAGACGAGGGGGAGACGAGGGGGAGACGAGGGGGAGACGAGGGGGAGATGAGGGGGACGAGGGGGATGAGAGGGAGAGGGGGATGAGAGGGAGAGGGAGACGAGAGGGAGAGGGAGGAAGAGGGAATCCCAAGCAGGCTCAGCACTCTCAGTGCTGAGCCTGTTGCAGGGCTTGAACTCAGGAACCATGAGATCATGGCCTGAGCAGAAATCAGGAGTAGAATGTTTAACAGACTGAGCCACCCAGGCACCTGTCTTAAGATTTTTAAGTAATCTCTACACCCAACATGAGGCTCAAACTTACAACCCTGAGATCAAGAGCTGCATGCTCCACCTATTGAGCCAGCCAGGCACCCATCAACATCTCCAAATCTTGATCCACCTGTGCTCTAAATACAACTTTCAAATAGCTTACTGGATAACACACTCAACAGATCTAGTTCCAACTCCTCACCCCTCATGCATGTTCACTGCTCTTCCTATATTCCCTAACATTAATGGGATCATCTTCCACCCAGATGCCTAAAACTCACAAGTACTTTTTCCTCCTTCCTCCCTAAAACATCCAAAAAGTCACCCAAAGGCCAATTCCCTCCAATTCTGAAATATCTTTCCAGTTTATTTTACTCTGCATCACTACTGCTTTAGCTTAGGCCCTAAGGATTTCTCAAATGTTTTACGGAATTCACCTAACCGGTATCCCTACTTCTAGTAGTTCCTGTTTGCTAAACTATACACCACAAAACTATTACAATTTCTTTTAAAAATATAAATGTTTATTTCTCTGCTTCAAATTATCTGATGGCTGCCTTTTACCAAGAAGAAAAGCCAAATCCTTGGCATAGCACATAAAACTCTGAAGATTCCTTCTCATCTAACTCAAGACTCTGGTTGGTCAAAAGTCAACTTTTATGAATGATTCTCCTACTCTCTCCTAGAGAATGAAAGCCCCTCCTATGCTGTTACTTTGTACCCACTTTTAATAAAGCACCTACCCTACCATAATTATGTTTCAATAGAGAACGTTCCCTGAAAGTAATACACATGAAAACAATTCAATTTGTAAATCCAGGAAGGACACAAATAGCTCATTCACAAAAAAAATAAGTGGCTATATATGTATAAAGAAGTCAAATCTTACTTTTTAATTTTTATTAATTTTTTTAATGTTTATCATTTTTGAGAGAGAGAGAGAGAGAGAGAGAGAGAGAGAGACAGCGTGCGAGAGCGAGCAGGGAGGGGCAGAGAGAGAGAGGGAGACACAGAATCTGAAGCAGGTTCCAGGCTCTAAGCTGTTAGCACAAAGCCTGATGCAGGGCTCGAACTCACTAACTGTGAGATCATGACCTGAGCCGAAGTCAGACGCTTAACCGACTGAGCCACCCAGGTGCCCCTCAAATCTCATTCTTAATTGTCAATGAAAAACAATGATCCCATTTTGTATCATACCACCAGATTAAAACATCTGATAATATTTAATGCCTGAGAAAGACTCGTGAGAGTAGAAAAGAAATAGGCAATGTTGTACATTGCTGAGAACATAAACGGACGCTATCTTTTGGGAGGGAAAGAGCTTTCTCCATTAAAAAAAATGTATATAATCTTAGACCTAACTATTCTACTTTTAAGGAATTATCTATCCCAGATAGCGGGGTAGGTGAAAGAAGAGGGTCAAAAGGCACAAACTTTCAGCTTTATAAAATAAGTTATGGGGGTATAATGGATACCATGGTGTCTATAGTCATTAATACTGTATTGTATATTTAAACATCTTAAAAGTTCTTATCACAAGAAAAAAAAGACTTTTAACTGTGTGGGGCCAGTAACAAGACTTACTGTGATCATTTCACAATATATACAAATAGTGAATCACTACATTGTACATCTGAATCTAATATAATGTTGTATGTCAATTACCTCAACTTAAAAAAAATGATAAATTATCCCATAAATTTATATAAAAATATTCATTATAGTTTTAAATTAAGAATGAAAATCTGGAATTAAAACATCCTTCAACAGAGAACAAGTTTAATTTATCATGACACATTTATATAAAGGAATGCTATCCAGCTGTTAAAAACAATGAGGTAAAGAAGTATCATAAAAAAAAATATCCAACATACGAAAACTTGGGATTCTAGTACAGTGCACGTAGCATTATGCCATCTGTGTACAATATTCACAGAAACAATAGCCATATGCACTGGTAAATGTACAGAAAATACTTAGAATAACAATTGCTTGTAGAAAAAGAAAAAGAAATTAGTGGAGTGAGAAGGTGATCTCAGTTTTTCATTCTGTACTGTTTTTGTTTTGTTTTAATTTCTTAAGTTTATTTATTTTGAAAGAACGTGAGCAGGGTAGGGGCACAGGGGGGTGGGGAGAGAGAGAATCCCAAGCAGGCTCCACATTGCAGGGCCCGATGTGAAGCTCAAACTCACCAACCGTGAGATCATGAGCAGAGCCGAAATCAAGAGTCAGATGCTTAACCAACTGAGCCACCCAGATGCCTCTATTATTATAATGTTCTTAATATGAAGCCATACTACTTTTACAATAAATTTTTTTTAAAAGCCCATTCACAGCTGAAGAAAAAATATCTATAAAGATTAATATTTTAACTAATTGCATATGTGATAAAGCTGAAATATGTTAGGTAAACCACCAAGCAATATTTTAGGTTTATTCTTTCAAACTGCAGTGGGTAGTTTTTCTAATAAATATAGTGCTATAAAAAACTGTTCCATTACTCATTAAATGTACTGTATTCATATGCTATACAACCTCCCCAAAACTATACATAGCAAACACCATTAAAAAAATTAATTGCCTCACCTCTTCTACTCTGCACTGAAGCAACAGAAAAAAAGAGATAGGAAAAGATTAGGAATACAGAGAATTCACACATTTGTAGATTAAACTGCAGATATGGAAGCATTCTAAATTAAAGCATAAAAATACTACTCAGAAAAAAAATTTTTAAGTGTTTACTAATCATATTATACGAGATTCTATACAAGCAATGGAAAAGACGAGTGTTAAGTAGAATTGACCAAGTGTTTTTAAATCTAAAATACTTAATTTGATTTCCATTTAAGAGAAAAAATTTCCAGCCACATTTATAAGAGTACTTACTGATCTGATTCAAAGTTTCCTGAGGAATCCAACTCATGTCAACATCATTCTGACTTGATGTACCCATTTCTACCTTCTGTATGGGTCTCTTGCGCTAAAAAACCATAAAAACATCATTTTAAAGAAGTTCTATTATGTTGTTCACAGTAATTTTAAAAAGACCTATTAAGTTATCTAATTTATATATCTTAAACAAATAGTTTTAAAAACATACCCTTACTTAAGTATTTTATTAATTAAAAGAGAAAAGTCATGTCTAACACTAATTATAAAGAATAAACAATAAGGGGGGGGGGTTGGGTGGCTCAATGGGTTAAGTGTTTGACTTCGGCTCAGGTCACAATCGCAGTTTGTGAGTTCAAGCCCTGCACAGGGCTCTCTGCTGTCAGCACAGAGCCCTCTTCAGATCCTGTCTCCCTCTCACTCTGCCCCTCCTCCGCCCATGTGTGTGTGTACACTCTCTCAAAAATAAATAAAACATTAAAAAAAAAAAAAGAATAAATTATAAGTAATAAATCTTTGCAACAGTTATTTGTTTTCAGGTTTTAAAGACCTTTTCCTCTGCTATAAAGCTTCATATGTTGTTATACAACTGGTGGACCAAGCAAGAACTTCTATTTATACAATTTTTCTTTCTCTTTGGGAAACGAACTTTAAAGAATAAGTTTTCTACATCAAACAAAATTCAAGATAATTACTAAAACATTCAATGTAGGCAGGCAGATTGCTGCATTGTTACCTAAACACACTTTTTAAACAGACGGCACAGGTAAAACAAAACAAGAACATAAAATCTCATTTAAGCCAACAACAACCTCAAACTTTGTCCCTGGAGTACTTGCAGCAAAACTGTTTGGAAGAAAGTGATTCAATTCCTTCTTTAGTCTTGCTCTTAAAACAAACAAAAAAACCTAGCCATTTACATAAGAGTATTAGTTATACAGTCCAGAAACCAGACTATATACACAGAAAGGTAACTAACAAATGGCTTCATCCAAATAAAAAAAAAAAAAATTAAAGATGCCATTATACCTAATACACAAATTTATAGCAAAAATGCTATCATGAAAACGTGGGAAAGAAAGTTATGGAAATTAACACTTGAGCACTAAGTATTTCTCTTTAAAAAAAACAAACAAACTTTTTTTTAACATTTATTCATTTTTGAGAGACCAAGAGACAGGGTGTGGGCAGAGGAGGGCAGAGAGAGAGGGAGACAGAATCTGAAGCAGGCTCCAGGCTGAGCTGTCAGCACACAGCCCAGCGTGAGCTGTGCTCTCATGAACCGTGAGATCATGACCTGAGCTGAAGTCAGGTGCTTAACTGACTGAGCCACCCAG
Source organism: Prionailurus viverrinus (assembly GCF_022837055.1). NCBI lineage: Eukaryota > Metazoa > Chordata > Mammalia > Carnivora > Felidae > Prionailurus > Prionailurus viverrinus. The sequence goes on along the minus strand of NC_062565.1, from coordinate 21,085,667 downwards.
GGGCCCCATGTCTTTTTTTTTAAGTTTATTTATTTGAGAGAGCGAGAGCTCACAGGAGGGGCAGAGAGAGAGGGAGAGAGAGAAAATCCCAAGCAGGTTCTACATGGCCAACATGGAGCTCAACGTGGAGCTCAAACTCTTAAAACCACGAGATCATGACCTGAGCTGAAATCAAGAGTCAGACGCTTAACCGATGAGCCACCCAGGTGCCCTGTGTATTTCTCTTCTATTTTTTATCCTAAATGTTTGTTTTGGCAGGGAGGGGGGAAGAGGCAGATAGAGGAGGAGACAGAGATTCCAAAGCAGGCACCGCGTCCGACACAGTACCCACAACCATGAGATCATGACCTGAGCCAAGCTTAACCAAATGAGTCACCCAGGTGCCCTCCAAGTATTTCTTTTATTTTTTTTATTATTTTTAAAATAAAGAACATTGTATTTTTTTCAAGTTTATTCACTAAGAGAGAAAACGTGTGTGTCGGAGTGTACAAGTAGGGGAGGGACAGAGAGAAGAAGAGACAGAACCCCAAGCAGGCTCTGTGCCATCAGCTCAGATGCTTGATGCGGGGTTCGAACTCATGAACCGTGAGATTGTGACCTGAGCCGAGGTCAAGTTGGTCGCTTAACCGACTGCATCACCCAGGCGCCCCAGTATTTCTTTTAAAGAGCAAGTACTTACTGTCTCTGACACAAATCGTGTTATACTTTTCATTGAGAGCAATAATATGGGTTGCTCTGGTTTTTTGCAGGGAGGACAGGGAGCTAAAGATACAGTGATGGAATTAGCTACTGTATCCAGAGAAAGAAAAACCAAGATTATAGCAGGCGCTTCAGTGCTGCCACTTTAGTACCTTAACAAGAAAGCAGAAGCCAGACAGAATACAGCCAAATTCAATCTTCCTTTTTCAAATGAAAAGACTTAGGTAATTGCTATCCTTACAGTTAAGAGTATTAAAGCAAATCTAAAATCTGTGTTGCTCACAAGTAACAAATCCATGAAAAAGCATAGTAAACAGAACAATGAAATCTTACTGAGTTTAAAGAATAAAATTCTAGCACGATTTAGAATTACAACAAGAAGGTAAAGATCATTCTGGAGGGTGTAGCCAAAGATGCTAACTGTATGTATATGAAAGTCTAAACAAATCAGTCACATATCCAAGGTCTCATCTTCAGTTTATTTTTTTTTTTAATGTTTATTTTGAGACAGAAAAAGAGAGAGGGCACATGTGAGCAGGGGAGGGACGGAAAGGGAGACAGAGAGAATTCCGAGCAGGCTCTGCCAGTGCAGAGCCAGACATGGGGCTCAATCTCACGAAGAACCATGAGATGGTAACCTGAGCCAAAATCAAGAGTTGGACACTTAAATGAGCCACCCAGGTGTCCCAGTTTTATTTTAAAAAGGTACAACAGGGATGCCTGGGTGGTTCAGTTGGTTAAGCACCTGACTCTTGATCTCAGCTCAGGTCATAGTTTTTGAGTTCGAGCCCCACATCGGGCTCTGTGCTGACAGTGCAGAGCCTGCCTGGGATTCTCTCTCTCCTGTCGTCTCTCAGCCCCTCCCCCACTCATGCTTGCTCTCAAAAAATAAACAATAAAAAAAAAATTTTTTAAGGTGCAACAAACCTGTAAATACACAAACTTAGAATGATAGCAAGAAGCCACAAATAACTAGAATATGCTCAGTATATAACAACTTTTGATGTACGACTGTAAGAGTCATTCATCTAGAATTACCTTTCTAGATTCTAGGAGTTGATGAAGGCCAACAACCACCAACAGCCCAAGACCAGCAAGGAACATATACATAAAGATTCTGATATAAAAGGAGAAAAAACAAACTGGCTTTAATTCATAAGAAACACAACTAATTAAAACTAGAATTCTGCTTTATCTCAAACAATAGCACAACTAATTACAGTTGTAATTCTAACACAATATAAGTTTTCCAAATAACTTATGGGGCAAAGGAAGAAAATATTTTATATTCAATTTATATCTAGGTAGTAAATTCCACAAATTTACTTTTATCTTTAAGAACAATTAGTCAAAAAAAAAAACCAAGTATCTGATCTAAAATAAATAATATTACTTTATTATTTGTCATACTCAAGCTCAAGCTCAGTTAGTTAAGATAATTATATTAGCTTTTGTCTCCCTCAAATATTATTTGGCATAATTTGATTTAAAAATTGCTTTTGCTCAATTACATATATGTATACAGTATAAATGACTCATCATTATTCATGAAGAACACAGTTTCCAAGATAATAACATCTTCTAATTTATATATTTTAATAGCAATTTAAGAGGTATGTAACTTAGATGAGGCTGGTGATCAGCTTATGAGCATGGGGTAGAAAAGAATTTAGGAGAAGGGATGTTCAGAAAGCCAGCTATCTTTTTTAAAACAGTTTTTTTTTTATCAGTTTCAACCATCCTTCCTCTCTGTTAATAGTTATAAGAACCACCTAAGATATAGATTTCACAAAATTTATAGGTCCATTTTCGCTATTAAAACAAATGTTGACAGGAGCAAGCTTTCCAGGCCTGACATGTGAGATCAAGATCTACCTACACATTGCAACTTTCACTTACGTTTCTCCATCTAATCCATCCTCTCTTTCAATAATCGTAACTGTTTGATTGAAGACAGCATCTTGGAATACATTGCCCTATTAATAAAATAAATCACAAAAATGTGAAATTCATTGAAAAAAATAAAAGGTTGTACAATTTCTTAGAAGAATCCCCAACAGATAAAGAAACAGCTTTCTCATCACTTAGCTCAGAGACTCAACATTGTATTACTTTCTTCTACAAAATAAAAAACCTTGCTAAAGTTGTCCTCCACTTTCATGAGGGCAGAGAAGGGGAAAGGTGTGAGAAAACAGGGAAGTAAAGTAAAAAGGAGACAAATGTGCAGAAAGCAAAAAAAACCCCACAGAACACCCATTAACTAGAAGCCATAACTTCTGTTGTACAGAATCCTCCAAAGAAGGGAACAGCATGAAAATGTAGAGTAGCGGATTTTAAGAACTAGATTTGAACAGGAGTCAAATCCATGCTCTAAATTCACAATGAACTGGAAATCAATTTACAATAAACATGATCTGCAGTATCAAAGCATGTTTATGTTGTGGTCTTGGAATAATTTTGTCAGTTTCACACTTCAGTTTTCAAATTCATCATAGTCACTGGGACAATACTTAGATGTTTTCAGCATTTGATGCTTCACAACAAGGCATTACTTTCTCAAAACTGTCACTTATTGCTAAACTGTAATTATTTAAGTTTTACTTCAAGATCTTTCCATCCACATGGCTCCAATGACAATTCCAGCAATCAGAATACATTGAGGATACAAACTAACATTCAAACTGGAACTGAAACTATGTACATGTGTGCTCAAAAACAAGACAAAATATATAATTATTCAAACTGTTTAACTATGAAGCTGAGGAAGCTTAATACATTATTTTGAAGGATGAAAAACCCTTCCCACTAAGTAATTTAAAGAAAAACAGAAAACTTAATGGCAGCATGACAAATTGATCTCAGACATGAGTGAACATGTTGACACTATGCGATGAAAAGGTTGAGTAAGCTTCCAGGAGAGGATGAAATTTACCTCTTTGAAAACTTTGAGAAGGGAATGGTTTAGATGTGCTCTCATCTAAAGGACATAATAGTTGGCACCTAGAAGTCAACTCTCAGCAGTAAAATTCTAGTGGCCTTCTCTCATTAATTCTTTGGATATACAATGTGTATATTAAAAACCACAAAAAAGACAACAGAGCATATTAGACTATTTGGTTCTCATAAACCATAAACCTCACTGCTCTAACTATCCTAAAAATATTTGGTTATGTTTTTATCTATGAGGGTATAAAATGATGGAAAAACAGTTACAGAAAGACCTTCACTTACAAATAAAAGCAGTAAAATGGGCAAAATGCAAGCAATAAAAGGAAGTACAAAATAGATTACTTAACACATATTAACATCTGAATACGAAGCAGACTCCACTGTATGGCTTACTGCTCCTTTTCCTTTTAACATCTAGCTCAAGTCACATCCACTTTCATACTACGGCACTTTACACCCATCCCTCACTATGTATCATTTATAAATGCTGTGATATCACCTGTTTACATCCATCTGCCCCCACTGGATTCTAGACTTGAAGACAAACATGTGTAATTTATTTTTGCCTCCCTCTTGCCCATCACAGTTCCAACTACAAAACAGGCACTTAGATGAATAAGAGTATTCATTAAACAATGTCAACTGTCCTCCTCCATCTCTAACTTAAAAAAAAAAAAAAAGGTTTAGAAGGCCTTACGTTCAGATCTTTGTAGTTTAGATTGATGACTAGACCAAAGGGTCGTCCACCCATGGGCTCTGCAGGAATGAAGGAGTACTCAAAAGTCGCCTGTCTCTGGGGCGGTACTACAGTGTTCAGAGGAAGAGCTGTGAAATTCTGGATATAAAATTGGTAGTCCTGAGGATAACGGAACGAGGCATCTAAAGACTCAACGATAAAATCTTCTGTACCCTTGTTTGTAAAGCCTACTAGGAATTTCACAATGTTATTTGCTGGAAAATCTAAGAAACAAAAAAAGAAACCAGAAGATTAGAAAACATTCAAAGGACACGAAGAGACATTATAAGGATCTGGGCACCCTCTCCCACACATGGATCTGGTTTCAGAATCTGTTTTAGTAGCTCACTCCAGCCCCCTACTAACTAGTAACAGATTACAGTTGATGTATAAACTGCAACCCTTGTCTGTGCTCCAGCGTTCCAACTTAAGAACTGAATGGAGTATCTCAATGTCAGACTACATCACTTGCACATCATGTGGTCTAAGAAAGAGATGTGTACTTTTAGCAGTTAAGATTATGCTGCCGTGTGACTATCTGTCTTGAAATCACCTTCAACTCAGTATCTATTATCTGTGCAAATAACAGAAGAATGACAGAAAGATAGGCCTAAGAGATTCACCTGAAAATTGTAGTATCTGTTAAAATACTGAGAAAAAACCAAAAACGAACCAGGTAACCCATATCCACTTTGAGCAATCACTCAAAACACAAATTTGAAGGTGAGACCCCAGGAGACAGCTACAAAAAAAGGAGAAGGGGGGAATCTCTTATTCATATCATACCTATTGGAGGCATAAAATTGGAATGTAGGTGAGAATAAAACAAAACTTGAGAAGACCAAGATAATTAATAATTTCAAAAAAGAAGTCTTCGATGATTACATTGTGGTCTACAGAGCTGAGTTTCACCCAGTTTAGCAGAGGCTTTGGGACAGACAAATCTGGGTCTGTCTTCACAATCTATTTACCAGCTGAGTCATCCTGGACAAGTTCCTCACCTCTCTAGACTCTCTACTGAACAGTAGTAACTATCCTCATATGGATTAAATAATACACACAAAGTACTGAGAACAGTGTCTGCCATATAGCCCTCAATAAACCTAAGACATTATATGTATTTTCTTTTACTGAAACCTAGGCTCTAATCAAGGCCTAATAGTACAGATTTAATATTTCACTAATATTTACACTCAAGATATGAGTTAGTTTACTGTGGCAGTTTGAAAAAAGTTTTAAAACAGTAGCTTTCAAAAGGACATTTAACTTCTAGTTAAAATGGATAGTATTTATTTTCCCCCTTAGTTTAAATGCCAAGAATACTACCTTACAGATATGGCTATTCACACATATAGGAAAACTTGTTTGGAAATATGTATTTACATACTTATTTGTAATCTAAGAGAGGAAAATAATAAAGATCTTAAGCATCTCTGCTTCCCAAGTAAAGTGAGCTTGTCATCTGAAAAATTCCTATGTCTGAATTAAAACTAACATTTCTCTATTACCTTCTCCTTTCACAAACAAGATTGTTGTATCTGCACTTGGTGAAGCTTCAGGTTCGCCAGATACATCTTCTTCTTCTTTATCTTCAGCCTAAGAAAAACAACATTAAAAAGTAATTATGGGGTAAAAATACATCATTAAAAAATTAAATAATGACTTTAAAAAAATGACTTCACTAGATTTAGCACAAAAGACTGCTTCTCTGAGGCTTTCTTGGGATTAGTAGTGAATGAATTTCAGTGTATCTCATCAGTTAAAATAAAATTTACATCTCAAAAAGTAAAGTGCATACCAATCCCCTGGAGATTTTATGCAGATCTGATATAACTCTAGGGAAAGCTGGAAATTCAGTATTTTTTTTTCCCCCAAAATTTTTTTTACATTTATTTATTTTTCAGAGACAGAGCATAAGCAGGGGAGGGGCAGAGAGAGGAAGACACAGAAACAGAAGCAAGCTCCAGGCTCAGAGCTGTCAGCACAGCTTGTAGGGCTTGAGCTCACAAACTGTGAGATCATGACCTGAGCCAAAGTCATACTCTTAACTGACTGAGCCACCCAGGTGCCCCAGAAATTCTGTATTTCTAATAGCACCCAGGAAATGCCAAGCTTCACGTACTCAAACCACACTTCAAGCTTCAAGGTTCTAAAGCATGGGTTGGTAAACTTTGTAAAGTTTGAAAAAAGCTTAAAATGTGTCTGTCAAAGGAACATTTTACATTCTAGTTAAAACAAATAGTATTCATTTTCCCCCTTAATTTAAATACCAGGAATACTACCTTATAGGAAAAAGTCTCAAACTTAGTCTTCCCCAGCTACCTGCCCCATCCTCCCACAACATGGGTGGAGGAAACAATACTCTGAAAGTGGCACCAACCCATGGACCCAGATATCAAGTATTTTTGGCTTTGAGAACCATGAGGTCCCTCGGGCAACTACTCAACTCTGAGGCTGCAGCATAAACGCAGCCACAGACAATTATGTAAAAGAATAAAGACCACTAGACTTGGCCTGTAGCCCTTTTGTCAGACTTCTGTTCTTGAGCACCTTGTCCTCACCCTTGGAGTGATTTCTATCCTGATTAAGAGAACAATTTTCCTCTGAGAAGACATCACACAACTTGGTAAAAATGGTAAAGAAAAGAAAAGAAAGGAAAAGGGAAAAGAAAAGAAAAGAAAAGAAAAGGAAAGGAAAGGAAAGGAAAGGAAAGGAAGGATTATATTGGGATGATGGAAATGTCCTAAAACTCAGAACTACTCACCTTAGTATTTACTAAAGATCACTGAATTGCATGTTTAAAAGAGACTACCATGATACGTAAATTAGGTCTCAACAAAGGTGATAGAAAATATGAACTAATTTTAATTTACAATTTTAATCCTCAGTGCAGTCCTTCTCCAAGCATCAATGAGAATTACAAAGATATTCATATATTTGAAATATTCAGGCCCTTAATAAATTGAGATGCTTAAGGGCACCACTGTTTACTGGCATTTTGCCTTCCATTTATGTAAAACACTCTCTCCCCCAATAGACAGACGTCAAGGGCAAAGACTGTCTTACACTTAAAAAAAAATTCTCCACAGCCAGTTGGTACTCAAGAGAAGGCACTCAAAAATTTGTTTGAGGACTATGCAATTGTATAATGGTATATTTTAAGTATCCTTAATGATACCACTAATTTAGTAAGAGTTAGTGAATTTCCACCTTTGAGAAAAGAGACCAGAGACAAGAAGGCAGGAACCCTAAAACTGTATTATGGAGGAAAGGGTATGCTAGAGAAAGTTAAGACAAATCACCCTGAAGGTATGATTTAATGAGTTGTGGGATAAAAAGAAATGGAAGTAATAAGGCAAGAGCTTGAATCACTGAGCCATATCAAAACAGTAAATAATTTATGGAGGTGGGATGAATGCTAAAAGTTGAATTCCATTTTGGACATATAAAATCTGAGGTACTAAGGGGCGCATTGGTGGCTAGTTGATTGGGCTTCCGACTTCGGCTCAGGTCACAATTTCACGGTTTGTGGGTTGGAGCCCTGCATTGGGCTCTGTACTATCAGCTCAGAGCCTGGAGCCGGCTTAAGATTCTGTGTCTCCCTCTCTCTGCCCCTACCCTTGCTCACACTCTGTCTCTCTGTCTGTCTGTCTGTCTGTCTCTCTCTCTCTCAAAAATAAATAAATAAGTATTTTAAAAAATAAATAAATAAATAAAATTTGAGGTACTAATGGAATATCCAGATGGTGCTAACTGGCAAAGAGCTGGAAATAAAGGTATGGAGTTTAGTAAGGTAAGTGGTTAGAGACAAGGTCTGAAGGTTGTCAGTTAAAGATGGTGTTGGTTGAAACCACAGGGTTTTTTTTAATGTTTATTTATTTATTTTTGAGAGTGCACGCACAAGTGGGGAGGGGCAGAGAGACAGGGAGGCAGAATGCGAAACAGGCTCTAGGGTCCAAGCTATCAGTGCAGAGCCCTACACAGGGCTCGAACCCACAAACCATGAGATCATGACCTAGGCCGAAGTTGGACGCTCAACCAACTGAGCCACCCAGGAGCCCTGAAACCACAGGTTTCATTAACATTATGGGGATAAGCAGGGGAGAGAAGATAGTGGAAAGACCAAGCAGCAGAAGATGGGCAGAGGAAACTAAAGGGGGAGGGTACCACAGAAGCCAACATGAAGGGACTGAAGAAAAGGATACTCTACTCTGCAAATGCTAAGAGTTTGAACAGGAAAACAATGAAAAACAGACCAGGAATTTCACAATTAGGTCAGTAGTGACTTAGCAAGAACAGTTTTACTAGATACATAGTAAAACTACACATTTACTCTTTCAAGAAATGTGCTGGTAAAGATAAAATGTGTAGCAACTTAAAGTGGAGAATACAAAGTGGAGTACGTAAGTACTGTATATGCATATACAGTTTGAAAGAAACAAGTCACTAAGAAGGAACAACATGTGAAATTACAGAATAATACAAAATCCCACAGGACGACAGGGAGACAAGAACACAGGTGGTAGGGCTAGCCTTAGAAGACAGTAAAGACAACTAATTTTTAAGGAAAATGTAGAAAGAATGAGTAACATATTTAGAAGTAGAAAATTTGACAGCGTTTGCACCTGATAGCCTTCGCTTTCTGACACTGAAGGCAATGTGTTGCTAAGACTGTGAAGAGGACCAATTTTGGGGTTTAAAAGTAGTAAAGAAAAAAAAAAATGTGTAGGATAAATTATAGTAGTCCAAGAGAGAAAATGAAATTAGCTAGAAGCATGCAGCAATAATCTTGATTTTAGCCTAACATTCTTACTGTCATACTATAATTTTAGAATAAGTCTCAGAACTAGAGGACTTTCAAGACATCTTCTCTAAACCCCTTCCTCTTCACAGGACACATTTTATATACTGTTTACTGCCTGCTCCTCACTTCCTGCCAGCAAAATACACACATACCGCCCCAAAAACAGAAACTCCACGATAGCAGAGAAAATATCTGGCCTATCCTCACACCAAGAACAGTGCCTAGCACATAGTAGGGACTCAGTAAATAGTTGCTTACTGAATGAAGGAAAGAAGAGGCAAATGAAATCCAGAGAGAAAAGCTACTCAAGGTCAAAAAGCTAAGTAGATGCATCCCAAATCTATCAACACTGGTCCAGTGCTATTCCCACTATACTATTACCCTCATAGACTCACAATCATATGATCTTAATTGTTCTTTGTTTCATGTCTCCTTCCTTGTGCAAGAAAATATTTATAATCCATCCTCAATGACTGGCCCCATTCTCCCAACTTCAATCCACTTTGATCACATTTACAAGCCTCTAAAAGCAAGAATGTTAATATCAAATTTGTCTATAAAAGGATAAATTCTAGAAATGACATATACATGAGTTACATTGTATAGAACACTAACCAAATCTGTGGGTTCATCTTCTTCCACCTCTGCTTCATCATCTTCATCTTCAATTATTGAATCTTCTACCGTTTCTTCATCTTCTGTAAGATCTTGAGCCTCAGCTAATGAGCCTAACAATAAAATACAAAACAAACAGTTAACCTTTACCCCTGGCAAACCAATGTTTTTTAATCCCAGGTATAGGCAACACACTTTCCCCCTTGGAGTAACTCAATCTCTCAGTTCACTTGAATGATGACAAATTACAATGCATCTAGATGATTCATGATTTTATCTTATTGACTGTCTTACCAACTATATGTTAATTTTAATGGGAAATGCTGTTTAATTTTAAAAAGCATCTAATTGTTAGGAAAATGAAGGGAAACTAAAGATGGCTGGAGGCTCAAATAAAAAACTTGAAGCAAGTTTGTTTGTTTTTTTAAATTTTTTTTCAACGTTTTTATTTATTTTTGGGACAGAGAGAGACAGAGCATGAACGGGGGAGGGGCAGAGAGAGAGGGAGACACAGAATCGGAAACAGGCTCCAGGCTCCGAGCCATCAGCCCAGAGCCTGACGCGGGGCTCGAACTCCCGGACCGCGAGATCGTGACCTGGCTGAAGTCGGACGCTTAAGACTGCGCCACCCAGGCGCCCCTGAAGCAAGTTTGTTTTAAAGAAGCTCCAGGAGGCTGAGTGGCTCAGTCGGTTGAGCCTCTCTTGATTTCAGATTAGGTCAGGATCCCAGGGTCGTGGGATCAAGCCTGAGATTCCTTCTCCCTCTGATCCTCTCCCCCGCTAGTGCTCTCATAAATACATACATACGTACGTACGTACATACAAAGATAAATGTAAAAAGCTCCAAAATTTAATCCCTGTCATTAACCATACAAACAAAAACCCTGCTCAGGTCTAAAGGAAAATAGCACTCTCAATAACTAGGCAAGAAACATTTGTTATTAAACTTGACTACAGTTCTAACTTTTAGAACTTGATAGCATGTAATTTCAAGGAACATACATTTGTATGGCATCCATGGTAAAAACTAGCTTGCATAAAATGCATATGATTTAATGAAAACTGCACTGATAACTTCAGGGCTCATAGCCTTGAAAGCATGCATTTATTTCTGCATATACCTTCAAAGATGTTCAAGTACTTTTTTATTTTCCGTACACTTAAAAATTAAGCATAACTGTAAGGCCAAGAAATTATAATTTTATAGACAAAAGTTCTCTAAATAAGTCACATTAAATCTATCTCAGGCAAGATCTCAAAAAAGAATTCCCAAGTCCTAGTGATTCTTCCAACTTTCCTCAGAAAAAAAATGATGATGTGGCAGTTCAGTAGAGGGAAAAATGTGGGAAAGGAAGCATATGTAGATGCTGCAATACCCAAGAAAAACAGTACATACTAAGGACTATGCATTTTAAGTTTTTTCCACTTCCTTTAGTTCTTACTGGTTAAGATTTATTTAAAATACTAAAGAACACTGATCCACACATTGCGAACACATTGTGAAAAATAGCTTCTACTGTTTGCTGAAGAAAGACTCAAATAGTACATTCATAATTTACAAGTCATTTTCTAAAACCAGTAAGAAAAATACCTATGCTCACACAATTTTAAGCTGTACTTAAATTTCAAGACTTCTCAATATACATAATGAACTTGCACCCTACATTTCAGTAGATATTAATGTTAACCAGTAACAATCTTGTGCCTAAAAGTCTAGCCATTTTCAATTGGAAAAATGAAGAGAAAACATCCTTTGAAAGACCATTCCTCACAAAAAATGCTTAAAGATATCCAGTTGGCTTTAGATATGAATTGATGTTTCTTAAAGATGAAAATGTTTTAAAATCTGAAAAAATACACCTAGATTCGAATCAAGTACAATCGTCTACTTTTCTTTAAAAAGCCAAGTGAGCACAGACCAGCAAGCCACTCATAAAGGAAAAGAATCCCTCTTTACACCCGCAAATGATTTCATTAACAGGTTTGGGTAATTCTCTCACTTGGTTTTCTATCCACTAAATAGAAGCCAGTCACCTCACTGTTCTTTGCAAAACCACTCATGGGTACCTGGCACTATCATTCATTTTGCCACACAGCTTGCTCGAACTTACAGAATGAAAGGAATTCCAGTAATCTTTCAGTCAGACTGAATTTTACAGATTAGAAAACTGAAGTTCCTGATAGAACCAGGGCAAAAAGCCAAGTTTCCACATCATTAATGTTCTGCTAAGTTATTTCCACACCAGGTTAACTGTTGGAAAGAATAAGCCGAAATAAACGTATCGTGTCGAATTAGATTCCCCACCCCCCACCGCCAAGAGCAAAGCGCTGTTGCCCACAGAACAAAAAACAGTTAACAGAAAAACGATAGATAGGAGAAGAAAACCGAGGGCTCAAGTAATAGGAATTCCTCGTTCGGCCTGGGAGTAAGGGGTGGACAATGAAGGCGAACATGTGGAGTTCTTCTGAAATGAAGACTCCTGGTAACACGGACGGACCGAGTGCTGATAAACAGGGAGATGGCCAGAAAAAAAAGATGCTCTAAGAGTTTAGGTGTGTAGAGACCAAGGGTTTCAGCAAATGAATGGAGGGCTCCCAGCGTGGAAGCTAAAGACACGTCAGCCCAGAGCGGATGGGGGTGGAGCGGAGGCGGCCAGAAGAAATACAACGGGCTGCAGAGCGCGCTCGGGGTGCAGCTGTGCCCACTGCCCCTTCGCCTCCTTCCCCCAAGCCGAGGACCCACCAACTCCGGCCACAGCTGCAGGCGCGGGTCCCGGGCCAGAGGAGAAGCCCAAGGCTGCGGGCGGCCACCAAGCAAGGTCGCCCGGCACTGCCCCGCGCTCCGCACGCAAGAGGCGGAGGCCCCAGCGGGACTCAGCCCGCGCGCGCTGAGACCCCCTACTACTGGCCGGGGGTCGGGGAAGGGGTAGGGAGAGGGTGGCGGGACGCACGCTGGACCCAGGAGCCGCTGCCGCCTCCAGCTTCAAACTTGCGGTCGGTGGCGTCTCGTCTCCTTCCCGGCCAAGACCCGCCACCTACTCCCTCGCCTCACCTCCAGGGCCGCCTCGGAGCAAGAGGGTGGCGGGAAACACAAGCAAGAGAAGCAGAAGCAGGCGGGAGAGGACTCTCATGGCGCGGCCGGTCCGGTAACCAGTCACCGCCCGCCAGTGCTCTCCGCGGCTCCGGCGGTAATGGCGTTACTCTTCATCCGGGCTCCGGCAGGGGGCGGGGCACGTATCACGCAAGGGCCCTCGCCACGCCCCCTCTTCTGGCCCAGGAACGCCGCCAACGTGGCTGCTTGGCTCGGAAAGGTGGGGAGCACGGGCAGCCCCAGGAGTCACGTGACGGGTTGCCGGCGGCCTCTGACGTTCCCGAGAAAGTCTGCCTCCCGCGTTAGACGCGGGCTGGCTACCAGTGGTTTGTTGCCCGCTCCACCCTGCTTGTCCGTTGGTCCCAATTAATTAGCGTCGCAAGTAGTTACTTCGTTTGAGTGACGTTCCGCCTGGTGCCCAGCGCGCGATAGTCGTCGTATAATTTTAAATTACAGTGCTACAAGGAACATGAAGTGCCCGTATGTGGCACTGAAAAGCAGAAATATGTTCTGTAATATATAATTGTTAAAAAAAAAACCAAAAAGCATTAAAATATACACTGAAAGATCTTGCCCCCTATCTGCCCACAACCTCATCTATGGTTAAATAGTGACAGTTCTTAAATTCTTTTTTTTTTTTTTTTGACAGTTCTTAAATTCTTACTTGACATTCCAGAATCATAAATCACCTACAACAGTGCCTGGCATATGGTAAACATTTGGTAAATATAAAATAGAGGCAGCAATGGCTGTTCAGTGTCCTTCAGTTTCCTCATCCAGTTGGGTTGTTACCAATAATCTGGTATTTCATGCAATTAAACAATGTGAATATGAAGTATTAGTGGATTGAATCCATGTGAGATGTCCTATAGATGATGAAACAAATAAGTTAACCTTTGTTGCCTGCTTATTATTTCCAATCACTATTTCCTAGAGCTGTGCTTTCATTATAATCTCAGTAATCTCTAAAAATCCCTATGAGCTGGATATTATTCACTGAGAAGAAAACGGAGACACAGAAGTGTTAGTAATTTACCCAGAGCTTAAAGGCTGGTCAATGGCAGATGCAAGATTTGAACCTGGCAGGCTGAGTCCAGATTCCTGCTCCATGGCCTAGGACCATCTGCTGTTCTGCTCCTGCATTGGCTCTGCTCAAGGCCTCTTTGCCCTGGGGCCCCTGTAAAAGCAGTTTGTGGCTGCTGTTGCCATTAATTCTGTCTACTAAAATCACAGCCTGACTGTGCTGAGCTCAAGCAGCTCAGCCCCACTCCACTCCACCAGGCCACCAGTGCCACTGCCGCCACTGCTGTCACAAAGAAAATCACAGGCCCAAAATGGCATCATTTAGGCCAAAACACCAAATCTGGACTTGATATGCTACTTAACTGCGGTGTCAACTTCTCCCAAAAATAGTCATAACCAGTCAGTCACGAATTTTCTGATCAGCATCAATGAGGCATCTCGTCACATGGGCCCTTTTCTATCTCCCAAAAGAAAGTAAGGTAATCAACCTAATAAGACACCCTGTCCTTCCCCCTAAGGGCAGGTGACCAGGCCTGAAACAACCCTTTCTTTTCTTTTGCTAATAACTTCTGGCCCCACCCTCCTTCCTATAAAAACCTTCCCTTTTGTACAACTCCTTGGAGCTGCCCTCTACTTGCTAGGTGAAATGCTGCCCAATTCATGAGTCGCTTAAAAGAGCCAGTTAGATCTTCACATTTACTTGGTTCAATTTTGGTTTTTTAACATGGCTAAGGCACCTGGTAGAAGTGAGGCACTCCCTGAGAGGGCATTCTCCCACTCTGCTGCTGCCTCCATTTCTGTGCTCCGCTGCCAAAGCTGCCACTCTGCCAACGCCACCAAGGCCACTGTCAACACTTTGTGGCTGAACCTTGCGAGTACTCTACTGGCACGGGAAGACTCTCCTTCCCAACCGTGAGGCACCTTCTGTTCCCTGAGTTTCAAATCAGGCCTTTTCTGAGTTCCTGATGTGTGACAGGTTTCTGACAATCCTTCTATTTAACTTGCTGCTCTCTCCTCGTACCAGAATGAATCCAATGTGAGCCGTGTAACAGAAGGTATAGGCATTATGTACAGTACTCAAAATCACCTCTTGTCTCCTCACTGGACCAAGGATGTCTCACTGACTCTCATTTCCCTTCAGAGGACTGATTTCCCATGGGGAGGAGTCTCATTACAACTCAAACAAGATTCCTAGTAGGTCTGTCTCCAGTTCTCAGGACGTGTTTAGACAGTAGCCTGAACCGGTGAGGATAATCCAGTTCAGTCTTAAACTAGGACTGCTACACCAGGTATTAAATGATTACTAATTGATATTATTTGGGACTTGAACTTCAGGCAGCCAGCTACCTAATACTCATCAGAGACAAAGTGTGCCTATCCTGGAAGTGACTTATATGCAGAATTTAGGAAAAATAAAAACATACAAACAGAAAACAAAGAAACCTATGTGACTGCCCAGTTAGTATTAAAATAAAAAGTAGCTGGGGTGCCTGAGTGGCTCAGTGTTGAGCATCCAACTCTTGGTTTCCGTTCAGGTTATGGTCTCACAGTTTGTGAGTTCCAGCCCCGCCTTGGACTCCAAGCTGAGGGTGCGGAGCCTGCTTGGAATTCTCTGTCTCCCTCTCTCTGCCCCTCCCCTGCGAGCTCTCTATAGCTCACAAAATAAATAAATAAACATCAAAAATAAAAAGTAGTTGCCTGTGGATCAGGGAAGTAAAATACCTACCCTGATCTTGGTGCTTACAAATCCTGTGTTATGATCTACATTCTCCCAATAATAAGCAGATTTCCCATAGTGCCCACCCAGAGCTCTCCCCCTTAGCTGGTTCCAATCCTTGATTTATGGAATTAAGAATCTGTCTCCTAATTTAAGGGCACCTGGCTGGGTCATTCAGTAGAGCATGTGTGACTCTTGATCTTGGGACTGTGAGTTTGAGCCCCATATTGGGTACTGAGATTACTTTAAAAATCTTAATTAAAAAAAAAAAACAAAGAAAGAAAGAAAGTATCTACTAATTTATTTAGGTCTTTCCAAATATTTCCCCACGTTCTCTTTTTCTCTCACCTCTGCACCTGTCTGAAGATACTCATTTTCCAGGAATATACCACATCCTGGTTATTCTCTTCCTACAGCTCAGGCAGATCCACAGTTGATTTTCTCCTTTGGTCATTGTATTCCCTTAGAATTTGCAAAAGCAGAGCCTTCTCTTCCTCTGATTACTTAAGTGTTCCTTCAGCCTCTTTGGCAAATGGGCTCATTAAGCACCAGTTTTTGTTCTGTGTTATATTTCTCCAGGTTACCACATAGCTGAGGAACTTCCTCCTGTCCCTTAAACTCTTGCTCAGCGGTTACCTTGAGGGCTTACCTTCACCTCCTAATTTAAAATCGCAACCCTCCAGCCTTCCCTCCCCCTCTCCCCCACTGCCTATTTCCTTCTCTCTATTCTTCACTCACGTGCTTACTACCTTCAACACAATATATAATTTATTATGTGTCTTGTCTTTAAACATCTTGAGGCCAGGGATCAGTGTGCCTAGGCGTCACGGTTACAGAAGAGTACACTCCGTGATAACACAGAAAATATTTGTTGAATTTGTTGTATTGTTACCAGTGACATCTGTTCTCCACAAATTTGCAACTGAAGTTTAATTGTAGGCTTAATAGGAAATGAAAAAACATCAAGCAAAAAAAAAATGTTGTGTTCATTACATGCAAGCAAAGACTTCACCTAGCAAGGGCTAAAGAAAAGAATTGGGCTTTTTGTGCTATACTTTACCTCTGAAAGAAATTCCTTATGAAAAGGGGACATGACAGGAAAAAGAAACAGAAAATAAGGAAAGCTTTCGTAGGAGTTGTGGCTCTGGGGCACCTGGGTGGCTCAGTTAGTTAAGCGTCTGACTTCGGCTCAGGTCATGATCTCACAGTTTGTGGGTTTGAGCCCCACATCGGGCTCTGTGCTGACAGCCCAGAGCCTGGAGCCTGCTTCAGATTCTGTGTCTGCCCCTCTCTCTGCCCTTCCCCTGCTCATGCTCTCTCTCAAAAATAAACATTTAAAATACACACACACACACACACACACACACACACACACACACACAAAGAAGTCATGGCTCTCCAAGCTCTCCTAACTTAGGAGGAGGTCCTACATTCTCTCCCAGCTGCTCTTCCCATCTGGTTCTCTTTCTGCACAATTCACAGACCTCCCCAGCTCATATTGCCTTGAAAAGAATGGACAGACAAAAGCACAATCACCTGATCATTGTCCACAAAACCCTCCACTTATGTCCTTCTGTACACCTAGGCTCTGCCCTCCTTTCTGTTACAACAAAAATATTTATAGGCCCACCAAGGGCATCCACCATTTGTGGTGCGCATCCTATCCCCTGCTCAAAAATGTGTATTTCAAAGATAGCCCTCTCTTTTCTACCTCATAATACATTTGTACTTCTCCAATCCATTGCTCCCATGAACATACAAACATATGGTAATATCGCCCAAGTTAAAAAACAAAACTCCCTGTGGCCCCTGTTCCCCTTCAGCAACAGCCTCATTTCCCTGCTTTCTGACACAGTAAAACTTCACTAGCTCACCTTTCAACTTTCTTCTCCACCTATTCCAACTGGGCTTTTTCTTTTCAACAGTAAAACATCTCCATCTTGCTAAACCCCAAAGTCCTCATCTGAGCCCCATTCCCCGCTTCTTTCACACTTGTTTCTCTAGACTCAGTGACAACCTTACTCTCCTAGTTCTCTTTCCACCTCACCGGCCCCTCCTCCTCTGCCTGGCTCCTAAACGTAAGCCTGTTGGAATGGATGTACTATGTAAGGCTGGAAGACTCACCAGCTCACATTCTGGGAGAGGGCCTGGAGGACACTCCATCTACCAAAGCAATGAGGAATGCAGAGGCAAGAAGGGTTCCAGCCTCACTGAGGCCAGTGGTGGGTTGTCCTCTGTAGCCCAGGCTGAGGGTAAAGGATGCTGTTACAGAACTGGCTGATAGCAATGAGGATGAGTGGATGAGAACAAAGACCAGATGGCACCCCTTAACCATCCAACAGGGTGGGCTCAGTTATCACCGTCACCATGAGCTGCAAAGTCTGATAGGGAGAGGACTGGAGAACGAGCAGGAGGAGTAACCTGGAGAGAGCCACGGCAATGGTTAATAAGATACGTGGGCACTCAACTTAGTGTTAATTTATACAATTAAAGAAATCAAGAAAGATTGGGAGGGTGTTGAGGGCAGTCACCCAGGAAAAAGTCATGGTCCCCTCCTCAGCTACGCCTGAGCTGGTTTTCAATTCCAGAACCCAGTAACTGCAGAGAAGCCAGGGTACTATGATGGGGAGTCCTGAAACCCCACAATAGTTGCCATTCAGTTGTGAATCCCCCATCCTTCTTCAAAGGATGGACATTTACTCACAGTAATCACACATTGAGGAAAGGGGAACACCCAGGCCTTTGGAGGATTCTTGGACACAAGGTCTGAACTGATGTTATATCCAGGATCTAACATGCCAACATGGCCCCCTTTTAGAGTAGGAGTATAAAGGAGCCAGGCAATAAATGGAGTCTCATCCTGGGTCCAGCCAACAGTGGATTCTTCAGGTTATCAGACCCACCATATCTGGTCCCTGAAAGTACAGATGGAATGGACATACTTGGTGGTTGAAAGAACCCTTACATTGGTTCCTTGGGGAGCTATCAAGAGTATTAAGAGTGTGAAGGGCTCAGTGGAAGCTTCTCAAGCTGCCACTACTACTCTCCTTCCCAATGGAGATAGTAAATTAAAAGCACACCCACATCCCAAGGGAATGGTAGAGGTGTGTGCCACTCTCATAGGGTGGTGGTCTCCATCAAATTCCAATTTAATTTGCCAGCTGGCCCCTACAAGAACTAGATGGGTCATGGCAGATGACAGTGAAATACCAAGAAAGTAACCAAGTAGCAGCCTTAATGCCTCATGTTCAGACACAGCAGCTGATCACAGTTTGTCGTACTAACCCTTCTCTTGTATGTTTCCCAAGAACAAGACTGACCAGAATCCTGAAGAAATTGGGGGTGAAAGCAGTGATTGGCTGCCAGTAGGCTAGAGGAGATTTGGGGTGTGTGAGATGGAAATATTCTAAAACTAGATTATGGGGATTATTGCATGACTGTACATTTACTTTGTAAAATCACTGAGTTCTACACTTAAAATAGGTGTCTTTTACAGTATGTAGATCATCCCTCAATAAAGGGAAGAGTATATTAAAAAGATATATTAGTTGTAGTAATTCCTCATGTATTTATGTACTGTAGTTTTTATACCTATTTGTGAGATAGAAGAAAATATATATACTGGTCTCTGCCCCAGTTCCTGTCATAGAGCACCTAAAGCTTTTGTCAATTCCTAAGTGAGAACAGCATTAGGGGCATCTTTTGTTCTAACGAGGCAACTCTGTGAGCTCTGGATGACTCCTGGCTGGGGGCTGGTCACTGGAAAGACCAGACCATGATTAGGAAGTTGGAATTTTCAGCTCTACTGTCTATTTTCCAGAAAGAGGAAAAGGATTGGACATGGATTTAATGATAAGTCATGGCTACATGAGGACACCTCCATAAAAATCCCAAAAGGATAGGATTCAATGAATTTCTCAGTTGACGAATACCTCCAAATACCAGGAAGGGAACACACCCCAACTCCATGGGGACAGAGCACTCAGGATCCTCCCAAGACCTCATCCTGTGTAACTCTTAGTCTGGTTTTTCATCTGTATCCTTTTATAAACTGTTAAAGGTAAGTGTTTCCCTAAGTTCTGTGAGGTGCTCTAGCAAATTAATCAAACCTGAGGAGGGGTTTGTCGGAACCTCTGATTTATAGCTGGTCATCACATGGACTAGTGATAGGCATCTGCTGTGGAGTGAGGGCAGTCTTGTGAGACTGAGCCCTTACCCTGTGGAGTCTGATGCTACCTCCAGGTGGGGAGTGTCAGAATTGATTTAAATTGTAGGACACCCAGCGGATGTCACAGAGAATTGCTGTCGGATGCTTGGTGTGTGAAAAAACACCACACATCTGGTGTCAGAGTGTTGTGTGGTAGTAGCATCAGAGTAAACGAGAGACATGGGAGAGAGGGAACTGACTTCTTCCTAGACCCTATTCTCCGAGTACCAAAGGTCTCTGATAGGGATGTTCAAATCCTCTAGTCCAAATGGAAGTGGAATTCATCAGTAGAGTGGTTGTGCTGTGAAATCACAGAAATTCTCTTCTCAGAACATCTTTGTTGACCTTGGCCCCATTTATTATAAGGACCCTCAAGTGTACATTAGTGCCATTGAATTTTTCACCATATCGTGCTCACTGGAATTTCTTAAAAACTATGCTCTAATTGTTCTTCATGCAAGGTTGGCCTTGCTAAATATGGGAGGATCTATGTTCAGTTTCACCAAGTACACCAGAGGTACAATTATGAATTCATACTGACTCCTAGAGTCCTTTGTAAATATTTCAGAGTGGAGCTTCCGGAATTACATATGCCACTTGCTCATACCCAGAGTTTTATTTCTATAGGCCAATGTCACAATCTTTTATTATTTTATTATTTTTAAAACGTTTATTTATTTTTGAGAGAGAGAGTGAGCAAGTGTGCATGACGGGGGCTGGGGGCGGGGGGCAGGCAGAGAGAGGGCGACACAGAATTGGAAGCAGGCTCCAGGCTCTGAGCTGTCAGCAAAGAGCCCAACATGGGGCTCAAACCATGAACTGTGAGATCATGACCTGAGCCAAAGTCGGACGCTCAACTGACTTAGCCACCCAGGTGCCCCTAACAGGTACTTCTGATTATAGCATCACCCACCATCAACCTACCCTTTACATCACTTTTAAGGTGATCTTTCAAAATGCATATATGACCACATCATTCCTCTACTTTAAAGCTTTTGGAGCTTGAGATTTCATAAGGATAAAGTTCAGATTTTTTGGCCAGGCATACAATGCTATTCATGACCATCTTCGCCTCCTGCCATATGAAGAATGTGGGTTTTAGACATGACTTGTGGTTCATGGGATGTAATAGAGCCTATCATGCCTCTGTGCTTTGACTGTGCTGTTGTTTTCCCCTTCTATCTGTCTGGGGAATGTCCAGTCAGGGACAGATCTGGCTCAGGTGTCCTGAATTTCCCTGACATAGTCCTGGGTCGTTTCATCTATGCTTCTAGCGTACCCTGGACAGTTACACCTGCACCCCACTCTAGAACAGTGTATCTATCTCCTTTGGATTATGTAGTCCTCCCTTGCCTGATTTTTCTTTGTGTCCTTGGCATCTAACATAGAGGCTGTCACACAGTTTATTGAAAGTCACTAAATGTTTACTGAAAGAAGTACAGGCTTAGACTCAGCATCCTTCAGTCATGCACCAAAGGAGGCACATTCATTTTGAGACAACCTGCAGGTAAAATATCATAAATGCCTAATAACATACATGGCAAATGTGGTGCTTAGGCACACGCTCCTGTTTGCAGACAGCCTATGTTAATCCCTCCTTTCCAAAAGTTTCATCACAGTTGTGTACAGATTGCAGAACTGCATTAGCCATCTTTATGTTAATATTTGTCTTTCTCCTGTCATGTTTTTAATTTTCCCTGGAGGGGATCCTCCAGGGAAACAATATCTCTTTTTAAAACTGGAATCATTTCCAAAACTTTCAATGCTTAATTTTCTGAAACACAACACTGTCACAGCTGCATTTTTCTGTGCATTTTTCATCATTTGTCTTAAATGGTATTGCAACTTTTTGAATTCGAGAAGTTAAAATTTCTGTTTCAAAATTCACATAAGATCTGTCTTACAGAATTCCTCAGCAAAAATAACAACAATAATAATAGCTTTTATTTATTCAGCACTTCCTTCAAGTGCAGATATATATTCTCCATATATTCTTCTCTTGTACTTACCTGAGTAATTTCAGTGCAAAACTAATTTCAGCAAGCTAACATAATTTCTTCCTTCCAATAGTTGATTCAACAGCTACATCTCCATCCTGGTTCTGGGATTTAGCAAAAGGATAATATGCATGTAGGCACATTTGTTTTTCTGATATATCTCACAAAATCAGCTGTCTCTGGTTCCTTTGTTTAAATTCAGAACTAATTCCTCAAAACTACATTAAAGTAGAAATTATGAGTTAGGTCTCAAAGGACCAGTCCTCCCCTTTCATCTGTGTTTTAATTCCAAAGGATTTCAGAATTAGTGTCTTAAAATTTGGTTGGTAGTAGGAAGAGCTTGCCTGCCGGAAGAGAAAAACGATGTCCTACAGGCAGAAACAAAAAGTTGGAATGAGATACATTACTGTTTTTATGTGTCATTAAAGGCTTGATAATATGGAAGTGATATTGTGTGAATGAAAATAGACATTTGCAAAAGAAGCCACTTGTTCCTCTGTTTATGTTAAAGTAAATATGTTTTGTCGTTCGCAGGAATAAATTAGAAGAAAAGTAATCACAATTTTTAGGATGTATAATTTCATCTTTTATACAGATTTTAATGTATCATTTGTATGATTGATCTGGTTACTATACTTAGTAATGACTGTGCTCCTGGACTGGTTGATGAAAATGATTAATGTTTAATCTTCAATCCTATTTAATTTAAATAATTTCTATTTCCTTCTAAAATATCTGGCATCTAAAAATGAAAGGAAAAAAAATGTATCAAGTTTTTAGGAAACACAGGCATTCAGTGACAGGACAGCTGATTCTTGATTACATATGGCATTCTTAATTATATATACAATTCTTACTGCATAAACAGCTAATTCTTATATACATATGGAAAAGTAGTACAGCCTGTAGATGGATAAACTTCACAGATAACACCAATACTATATTTTAATAAATATTTTTGTTTGTTTCAACCTTTTTCTCATTAAGGAACATGGCAAGGAACAAGGGTGGTTGAGTTTCATCTTCCTTGGTTTGGTTGCCAGCTGGCAGAATGAAGAAAAAGGAATAGAAACAAGAATGTAAATATTAAGGTATTCTCATAACTCCACTATTAGAACAGCTGGGTCTCAGTGGAGCATATACAGACATGCCCTTGACTATACCCCTCTTCCACAAAGCTATATCACAAATAGGCCACAGGTTTTCATGAATACATACCCTTGGCCTGGAGTAGGACAAGGGCACCAGTGGCTACATCTTATATTAGGAATTACTCCACCATGGGTAGCATTGGTCCTGGGTCCTGAGTCTGCCTAACACCCCCTTCTATTTAGTACCTATTAGGGGATAGGTGCTGGGGGATACCAAAATGAATATGAGACAATCCCTGCACTAAAAGGGTTCTAGTCAAGTTAAGGGGTGTGCAAGTAGAGAACAGTAATGAAATGTTGCAGGTGCTGTTTTATCAAAGGGGACAGTGTGGGCACGTGGTAGGAAGCCAGTCAGTTGCATGTGGGATACAAGGCAGGAGAGGCTTTATACAGGAGATGGAGCTTAAACTGGTCTATAAGTCTGTGAGGTGGGAACTGAAGTAAGAGGAGAAAAGGAATTGAGAGAGAACATTCCTGGCAGGGGAAGATGCATGGGCCATACCAGAAAGGCATAAAAATAACAGCATGTTTGGAAAATGACAAGTGGTTAGATGTGGTTTGGTGTATGGTGACAAGGAGGAAGCAGTGAATGAGAAAGCTGGATAGGAGGGTGAGGGCCAGATCACAGAGGACCTTACATGCTGTGCTAGGGAGCTCGATTTGATCCAGAATGCAAGTGGGAACCACTGAGGGGTTTTATGTAGGGAAGGGGCATCATCCTTTTTGCTTCTGAAAGATCACTCTGTCTACTCTGTGGAGGATGGAAGGAAGGGGTGCCAAGCTGGAGGCAGAAACAAGTAGGAGATGACTGTCATAGGGCGGATGAGAAATGATGAGGGCCTGACATGTGGCAGTGGCTGTAGGGATGCAGTGAAGAGGATGAATACAAGGAAAATTTCAGAAGGAAGGTTCCCAGTTACAGGATGTATGATGATCAGAGGTCAAAGAGGCCTCATCTGAGGACAGAAAGGAAAGCGACACTGAACATTACTGAAATGTAACTTTAGGAACTCCTATTTAATCTTGTGCTACGGTCAAATTACATGGAAACAGAACATTCTTTATAGTGATCATCAGTATGACCTACCACGGTCAAGGACTTTGGATGATATTCTAATCTTCTTGGTCTGTAGGAGATAGAGAATAACGTTAAAAAAAAAAAGTGGTGGGCTAAAATAGAGACCCTAGTGAACAAGTATGCCATTATTTAATATGTTCTTGCCTTCACTTTCAAGGAGAAATTGCCATTTAGGATAGAACTATGAGCACCAAAACGATTCAGAGAAAGGTTTTCAGTGTGTAATACATGGATCAGTCTCATTGCAATTAAATAAAAATATTGAGCCACAGTCTTGTTGTGTTTTAACATTCTCATGGACTTCTTTAGGATAAGATTCTGGCTCTTGAAAATGATGAAGAACTAGAAGCAAAAAAAAAAAAAAAAGACATCTGAAACTATTAATGTGCTCGCTTTTATCTCCGAATTTCCCACTCTTTCCACTACTGAAGACAGTCAGCGACAGGAGCACCACAATTCTGAGGCAGTGCAGAGGTGGTCTAAAGCATGTTCCCCATGCTGAGGGGAAGCTTCAAGGACGGTGGTGGCTGAAGGCTCCTGTAAGTCTCCAGTTTTCTAAGAAACAGCCTTGACCAGCTGGAAAGGGCTCTTCTACTCCAGCTCATCCCCTGGCTTCAAAGGCCATTCGAAGTTTACACAAATGGGCCTCAAATCCACTGTGAAAATAGGCTAAATAAACAACTAGCTGCACTAGTGAAATCTGTGAATTTATATGTGAATTTTCTTATTTTAAAATAAGGATGGGAAAAATATTCCACAGTTTCTGACAGCAATTCAGAGAAGATTCATATTCAGTTTAAATTAGCAACTATAGGGCATCTGTAATATGCCAGGCATCAGATTGTATTCTTTCATATTAGGGGGAAAAATCATAGTTAACCTATCACTTTGCAAATAGTAGGATAATCTGCTAAGGGGTTTTAATTCTCAAAACATAGTTGTATTGCAAATGGTATGCTGAACATTCGTGACTCATGACATAGTCAAAACTCAACTTTAATATCTGCTTCCCATTTCTGCTTTGGACTTTCCTCACTCAAGAAAGCTTTTCCTTTGCCATTGGCTGAATATGCAGCTGGCCCAGTGATGTCGTTGGCTAACTCTAAGGTGAGGTCAGTCCTCATTGTGGGGCACGAACACAATCTCAATTCAGTAAGCAGAATGTCCGGTCTTGCATATTAATCCTTTAATCTTCATTCAAAAGTAGGACTTCTCCTCCCCCTTGCCAAGCTAAGGCATGTAGTTGGGAGCATCACCTGCCATTGAGGGTCAATTTCTGCTCCCTCTTCACTCACCATCTCCTCCATTTGCAGGAGGAGGGAGGAGAAGTAAGGTGCTGGGACATTTTTACTTGGTATGGTGACTTCAGTCTCTGGGCTTGTAGTGGCTAAGCTGACTGCATCTGTGGAGCTTGCCACTGCTAGGGACCTCTGTCCTACAGTTCCCTTGACCAAAGCCGATGCATCTCCCTTCTGGTTGTCACCTGATACTCCATCAGCCTCTAAAAATCTGGCATTCCCTTCTGGCCTCTTGGTGCTGGTAGCCCTCCAGGCAGCTTTGGGCAGAGCCCAAGATAACTCAACTCTCTCCTGTCTGGTTCTTAAGAAACTATCACACACATCTTTTGTCCTGCTGACGAGCTCAGAGAGAACAGGCCACCCCATCACAGCCCCTCTGTGGATCTGCCACAGCTTGCTTTAGTTATCTCAGGCATGGTGTGTCACTGGTGTTCTGTTTCCCAACTTTTAGGGCATGCATATCAAAGCTCTCAAGTTGATCTTCTGGAAACCCCCACACCAGGCTTTAAGCAAAAGAGGTAGAATTACTTGGGGGCAATGGGAGCTCACAATATGATGGATTCAAAGAAATTTCTTTTCCAGTCTTCCCCACTCTCCACACTTTTTATACATTGGATCTGGCCAAGAGATAGGAGTTCTGAAAGCAGTTCTTTGCAATTTCCTTCAGAAACTCTGCACATGGGGAAACTCACTCTCACTTTGAGAACTGATAACTGTTTTTTTAGCACCTCAGGGACTAGGCCATGAAGAATCCCATTTTAATATCCTGCTATGGTCTTAATCAACCCCATAGGGCTTGTGCATATACCTTGTAGCATCAAAATTACAGAAATAATGTATGTATTATAAGATTTAATATTAGTGTAAGAAAATCTGGTCATAAGATATATATGTAAGCTGTTTTGGTGCAGACACAATATTAGCTCATATCTTTATATCATCTTCCTTAGAGGTGATTGTAAGTTCCATGAGGGCAGGTATTCTGGCTTTCCAATTCAAGTTCTACAAAAAACATTTATCAACCAACTATTTTATGCCAGGCAAAATACCAAGCACTTGCATATAGTGTATCTTAAATTAAGAAAAGGAAAAAAAAGTTTTTTAAATGTATTATTCATTAGACTTATGTTTTAAAGTTAAAGACATTATTATTTAGAAACAAAGAGAAAACTTACCTTGATTTTCTTGCTTTCTCTCTGGGCCTCCTAATTAAATCTTCCAGATGTTTATTTCTCTTTTCTAAACTGAAGGAAGAAACAATTGGATTTTATGACTAAAACTGACTCTTCTAAACTAATATTTTGTTGGACTCACTAGGGGATTTGAGACGATAAATATAAGTGGTGATCTAGCTCCCTGTGTATCATCCATCCACCTCACCGTATGAGAATTTGGGATTCTTTCCTAGCAACTCAAATTATTTAATTTCTTCCTTTATAGGTTCCAGTAGTGAAGAAGGAAAGTAGATAGTAGTAAACCTATAAAGTGACAGACGTTCTATTCATTTACACAGACAGTGAGAGAACTGATCCCTTTGCTCAAGGAAACTCAACATGATCCTGGGAATAACATGTTAAAAACACAGCCCCTGGGGGCGCCTGGATGGTTCAGTCGATTGAGAGATTGAGCGTCTGACTTTGGCTCGGGTCATGATCTTGTAGTTTGTGGGTTTAAGCCCCACATCGGGCTCACTGCTGTCAGTGCAGAGCCCTCTTCAGATCTTCTGCCCCGCTGTCTCTCTGACCTTCCCCTTCTTGTGCTCTCTCTTTCTCTCTCAAAAATAAACAAACATTCAAAAGAAAAATTTTTTTAAGAGCACAACCCTTGAGCTGTGAACTGCTTTAACATGGGGGAAATGTGTAATAGTGTCGTAGGAAGGATCACAGCATGCAGGTGGCCTGTTAGAGATTTACTTGTGTTCTACTTTTATGGCTTTTAGCAAGAGAGGTACAAGCAGGTTCCCTTCTTGCCTTTAGGAGGGCAAATTCAATTAAAGTAGTCTCTTCCCAAACTCCCTTTCCCATTCAGGGACAGTTTATTAGTTTCCTGTGGCTGCTGCAGCAAATGACTACAAAGCTGGAGGCTTGAAAAACACACCTTTATTCTCCCACGGTTCAGGAGGTCAGAAGTCTGAAATCAGATACACTGGGCTAAAGTCAGAGTGTCAGCAAGGATGTGCTCCCTCCAGGGGCTCAGAAAGAGCCTTCTTTGCCTTGCCTTTTCCCTCTCTCTGGCCTCTGTCCTAATTCCTTGGCTCCTGGTTCCTCGGCACATGGCCTTTACTCTTCCTGCTGCTTGATCACATTGCCATCTTCTGTCATCAAACTTCACTCTCTCTGCCTCCCTCTTGTAACAACAATTGGGACTGCATTTAGGGCTCGCCCGAATAATGCAGGGTAATCTCACCATCTCAAGATCCTTCATTTAATCACACCTGCAAAGTCTCTTTTGCCATACGAGGGCACATTCACAAGTTCCAGGGAATGGGATTTGGATGTCTTTGGGAAGCTGTTTTTCAGGCTACTATGGAGAGTAAACAGATCTGTGGAGGATAGAAAATTCTCTTGCAGAAGTCATTACCTCAAATGCCTATGGAAGAGTCAAGCAAGTATGTGAACTGAGTAAAGCCAGCTAAGTGGGGATTTGGACAAACCAGAGAGCATTTGCCCCTATTGTAGAGGTCACTTTTAAGTAACAGACTTGAGCCATGAAAACTTGATCAAGGCAAAAGGGCCCACAGTGACCCCAACCTCCTGGCTGAATACAGACTCGGCCCATCAGGCAGCCTACCTCAAAATATCCATAAGCCCTAGCTGACCAATGGGTTACTTACAGCCAGGCACAGTTCCAAAAAAGGGAAAATTCCATTGGTCACCATACCACCTCACCTTCCCTCTTTAAATACAGTCCCCACCCACTACCTTGTGGCAGTCAGTCAGTCTCTCCTTTGCTGTCCTGCCCACTGCTCCCTTCGGTGTATTCAATAAACTTCTATCGCCTTTGTTCTGCCTCAGGTGAATTCTTTCATTTCCCAGGCCACTGGCTTCCACTCAGTCTGGTCGCCCCACATTTGGGGGCCCCCATCTGATTGGGAGGGAATCATACTCATTCCCTGCCTAAAGGACAAAGTTGCTACTTGGCTGATGTTGCCTGATGTTGCCATGTGGGAATGTTGCAGTAATGACGTCAGATCTTAATTTTAAAGAAGAGACGGAAATCTAAATCTTTACAGGAAATCTTCCTTTTTAAATATTAGCAATATTTCAAAAATACTTTAAACATTAGATGGACCAAACAAAACATATCTGCCTTGGGATATGCCTCATGGGGTGTCATTCTGAAACCTCTGCATTATTGTCCAGAGATATCAGGCTTTTGTTTTCAAAGATTAAAGGGGAGATGTTGTCCATCCAGGAGGGGATGGAAATATTAAATAGGTCCTCTGTTTACAAACAGCTTGAGTCTGTCATGCTTCATTATTAGAGAAAATGCCATGGAATAAATCTTTGTCTTTCTAGAGCTCACAAACAACAGCCCAAGTCGTGGAGGAAAAGGATACTCAAGGAGAGAGACTAAAGGGGCTGAGTAGGTTAAGCGTCTGACTTCAGCTCAGGTCATGATCTCACGGTTTGTGGGTTTGAGCCCTGCATTCAGCTTTCTGCTGACACCTGGAACCTACTTCGGATTCTGTGTCTCCCTCTCTCTCTGCCCCTCCCCTGCTCATGCTCATGCTCATGCTCTGTCTCTCTGTCTCAAAAATAAACATTAAAAACAATTTTTTTTAAGATTTAAAAAAAAAGAAGTAAAAAAGGAGAGAGAGTGAAAAGTTCTTCTAAGTGTGCTGCAAGCACCAATGTAATGTACTTATACACAGTGCTCCTGTGCATAGAGCTGAGGACAAAAAGTCACAACCTAAGGCCAGGTAGATGGAGTCATTGGTTTCCATGGGGGAAGTGATATCCTCCCTTGAAGGACACTGGCAGCTCATGCAGAAAGCCAAGCAAGCAGAGCAGCAACATCCAGCAGAATGAAAGTGCTAACTGGACCAAGCCAACAGATGGCATGATGTCCCTGCTTGGGAGTGGAAGTCAGACTTACCCATTGTAAAGTCTGTGTTAGCACTGGCGTTTGTTCTTTGTTTTTTAAACATCTTTATTAATGTATAACTGACATATAATGAACTGCACAAATTTAACATGCAGTTTGATGTTTGACATATATATTCACCCAGAGAACAATAATCACAGTGAACATAGTGAACATATCCATCATCTTCAAAATTTTGCTCATGTACTTGTGTAATCCCTCACTCCCATTCCTCCTTGCCCCCAAGTCCCCAGACAACCACTGACCTGCTTTCTCTCACTATGGGTTACTTTCCATCACCTAGAATTTTATATAATGGAATCTCACATTCAGTCCAATTATTTTGACATTGATCCATGTTGTTGCCATGTACCAAGAGTTCATTCATTTTCTCTTTTTTTTTAATCACTGAGTAGTATTCTACTGTGTGGCTATTCTACAATTTATCATTTTACCATTTGAGGGACATATGGGTTGTTTTCAGCTCTGGGCTATTACAAATAAAGCTGGCATGCACAGTCATCTTTGTGTGTACACAAGTCTAGAAATACAAAGACTTATTCCATGGCATTTTCTCTAATAATGAACCATGATAAACTCAAGCTGTTTGTAAACAGGGGGCCTATTTAATATTGTCATCTCCTCCTCATTTGGATCAACACATAGGAGTGCTGAATCATACAGTAGTGTCTGTGTAACTTTGTAAGAAGCTGCCAGACTGCTTCTAAAGTGGCTTGTGTCATATTCCATTCCCACTGGGATGGTCTGAGCTGGTCAGCTGCTCCACATCCTTGCCAATACTTTGTATAGTCAGTCTTTGAAAACTTCCAGTAGTTGTGTAGAGTTATTCATTGTGGTTTTGTCTTTTAATGATGTTGAGTATCTTTCCATGTGCTTCTTCATCATCCATATATCTTCTTGGTGAAGTATCTGTTCAAATCTTTGCCATTTTAATTGGGTTGTTTTCTTACTACTGAGTTTTGAGATTTGTTATATATTCTGGATAAAAGTTCTCTATCAGATATAAGACTTGCAAATGTGTTCTTTCAGACTGTGGCTTGTCTTTTCATTCCTCTATCTGTCTCCTGAAGAGCAGAAGCTTAATTTTTTTTTTTTTGTTTCATTGAGACACAATGACACATACATAGCACTATGTAAGTTTAAGGTGCACAGCATAATGACTTGATTTATACATACTGTGAAATGGTTACCACATGTTGCAGACTATGAGCCTGGAGTTCTCTCTTGTCCAGCAAGACAGTGGATGCAGAATTGAATATGTGAGAGGCTAATGTCTGGGAGGAGACAAGAGCCCCAAACAGGGGTTTCGTCTCCGTATTTGAGTTCACAACATATTACCCACATGGTGAACGTGGAGAAAACAAGATATTACCCATGTGGCGAATGTGAAGAAAACAAGATCTTACACACATGGTGAATGGAAGAAAATCAGATAGTAATCATTAACTTGTGTGTAAGCAAAGGATCTTGAGGGCAAGTGGAGTTTGTGATCAAAGTACAATAGTATATTGGTGTCAGAATGGAAAGTACTCATGATCCCATTACAATATCTCACTACCTAATCTCGAGTGCTTTTGCCCCATGGTGGTGGCTTTCCACCTTAAGCTTTTTTCTAACCCATTTATGTAAGTAGAACCTATTTCCCCACAACGGCAATAAGTTTAGTCAACAACCATCATCTCATATCAATACATGAAAAATAAAGAGAAAATAGCGGCAACTGGGTGGCTCAGTTGGTTAAGTGTCCGACTTCTGATCTGGGCTCAAGTCCTGATCTCATGGTCGTGAGATAGAGCCCTGCATCGAGCCCCATCTTGGGCTCTGTGCTGGGTATGGAGCCTACTTAAGATTTTCTCTCTCTCTCCCTCTGCCCCTCTCCCATTCTCTGGCATGTATGCTGTTTCTCTCTTTCAGATTAAATAAACTTTTAAAAAAGAGTAAAAGTTTTTTTCCTGTGATGAAAATTTTATAATTTACTCTTAGGGACTTTAAAATATACCATACAGCAATGTTCAACTATAGTCATCATGTTTTACATTTCATCCCAAGTACTTACATATCTTATAACTGGAAATTTGTACCTTTTGACTACCTCCACCTAATTCTCATGCCTCCTCACATCCCCCACCACTGTTAATTACAAATCTGATCTCTTTTTCTATGGGTTTGGGTTTTCTTTTATTTTGTTTTTCAGATTTCACATATAAGTGATATCACATAGTATTTGTCTTTTTCTGACTTATTTCACTTAGCATAATGCCCTCAAGTTTCATCCATGTTGTTGCAAATGGCAGGATTTTCTTCTTGTTTATTACTGAATAGTATTCTTCTGTGTGTGTGTGTGTGTGCATGTGCGCGTACATAACACATTTTCTTTATCCATTCATTCATCTATGGACACTTAGATTGCTTCCATACCTTAACTATTGTAAATAATGCTGCAATAAACATAAAGATACATATATATTTTTGAGTGTTTTCATTTTCTTTGGATAAACACCAGGACATGGAATTTGTAGATCATGTGGTAGTTCTATTTTTAATATTTTAAGGAACCTCTACACTGTTTTCTATAGTGGATGCACCAATTTATATTCCCACCAACAGTGCATAAGTGTCCCTTGTCTCTGTCTCCTTGCTAACACCTGTTATCTCTTGTCTTTTTGATGATAGCCATTGTAACAGGTATGAAGGCATATCTCATTGTGGTTTTGATTTTGCATTTCCCTGATGATTAGTAATGTTGAGCATGCTTTCCTGTACCTGTTGGCCATTTGAATATCTTCTTTGGAAAAATGCCTATTCAGGTCCTTTGCTCATTTTAAAATTGGATTGTTTGTTTTCCTGTTATTAAGTTGTATGAGTTCTCTACATATTTTAGATTTTAACCCCTTATAAGGTATATGATTTACAAATATTTCTACCATTTTGCAGGTTGTCTTTTCATTTTGTTATTTCTTTTATCATGCGGAGTTTTTAGTGTGCTGTAGTCCCACTTCTTTATTTTTTTACTTTGTTGCCTGTGCTTTAGGTGTCACATCTAAAAAAATCAAGACCCATGTCAAGGAGCTTTTTGTTTTTAATTTTTTTTAATGTTTTATTTATTTTTGAAAGAGTGCAAGGGGGGAAGGACAGAGAGAGAGGGAGACAGAGGATCCAAAGTGGGCTCCGTGCTGACAGCAGTGAGCCTGATGTGGGGCTCCAACTCACAAACTGTGAGATCATGACCTGAGCCGAAATTGGACACTTAACCGACTGAGCCACCCAGGCGTCCCTGTCCAGGAGCTTTTTAAGCTATCTTTTTTCTTAGGAGTTTCATGGTTCTCAGTCTTTCATTTATGTCTTTAATCCATTTCAAGTTCTTTTTTTGAATGGTGGAAAGGAGTGTTCTAGTTTATTCTTTTACATGTGAATATCCAATTTCTAAGCACCATTTATTGAAGAGACTGTCTTTTCTCCATTAAATATTCTTGGCTCCTTTATCAAATATTAGTTGACTGTAAATGTATGAGTTTATTTCTGGGCCCTTGGTCCTGTTCCATTGGTCTATGTGTCTGTTTTTATTCCAGTACCATGTTGTTTTGGTTACTATCACTTTATAAATATAGCTTGAAATCAGAAAGTGTGATGTCTCCTGCTTTGTTTTTCTTTCTCAACATTTGCTTTAGGCTATTCAAGGTCTTTTGTGATTCTATATAAGTTTTAGGATTTTTTTTTCCTAAGAAATTTTTAATTTTGAGGAAATCCAATTATCAAATTTTATTAAAAAAATTTTTTTAATGTTTATTTATTCTTGACAGAGCATGAGTGAGGGAGGGGCAGAGAGATAGGGAGACACAGAATTGGAAGCAGGCTCCAGGCTCTGAGCTGTCAGCACAGAGCCCAATGTGGGGCTCAAACTCACAAGCCACGAGATCATGACCTGAGCTAAAGTCGGATGCTTAACCGACTGAGCCACCTAGGTGCCCCTCAAATTTTCTTTAATGGATTTAGTGTCTTTTCTAAATCATTGCCTAACCTAAGGTTAGAGGCATTTTCTTCTATATTTCTTCTAGAAGTTTTATAGTTTTAGCTCTTAAATTTAGATCTAATATGCATTTTGAATTTTTTCTGGCTGTAGTACAAGGTATAAATTAAAGTTTTTCTGTTTTTTAAGTTTTTTTTAAATTTATTTTTGAGAGAGAGAAAGAGAGAGACAGAGAGGGGCAAAGACAGAGAAAGACACAGAATCAGAAGCAGGCTCCAGACTCTGAGCTGTCAGCACAGAGCCCGACATGAGAACCCACAAACTATGAGATCATGACCTGAGTTGAAGTAGGACATTTAACCCATTGAGCCACCCAAGCGCCCCAAAGTTTTTCTTTCTAAACAAATGAATATTCAAGTATTTCAGCACCATATGTGTCAAAACAATCTTTTCTCTACTTCATCACGTCTGCACCTTTATGAGACATCAGTCACCCATATATGTGTGGGTTTGTATCTAGATTCCATATTCTGTTCAATTGATCTTTTTTCCTATTTTAACGTCAATGCCACACTGTTTTGATTATTGTAGCTTCACAGAAAGTCTTAAAATCAGGTTTTCCCCCAATTTTGTCCTTCTTTCTCAAAGTTCTTTTGACCATTCTGTGGCCCTTTGAATTTCCATATGAATTTTATTTATCTTTTTAAACTTTTTTAAATGTTTATTTATGTTTGAGACACACACACACACACACACACACACACACACACACACACACAGCATGAGCGGGGGAGGGGCAGAGAGAGAGGGAGGGGATCTGTGCTATCAGCACAGAGCCCGCTGCTATCAGCACAGAGCCTGATGCAAGGCTTGAACTCAAACCAAAGTCAAGAGTTGGACACTTAATGGACTGTACCACCAGGTGCCCTGATTTTTTTTTTTTAATTATTAAAGCTTTCTATTCATTACTCCATGAATATTTTATTGCACTCCACTTACTTATGTATTCTTTAATCTTCCAATAAGGACAAAAATTTCTTTCCAAAGTTCATGGACATTTTTTGTAGGGAACTTTTGTTTGCTATTATATATAGACTTTAAAATTTTATTTAGTTTATTTATAGTGTAAAGAAATTAAATTGACTTTAGAAGTTTTTCATGATTGTCAATTTTGCTAAAGTCATTTGTAAATATCAATAATTCATCTGTAGATTATTTTGGGCTTTCTGGGTAGGCAAATATATCATTGGAAAATAATGACAATTTTGTTACTTTTATACTAATATTCACAATTTCAATTTCTTTCTCTCTTCTTAGGATGTTGGTGGGGACTGCCAGCATATTACTACATAGAATTGGCAACACCAATGGGTTTATTTATCTTGTTCCTGATTTTCAGATGCAAGAAATACTTACAGTGTTTCAATTGGTTATTATATTGGCTTTGGGTTTTGGGAGGGCATGGGATGGGAACATACCCTTAATCAAAAAGTAGAAGATTCCTGGGGTGCCTGGGTGGCTCAGTCGATTGAGCGGCCAGCTGTTGGTTTTGGCTCAGGTCATGATCTTGTGGTTTTGTGAGTTTGAGCCCCGTGTCGGGCTCTGCACTGGCAGCACAAGGCCTGCTTGGGATTCTCTGTCTTCTCTCTCTCTGACCCTCCCCCACTCATGCTGTCTCTGTCTCCCTCAAAATAAATAAAAATAAACTTAAAAAAAAAGTACAAGATTCCCTTATTTGTATTTTTGTCATGAGCTGTACAAAAATATTTTTAATGTATACTGCTGTAGAATTTCTGAGCCTATTGAAATGCTATTTTCTCCTTTAATCAGTTAATGTGGTGGATTTTATTAATAGAGTTTTTAATGTTTCATTGCTGTGATAAATTCAATTTGCTCAGGAAGCATTGTTGTTCTTTTCATTGCTGGATTCAGTTTGTTTATTTTTGTTGAGAAGTTTTGTATCTATGTTTATGATGAAATTAATTTATCATTTATGCTTCTCAGGCTGTCCTTGTTTGCTTTTAATATTTTTTGTATAAACTCTCCATTTCATCTAATTTTTCAAAATCATTGGTATAAAGTTTTTATTATAATATCTCCTTAATTAATCTCTGCTGCACCTGCTGTCATTTCTCTGTTTTCATTTCATTTTGAAGTTTCTAGCAGTAAAGTCTTATTGTCAAGAAATGATCTATGTTTTTGTCTGAAGTTTCTGTATCTTATCTGCATTTCTTCAAGAGTTCAAGTGGATAAAACATTCTAGGTTGGCAGTGACTCTTATCAGCACTTCACAGACAGTATTCCACTCTCTTCTGGCTTTTGTTGTTGCTATCCACAGGACAGAGGTCAGTCAAGCTGGTTTGCATTTGCAGATAAGGTCATTTCTCTTAAGCCTGGTTTTAAGATCCCCTCTTCTTATCTAGTGTTCTTTAATTTTACAACAACATTTCTAGGTCTTGGTTTCTTTACATTATCCTGTTCTGAAAAATCCTCCATAGTTTATTCTCCACCATTCCATTCTCTTTTTCTGAAATTCCAGGTAGTTTGGATCTTATTCCTCTGAGCAGTTTCACTTGACCTTTATTTCATATGCGTTTGTGTAATACAGTGTATGCATTTTTTTCTCTTCTAACTCACTTATTCTTTCTTATTCAGTGACCAGTCTACTGTCTGTCCTGTTCATTGAGCATGTATTATGTATGTATGTATTTCTGTGATACAGAGGGACTGGAAGAAGGGTCACATTAGATAGTGTGGTCATAGAAGGTCTCTGAGGAGGTGACATTTGAACAGAGACTAAAGGTTGAGAAGGGCAAAATGTCAGGTCAGGGGAAAACATTCTAGGCAGAAGAAAGAGCAAGTGTGAATGCCCTGAGACAGACAAGTCTTGCCAAGTTCTAGCAACTACAAGGAATAGGTAAGGAGAGACCAAGATGAGGTGGGAGAAAGAGTATGAGGTAAAAAAAAATGCAGGGTTTTAGCAGCTGTAGTGGAGAGTTTGCATTTATATTAAGGGTGAGGGGAGGCTCTTCAAGGGTTTAATGCACTTTGAAATAGTGCTATCTAATTTGTGGCTTTTAAAATAATTTTTAGAGAGATATAATTGACATAAAACTTCATTTTAGTTTCAAATGTTCAGCATAATGCTTTAATATTTGTATATATTGTGAAATGATCACCACAATAAGTCTAGTTGCCATCTGTTACCATATAGAGTTACAAAATTTTTTTCTTGTGATGAGAAATTTTAAGATTTACCCTCTTGGCAACTTCCAAATATGCAACATGGTATTATTAACTACAGTCACCATGCTGTACATGACACCCCCATGACTTATTTTATAACTGGAAGTTTGTACCTTTTAACCCCCTTTACCCATTTCACCACCCCCCCCCCAACCCCCTACCTGTGACAACCACTAATCTGTTCTCTGTATCTATGAGCTTGTTTTGTTTTAGTTTTTAGATTCCACATATACGTGAGATCATATGGTATTTGTCTTTCTCTGACTTATTTCATTTAGCATTTCAAGGTCCATCCATGTTGTCACAAATGGTAGAATTCCTTCCTTTTTATGGCTGAATAATATTCCATTGCATACGTACATCACATTTTCTTTTCCTTTTCAGTCATCAATGGATACTTCAGTTGTTTCCATACCTTGACTATTGTAAATACTGCTGCAGTGATTTTCATTTTCTTCAGATAAATACCTAGAAGTAGAATTGCTGGATCATATGGTAGTGGTATCTTTAATTTTTTGAGGAACCTCCATACTGCTTTCCACAGTGGCTGCACCAGTTTACATTCCCACCAATAGTGCATGAGAGTTGCCTTTCTTTCACATCTTAGCCAATACTTGTTATTTCTAGTCTTGTTAATAGCCATTCTAACAGGTGTGAGGTGTCTTCTCCTTGTGGTTCTGATTTGTATGATGATTAGTGACATGAGCATCTTTTCATGTACCTGTTGGCCATCTGTATGTTAAACCAGGATATTAAAAAAATTTTTGCTTATGTTTATTTATTTGGTGGGGGGGGAGGGGCAGAGAGAGAGAGAGAGACAGAATCCAAAGCAGGCTCCAGGTTCTGAGCTGTCAGCACAGAGCCTCATGTGGGGCTCGAACCCATGAAACATGAGATCATGACCTGAGCCTAACAACCAACTGAGCCACCCAGGCACCCTGAACTGGGATATTTTTGTGAGAGGATCTACCTCTCACCAAGATGTTGTCATAGATGTGATGGGGAGGAGGGTACAGAGAACAAGTCTAAAATTCCATAGAAAACTGTCCCTGAACCAGGAATATATGGAGCAGTACTTTTATACCTGAAACTGATCTGGCCACAGGTATTACAGGGAAAGCAGTGTTAGGGAGACAGATGCTTGGTTACTTGAATCTCTGTAGCATTATGGAAAAGCTGCCTTACTCAGACTGGGAAGACAGTGAATATACCTCTGAGGAAAGGGCATTTGGGTGGAGATTTTAAGAACAGTAGGAGATAACTGAGGTGCAGGTAGCCTTAGTGTTCCAGGTGGAACAGCCTATGCTAAAGTTATGAGGCCAAAGGGAATGTGATGCATTCGAGAAGCTATAACATCTCCAGTGTGGCTGAAGGCAATGCAGGGAGTGCGGAGATGAGACTGGAGAGGCAGGCAGAAACGACATTGTGAAGAAAATTTTAGGTCATGTTAAGGATTTTTCTTTTATCTAAAAGTGGTGGAAGAAATCACTAAAAGTGTTTTAAGAGGCATGATCAGATTGATTTATATTTCAGAAAGATTACTCTGGCTGCATGCGCAAAATGGATCTCACCAAGTTCCTTCTTTTATTTAGTCTTTTAGAAAAATCAAGTGTCATTAACGGCTTTTATAAGCAAGCAGCTGCTTCTAGAATTCAAGGCATGTAAATTGAAAACTTACAGTATATCCAGTGAAAATATTTAAAGATACTTCAAACACTGCTAAATTTTAACAGAATAGCACCACCTTAAAGAAACATTGCTCTAATGATGTATTTGATAATTTTTGATGTAGCGTACACCTTTTAAAAAGATCAAAACTAGGGCATCTGGGTGGCTCAGTCAGTTAAGCATCCAACTTCTGCTCAGGTCATGATCTCACATAAGTTCACCAGGATATCTGTTGTCAGTGCAGAGGCTGCTTCGGTTCCTGTCTCCCTCTCTCTCTGTCCCTCCCCAGCTTGTGCTTTCTCTCTGTCTCAAAAATAAATAAAAGCATCAAAAAATATTTTTAAAGATCAAAGCTAATTCATGATAATTAAAAAAAACTGCTTTCATGAATGTAAGAGACTATATTTGATTTAAAAAAATGATGATTCTTATCACTTAAAGCAAATCAACTCACATGATATCTGGCAGTGGTTCTTGAACTGTCCAGA
Organism: Prionailurus viverrinus; assembly: GCF_022837055.1. Taxonomy (NCBI): domain Eukaryota; kingdom Metazoa; phylum Chordata; class Mammalia; order Carnivora; family Felidae; genus Prionailurus; species Prionailurus viverrinus. Next base: position 21,046,826 of record NC_062565.1, on the reverse strand, counting down.
CATTAGAATCACCTGGACAGCTTTTGAAATACACTGATGCCCAGAACCCACTTGTTATTTTAGTTTACTGCATCTGCGAGTAGAGTCTGGCACTGTGATATTTTTAAAAAGCATTCAAGGGAATTTTAATAAGCATCCACAGTTGACAACCATTTTAGTAAAATTTATAGAACCCAGATGTCAAATCTCTTTTTATTTTTTATTTATTTTTTTAAATGTTTATTTATTTCTGAGACAGAGAGAGACAGAGCATGAATGGGGGAGGGGCAGAGAGAAAGGGAGACACAGAATCCTATGCAGGCTCCAGGCTCTGAGCTGTCAGCACAGAGCGCAACGCGGGGCTTGAACTCACAGATCGTGAGATCATGACCTGAGCCGAGGTCAGACGCTCAACTGACTAAGCCACCCAAGCACCCCAAATCTCTTCTTTAAAAAAAATTTTTTTAAGTTTATTTGAGAGAGAGCAAGCAGGGTAGGGGCAGAGGCAGAGGGGAGAGACAGAGAATCCCAAGCAGGCTTCACATTGTCAGTGAAGAGTGTGGGGCTCGAACTCATCAACTGTGAGATCATGACCTAAGCCGAGATCAAGAATCAGATGCTTAACTGACTGAGCCATCCAGGTGCCCCTCAAATCTCTTCTTGGCCACAAAGTGGATCAGTCACTTTTCTGAAATGTAAGTTCAAAAAAATTTGAACTTTAAAAATGACTGGGGCAAAGAAATGTGGCCAGAGTGATGGTTTGATATTGGTTTAGAAATATTAGGTTATTTGTTATCTATATTTCATGAGCCCATGATGTTTGAACATTGGCTGAGTTTTCTTGGTTACAAGCTCAGGAGGAGTCTTATTTTACTTGTCTTCAGTGTATAATTAACACTCCTTTCCTCTTTCAAATTTAAAATTTGTCAATGTCAGTCTGAAAAATGGGAAAATTGTTTTAACATTCATTCTGCTTAGATACAATAATAAGAAACAAAAACAAACTTCCCAAGGTACAAATACCCGAACTGTCTTTCAGTTAGTTATCTTGTGGTGAGTTAGCCCTATATAAAGTTCACATGTGGGGTGTGCCTTCTATGTAAGAATGTGCCTTCTATGTGCCTTCTATGTAAGACCTTTTGCTTAAGCTTAGTGATAGCCAGCACAGTATAAATGAAATTGGGGGAAGGATGAAGAAACAGCATATGAGAAATGAAGATAATAAGTGAAAAAAATTTGCAGAATTTTATTTATTTATTTATAAATGCTTATTTACTTTTGAGAGAGAGAGACAGCGCACATGAGTGAGCAGGGGACAGGCAGAGAGACAGACACAGAATTCGAACAGGCTCCAGGCTCCAGGCTCTGAGCTGTCAGCACAGAGCCTGATGTGAGGCTTGAACTCACAGACTGTGAGATCATGACCTGAGCCAAAGTCAGACGCTTAACTGACTGAGCCACCCAGGTGCACCTTATTTTTTATTTTTATTTTTATTTTTTTTAGAGAGAGAGAGAGTACCAGAGGTGGAGAGAGAGAATCTTAAGCAGACTCTGTGCTCAGAGTGGAGCCTGATGTGGGGCTCCATCCTATGACCCTGGGATCATGACCCGAGCCAAAATCAAGGGTAGGACGCTCAACTGACTGAGCCACCCAGACGCCTCAAGCTGAATCTCATTCTCATGAGAGAGTTTAGTTGGCACTTGATATATATATACATGTATGTTTCATTTGGTGTGCATTCAAAACTTTTTGTGAATAAAGTCTAAGCATTAAGCATTGCAAGGTTATTTTACCTGAACACCATGGAATAGCTCCTGAAATTTTTGGATGTTTCTCACTAAGTTTGTCACCGCCCCCCTCCCTGAAATCAAAGGGAGCTCTGAGAAAAGAAGATGAAAATCTGGTTATTCAAGTAGTCAGACATTGAGCAGACTATTTGATTGAAGAATGGCCTTTATTTATAAAAACTTCACATTTTTCCTCTTTCTAGGAGCCTAAAAAAATAAACTTGGTAAGCCAGAGAGCAAAATAAAATACCGGTAAATGTTTACAAAATTAAAAACTAAGCTTTTTTCAACTTACTGTACAATATGGGAGTGGGATATCTCAAGCCTTTGGTCAGCACATTTGATAATTTCTTCATATGATGTAACCTTGAAAAAAATAAGCCAAAAAATTATTCTATGATAAATTCTAGAATTTTTATTTTTGTTTATATTTGCTTTTATAAAAATCTCTTCAGTTGAAGTTCAATTATGTGAATTTCATCAATAGCTTTACAGTAGGCAAAACATCTTCCTTACAGTTTGAAATCAGGAATATGAATAGAAATAGAATCATAAAGTACCTATTCATCGTGCAGAAAGAGTGAAGTGTCAGAAACTGGACAACTGTAGTGAGTCAACTATAATCCAGTTGTCTTCCACACAAGTGGTAGATGTATCAGCTAAGGGTTAGAGCCTGTTTGGTTAAAGTTAATGCAGTTTTCAGAAGGTAAACTAGAATGTTAAGTTGAAAAGATCTACAATTACCCTCAAAATGAAGTCATAATACTAAGACCTAAAATTGCCAACAGCAGGGGATAGATACACAGAATGTTCTTTGTTAGATGTCAGCTAAAAGGCTGATGGGAGCATTTTATAATGTCATTATGAAGTGAAAAGAATCAATATAAATGTGTTCCATCATTCTTCAGATCCTTTGTAGCACTAAAATTCTATTATTTTAATATTTGGCATAGTTTTTAAAGACAAATATTTCTATAAGAACATTTGTACCTTATTTATTAAGTTGCCTACGTATCTTTGATATTTGTCATTTTCTTCAATGAGTCTGTTGCAATGGTCTTCTTTTGTCTCTAGAAGATTTCCTAATTTTGTGATCTATGGAGAAACATCAGTAAAAATACTAACCTGGAAACTGCCATGAAAACCACACATGGTTGCTGAGAACTAATGAGAACAGTAGCCTATACTTTATTTCAAGATTCTCTCTTTTTTTTTAAGTTTATTTGTTTTTGAGAGAGAGATAGCACTAGTGGGGGAGGGGCAGAGAAAGAGGGAGAGAGTGAGAGAATCCCAAGTAGGCTCAGCACTGTCAGCGCTGAACCGTAGGGCTTGAACTCACAACTGTGAGATCGTGACCTGAGCCAAGAGTTGGACACTTAATCCACTGAGCCACCCAGGTGCCCTTATTCCAAGATTCTCTTAAACCAAGCTGTATCACAAGTGAATTAATAGACACTAATCCTAGTTAGATTGCATTTATAACAGAGGAACAGAAATGATAATTTTATAATTTTATACTCACAATTATAACTTCCTCCAATTTAACATTATGAAAGACCTTTGCAAATAATTGAACATTTGTTAGTGAAAACGAACATCTGCCCAAAATCTTCATTATCCTCTTTCCATTTATAACCAGTGCATTGATATATTTGCTCCCATCTGAAGTAAAGCACTGATGTCCCTGATGATGCATTTTCAGGTTTGATACATAGTCTCAACTTGCATAAATGACACCAAGTTTTTAAAAAGGCTCAGCTCAATGTATGTCATGTTCTGACCTAAGGTCTAATGTTTTACACACAAAAAACTACCAAAAATTTAATGTTTATTTTTAGAGAGAGAGACAGAGAAAGAGAGAAAGCACAAGTGGGGGAGAGGCAGAGAGAGAAGGAGACACAGAATCCAACGCAGGCTCCAGGCCCTGGGCTGTCGGCCTAGAGCCTGATGTGGAGCTTGAACTCACAGACCCTGAGATCATGACCTGAGCCGAAGTTGGACACTTAACCGACTGAGCCACCCAGGTGCCCCCAAAATGGCCATCAACCTTCTAATGTTTTAGATATACTTACATGTCTGTAGTGAAATCCCATAGGAGAAGCAACAGCAAAACAAATTTGCTGTGGGAATAGCCACTCTCTTACTCTCTTATGTAAATAAATGGGGACAATACCAAATTAATGGTCCTATTCTTCTGACTACATACGTTATTTAAGGTAGGGAGTACAGATATTATGATCTCAGCTTAACAGATGGAATCAAGGGGAAGAGAATCTAAAAGTTTTTGAAAGGATAGGTCTAGAAGTGGGGAAAACTAAAATCAGTATTGATCAACTATTAGCATAGGGCTTGGCTTTTCCCATTCTATTCCTTCCCTGCACTCCTCACCTGGAGCTTCAGGTATCTCGTGACCTCTAACTAAAGCAATGTGGAATTCTTTCTCACTTCTGTTTTTCATTTCTAGACTTCATGGCACGTTTTGGATTTCTTTAATGGCTTTCAAGATCAAAGTAATAACTCTTTTAAATCTGCTGACTGAATTTTTTAAATTTGCTAACCTCAGATTAAAGAAATAAGAGCAAAATGTTCCTTAAAAAATATTTGTTTTAGAGGTGAAGGAATAGCTCTCGTAAAGCAGTTTTTTTGGATTACAGTGAAAAGGAATCAAAATTTTAAGTTTCTGCTGAAGTGTGTGTAAAGTTTAACTGCTTTAAGAGTATTATTGAGGGGCGCCTGGGTGGCTCAGTTGGTTAAGGGTCTGACTTTGGCTCAGGTCATGATCTCACCGTCTGTGAGTTCAAGCCCCATGTGGGACTCTGTGCTGACAACTCAGAGCCTGGAGCCTGCTTCAAGTTCTGTGTCTCCCTCTCTCTCTGCCCCTCCCATACTTGTTCTCTCTCTCTACCTCTCAAAAATAAATAAATGTTAAAAAAATTAAAAAAAGTATTATTGACATATGACAACACATTTTTATTAAACAATTTTATTCAATTTATTAAATATATTTTATTAAACATTTATTATTCATTTTTATTTACCCATTTTGAGAGAGAGAGAGAGAGAGAGAGAGAGAGAGAGAGAGTGTGCATGTATGATTGGAGTAGGGGCAGACAGAAGGAAAGAGAATCCCAAGCAGGCACCATCCTATCAGCATGGAGCCTGACATGGCACCTGATCCCATGAAACATGAGATCATGACCCAAGCCAAGATCAAGAGTTAGACGCTTAACTGACCAAGCTAGCTGGGTGGCCCTAAATTGCACATATTTAAAGAGTACAGTTTGCTGTTTTCACATATATATACAACCATGAAGCCATCACCACAATCAATATAATGAACATATCCATCACTGCTCCTCCTATTGCCTTTTGGTAATTCCTCTTTCTTGTCTGCCTGTCTTCCCTGACTCCCCACTCTATGTGAGCCCTGGCAAATACCCATCTGCTTTCTGTCACTATTGACTGGTCTGTATTTTCTAGAGTTTTATAGAATAGAAGCAAACAGTATTTACTCTTGTCTGGCTCTTCTCCACACAATTTTGAGCTTCATCTAGGTTGCATGTGTATCAGTAGTTCATCCCTTTTTCCTTGCTGAGTAGTATTCCATCATGTGGACATACCACAATTTTTTTATCCATTCATCTGTTGCTAGACATTTGAGTTGCTGTCAGTTTTTGATTATAAATAAAGCTGCTAGGAACTTTCACATCCAAATCTTTGTAGAAACATATGCTTTCATTTCTCTTGGGTAAATACCTAAGAGTAGACCAATGGCAGGTGTATGTTTAGCTTTTTAATAAACTGCCAAAATGTTTTCCAAAGTGGCTGTACCATTTTACATTCCCATCAGCCGCATACGAGACTTGTAGTTGTTCCACGTACTCATCAATCCGTGGTGTGGTCAGTCTTTTTAACAGACACTATAATGGGTTATGTAGTGGTATTCATTGTGGTTTTAATGTGCATCTCAATGATGTTGAGTATCTTTTCACATATTTATTTGCTATCCATGTATCCTTTTAGTGAAGCGTCTATTAAAACCTTTTTGCCCACTTTTTAAGTTGGGTTATTTTCGGGGCGCCTGGGTGGCTCAGTTGGTTAAGCGTCCAACTTCAGCTCAGGTCACGATCTTGCCATCCGTTGAGTTCGAGCCCCGCGTCTGGCTCTGGGCTGATGGCTCAGAGCCTGGAGCCTGCTTCCGATTCTGTATCTCCCTCTCCCTCTGCCCCTCCCCCGTTCATGCTCTGTCTCTCTCTGTCTCAAAAATAAATAAACGTTAAAAAAAAATTTTTTTAAATAAATTGGGTTATTTTCTTCTTATAGAGTTTGAGGGTGCCTTACATATGTTTTTAAGTTTTCTTTTTTAAGTTAATTTATTTGAGAGAGAGAAAGCATGAGTGGGGGAGGCGCAGAGAGAGAAGGGAAGAAAGAGAATCCCAAGCAGGTTCCACACTGTCAGCATGGAGCCTGATGCGGGGCTCAAACCCACCAACATTAGATCATGACCTGAGCCCAAGTTGGACGCTTAACCAACTGAGCCACTTGGGCACCCTGGTGCTTTACATATTCTAGATACAAGTCCTCTATCAAATCTTTGATTTGTTGGGCACCTGGGTAGCCCAGTTGGTTATGCATCTGACTTAAGTTCAGGCCATAATCTCATGGTTCATGAGTTCAAGGCCTACAACAGGCTTTACATGGAGCCTGCTTTGGATCCCCTGTTTCCCTCTTTCTCTGCTCCTCCCCCACACTCTCTCTCTCTCAAAAATAATAAATTTCTCCCAGTCCATTGCTTGTCTTTTCATTAAAAGCTCAAATTTTAGAGTTTAAAAGAAATTTCAAAATAGAAATATTTTAGGGGCACCTGAATGGCTCAGTTGGTTAAGCATCCAACTCTTGATTTCAGCTCAGGTCATGATCTCACAATTCATGAGATGGAGTCCTACACTGGGCTCTGTGCTAAGAGTGCGGAGCCTGCTCAGGATTCTCTCTCTCCCTCTCTGCCCCTCCCCTGAATGCACATTCTCTCTCTCTCTCTCTCTCTCTCTCTCTCTCTCTCTCTCTCTCTCTCAAATAAGCTTTAAAAAAAAAAAGAAAAATTTTAGAAGACAGAATTGAATCACTGAAAAAGTCTAAAACATTTTCATGAAAGCATACCAAAAAGTATATGTAAAGTAATATTTAAATAATAAAGGATGGAGTGGTGGTAACATTTTTCTTTTGTAAAGGAAGATACCATGAGATAACCTTGAATGTGATATTTGAATAATATTAATGAAAGGTGTCCTTTAATGTGTCTTTTCCTTGATGTCTCAGAGACACTGTAGCACTTCTGAGCTGAATGCTAACCTGAACCCACTTGAAGTCTCCACTAAAAGAAAGTAGATTTGGATGAAGTATGAGAAACTGAAGAGTAGTAAAGTGACTATCTATGCACTTGGCTTAAAATAGCAGGAGATCTAGACCACTGTGAGTCAAACCGATGATAGAGCTCCCATTCACCACATGGTTCACAGAGAAGAGGTTTCACTTGGCTCTATTCTATCTGGCCCTAGATTTCTGGATCCATAGGTACTGTACCTGGTGCCACCACACCTCCACCCCATCCTCCTATCTGGTCGATGATTCTTGTGGCTTCCCTTCTAGGTCTTTCCCATGACATTCCTGCATGGTTTTTGGCCTTGTTTAGTCCTTTGATTTTGGCATCCTTTGTTGCGCCCAGTGAGGATCTCAGCCCTCATGGGGAAACTCCTCCCCCTGCTCCCCACCCCTCCCACCCTCCCTGGTCAGTCTCCATAACTAGGTGAAGGTAGAAGAGAAATCAGATTTGGGGACACATGAAATTGAATAAAAAGCAAAAAAATCTTTAGATGGTTATCAGGCCTAGGAATATATACAATAACATTTAAAACTTTGTCTTGGAAAGCAGTTTGGAATCTGCATATAACAGGATGTTATTTATTCTATCACAATTATTATTCTTTAAAATATAATGCATATGTTAAAATCTCTGTTAAAAGAGAGTTGTTAAACTCTGTATATATTAAAATCTGCAGGTGAGACTGTCCCCCACACACAATTGTAAAAACAGTATGTTAAAAAATGTTTCATCTTACTACAAGTATAAACTAAAAGGTCAATTGTTAGAAACATTTCAAGTGGTAATATTTGATGAAATAGCACCATTAACACACTGATATCTGTAAGGTAAAGTTAGTCTTTTGAAATTCATTTGATTATGTACATAAAGATTCACATGCATATTTATAGCTTTAAAAGCAGTAATGCCACTTCAATAATTTATTCTAAGGAAATAATCACAAATGAAAAGCCTCTCCATAAAAGCAGAAAGAACTCAATCATCTAATAAGGGGAATGGCTAAAAGATTATTGTATTTTCACTCTATGGAATATTATGCAGCCATTGAGAATTATATATAATCTATATACAATCTATAAGGATAGTATAGTAGCATATAAAAATGTGTGATATATCAATTAAAATTCAATAGTATATAGACATTATGATTTCAACTCTGCAAAGGTTTGTGGACAAAGACTCAGTATATCTGAAACGTTCTAGTGTGAGCTATGATTTATTCATATGTTAAAATACTACATAGGAGTGAAAATGGGTAAATGCAGCTACATCTATCACAAAAAAAAAAGAACCTTACAGTTACAGGATTGAGGCCAAAAAACTTAGAAAAGGATGTACAATAAAAAAGATATGTAAAATAATAAAAGATATACAAAACAATACTGCACATTGTTTAAAGATACATATATATGCAGGAAATACAGACCTGCATGGTCAAGGTAAACATTAAATTCAGGATAATGGTTACCACTGGGTGGAGGGGACGAAAATGCAACTGGAGACAGCCACAGGGGGCTTCAACTATATTCACGTTTCATTTCTTTACCTGGGTGGTACATACAGGGTTATTTATTATATTAGTTTGGTGTGAAATATTTAAAATAAATACTTTTTAAGATCGCATCAGAGCCCTTGCATAAGTGGAGATAAGAAGTATCTGGAGGGTGCTCGAGGGCTGACAGCATTGCAGGGGCATGCTCTCTCATTTCCCCAGCACCTCCCTTCCTGTGGGGTCTGCCCACGTGTGCTGGAGCATGTGGTGCAAATGCAGACCTACAGCAGTGGCGAGGGGCCTTGCCAATGATCTCAAAGAGGCAGACTCCCAGGGTAGGGCTGAGCTAGGCAGAGGAAGAGTACCTGTGTCTGGCCCTATTCACAGGCCCTATACACTTGGCCAGAGTAGAGGAGGAAGTCTTCCTGGAAAGCTGCTTTCCATGCTGTGTGGACACAGGTACTGAGAGGTGAAGAAGCCAGCTGGCTGGTGGTGCTGGATGAGGTTCCCTCGGACCAGGTGTTACTGCTCAGTTATAAAGTCCTCCCGAGGAAGATTTCCTGGGTTGGGTCCCCTTTACAGTCCCCCTGTGTTCTAGATTTATGGACATAGTTCCAAGTTAATAATATATTAACTTGCCCTAATATATTATGAGGCACTGAAATCCACCCCCCCCCCAAAATAACATCAATACCTCTTGTATTAGCTTTTTATTACTGCTGTAACAAATAGCCACAAACCTAAGTGGCTTAAAACAACAGAAATTTATTATCTTTCATTTCTGTAGGTTAGAAGTCTGGCAGGGATCTCATTTGGCTAAGGTCAAAGTGTCAGCAGGGCTGTGTTCCTTTCTGAAGGCTTTAGGGGAGATTTTCCAGCTTTTAAATGCTGCCCACGTCACTTGGCTTGTGGTCTCCTTCCCTCATCCTCAAAGCCAGCACGTTGCATCTCTAACATTCTTCAAGGTTGTAGCTCTCTCAGACATGGCTAGATGCATGAGATTAGATTGGGCCCATCCTGATAATCCAGGATAATCCACCTCCACATCCCAAGGACCTTGATTTAATCATCTATCTCCACAGACGTTTCCTTGATTTAATCACAGCTACCAAGTCCCTTTTACTCTAAGTGCCTAGATTTTTTATTTCATTAAGCGACACAAAATCTCTGTTGCCGTGTTGGGTGGCCATTGCTGTGCCTCCCACACACCTGTGCGAGGATCACTGAGGCCTTCTATGATGAGAGGTACAAGTGGCCTGGTAATACAGTCAAGCTATTTGGTTCTACATAGTTCATACTTCCAGGTTTCCTAAGAAAAAAAAAATTTTTTTTTTTTTGCTTACACTAACACTTTTTCCTCAAATGGGATTGTCTTATGCTCTGCTGCTGTCAACTTACAGAGAAAGTGTGTCAAGGTAGAAATAACGTTTAACCATGATCGTAAATATATCCGTCATTTTTATGAATGGCCTAGGAGACTGGGACATCTGAAGGCTGGCTGATTGATTGATTTCCCAATTCTTTACATGGTTTTGAGATTGAATACATATAGTAAAATATAAGTTAAATGCAATTAAATCAGAATGTACAGAACAAGTGAAGAACAAGATGCATACATGAAGACAGTTAAAACCTGCACTACAGAGCCATGCATTTGATACTGAACTTCCTGGCAGCTAAAGCAAAACTGACATATGGCCAGTTACATGATTTGCATTATTCGTGTGATGAAAACACACCTGTTTCTAAAGAGAAGTTTTTCCTAGTAGGCCTGAGGCCTCAAAGGAAGTTCTCATCCACGTGGCACTAAGTGAAACAATAATCTCTCTGTAACAAATAGAGAAAGAGGTTTCCTAGGATTGTTAAGGGCATAACACGAAACACAACCTGGTAAAAGCAATCCTTTTGGAGGGCCAAGACAACATGTTTCAAGCAGCAGCTTTCTTTTTTTAAAATTTTTTTTTCAACGTTTATTTATTTTTGGGTCAGAGAGAGACAGAGCATGAACGGGGGAGGGGCAGAGAGAGGGAGACACAGAATCGGAAGCAGGCTCCAGGCTCTGAGCCATCAGCCCAGAGCCCGACGCGGGGCTCGAACTCACGGACCACGAGATCGTGACCTGGCTGAAGTCGGACGCTTAACCGACTGCGCCACCCAGGCGCCCCAGCAGCTTTCTGCTAATAATCATGATCCAGGTTGTGACTCATTAAGCAGTGAAATGAATTTATGACCAACATGCACAAAAATGGAATAGAACAGAACAATAAAAACCCAGTGTTTCTTCTGTGCGTGGGGTATATGTGTATTTGACCAAGAAGTGAAATGGATTTTCTACTGTGGATTGCTCTGGGAGGAATGACAGGGCTGCACAGATAATTCTTCAGAGATGGAAGAGTTCTTAAGTTCTAGGTTGGTCAACAAATAGACTGATGTTATATCCTGCAACCAGGATCTGTCGTGCAAGTATTGCTTCTTGCACTGGCTTCACAATAGGATTTAGGAAAATCAAAACCAGAAAGATGAGGAAAGGGAGCAGAGTATCCCATGAATGCCCTGGGTGCTGGAGAGGGCAAGGAAACAGATGGTAAGGTCGATATCTTCCTGTGGAAACTGAGGAGCAAGTGTTCCGCCCAACTGGATAGCCCGCCCATCTGTGTGACCTGAGTTCCAGTGAGCCCAGAATCTTCCTCAGGAGGTTGGTGGTTAAGTGGCAGAGAGGCCCACAAACTGTAAGGTTTACTCAAGGATATACTGTATCCAAATCCAGGAACTGGTGGGTATATTTAATAGTTCAGAGGAACCATATGACATTGGGTTGTGACCGTTTTCTTTTGGCTTACTTAGAAAAGTTTTCCTAGAGTAGTAGTTTTATGCCTTATATAATATTTGTTTCCCTATTTTTAGGACTATAGAAGATGAATATGAAAATGAAGCGAATTTGCTACTTTCTGAGCATTTCCTTGAGAAGAAATAAACTTCTAACTTTTAAGACTACCAAAAGAATAAATTAACGTTTCATCTAATACAGTGAGTGTTACAGTAAAGTGGGATGTTTTAGAATAGTATTTCAGTTCTTAGTCTTCAACTATTATATAATTATGGTTACAGGATATCTTCTAGGGGCACCTGGGTGGCTCAGTTAAGCATTTGACTCTTGATTTCGGCTCAAGTCATAATCTCACAGTTGATGGGATTAAGCCCTCTGTTGTGCTGAGAGCACAGAGCCTGCTTGGGATTCTCTCTCTCTCTGCTCACACTTTCTCTCAAAATAAATAAGTAAACTTAAAAAAAAAGGATATCTTCTATAATACTGGTGTAAAAGTATTTTATTTTTATAAAAAGATTTTGGGGGCACTAAAATGGCTCAGGCAGTTAAGTGTCTGACTCTTGATTTTGGCTCAGGTCGTGATTTCATGGTTTGTGAGATCAAGCCCTGCCTTGGGCTCTGTGCTGACAGCATGGAGTAGGCTTGGGATTCTCTCTCCCTTGCCCTCTGCCCCTCCCCCTCCTTAAAAATAAATAAACTTAAAAAAAAAAAACATTCCTATTTTACTGAAGATGGGATCTAGGAGGACCCTGAAGAATCATTACAACTAGCCTAACTTGAACCCTAAAATTCATCACTGTTTTTTTTTTAATATTTATTTATTTTTGAGAGAAAGAGAGAGACAGAGCACGAGTAGGGGAGGGGCAGAGAGAGAGAGAGACACAGAATCAGAAGCAGGCTCCAGGCTCTGAGCTGTCAGCACAGAGCCCCATGCGGGGCTTGAACCCACGAACCATGAGATCATGACCTGAGCCGAAGTCGGGCTCTCAACCAACTGAGCCACTCAGGTGCCCCATCACTGTTTTTTTTTTTAAAGTTTATTTATTTATTTTGAGGGAGGGAGGGACAGAGAGAGAGAGAAGAAGACAGAGAATCCCAAGCAGCCTCTGCACAGTCAGCGCAGAGCCTGATTCAGGGTTTGATCTCATGAACTTGAACTCATGACCTGAGCCAAAATCAAGAGTCAGATAGGAAACTTCACCAACTGGGTCCACCCAGGCACCCCTGAACTTCAGCACTGTTAACTAGATGCCTGTCTGTTCCCTCTGACTAATTCCCCACCTTTGGTGTACCTTATCAAGGGCTTCTAGGATCAGGATACATTTTGTACTTGACAGTTAAACAACCACAGTGCTAGAGCCAGTCAGTAGGCAAAGCTGGGGTCAAGAACGCGGTCTCAAGATGGAAGAGGTCAGGAGGTGAAACGAGCAACAAGAGGATCAGAATTGTGAAGAAGAACCAAAAGCAAGGGGTCAGAAGGGCCACAAGAGAAGCACAAGACAAAGGAGGAGAGGAGGTATGAGCCTCAAATTTAGCTCCAGCAGACCAAGTCTTGCTGGCCTAGAGTTCCTTAGAGAATGAGAAATGAGCCTCTTGGAGCATACTTCTGCACTTCAAAAACAAAGAACACAACTAAAACTCTTTATTTGGGAAAATTCCAAACACATACAAAAGTAGAGAGACTAGTATAAATGAACCTCCATGTTCCCAGCACTTAACTTCAACAACTTATCAACATTTTCCATTGTTTTTTCATCCGTTTTCAACCTCCCACCATCCCAACTTGGCCACCTTTTCATTTCCCTGGAATATTTAAGAACTTTTTTTTAATGTTTGTTTATTTTTGAGAGCGCCAGTTGGGCAGGTGCAAAGAGAGAGAGGGAGACACAGAATCTGAAACAGGCCCCAGGTTCTGAGCTGTCAGCACAGAGCCAGATCTGGGACTAGAACTTATGGGCAAGATCATGACCTGAGCCGAAGTTGGACTCCCAACCAACTGAGCCACCCAGGCCCCCCTAGGTTATTCTTAAAGTTTATTATTTATTTTTGAGAAAGAGATAACATGTGCACACAAGTTGGGGAGGGGTGGAGGGAGAGGGGGAGAAAGAGAATCCCAAGCAGGCTGTGCACCACCAGTGCAGACCCTGACGTGGGGCTCAAACTCACAAACCGTGAGATCATGACCTGAGCCGAAATCAGACGCTTAAACAACTGAGATACCCAAGTGTCTATTCCTAGGGTATTTTAAAGCAAACCTAGACATCCTATTAATTCATTCACACATACTTTTCAATATGTATCACTAACAGATCAGGGCTTTAAAAACACAGTGATATCACTATTTCATTTAGTAAAATTAACAATAACTTCTTAATATTATACCTAGACTGTGTTGATTTTTCTGCTACTATCTCACAAATACCTTTTATTTAAAAAAATTTTTTTAACATTTATTTATTATTGAGAGACAGAGAGAGACAGAGTGTGAGCAGGGGAAGGGTAGAAACAGGGGGAGGCACAGAATCTGAAGTAGGCTCCAGGCTCTGAGCTGTTACTGGGAGCCCCTCACAAATACCTTTTCATAGTGGGTTTGTTCAAATCAGGACCTGTATACATGGGTGTCACACACTCACTGCATTTGGTTGATTAGTTTCTTGTCTCCAAACTCCTTTAGTCTATAATCGTTATTCTTTCACTTCCTTCCCTTCCCTGTGTCCAGTGTTGACTGATGAGAGTTTTTCACATTCTGCATTTGTTATCATGGTGTCATTTAATTCATCTCTTTATCTACTGTCAAGGTAGTTAGGTCTAGAAAGCTGCTTTCGGACCCAGCTGTTTTGCTGAAAAGGCTTCATAGATGCTGCTGTGTGTGTCCTTCCTGTGGCATGTCACGGGGCACAGGCATGTGCGTCTCCCCTTTAGTGAGGTTGACATTAATCAGCAGGCTCAGGTGGTTGTCAGTCTGACCCATTCACTGAAAGTTCCCCTTCAGTCTTTTAAACAATTTTTTTCATGTTTATTTATTTTTGAGAGAGAAAGAGAGACAGCATAAGCAGGGGAGAGGCAGAGAGAGAGGGAGACACAGAATTGGAAGCAGACTCCAGGCCCTGAGCTGTCAGCACAGAGCCCGATGCGGGGCTTGAACCCATGAACTGCAAGATCATGACCTGAGCTGAAGTTGGACGCTCAACCAACTGAGCCACCCAGGCACCCCACCTCAGTCTTGAATGTAGGGTTTTAGCAGCCATTAGAAATGCTAGGAAAAGATGCCTCTTCTCTTCCGCTTTTAATAGCTTACTTTTCCAGTGAAGAGTTGTCCCTTCCTCATCAATTATTTGGTCTGAGACACAGTTTGCACAAGTAGGCCACAGCACACTTTAAAAATGACATTGTGAGGCGCCTGGATGGCTCAGTCGGTTAAGCGTCCGACTTTGGCTCAGGTCATGATCTCGCAGTCCGTGAGTTCGAACCCCGTATCGGGCTCTGTGCTGATAACTCAGAACCTGGAGCCTGTTTCAGATTCTGTGTCTCCCTCTCTCTCTGACCCTCCCCCATTCATGCTCTGTCTCTCTCTGTCTCAAAAATAAATAAACGTTAAAAAAAAAAATGACATCATGTATCTGACATGCTTCCAGTTGTGTGCTCTTTCTCCTTCCCAGCTTCCCACTGCTGGGAACATGAAGTTCACTCGCAGTATCTTCTATGCTGAAGCAGAGAAACTACTAATGAACTTACTGAGGGTCTGCTCTCATCCCTCTATGGTCGGACATAACCAGCCATTCTCCTTCACGAGGTGTTCCATGACTCCTCCACCTGGACAGCATCTGGTCCTCCTCTGAACTCCTCATTCAACAAACACGGCCTCTGACAGATGCTGGTCACTGTATCACTTTTTAAGAAATTTCTCCTTTGGGGCGCCTTGGTGGCTCAGTCGGTGAAGCGCCCAACTCTTGATTTCAGCTCAGGTCATGATCTCATGGTTCGTGAGTTTGAGCCCCATGTTGGGCTCTGCCCTGTCAGTGTGGAGCCTGCTTGGGATTCTTTCTCTCCCCCTCTCTCTCTGCCTCTCTCTGTGCTCTCTCTCAAAATAAATAAACTTAAAAAAATTCTCCATTACCCCTTATGAATAGTTATTTATGTTAGAAGTGGACATCAGGGGGTTGCCTGGGTGGCTCAATCAGTTAAGTGTCCAACTTCGGCTCAGGTCATGATCTCACGGTTTGTAAGTTCGAGCCCTGCACTGGGCTTTGTGCTGACAGCTCAGGGTCTAGAACCTGCTTCAGATTCTGTGTCTTCCTCTCTCTGCCCTCCCTCCTTTGCTTATGCTCTCTCTCTCTCAAAAACAAACACTAAATTAAAACAAAAAGAAGTGGGCACCATGTTTGATTTAGCTCTCTGTCTCCAGAGTGACTACATCTTTTAGCCTTTTCTGGGAAGTCAATAATAACTTATTAAATTAAAAAGTTAATGAATTACAAGAAACTTTTGAGCCCATTGGACTTTTTCTTCTCTCTTAAAGATGAATGGTTATGCTATGAATTTAGTGCAGAATGCCAATTTTTAATAATTTAGAAATATTATAGACTTCTCTAATTAATCACTATTAAAAAACAAATTACATTAATTAATCACCTTTTCATTATAGTAAAATCCAATTGGATTGTAATTCTGTAACTATCTAGATACCAAGATCACATTTTCACTTTTTTTTTTTTTTAAGTTTATGTATTTATTTTTGAGAGAGAGAGTGAGTGTGACCAGGGGAGAGGCAGAGAGACAGAGAGAGAGAGAGAGTCCTAAACAGGCTCCTTGCTGTCAGTGCAAAGCCTGACACGGGCCTTGAGCTCACAAATTGTGAGATCATGACCTGAGCGGAAATCAAGAGTTGGACACTTAACTGACTGAGCCACCCAGGCACCTCACATTTTCACTTTCTTATAACATATTTTTCATGTTTTAACTTTATTTTTTTCTAGCTTTATTGAGATATAACTGACATATAATACTGTGTAAGTTTAAGGTGTACAACATGTTCGTTTGATACACTTCTATATTGCAAAATGATTATCGCCACCACATTAGCTAACACCTCCCTTAAGTCACATAATTACTACTTCTTTTCTGTGGTGATGCCTTCATCTTTAGATGGCATCTAAAGTAAACTATAAGAACTATTTCCCAAAGTACTCCTAAATCATAGTTGTTATAAACAGCTATTGATATACTAATATAAAAATAATGGTAGTGGGGTGTCTGGCTGACTCAGTCAGAAAAGCATGTAGCCCTTGATCTCAGGACTGTGAGTTCGAGCCCCATGTTGGGTGTAGAGATTACTAAAATAAATAATGTGCAAAAATATAAATGTGCTTCAATCGCTGTGAAAAATAGCACATGTTTTTTTTTAAAAAATTTTTTTTCAACGTTTATTTATTTTTGGGACAGAGAGAGACAGAGCATGAACGGGGGAGGGGCAGAGAGAGAGGGAGACACAGAATCAGAAACAGGCTCCAGGCTCTGAGCCATCAGCCCAGAGCCCGACGCGGGGCTCGAACTCACGGACTGCGAGATCGTGACCTGGCTGAAGTCGGACGCTTAACTGAATGCGCCACCCAGGCGCCCCGCACATGTTTTTTTATTTCTGCATTTTGAAAAAATAAATCTGATTACTTTAAACAGTATCAGGTAGGACAATATGTAAAATTTCAAAACCTGAAAGTACAAACTTCAATTCTATACTCTTGTGGTCAAATAATACTGCCACAGTGCCAGTGTAAGACCATTTTAATGAACAAAGTTTTTGAAGGTTGATAGTTTTTTTTAAGTTTGATTCAAAGAATCCTTTATTTATTTAATTAAAAAAATTTTTTTAATGTTTATTTATTTTTGAGAGAGACAGAGCATGAGTGGGGGAGGGGCAGAGAGAGAGGGAGACACAGAATCCGAAGCAGGCTCCAGGCTCGGAGCTGTTAGCACAGAGCCCTATGCAGGGCTTGAACTCATGAACGGTGAGATCATGACCTGAGCTGATGTTGGACACTTAACCAACAAAGCCACTCAGGCGCCCCGAAGGTTGATAGTTTCTTAAACTTGTCCATAAAATGGTGCTATGGATAAAAAGGATAGCAAACCAACAAAAGATCTTTCTTACCAAGCAATCAAGCTCTTCATTCAGACTGTGGTACTTATTCCGTTTGGCTCCCAGTAAGATAGGTACATCTCCAACATTCTTGGTTTCATCTGAATCAAAGCCTGTAACCTGAGATTACATACATTTGTGCTCACTTCCAACACTTCCACATTCCTTCGAAAATTTGACAATAAATACTTTATAAGTTTAACAATCAAAGAGACCTTCAATGGCTAGAATCATAGATGTATAGAACATACAGCTGGGAGGATTTCAACACATTTCCCAGAAGAACATAAATATCTGAAATTGTATTTTTGTATGTTAAGGACAGTGCACAGTAAATATTACACTCACCTCAGTAACTCGATCTTGAAATGCTTTTTCATTAGTAATCAACTCTCTAAAAGCTGTGATTCTGTCTTTATGTTTCAGTAGCTAAGAAGAAAAGCATTTTACATTTCAGAAAAGAAGACAAAATAAAACTACATTCAGGGGCGCCTGGGTGGCGCAGTCGGTTAAGCGTCCGACTTCAGCCAGGTCACGATCTCACAGTCCGTGAGTTCGAGCCCCGCGTCAGGCTCTGGGCTGATGGCTCAGAGCCTGGAGCCTGTTTCCGATTCTGTGTCTCCTTCTCTCTCTGCCCCTCCCCCGTTCATGCTCTGTCTCTCTCTGTCCCAAAAATAAATAAACGTTGAAAAAAAAAAATTAAAAAAAAAAAAAACTACATTCTATAACATTTATAATAAAATCATCAAATCATGCACCATCTAATCCCTGGTCTCCAAAGATCTACTGTTTTTACAGCTCATGTACAGAAAAGCGATCACACAGCAGATCTGAGACTGCTCTCCTTAGAAAGGCCTGCTAGTCAGATTGCTCCCTCGGGGACTGGAAACTTGGATTGCAGGAGGATTTCCATTGTTCCGTAATATGAACAGCTCATTGTGCCTCATCTATCTGTACAAAGATATAGTGTTTACTGAACACCTCTTTCCTTCTGGACGGTCTGGAATTTTAGTATGTGCTAGTCAGAGGTGCTTATGTGAGCAGCCCCCAATAAAAATCCTGCGTGCTGGGTCTCTAATGAGCTTCCCTGGTAAAAACTTCACATATATTGTCACAGCTCATTGCTGGGAAAATGAAGTGCATTTTGCGTGACTCCACTGAGAAGGAACTCTTGGCAGCTTGAATCTGTTTTCCTCTAGACTTTGCCCCAAGCACCTTTTCCAGGCGCTGACTTTGCTCTGTATCCCCTCACTGTGAAACAGAGCCTCGAGTATGACTCTATGCAGAGTCCCACGGGTCCTACCAATCAATGAACCTGAGGGTGGGCTTGGGAATCTCTGGGAGCTTATGCCAATATTCAGTTGTTTTTACAACCAGGCTATCAGAATTCTTTAAAGGAAAAAAAGAAACTACCAATTTTTCCTAGGTGTAATTTATAATCATTTCTTATTTGTTAATTTGTTCCTTCAGTATAATAACAATAACTCTTAATCTTCAAAATTCAAACTTCTGTGAAAATCAGTGAGGTAAACTATGAAGCACAGAATTATTATTATGAGCAATTTCCAATATAAATAGAGAAAAAACTTGAACGAACCTTCATTTAATTATCACCCAACTTCGACTATTGATGGTTAGCAGCCAATCTTGTATCATTTATATTCCCAACCATGTCTTCCCCACTCCAATCCTCCCCTTCACTAAGTCAAATCACAGACACCACATCATTTCACCTGCCAATATTTCAGTAAATTTACCAAAAGAACACAAACACCTGACATTGTATTTTTGTAACATCCTGCTCCAACCCTCAATGGGGCCTATTTTTTTTTTTTTACATTTATTTATTTATTTATTTTTGAGAGACAGAGAGAGACAGAGCATAAGTGGGGAAGGGGCAGAGAGACAGGGAGATACAGAATCCGAAGCAGGCTGTAGGCTCTGAGCTGTCAGCACAGAGCCCGACGCGGGGTTCGAGCTCACAAACCGTGAGATCACGACCTGAGCTGAAGTCGGATGCTTACCCAACAGAGCCGTCCAGGTGCCCCATCAATGGGGCCTATTTTTGAAGGGTGGCTTAAAAAATGGAGGATGTATCTGTTTCTCTGCATATCTGTTATTCCTTGATCCTTTTCTCTACAGGTGAACTAGAAGACAAAGAGACTCCCCAGAATACCTGCATAAATTTCTACCCACACCAGTTCAGAGAAGTAATTTCCTGATAATATAGGACTGAGTTTGTTACTACAATCCAAGATCCCATACTTGAGTATATTTTTATTCCGTTAGCTGATAAACTTGTCACTTCTGTTTTCTTCTCATATGAAAACGGGCAGAAGTTAACATCCTGGTATTACCCTCCCCATTTAACTTACTCTCTTAATCTGTTCCTCCATCGCTGTACCACTATACCAAGAAAAGAATAATTGAAGAAATTCCAGGAACCTCTTCCCTTATGCTTGCGCCACTTGAAAAATAAAATGACTGGTTTTCAATGTACCCACTATTCCAAGTGATAAAGTTTGAAACCGCTATCGGGATATCAAAATACACTGTTCTTCAGGAATCTGTAGTGCTGGGACGCCTGAGTGGCCCAGTCGGTTAAGTATCTGACTTCGGCTCAGGTCACAATCGCGTGGTTTGAGTCTGAGCCTCACATAGGGCTCTGTGCTGACAGCTCAGAGCCTGGAACCTGCTTCGGATTCTGTGTCTCTCTCCCTCTCTCTGCCCCTCCCTGGCTTGTGCTCATTCTCTCTCTGTCTCAAAAATAAACATTAAAAAAAAAAAAAGAATCAGTAGTGCCATGCAAAAGTGGAAAAAATAATCATACCTTTTTTTGGTAGATGAATAATATTTTGTAATACAAACTTAAGTTATAAAACAAGCCAATTGTTGAACAATGTATCTCCTTAGTTAGGGCCATAGTAAAACTAATCTGGTCCTCCAAAACGATTCTTTTAAAAAAATCAAAAT
This sequence comes from Prionailurus viverrinus, assembly GCF_022837055.1. Classification (NCBI taxonomy): domain Eukaryota; kingdom Metazoa; phylum Chordata; class Mammalia; order Carnivora; family Felidae; genus Prionailurus; species Prionailurus viverrinus. The sequence goes on along the minus strand of NC_062565.1, from coordinate 21,026,251 downwards.
TTGGAGAGTTTTATGTTACCTTTCTCTTTGACTATTATTTTCACCAAAAATGATACAGGTTTTAGAATAAAGAATAAATACAGTACCTTTTTATCTAAATTTTTCTTTTTAAGATGGAAGTGCTTCAGTTTTTGTAGCATTATATCACTAATTTTCTCACAATCTTTGAAATATTCAGCATCAGTAGTAGTAATGTCCTAAAGGGTAATAGTTTGAGAAGCTATATTAAAAAGTTTTCATTAAAGCTAAAAGAAGGACAGAAAACACACACACACACACACACACAAAATTCCATAATACCTGACCAAACCAAAAGAGATAAAATAATATTGAACTCAATTACTCATCCATAAGACACCTAATAAAGGGTTATAAGAAAGAATTCTTATAGATTCACACTTGTATGTAAGTGGTTATTGGGACAGATTGGTATAATCTCTGGGAAGTTAATACTCACCTATAATAAGGTGAACATCTCCTGTTAGCGTAGCCCGGTCAGTTTACAAATCCAAATTTCAGCCAAATTGCTATATCTAACAGCAGAGTAATCAGACATCCCCAACAATACTGAAGCTCTAGGTGCCTATAATGAAGGTATTTGTATGTATAACCTCAGGGCCAAAACTGTGTGCATGAGTCAGACTGCCCGAGTTTGTATCTGAGTTCTGTCGCTTAACCCTATGTAAGACTTTGGACAAGACACCCTACAGTTCTAAGTCTCAGTTTGTTTTTCCATGTTTTGTTTCCATTTTTTTTTTAAGCCTGAGAATATAAAGACTGACATAAGGATTGGATGAGATAACCCATGAAAGGCAGGGACAGTAAATTTAAATGCCTCCAAGGACAGGTTGGAAAGTCAACAAATATTTGTTGAGTGCTGATTAAGGGCTTCATCAGAATTAGATACGGGGCATACAACATACCACGTTTCTGATGTTGAAGCCTTCCACTCTGGTGGGGGTGGGAGACACAGAATAAGCAAACAGATAATATTTGGTGTGGGATGACATCCACCAACAAGAGGGATGAGGATACACTCTTCATGGGGAGGTGTGGTGGAGAAGCAGCCTCCAATGACATGGTGGAAAGCCAAGCCTTACAGTAAGTAAGCAAATGTTTGAAGGAACAAAGTAGGCTGGAAAAGTTTGCAGCTAAGGAGAGTCTGTGCCACATTCAGAGTCACATATATAAAAACAAAACGTTAGGTGGATATAGTCTGTATGCTGCCACTTTGTGATCTCTACATAAAATGCTCAGCTCAGTGTCTAGCATTAAATAAATGCTAGCATTCAACAAACTTTAGCTAAAACACAATAGAAATAAGGGTTGTGTTGGATCAGGAACATCACAGACCATGCCCCCCAATTTGGGCTCTGATGACTACACCCAAGATCAAAGAAATGGACAATAATGAAGAGGAAGAAAGACAGCTAGCTCATTTGAGAAGCTATCAAATGTTATGCTCTGTACTCTCATCTCTCATTAAATGTAGTGCTTGTAACCTCCCAGGGCAGGGGAAAGTATCATTTCCCCTACTTACAATGCAGAAACTGAGGCTGAGAAAGGCAAAGTCACTTGGGCCAAGTCACAGAGCCAGAAAGTGGTGAAGTCAGAATTTAAACTCACCTACACTAATTTCATTCTTCATTCCACTAATGTATACAACTCCCCACTGCTCTCCCCCTGCCCAAAAGCTAAATTTTAGATTGGGCAAACAGCTCCATGATGGGAACACTCACTAATCACTAGGCACCAACTGAACCAGAGAACAAGACTATCACTCTGATAGAGTTTCCATGACGTGTAAGAAGTACCGAATAAAAGGTTTTCTCTGGTGCCTTTATCTTGTATCTGATTATATTATTTTACTTGTGGGAATTAGGTGTTAAAGAAAGATAAAAAGAAGCAGGAGGAGGTCTGAATTTTGTCTTCCATTTTTTTCTCCCATGACTTAACTCCAATGCTTTATATTGCTTCTTTGGTTTAGTCCAACTTCTATATTTCTTCCTTCCCCAATAAAAAATATGAATTTTTTAAATTACCTGACATGTGAGAAGTCCTATGACCAGAGCCAGAAGACTGTGAAGTTTGGAGACCAGCTGAGAGGTTCTTTTCACATCTGGGGGATTCAGGCTTTCTTCTTCACAAGGTGAGCAATTCAGGAACAAATTAGAATGTATCATCTTTGCATCCTTTGTGTACACAATTCAGAAGTGTTACAATAAAGACAGAGAGTCTGGATTGCTCTTTAAGTAGAATTCTGAATTAAATACCACTCTTTAAAACTTTGAGCAGCCCTAACAACATGGCACTCAAATTTAAATTTGAAGAGATAGTGGGACACCTGAGTGGCTCAGCTGGTTGAGTGTCTGAGGCTCAGGTCATAATCCCAGGGTTGTGGGATCGAGCCCTGTGTCCGGTTAAGAGTCTTTCTTTCCCTCTGTCCCTCTTCCCCACTTGCTCATGCTCTCTTTCTAAAATTAAAAACAAACGAAATTGGAGATAAATGTTAATATTTAAAAAAAACAAAATTATGAGCTGTGGTTCTCAAACTTCTGATTCTCAGGACCCCTTTATAGATTCAAAAATTAATAAGAATTCCAAAAGCCTTTTGTTTATATGGGTTATATCTATCAATATTTTTTGTATTAGAAATTATGACTGAGGGGGTGCCTGGGTGGCTCAGTTGATTAAGCGTCCCACTCCAGACTTTGGCTCAGGTTGGTGGGATCGAGCCCCATGTTGGACTCCACACTGACAGTGCAGAGCCTTTTTGGGATTCTTTCCCTCTCCTTTCTCTCTCTGCCTCTCCCCCACTGGTGCGTGTGTATGCACATGCTTTCTCTCAAAATAATAAACTTTAAAAAAAAAGAAATTATGACTAAGAACATTTAAAAATTATGTTTACTGGGTCACCTGGGTGGTTCAGTTGGTTGAGCATCCGACTTTGGCTCAAGTCATGATCTCACAGTTCATGAGTTTGAGCCCCATGTCAGGCTCTAGGCTGACAGCTCAGAGCCCAGAGCCTGCTTTGGATTCTGTGTCTCCCCTCTCTGCCCCTCCCCCACTCTCTGTGTGCATGTTCTCTCTCTCTCATGTTCTCTCTCTCTCTCTCTCTCTCTCCTTCTCAAAAATAAACATTAAAAAAATAAAATAAAAATTTTTACTAATCTATTCAAATAACAATAAATCCTTTGTGTCAACATAAATAACAATTTTAATATGAAATTACCACATTTTCCAAAGGAAAAAATTAGTGGAAAGAGTGGCATCTTTTACATTTTTGTAAGTATCTATAATGCTGACTTCATAGAAGACAGCATGATTCTTACATCTGTTTCACACATTGAGCAGCCATAAAAGCAATGATCAACAGTTTCTAGAAAATGCCACTGGGAGCACTTGTGAAAAAAATGAGACTGGCAAGGGCATAACATCTTCCTATTACTATGAAAATACTTTTGATCTCATGGACATTCCCAGACCACACTTTTGAGAAAACAGACCTAGAGTTCATGAAAAGCAAAACTAAAAGCAGAGTAAGGATGACTTAGGGATATTAAAGAAATTGATTAGTCAAGATAAAACAAAGAACTTTCCTTTTTAAAAAAAAATATTTATTTGGGGGAGAGCATGAGCAGAGGAGGGGCAGACGATCTCTGGGCTAACAGGCTGACAGCAGTGAGCTCAATGTGGGGCTGGAACTCACAAACTGCAAGATCATGAACTGAGCCTAAGTCAGACCCTTAACCAAATGAGCCACCCAGGCACCACTACTTTTTTTTTTTTTTTTAAAGAAAATTCAAGAAAAAAAAATATATACTGTGATATACCTCTGTACAGTTGTACTAACTTATTCAGAGTTTACCAATTCAAAATTTGTCATGATTTGGTTAGCAGCTAAACTTAAGGTCATCTCTGCTTAGGTTAGTAGTTCTCAAAGTGTGACCCTGGGACCAGCAGCATGGGTGAGACTTGGGATCTTCTTAGAAATGCACATTCTCTTGGGGCGCCTGGGTGGCGCAGTCGGTTAAGCGTCTGACTTCAGCCAGGTCACGATCTCGCGGTCCGTGAGTTTGAGACCTGCATCGGGCTCTGGGCTGATGGCTCAGAGCCTGGAGCCTGTTTCCGATTCTGTGTCTCCCTCTCTCTCTGCCCCACCCCCGTTCATGCTCTGTCTCTGTCCCAAAAATAAAAATAAAAACGTTGAAAAAAAAATTTAAAAAAAAAGAAATGCACATTCTCAGCACCACCCTCCTCCCTGAACACCTACTGAATCAGAAATGCTGAGGTGGGCCCCAGCAATCTGCATTTTCACACCTAATGCTGATGAATGCTAAAGCTTGAGAACCACTGGCATAGAAAATCCTAACTTCTTTCTGGAGAAAAGATCACAGAGAGAATTTTTTAAGTATAAGACAATATTTTCCTAAGAATCATTAAAAAAATTAGCCTTCTTCTAAAAAAGTTTTTAATGTTTATTTTTGAGAGAGAGAGAACAGAAGCAGGGGAGGGGCAGAGGGAGACAGAGAATCCAAAGCAGGCTCCAGGCTCCAAGCTGTCAGCACAGAACCCGATGCAGGGTTCAAACCCACGAACTGTGAGATCATGACCTGAGCTGAAGTCAGACGCTTAACCAACTGAACCACCCAGGTGCCCCCAGATTAGCCTTCTTTCTAAATAGTCAGAATTAATAAGGCTGTACTATAAATAATATTTTTAAGTTTATTAATTTTGAGAGAGAGAGAATGCACATGGGAGGGGCAGAGAGAGAGAGAATCCCAAGCAGGTTCCGTGCTGTCAGTGTAGAGCCCAACTTGGGGCTTTATCTTGCCAACCGTGAGATCCTACCTGAGCCAAAATCAAGAGTTGGATGTTTAACCAACTAAGCCATGCAGGTGCCCCTATACTATAAACATCTCAAGACAAGCCTTCAAAACTGAAATAGATGTGCTCTGGCTTATGAAAATGATCACTTCCAGGACATGCTTCCAGGTTCTTGTCTACCAAGTCATTTGAACTGCATAGAATACAAAATTACAGCCTCTCCAAATGTACTGTTATGAGGCTTTCATGTTATTTTTAACAGATGTTAACTAGATTTATTGTGGTGATCTCTTTCCAACACGTACAAATAACGAATTATGTTGTAAACTGGAAACTGATGTTATGGGTCAATTACACCTCAATCAAAAAGTGTATACTTTCATAAAATTAATATGTGATATAATATAGTTTTGTTTTACTTTGTAAACCAAATACGTAATTGCGTTATTTAGTTTTATCATTGAATAGGCAGAAGTGACATGAAAACATAGAGATCCCCACGTAGAAAACCCTTTCTCAAAGGATACTTCAGATGATTGGTCATAGGTACCCAGAAAATTCCCATGTTAATTTTCATCTCTACCAAAATAGTCACAAGAGGCCAGAAATAGCCTCTTTAGGTGAGTATCCAAGAAGTAGCTGTCTTTAATGTGAGTACCCAAGAACCGGAGAAGCTTCTCCAAATCTGTGGTACCTTTTCCACTCTCCCTTTTTTTGTCGTTGTCAATAATTCTTTCTGCTGACAAAGTGCTGCATCTAAATATGCATGAGCAGACTGTTAGAAACTCCTGAAATTCTGCATTAGAGATTCTGAATTTGTGACAATACCTTTGTGATATCTGCCTCCACTGCCTCCCCAGAGTCCTCCTTTAAATGAGCCGTCTCAAACCGAGGGGCATAATTTTGCTCCTCGCTCCCTGCAATCTGCTGCTGTAGCCTCACATTTTCTTGTTTTACTGAGATGACCTGCTGCTTCAGTTTGGCATTCTTCCCCTTCTCATTCTCAGATATGAACTGTAAATTATTAACTTGAGTGAGCAGTTTCTCCAGTCTTGATTTCAGTTTCTGTCGTTCTTCCAGGTTCTTCTTTTCATGTTTCTGAAATTCCTCCCGTAAAGACAGGAACTCGTGCTCTCGGGTCTTCTTTTCCCTTTTCAACAAGTCCAAAGCAGAAGTGGTGGCCTTTTCCAATTCTCCCTTGAGCTGCTTCAGCCTCTCTACCTCTTCTTCTTTCTTACTTAAGGTTGTGTTCATCTCCATGCACTGACTTACAGTTTTATCTTTCTGTTGCATTTCAGTCATGTACCTTTCCTGTAGGTGAACATAATTGCCCTTGACCTTCTTAAGCTCGAGCTGTAAGGTTTCCTTTTCATTCCTAGATTCCTGGAGATGTTTTTGGGTGTTAGTCAAAACCTCGTGCAAGTTCTGCAGTGTCTTCTCAGTATCATTCTTCTCTAGCATCACTCTGTATTTGTCTTCAATTAGTTCTTCCATCTTTTCCTTTAGCTTATTTATGTCAACGAACACCTGCTGCTTGGTAGTCTGCCTCTGGAGCTCTTCGACCTTCTTCTCTAAATACTTGTTACTACACTGCAGGTCTTGGATCAGAGTTTGCTGCCTTTTGTTAGTATGTTTTAATTTCCGTAAGACTTCATTTAAAGCCATGTCCTCTTCCAGAGGTTGTAAGCTCTCCAAACTCTGCTCCATGTCAGGTGCCTTGCTGTCCTCCTGAGATGCTCCACTACTCCAAGAAATGACTGCAGGAGACCAATATGAGACAGTCCCTGGTCTGTCCATGTCCTCCACTGTGACTTCCTTTTGGTGACTGATTGGCATCTCAGGAATAGCTCCGAAACTCTGGATTCTTTTTGAAGACACTGAAATCTTATAGTAAATAAAATAAGTGAAAAAGAGTATAAAGATCATAAATTTTGAAATCAGAGCTGGCCTTAAGTCCTAGGTCCCTAGTTTGGTTTTCTCAGCTCTAACAATGATAATATCCACTTCCAATAATACCTATTTAACAAACATACTTAGGTATTAACTGCTAAGTATATATATAGCACCGATAGCAGAGCACAAAGAGTAGGTATATGATAGGTATCATATTTACTTTTACAAAAGAAAAACTCAGCTTTGATACTCTGACCACTTTCTATGGTGCGAAATTTTCTGAACACATGTACTTTCTTTGACTTCAAATGAATTAAAACAAATTTATCAATTACCCTACAGTCTGTGAGGCCTCTTCTGAAAATGAAGACTACCTCTTTCTTTTAATGTTTATTTATTTATTTGGGGTGCCTGGGTGGCTCAGTCGGTTAAATGTCTGGCTTCAGCTCAGGTCATGATCTCACAGTTTGTGAGTTCAAGCCCCACATCGGGCTCTGTGCTGACAGTTCAGAGCCTAGAGCCTGCTTTGGATTCTGTGTCTCCCTTTCTCTGTCTGCTCCTTGCCTACTCACACTTTGTCTCTCTCAAAAATAAACATTAAAAAATAAAAAATAAAAAATAAAAAATGCTGTTATTTATTTTTGAGACAGGGAACAGACACATGGGGGAGGGGGAACAGAGAGGGAAAGAGAAAATCCTAAGCAGGCATGAGGCTCAGTGCAGAGCTCAATGCAGGGCTCGATCCCACAACCGTGAGATCATGACCTGAGCTGAAATCAAGAGCTGGGTGCTTAACCGACTAAGCCACCCAGGCTCCCCTGAATGAAAACTACTTTTATTGCCTGCTAAACCATTATCTCATTGCTATGACTCCTGTGAATGTAAGAATGTCAGATGAACATGTTTTGCCATTGACTTTCTGCCCACAACACAGGTTTTAGGGGCTTTTTCAAAGGACAATAAGTTGTAGTAAGAAAATACTGAAATGAATATGACATTAAAAATCCTGTAAAAGATATTTGCAAGGGTGGGCTGTATAACTTCCTAGAACTTAGAGATATTGGACCTAGAGTCTAAGACCTCTAAGTCTTCCTAGACTTAGAGATATTTTTTTTTTAATGTTTATTCATTTTTGAGAGAGAGAGTGTGTGAGCCCGGGAGGGCAGAGAGAGAGGGAGACAACAGAATTTGAAGCAGGCTCTAGGTTCTGAGCTGTCAGCACTGAGCCCTATGCAGGGCTAGAACTCATGAACCTGCCAGATAATGACCTGAGCTGAAGTCGGAAGCTTAACTGACTGAGCCACTCAGGTGTCACTGGACCTCTCTTTTAATGGTTTACTATCATTCTGGGATAAAAACAACTATCCCTACAGAGGCCTACAGGTTCTACTATCTGGTCTTGCTGCCTAAGGCTACCTTTCGTCCTCATCTACTACATGCCTCCTTCAATCCAGGCTTCTGTCAGCTACTAGTGGGTGCCATGTTCCCTGAAGCCACAGGGTTTTCCACATGTTACTTCTGCATGGAATACTCTCCCACCCACAGTTCCTTAACTCCTAACTTATCCTTCAGAGCTCAGCTCAATGACCACTACTTCCAGAAGCCTCCCCCAAACTCGCTGACTAGGACAGTAAGACTCCTGTCATTTTATTCACAGCTCTTACCATCCTTGCAGCTTACAGTTTATATGTAATACTATAGCACGTTATCTACACTTTACATACACTTTATATGTAACCACTTAGAGCCTTATCATAGTTGAAAGTTCACATTTATTTGTGTGATTCTTTAATGTGAGTCTCCTCTACTAAGGCGTTACTTTCATGAGGACAAAAACCACATTCTTTAAAACCATTATATAATCAACACATAGCATAGAGCCTAGCACAGAATAGGTTCCAGAAAGTATTTATTGACTGAAAAAATGACTAAATGCAGTGGAAATAGGAAGGAGCAATCTTGAGAAATGCTAATTAAGCAGATTTTTTAAATGCCATTTTCCAGAATCAATACAGGGAAATAAAGTTCTCTTTTAAATAATGCTTCCAAATAAATGAACAAAAAAACTGCTCATACTTGTAAATGAAAAATAGTCATAGCTTTTCTCATCAGACTTAAAATAAAAAGGTATTATTTTTACTATTCTTGGATTATATTTGCCTATACCATTATATTACTTTTAAAAAATTTTCAGAGAGCACATAGAATTTATACTAGTGGCATCTTCAGTGTTCTTAGGATACTACATGTATGCCTAGAATCAATAAGTCAAAAGACAAATTAGTATTTTCACTTTGGTAGAAAAACTAACATTTTATACTTGTTAACTGAAATCCCTCATGATAGAAAAATTTTAAGATTTTCCTGTCAAATAACTTAATACCTCCATCCTTCTTCCTCTTCTCAATCTTTTTCTTACTGTAAACCTTGAGTTCCAGCCAATTTGATTCACAAATATAAAAGCCAAGGCACCATGTAGATGCTAAGACACATAAAAGGATGAGTAAGACAGAGCCTTGGTCCTCAAAGACATGACCATTCAGTAGGGCTAATCTCCATGTATGGACATAATTTTAATAGAAAAATCTGTTTCTAAATTGATTAAGATCTCAGAAGGTATTTTCCCCAGAGAAGCAATGTCCCTCTTGCTGATTATTAGATTATTTAGTGGTACTTGGAAAAGTCTAAAATTATATACATAGTTTTGGGGGTTTTTTTTGAAAGCACATATTTTAATACTCCACAAGCTATATTGACCACCCCAAAATTTACCTTTTCTGTTGCATAATTAGCTTTCAGATCAAGCTGGTTAAAGCCGTTCTCTTTGTAAAACGGTTTGTCAACATCACTGGGTACATTTTCCTCATACCAGAAGCTCTGAGGTTGACTAGGTTTGAGGGCAGATTCCGTGGCAGCACTTTTAGCCAGTGACATTTCCATGAATTTCACTGTCTCTCCGCTGCCGTGGACTACAGGTGGACTTCTAGAAGGTTGTATGACACATTTATGAGCAAATTGCTCTTCATTTGTAGAAGTGCTAGTTCCCAGTGAATTTTCTTCCTTAAATGAAACTTCCTTTATATTAGTGTCTTTTGCACAATAATACACATGAATTTGCATTTCGGGTTGTACTGTATAAGGTAAGCCTTCTTTCAGATTTTGAAATGTTATCATTTCATTACTAAATGCTTCTGTGTGATGAAATTTGCAAATGGGTTCAAATTGTCTGAAGGAAGAAATGCTGGGGTCAACTAGTTGAGGTAGTACATTCTGTGAGTCATTTCCAATGTTGAAATCTCATTAGAAAGAGAAAGATGGAAATAAGAATTAGCTGTCCATACATTTATATGCTAACAGTTATATTTACATTTATGAAATAAACTGTTGGGAGTCTTTTTAAAATTATATTTATGTCAACATTTTTTTATTGAGTGTATTTCAGCATGACTTAGTGCTAGCAAACAAAATAAACTACTTTTTACATGGAGACCAGAAGTTCTCAAATGACTGCTACCAAAAAAGTTTGTACATCATTCTGGTCAAATGCCATTACAACAAATTCCAAGATATCTTCAAAATTCTTTTGTTGTACTGTAATTCTAAAATGTTTTGATTATGTGTCCAAAGAATACAAAAGCACAATGAACAGTATAATAACAAACACACATAAACTTGGTTAATCTCACAGCAATCCCCTGAGCCAGGCACTGTTATTATCCCTGTTTTACAGATAATGAAACTGAGACATAAGAGATGTTAAGTCACTTACTTGCCTAATGTCACAGGTTGGGTAGGCGGTGCACCTGGGATTCTAGAACACTATTTCTAAATGCTGTGTTTGTCAACATGACAAGTTATCCAGACTTAAGACATTTAAAAAAATTTTTTTAACGTTTATTTATTATTGAGAGACAGAGCATGAGTAGGGAAGACAGAGGAGGAGACACAGAATCCAAAGCAGGCTCCAGACTCCGAGCTGTCAGCACAGAGCCCAGTGAAGGGCTTGAACTCTCAAACTGCAAGATCATGACCTGAGCTGAAGTCGGATGCTTAACTGACTGAGCCACCCAGGTGCCCCAAGAAATTTTTAAAAATCAGAAGTAGAGATGCCTGGGTGGTTCAGTTGGTTAAACGTCCAGCTCTTAGTTTGGGCTCAGGTCATTATCTTAGGGTTTGAGCCCCAAGTTGAGCTCTGGGCTGACACTGTGGAGCCTGCTTGGGATTCTCTCTCTCCCTCTCTCTCTCTGCCCCTCCCCCACTCATGCTCAGCATTCCATCACTCTTTCTCCCCCTCCCTCAAAATAAACATTTTAAAAATTAAAAAGATAAAAATCAGAAGCAAATAGGCAATAAAATGTTACAAAACTAATTAATGATGCCTCCTTCTATCTAAATTCCCTCCTTTCCCCTTCTTGAGAGATAACTACGAAAGCTGGTATGTATTTATTCTTTCCACCCATATTTTTCTGCTTTCATTACTCAATTATGTACCTTAAACAATATATATCAACTTCCAAGAATTGGAAAGAAATACCTAACAGTTCCATTTATGAAGTAGTGAAGCTCAACTTCAGTATTTGTCTCAACCACTTAGATGTTTGAAAATTACACACAAACTGAAAGAAAAATGTAATGCTTTATTTTATTCTCATACAATTGAACTTACTACTTGGATGCACTACTGGGTATCACATGTCTCAAATCTTGGAATCAGATAGGACAATGCCAACCATCACTTTCTATTCTACATTGATTTTTGTACAATACTTGCTTTTTATCACAGCAACCTGCAAAGACCCAGCTTTGCAAATAATACTTTATAGAAAGGGTTATAGTATGGTTTTACACTGAAATAGTAAACTATCTTAAGCTGGTAGTTTGTGGAGTCCAACAGATGTCCAGTGTCACAGCTTCCTAAATATTTCAAAATGTCACGCAGCACCTGGGTGATATGCAGTACAGTACTATTTTCCGTGCTTTAAAATTGTATGTAAACAGACTCAAATTACATTTGTAACATATATATTAGACATAAAATGTATATATATATATATATATATATATATATTTATATCCATACAAAAGTCTTTATTTCACTTAAAATTTTGCTTTTCAGACTTAGCCATGTAAATATCTGTGATTTGGTTCATTTTACTGAAGGACTACACTTAAATCCCTTTTTGTTAGATATGTTTCTAATTTTGCTGTTAAAAACAACCTTCAGTAAACATCCTTATACATGTTTCCTTGTACACTAAGAATTTTTGTCTAGGTTCTGGATATACATACCTCAAAGTAGAATCACTGGATTATAGAAAATGTTACCTTCAACTTCACTAGACATTGCAAAATTACCCTCCAAAGTAGCTGTACCAATTTATACTTCCAACAAGAGCATAGAAGTTTATCTGCTCTACTATGTCCCTCCAACGCATATTAAACTGGTATGCATTAAATGGTATTTTGTGGTCATTTGAATAGTTTTGCAGGTTTCCTTTTCTGTGATCTGCCTGTTAGATACTGTTATGGCCTCAATTTAATCTCCCCAAAAATCACATGCTGAAGGCTTAACCCCCAGCATCTTACAGTGTGACTGTATTTGGAGATAGGACCTATAAAGAGGTAATTAAGGTTAAATGAGGTCATAAAAGTGGGGCCCTAATACAATATGACTGGTGTTCTTATAAGGAAGAAAGGACATCTGGGAGGCCTCAGGATAAACCAACTCTTCTGACACCTTGATCTTGGACTTCCAGACTCCAGAACTGTGAGAAAATAAATTTCCGTAGTTGAAGTCACCCGATCTGTGGAGTTTTGTTATGGCAGCTCCAGCAAGCTAATACGTACACTTGGCCTGTTTGTCTATCAAGCTCTAGGGGTCTTTTTCTTATCGGAGTTCTTTATTTTGGATACTAATCTTGTCAATGTATACATTGCATGTGTTTTTAGTCTGTGTCTTGTTTTTTTTTTTTTTTTAATTTTGTTGGTTATAATTTGGTCATATAGAAATTATTTTTTATTTTAAGATAGTCAAATGTGTTGCTAATGGTTTGTACTTCTCATGTTACTCTCTGGGCCTCATGCTTCTCATCTGGGTAGATACAAACAACCCTTATTCAAAAAGAAAAAAAAAAAAACCTATTTCATAGGATTGTTTGTGGAGTGTGATCATGCATATAAAGTGTATATTATAGCACATGGCTATTATTATTATTGCTGTTATCACAGGACACGTACACACACAAATCTTGTTTCTCTGTGTATTGCCAACAAAGAGATACTCACCACCTAACTGGTCATCTAGTGTGCTATAAATTTCTTCAGCAAGTGTGAGTTTAGACTCATCTTCCCTTTTTACATTCTTTATTTCATTCTGTATTAATAATAAAAAAGGCATTAGTGTTAATACTTTAAACAAACATCAGAAGCTTCTTCTAAATGTGTATGTACATTGCTATGTAACTTTTCTCTTAGTATTTTTTGTTGCATGGGTAGAATGTACTTTCCAGTATCCTTCCCTACTGTACATCTGAGCTCCTTTACTAAAAAGTAAAACCATGCTAAGGGAGTCACGATATTAAATGACGTTAAGCAAGTATCTTGCTATTTTAATATTTTAGTTTTTTTTGTAAGTCAAATCGTGGTACCACAAACATGAGCATATAATAATGTATAAATCTCTGATAATCCTTTGGAGTCTGTTAAATCTGGTCTAAAGATCTATTAGGGTAGTTGTCATTTAAGTCTTTTAACAGTGAAGATACAGGGTGGGTTCCAGTAATGAGGTGAAATCTGATTTCCAATAGATAAAAATCTATAAAAATTCATGTAAGACTTATTCTCAAAGTTATCTCAATGTTATCTAAAGGAAAGGTTTTGTTAAGTAATATTTTAAATGTTTGAGGAAAACATTGGTTTCAATATGAACAGTGTACCAGGCATGTAAGACAAATGATGCTCTAAAAAATTTGTATCTCCTACTAAAGTCAGCTGGTTACAAGCTTCTATTCAATCATGCTTTTTATAACATTGTTCCACTTATTGAAGGTACCTAAAGAGTATGATAAAAACTGAGTTATATTTTATAAACATTTTTTTAGACTTCTTGCTAATTTAGACCATTCCTGCTAATTAGATTTTAAGATTTTAAACATATCAAGAAGAATATCCTTTATTTATTTATTTATTTATTTATTTATTTATTTATTTATTTATTAAATGGTTTTACTTATTTTTGAGACAGAGAGAGACAGAGCATGAGCGGGGAAGGGGCAGAGAGAGAGGGAGACACAGAATCCCTCCAGGCTCCAGGCTACAAGCTGTCAACACAGAGCTCCAGGCTCCAAGCTGTCAACACAGAGCCCGACGCAGGGCTTGAACTCACAGACTGTGAGATCGTGACCTGAGCTGAAGTCGGACGCTCAACCGACTGAGCCACCCAGGCGCCCCAAGAAGAATATCCTTTAAAAAAAATAGTACTATTCACATGTATTGATCTTATATTTACATAAACTTCTTGGAACTCCACTACTCGTTGAATTTCAGAGATTACCTCTAACTCTAGCCTTCTATGATAATACTGTCTTTAAAATATGCTTGTTGTTCCTTTGGTTTATAAATTCTTTATAAAGAATAAAATACTCCATGAGTTCCAAGACAGAGAACCTCTTACATAATTTAGGAGATTCATTCTTTACAATTTGATATATATATTATGTTAGACTTTGACTAACACTGTAATACTATGATGAAATTTTCTTTTAAAATGAAATATGAAAGGGGCCACCTGGGTGGTTCAGTTGGTTAAGCCTCTAACTTTGGCTTAGGTCATGATCTGGCAGTTTGTGAGTTGGAGCCTGCATCAGTGCTGAGCCTGCTAGGGATTCTCTCTCTCTCTCTCTCTCCCCCTCTTTCTCTCTGCTCCTCCCCCACTTGCATGCACATGCACACACATGCACTCTCAAAGTAAATAAACTTAAAAAAATAAATGAAAATATGATAAAAGTTATCATTATGAAAATAATCTTGAACATTTTAAAAAAGAGAGAAAGTAAAAAACACTCAAAAGCCCACTATCCAGTGAGAAGCAATGTGATCATTTTTCTATGTCACCGAATATACAGTTGACCCCTCAACAACATGGGTTTGAACTTCCCGGGTCCACTCACACAGATTTTCTTATAAATACAGTATAGTACTATAAGTGTATTTTATTCTCCTAATGATTTTCTAAATCACATTTCTTTCCAGTATATAATAAAGATAATACACAAAATATGTGTTAATTGACTGTTATTGGTAAGGCTTCTAGTCGTAGTAGGCAATTAGTTAACTTTTGGGGGAGTCACAAGTCATATGAAGCTTTTCAACTATGAGGGGAGTCAGTACTCCTAAGTGCTGCATTGTTCAGGGGTCAACTGTGTGTCTGTATTATCATATTTAAGGTTTACATATCTACTGTACATCTGTGCAATCATCTAACTAGGTTCCTATTGGTAAAAATTTGGTTGCTTCTAGTGTTTAAATAATGCCTTTCATGAAAGTTTACTTGTTTATTTATAATCTCTACACCCAGTATGGTGCTTGAACTTACAACCCAGAGATCAAGAGTCACATGCTCTTCAAACTGAACCAGTCAGGCACCCCTGATGTTTATTTATTATAGGTAATCCTGCACATAGCTCATTTGCATACTTCCTTGAGATAGAATTAAAAATAAAATGCAATTTCCTCTCACTAAATGGCCCTTTATTTTTTTTAAAGATGTGTTTCTTCAGTTTGTTTTGTTTTTATTTATTTTGAGAGAGAGAGAGAGAGACAGAGACAGAGACAGAGAGCGCCTGTGCATGCACATGTCTGCAGGGAAGGGCACAGAGAGAGGGAGAGAGAGAATCCCAAGCAGTCTCTGTGATCCCACAAACCAGGAGATCATGACCTGAGCTGAAATCAAAAGTCAGACACTTAACCAACTGAGCCACCCAGCCACCCCACTAAATAGCCCTTTAGACAGTTTATGCCAATTTATGGGTTAGCCCACATGAAATTGTCAATATTTGTCCATTTTCAAACTATAAAAAGGCAATTACATATGGCACAAAATAATTCATTCCTATTATTTCCCTACACTCCTGCTAGTAATTGTTAAACATTCATCACAATTTGGGACAGTATAATTTTTTTTTAGTTTATGAGAAAGGACACTTGTAATTGTCATTAAGATAAAGTCATTTACATGCAGGGCTCTGTCAATACCATGATGAATGACATCTAAATCATTTGCATGCTGACATATTAGAACATGCTCAAGACCAGATGTCTGGCCCGTTGGGCTCTTTTCCTGCCTCTGTGACCCAGTTGTTGTGGCCATGTCCCCCTGGCTGCATGCTTAGGACTTTGTGTGGAGGCTAGAAAGGATCAGGTTTAATGCTCTATTTGTAACGTTCTACCTTTGGGAAAACTAGACCGTGTATTCCCCTCCTTTGAGCCTCCACTGGAGATTCTTTTAGTGTTTTTCGTATTTTTGAGGACATTTTCAGAGGAAGACAACGTGAAAGCCGAATACATCTATACCTCCTAGAACTTACAAGTAATGCACACCTGAGGCAAGTCTGAATTGGTACTGCTGGTATCCATATAGAAGGGAGAATCTGAGCAAGTTAAGTCTTGACAAAGACTGCTGACATTCCTGGCATCCGCTTCCAAGTTGCTTTCTAATTTTTCATGAGAAGCATCCACTTCAAAATGCACAGGATCTGAAGGTGATGAGCAAACTTTTTGATAATCCTTGTTCCTAACTGGTGAATGATGAAAGTCTTCTTTAAAAAAAACCCACAATTTTAATGTTTATTAGTATATGTGAACAGAGAGCTTTGTCCCCCATGCCTTCTCACATTAAGAAAGCAGCAAAGTTCAGTGTCCTAAATTTTAAAATGTCATTGGTCAAGTTATTAGAAAAAAATTTTTTTTAGTCTGAGTATACCATGGTCACTTTGTATAGTGCAAATACTGATTTGGACAAAAACAAGTCGATATGTGTGGCTACTATCCAATAATTCCCTAGAAGACTTGGGACTCAAAGTGAAGGGAACTCTCAGTTACTTAATCAAAAGATATTTACAAAATATTATCAGAGAACTATTAGGTTCCACAAAATACTGTTTTTCTATTTACTTGGTACTTTCTATTATCTCATTATCAAGTCAAATCCAACAATGTAAATCCGTTTCCCCCACTTCCCTATGCCACACCCATTCTCTTAGGCAACTGGGTTTGAAAACTTGGAGATGCCTTTGGTATCCTTCTAGTGCATCATTATGAGCCATCCAATTACCAAGTCCCGTCCATTTCTCTTTTAAAAATGTTTTTTGTAACCCATGCTTTCTTTCTACTACTCGCGCCATCACACAGGCCCATACTCTCATGACTTCCTCAGGTTGGGGATGGTAGTGGACAGGATGTCCAATCACCTGGAGTCCAAGTTCTTCTGCTGGACTTTCTAGGACTCCCATAGCCTGGACCCACATTACCTATCCAATACTCGCCTGCTCTAGTCAGATCATACTCCTTACTATTTCAGTCTGACCTGGCAAATGCTTCTCTCTCCTAAAGCCTTCCTATATACCCATTCATCTATCTAAAAAATTCCTGCAACATGGGAAATCTCTACAATTCAGCACCTATTTGTTTTACCGTTTTAGCTTTTACCACCCTTTCAAGGGTGTTAGTATTTACAGATTATAAATGCCTCCAGAAGAGTCCATTCATGATTTTCCAGTAATCACCGCTGCAAACAGCAATGTTGTTCACAGAGTAAATACTGATCAAATGAATCCTGCAGTCCAAAGATTTTATTTCTATTAAAACTTCTCAATTTACAGTTGCTACCTATTTTCCCGGATTATTTTATTGAATTATCGAATTAATGAACAATTTATTGAGGCTTGATTTGTTTTCCCAAAGCCATGCCATCGTCTGAAGTATAAAAAGCCAGTAAGACAAGCAGGCTAGTCGGGCTTAGTGAAAGGCCTAACTTTATGCTCACCTTTTCCACCTTCGGAACACATAAATGCTGCCTAGGCTGTGGTGAAAGGAATCTGAAAAATCTTCGTTTTCCAAACGCAAAAAAACTCAAGGCCCTTATTTCTTCAATTTCTTTGTTGGTGAACCTAGAACTTCCATTTACACTTTTATAAATTTGTTCACATGGCGCAATCTGTCAACTTAAAGTTAGGTTTACTTTTTCCATCTTTCATCCTGTCCTTACCAGGTCTTTGCCAACATTTTTAAAGTATTTATTCAGATGTTTGGGTAGATATTCCAGGAACATTATAAAGCTGTTTTAAGATGGGCGCTAAAAGGGTCGTCATTTGGAGTTACCACCAACATTCTAGTTTTAAAATTCTCTCAGTTGTATGACAAACATTTTAAAAATCACTCCTCTCATTTTCCCTCAAAACAATGCACCAAACTTTTCAAGTCTAAAAAGTGTGCTCACTTTCAGGGTCCATAGCTTCTTGGATCCGCTGTAAGGATTTAGCGCTTCCACCTTCCGCACAGGGTTTCGCGGGAGAAAGAAAAACGCTTTACGACTTCATCCACTGAAGGCTTTGAAAAACTCGCAGTTGGCACACGGGCGCGCTGGAACGGCCCTGTGTGACGCCCGCCCACCGCCCTAGCCAGTCTCGGCTCGCTACGACGCCACGCGGGGTCCCACGCTCTGCGCGACGCCCCACGCCCCAGGGGCGCGGCCGGGGGAAGGGCGGGACTTCCGGCAGGATTGAGACTTCCGGTCGGGCGGGAGTTCCGGTCAGGGCGGTCCTAGCTGTCCTGGTTGTAGGTCCTTATCTCTCTTAGCACGTGGCGTTCGCTTTTGGCGTTGGAGCTTCTGAGCAGTTTGATAGGCGGGCATCTGCCCAGAGGGGGTTGGATGGGCTGCGTGTAGCGCTGTCTCTGTGCGGTTTCCGTCCCAGCGCGGGGCGGACGGCCTCCAGGGGCGCCGAGGCTCTGCGCGCTTCCGTCATGGACTACCGGCGGCTGCTGATGAGTCGGGTGGTTCCCGGGCAGTTCGACGACGCGGATTCCTCGGACAGGTGGGCGAGCCCCTTTGGGCACACAGACTCCGTAAGGATTCTGCTGTCTCCGCCGCCGCGGGCAGCCTCGGGCTTTTGAGGGAGACAGGTATTTCATTCGGAGTAGTCTCTCCACAGCCCTTTGCTTCTTTCTCCATGCCAGCCGGGTCTTTTAATCCCACTTTGCGCCAGAGTTCACGAAAGCCACTTGTCAAGGGAGTTCCAGATTGGCTAGCCTCGCTGAGAGGCAGAGTTGGAGACAGTGGTTGGGAAACGTAGATTTTTAGTCTTTAACTGCATTTGGCGTTCAAAAAATATTTGAGCACCTGTCGTGGGCCAGGTTTTGTCCTCGGCGCGGGAGATGGTGGTGAACAAGATTAAGTCCCTGCAGTCTTTGAATTTTACCTTCTATTTGGGAAGGAGGGCAGACAATTAAGTACATAGAGATATTTTATAAACAAACAAAAAAAACCCCACAGATAATATACTCAATGCAAATAATTAAAATCAGTTGGTAGACTAATGACAGTGTCAGGGATGAGTTAAGTCCACATGTGGAACTAACCTCAGGAAGAGCAGAGGGAACAGCAGTTCAGGAAGAGGAGACAACAGTGCACAGGCCCAACGTTGGCATCACTCTTGGCTGTGAAAGAAAGGGCTAGAGGCCAGTGTACCTAGAGCACAGCACAGGGAGTTGAGAAGATGGCTAGGTAATGATGTAGAAGTGAGAAGGGGCCAGATCATATAGAGCCTTATAAGGGATGATAAGCAGTTGGGATATTCTAGGTCTTAACAGAAAGCCATAGGAGGGATTTTACTAGGGGAATGACAATCTGATTTATGATTTAAAGGAATTACTCTGTTATGGAGAGGATGGTTGTAGAGGGCATGAGTGGAAGCAGTTCAAAAGTGATAAAGTAATTCAGTTCAAACATGAGGGGAGCTAGAGATAGGGTCACGGGATATGTTTTGGAGGTAGAAGTGACAAGGTTTGGTGGTAGATTGGCTGTGGGATGTGAGGCAAAAGGATTTCAGGATAACTCCTACATGAATCATAAGAGTTCCTTTGGAATTCCAAGAAAACGTTTTTTACTTTATATTCACAATAAAGATTCATTACATGTAGATTTTAGTAGTCATTTGGAGATTTTTTTTTTCCAGTAAAAATACGTTGATCATTTTCTGTGTGCCAGGTCTAGTGTTAGTGGGTAGGGATACATTGTAAACATCACCCTGATTGACACAGAACTTACATGATAGGAGGGAAAACATTAAATAATTGGACAAATTATTTGTATTAGAATTGGGTAAGTAGTACAAAGGAAAAAGGAGTGAAGAAGATGGGAGACTTTCCTGACCAAATGATGATAATCTAATACTGAAAGGTTATATAAGATTTAGTCAGAGAAACAAGAAGATTTTATTTCAGATGCATTCCAGGTTTATGTTTCCAGATAACCATGTAAAAGGCTTTAGGGAAGAAGTAGGAAGAAGAAACAGCCCAGTGTGGCTGGTAAATAGTTGGCAGTAATGGGTATACACTGGTTTACCGTCCATCACTGGATATTGTGAAGATAAGCCAATGGACTTTGTGACCCTGCCACACTCCAGGGTCCACTCCACTGGGAGGTGGGGGGAGAGCATAATGTATTGGGTAGGTAGAAGCCAAAGATGCTGCTAAAATTCTACAAGGCAGAAAACAACCTCCCACCGCAAAGAATTGTCCAGCCAAGGTTGAGAAGTTCTGGTACAAATGAGTTATAACTTTGGGGCGCCTGGGTGGCTCAGTCGGTTGAGTGTCCGACTTTGGCTCAGGTCATGATCTCGCAGTCTGTGAGTTCGAGCCCCGCATCGGGCTCTGTGCTGACAGCTCGGAGCCCGGAGCCTGTTTCAGATTCTGTGTCTTCCTCTCTCTCTGACCCTCCCGTGTTCATGCTCTGTCTCTCTGTCTCAAAAATAAAGAAACATTAAAAAAAAAATTAAAGAAAAACAACAAACAAATGAGGTATAACTTTAATGTGCCATAGTAGATTGTTGGCAATTAAAGGATCAAATTAAGGATTATGTTTACAAAATCGTAGTAAATAGCAGGTGTTTGATGATTATTCTCTTCCCACCCATGTCCATGGAGATTTGGAACCTTTTGAGCTGTGGCTAATTAATAATCAGGATTGATCACCTGAATTTACTGAATTCTTGTCTGACCGTTTTTAAGCTGGTAGTTCACATTATCAGGGTTCTATGTGGTTCCTGTGTTTGTTCTCTACATGAGTGATCAAAACTGGTGGGACCTCTGTTGAATCTGACCTGCAGACATATTTTGTTTGGTATGCACAGTGTTTTGTTAAAATTAAATGTACCAGTTAAGTGGGAGATTTAAAAGTCCACACTTCTGGCTTCTCTTGAAAAACTAAGATCTGGGGCACCTGGGTGGCTCAGTCGGTTAAGCGTCCAACTTCAGCTCAGGTCACGATCTCACGGTCCGTGACTTCGAGCCCCGCGTCAGGCTCTGGGCTGATGGCCCAGAGCCTGGAGCCTGCTTCCGAGTCTGTGTCTCCCTCTCTCTCTGCTCCTCCCCCGTTCATGCTTTGTCTCTCTCTGTCTCAAAAATAAATAAACGTTAAAAAAATTAAAAAAAAAAAAAAAAGAAAAAAAGAAAAACTAAGATCTGGTAGCACTGAATTTTCACATGGCAGAAAAACACCCTATTGGTTGTGCTCCATTTACTCTGGGCCTGATCTCTGGGTTTGACAATCAGCACTTCTCTTACTGAATTACACCCAGACTGCTCTGAATTACACCACTCATTTGTGGTGCTTATGTTCACCATTCCTTCCCTTTTATGAATAGGGGTGATTTGAAGTTCTTTGTGTAGCACAAATCTTGATACAGCTTCTTTTGTTGGAGTGGTATTGAGTTCAAGGTAAGGCTGCTTTAGACTTAGTCCCAAATTTTGTCAGAAAGCTTTCCCCCAATTGACTCTTAAGACATATCTGTGAATGGTTTTCCTGGAGTTGGGTCTGGTGTACTGGTCAGAGTGCATTCATTCAGCAGAGAAAATGACAATGTAAATCCTGACTTCATTAAGGCTGAAGTGATTTAACACCTGATGTACTTTTTCTTTAGTAGGACCTGGAGAATAAGCAAACAATGGGAATGACACTTTGAAAAACAGAACCTGGTATTAAGTTTAGTTTATTGGGAGATAATGTTGAGAGGAAAACTTTTAGATTTATTGGTATAAATTTAGTCTGTTATATCACAAATAGCTGCATGTATAAATCCAATTAGAGTTATGTGGAAACATGCTGCACATTGTTATTTCTAGTGAAAACATTGACCTAAGGACCATCAGAGAGGAAGATATTCTGTTTGAAGATCTGCAGAAGAATGTGCCTGAGAAGATGGGTGGAGGTGATATGGAAGAGAAGGAGGAGGAGGAGGAAGAGGAGGAGGAGTATGATGAAGACGACTGGGATTGGGATGATGGAGTTGGAAAACTCACCAAAGGTTGTATCTCAAATGCAAGGAGTAACCCACAGGTATTTTACAAATGATTGTATACATCTTTATGTTATTTATGTCTTCTTTTTTTAAAGTACTTTTTGTTGTTCTGGACTTGAATTGGAAGATTTCCCTCAGGTTATGTTGCCCTGTAGCCCCAACCTTTAACGAGTTTTATTCTTCATCCTTTTTGTATTTCTGATAATTTCCTGGATGTAGGTTCTTTTCATAGTACATTTTAAAAACTATTTAAATTATGGTAAGATTAGGAGCTTTAAAGTCTGCATGGGAAAAGATACAAACAGGCAGTTCACTACAAATGGTTAGGAAACATGGAGAGAAAGTTCCGCTTCCTTAGTAATTAAAAAATGCAGATTAAATATGTAGAAATGCTGTTTTTTCACTTATGAAACTGACCAAGATGCAAAATCTATAATTGCTGATTGAGTAAATAAGTACTTATTTAGAGGATAAACTGGTATGTGATAAAAGCTTTTAAAACATAAAATAAATGCTTTGATTCAGCAATTCTTTTAAGATTGTGCCAAGAATGGTGTTATGAGAATGATTCTCCAGTATTGTTTATAGAGAAACACTGGAAACAAGCTTGACTAAATTTGTTGTGGGACTGATTTCACACGATGGGATATTATGCAGCCATAAAATACATTGCAGTGGAACACTATATTAATGACATGAATCTGCCATCACCTACTGTGTACCGGGCACAAGTTATCAGACTGCAGAGCCTGCTTCTCAACTGGAAGTACTCTGTTTCAGGATTTTGCAGAGCCTTAGGATTAACATGGTACATCTTACTAAAGCATAAAGATTTCTGAAAGAGATGGAGGGGGAAAAAACCAACAGTATTTCTTTGAATATTAAGATTGCTATATTGTGGATAAGAATGAGTGCATTTTAAAAATAACCAGATGAATTTCACACTTGTCTGTTTTGGTGAGACGTTGAGCTATTTTAATATAGAGTTTATTCTCTTTTAATAAAGATAGAAAAAAAGGCAAGTGTATATGCTTAAATGTTAACTATTATCTTTGGGTGCTGGGATTGTAGGTGATTAAAATTTTACCTGTGTTTTCTACTGTGAATCTCTACTTAGAAATGTTTTTAAAGTTATATCTGGTAGAAAACTTTAAATAGGTCTGTACAGACAGCATAGGTCTGTGCAGTCAGCCTCACACTTGCAAGCTGAGATACGCGGAGTAAATCAGTCATTGTTATGAGCCCTTTTTATCTGTACTATACTCCCTTTGAATAAGGGTTCTTTCTTTTTGTTATTATTTTAGTTTGTGTATAGCGCCAGTGTAAGTGGTAAGCCTCATGCCTGATCTTTCCTTTCTTGAGACAATAGGCCCAAAATGAAATTCTTAGAACCAGTTTAATGTTGGCCTTAGCCATTCATTATACGTTTTGGAGGTAAATGAACATTGTCAAATTCTAAGTCTATTAACAGTTGAATTAAAAAAATGGATTTAATTACAATTTGTTATTTATAATAATGAGGAATACATTGTAGGGAGGTTAAAAAATACAGATTATACAGACTCTTCATTTTAGCCAGTAACTTTGTCCTATTTCAAATGTCTTTTTAAAAAATTTCTTGAGCAAACATGATTGATTCTTAACCTTTTCTTAGGGTACTCCTTCAAGTATTGATGCTCTGATAGTTAACTGTTAGCTAAGGAGAAAGACATGTAATAACTAACCTTAGGTCTGTATTTATAACTAGTGCCTTCAACTCTGGAACTTATTTCTTCTAGACAAATCAGCAGACTTCCAACTACAATTTGGCCAAAATATCTACTCCAGCAGACAAGGTCTTACGGAAATTTGAGAATAAAATTAATCTAGGTGAGTTCATAAAATATATTTGGGCTATGAGGAAGTTATTCAGAAGCCATGAAGTGTCATAAATTTTGTTAGGTCAAGAAATGAGTGTGTTCAGTGTTACTGGCTGAATAATAATAATGTTTAGAGAAGATAAAAACTCCGTATTTAAAGACCTGGCTTTAGGAAGAGACTTCAGCTTCTGCTTTTTTAGCTGTTTGCTCCTCTGCTGTAAAAATATAA
Source organism: Prionailurus viverrinus (assembly GCF_022837055.1). Classification (NCBI taxonomy): domain Eukaryota; kingdom Metazoa; phylum Chordata; class Mammalia; order Carnivora; family Felidae; genus Prionailurus; species Prionailurus viverrinus. The sequence goes on along the minus strand of NC_062565.1, from coordinate 21,001,871 downwards.
ATTTACAGATATCTGTTCAAGTTTTCATCTGTTTTGTATTAAAGTAGCATTGTCTCAGACTAGAATGTTGAAAATACGTTGACCCTTGAACTTGGGGGTTGGGATGCTGACTCCATGCAGTTGAAAATCCACGTGTAACTTCTGACTCCCTCAAAACTTAACTACCAGTAGCCCACTGTTGACCAAAAGCCTCACTGATCACATAAACAGTTGATAAATACATTTTATATGTTATGTATGTTATATACTAAGTTCTTACAATAAAGGAAACTAGATAAAAGAAAATGAAAATGTTAAGTCATAAGAAATACATGTACAGTACACTACTGTGAAAAATCCGTATATAAGTAGATCTGCATAATTCAAACACATGTTCAAGTATCAACTGTGCTAGAATATTGAATATAAATACATTTTGTTTTACTAGACACTTTTTATGTACGCATTAATCATTTAGTGAGCTGTTGAATGCAAGGAATCAGAATGTTGATTTGAACCACCACCTCTTAAAAAATGCAGGATCATCTTTGTCTTGTGGAAGTTGATTCATTATAAACCTAGCACAGTGTCTCTCATATCCTATCACTGACCTATAACTTGAAATGAAACTGAAGTTTTTAGAGTTAAACTTGGAATTCAAGCAGTTTATATTCCCAAATTCGCTGTATAAAATATTAACAAGTGTCTGAAATTCAGCATATGCAGGTAAAGGATTTTGCGGAGATTCCTGGATCTGGGTTTCTGTGGCTCAAATTAGAGCTGTGATGATGACAGTGACAACACTTGTCACTAAGGAGACACAACTTCATGCTCAACATCTAAAAACATTAATAGTTTTTCATCATTAAAAGATACTCTATATGTAACAAAATATTTGGAAAATAGAGGAGGAAGAGGGAAAAAGTATTCTATTCAAATGTTGTCTTTTTGTCTTAACTGTTGTTTACATTGTGGATTTTTAAATTTTTAGATAAGCTAAATGTTACTGATTCTGTCATAAATAAAGTCACCGAGAAGTCTAGACAAAAGGAAGCAGATATGTAAGTAATATTTTAACTATAAAACATGGCGGATAGGGACTAATTCTAGACAAATGAGCATCTTGGTTATAATTCTTTTGGAAAGGATATTTCTTTATATGATTAAACCAGTTATTTTCTTTTTCTTTTTAGCTTAAATGAGGGTGTCCTTTCCTTAGTAAGTTGAGAATATTAAGTGAGTTTTAAATGGTCAAACTATAATCTTGTGAAATTCACAATGTGCTCTTGGGAGGGTAATGGTAAACTAAAATGTAGATTCCAGTTTAAACTTAAGTGTTAAAGTGTAAAAATGCTTCCTTTTAAAAACTTACTAAAAATTTTTCCCTTCCATGAAATGTTTTTAATTTTTTATTTTATTATTTTTAAATTTTTTTAAGTAGGCTCCATGCCCAGTGTGGAGCTTGAACTCACGACCAACCGAGCCACCCAGGCACCCCTCCATGAAATATTTTTAAAAATGTAAGGGAAGATTTAAAATTAAATAGTGATCTAATAAGAACAATTTCTATTTATTCTTCTCAAAACCAGTTGTTTAAGTGCAAGCTAACTTCTATATGCTAAAAACACTAGGGCATTGACATATTGTAGAAAATGACATTAAGTTTATACAACTAGCAGTGTTTGAACTTAAAAACCAACTTTCTTCTGACTAAAAATCACTTTTCTTCTGGTTTATTGCTATCCCCAAGAGATACCAGCCTTTTGAGAACTGCCATAGTCATCTGTTATTTCATAGAAGTGTCTGAATCTTTGTGTTTGAATCTTTGAGTTGAGGTTAGTGTGCTAATAGAATCAGTGTGTGAACTGAAGCCAGTCAGAGTCTGCATTTTAATGCAGAACTCAAGAACTGTCTTTAGATGACAAAAACCCGTGTCTTTGTAGAAAGGGACTCTAAAGAGAAGGTGATATAAATGACTTTAAATCTCACATTAGATTAATAGAATCATTAAAGATTGAAAGACAATATTAACAGACCCAATGTTTCCTTTTTTGCAGCATGGTTCACCTTACCCCGGCTGCTCTCTTTATCTAATCCTTCTGAAATATGGATAGAATAATTTTTTCTTACTGCAGATGTGCTCCTTTTGCTCTAGGGAACTGAACTAATGATTAAGGGGACACAAAGGAAGCAACATTGAGCAATGAAACTACAATGAGATTTTGAAATGGGTTATTAAAGAAAGTACCTACTTAGGAGTTTTATGGGATGAGATACATTTTGAACTTTTTATTTTGGCTTCTGAATTTTGAATGTCACATTCTTTTTTGGTTTTGGTTAGGTATCGCATCAAAGATAAGGCAGACAGAGCAACTGTGGAACAGGTACAATTTAAATGTGCTTTCATTTTAAGTAGGCATTATAAGTTCTCATTTTATTTTTTATTTTATTTTTTTTTTTTAAATTTTTTTTTTTCAACGTTTATTTATTTTTGGGACAGAGAGAGACAGAGCATGAACGGGGGAGGGGCAGAGAGAGAGGGAGACACAGAATCGGAAACAGGCTCCAGGCTCTGAGCCATCAGCCCAGAGCCCGACGCGGGGCTCGAACTCTCGGACCGCGAGATCGTGACCTGGCTGAAGTCGGACACTTAACCGACTGCGCCACCCAGGCGCCCCTATAAGTTCTCATTTTAAATTAGCACTTCTTTTCTCTTGGGATTATAGTTTGCATTCATTCTTCTTGCTTAATGCTAATGTTACCTAAAATTACTCCTTCTAGTTTTGAGTTTAGAAGTCTACATTTTGAGGGGCGCCTGGGTGGCTCAGTCGGTTGAGCGTCCGACTTCAGCTCAGGTCATGATCTTTGGTCCGTGAGTTTGAGCCCTGCGTCGGGCTCTGTGCTGACCGCTCAGAGCCTGGAGCCTGTTTCAGATTCTGTGTCTCCCTCTCTCTCTGACCCTCCCCCATTCATGCTCTGTCTCTCTCTGTCTCAAAAATAAATAAACGTTAAAAAAAAAAAGTCTACATTTTGTTTTATTGATAATAGATAACTTAGAGTCATGGCCCCTCTGTGGCCACCTTGCGGTGTTTTCATCTTCTATGAGGATGCAGAATTTACTGGAAGTCCAGAAATCTTTTGTCTTAAGCAAGATATGCAGGAATTTTGTGAGCTTTATTAGAAGGTACCTGTCACAAAGTGAAGGGATAGGGCAATGCCTTCAGATTTTCACTAGAAATCCCTTACTTGGTTCAGACATTATGCTGGTTTTACTCTTTCTGTTCAAGAATGGGGGAAATTTTTCCTAATTTTCCCATATGTAGAGAGTTGTGAATTGGATGTTAGCATTGGCTCCGATTTTTGACGTGAAGGTGGTAAAAAGGGTCAGAACATTGCTACTGCTATCTACCACCCTTCTCACCCCTACACAGAGGCACAAACATTTTGGAATAGTAGCCCCTGTGATCCCCAGATCCTTGATATAAGATATGAACCCCCTGCTACTAGCCACCTCAGTCCCCAGCAGAGTAACACCCAACCTGAGCTCCAGAACCATTTGTGCAGTTGAAGAATTCCACCTGTAGTTGGGCAGGAGTGGGTCTGAGATCTGTGTCCTCCTTGTCCTCTCATTTATTTTGTGTGTGTGTGGTTGAAAACAAAGTGTATAGTCCAGCTGAGAGAAGTGAGGCAGCCATAATTTTCAAACACCCTAAAATAACAAAGGCAATAAATCCTTTTTTCCCCCTTTTTCAAAATTAATTTTGAATAAACAATGTATATCTTGGTCTTAAGCTGTCTTTTTTTAAAATTTTTTTTTTCAACATTTATTTTTTTTTTGGGGGGACAGAGAGAGACAAAGCATGAACAGGGGAGGGGCAGAGAGAGAGGGAGACACAGAATCGGAAACAGGCTCCAGGCTCTGAGCCATCAGCCCAGAGCCTGATGCGGGGCTCGAACTCCCGGACCGTGAGATCGTGACCTGGCTGAAGTCGGACGCTTAACCGACTGCGCCACCCAGGCGCCCCTTAAGCTGTCTTTTTAAATATGTGTTTGTAAAGTTTATTCCATTCTCCTGTTTCTCTCCCCTATTTTGTTTTTAAGCCATTTTGGTACGTTGCTCCTCCTACGCCCCTGCCTTGGCTTCCTCCCAGTTTTGCAGCCATACAGGTGTCTGCCTGGATTCTCAGCACTTTGCTTCCCTCTGCTGACCTGTGCAGTGAAGTGGGAATGTCAGTTAGGGCCTGTTAGCCCAATTCCCTTTCATTCCTCTCTAGTTGCCATAGTTGCAGTTTGGCTTTTTGTCCTGTAGTCTTTCCAGGGTTGTTTTGTTTTTATTAACCCTAGGTTTCTGGTATGACCGTGGCTGCATCACTGAAGGATAGACCCTAAAGTATAGTTAGATTTGGCCACTTCACACTGTCTCTCTCTGTGGAGCTGGAGGGGCTGCTGTGAGTGTCCCTTGAAATTGCATGTAAATATCTGGCTGGTTGAGTTCAGGGATGGATGAGACCAGGCTTTAAATTCCTTGCTTTCTGTTAAAGAGGACTTTGGGATCCTTTTTACTCAAGATAGATTGCTCTAACTTTGAAAGAGACCCTTTCCCTGATTTACTCATCTATAGCAGAGGTGCACAGACTCTTTCTTTAAAGGGTTAAATAATAGGGGCGCCTGGGTGGCTCGGTTGAGCATCCAACTCTTGATTTCAGCTCAGGTTATGCCCACATTGGTCATGCTCCATACTCAGTGCAGATCCTGCTTGAGATTCTCTCTCTCCCTCGCCCCCCTTGTCCCGTGCCTCCCCAACCACCCACTCATGTGTGCGCGTGTTCTCGCTCTCTCTCGAATAAAAAATAAATGGGGTGCCTGGGTGGCTCAGTTGGTTATGTGTCCGACTTCTACTCAGGTCATGATCTCATGGTCCGTGGGTCCCCCATCGGGCTCTGTGCTGACAGCTCAGAGCCTGGAGCCTGCTTCAGATTCTGTGTCTCCCTCCCTCTCTGCCCCTCCCCTGCTCACGCTCTAACTCTTCTCTCAAAAGTAAACATTAACAATTTTTTTTTAATAATCAATAAATAAGGAGTTAAATAAGAAATACTTCAAGCACTGTGGCTCACAATTTTTTTTTTTTAAGCAACTTTTAAAATGTAAAGACCATTCCTAGCTTGCAGGCTGCAGAAAAAAAAGCCATGGCCTGGATTTGACTTCTGTGCTGTAGGGTGCTGACCCCAGTTTAAAGTTGCAAATCCAGTACAGTGACCACTGAGCACTTGAAACGTAGCTAGTCTGGATTGACATGTGCTATAAACATAAACCAGATTTTGAAGACTTGGTGTAAAAAAAGAATGTTAAATCTCTTACTGATAACTTTTTATATTGATTACATGTTGAAATTGATAGTGTTTTAGATAGATTGCATTAAATAAAGTATATCAAAATTAATTTTACCTGCTACTTTTTGCTGCTTTTAGTGTGACTAGAAAATGTGAAACTGCTATGCAGCTTGCGTTATATATTATATTAGCTAATATCAGTCTAGAGTCCATTTCTGCTTCCGTTGAACTTGGTAGACTTTGACTTCTGTGTCTGAACGAACTTGTTGGTTTGTCTCTTGTTCCTTTGGCCTTCGTGTCGTATTTTATTTACTAAAAATCAGAATAAATAAAAACACCACAATTGAGACTGTCAGTCAGCCAGAATAGCATAGTATTTAAGCTCTTCAGTTTATTAATGGTCAGGTGCTTCAATGAGAAATACTTGATACTATCTTTCTGAACTTTCTATTTTTTGCATTTTTTTAGGTGTTGGATCCTAGAACACGAATGATACTATTCAAGATGTTGACTAGAGGAATCATATCAGAGATAAATGGCTGCATTAGCACGGGAAAAGAAGTGAGCTTTTCTTTGGATGCCTGAATGTTTTCATGTTAGTTTTCTTATTTCAGATACCAAATGAAACTAAGGCACGTAGTAAATAAATGGTGCCTTTAAAAGAAAAGAAAAAAAAAGCATGCACAAGTCAGGATAGTTTAATTAGTGTTTGTAAAAACAGCTTTATTAATATTTATGGCTAGGTAGGAAGTTGTGCACATAAATCGGCCTTTTCACTATTGTTGCTGTACTGGATCACTGAGTCCAGGTAGTGCCCAGGGTAGGCATAGGTGGTCAGATTACTGCAGGCCCCAGTCCTTGCCACATAGTTACTATGGGAGGGGGGGCTTATAGTCTAGTTTCTGTGGATGAGCAAATCTCTTTCTCTGTTTTTCTTTGTACGTGGATATGGAGACAGACAGACAGACATGGCATTTGTAAATTAGCAACTCATTCTATGGGAAGCAGTCCTCAGTAAAATTCAGTTTATAAATCATGAGATGTAAGAATGTCTTGAAATATTTTTCACATACTTGAGATGCAAAGATGTTTGAAACTGCTTCATGCTTAATTATAAATTGGATCTTATATGTAAATTGGAGCTCTACTTTACGTTTTGGTATGATGTTTCATATTTTAATTGATGTATTCAAAAGATGATATTTCTTCTACATGCTACTTCAGTTCACTTGACTTTGTTTTTTTGACTTTTGAGGATAGAATCAAACAGTTGAAAATTAAAATACTTTTGTTATTTTACACAAACTTATTTTGTTTTTGATGCAAAATAGGCTAATGTGTACCACGCTAGCACAGCAAATGGAGACAGCAGAGCAATCAAAATTTACAAAACTTCTATTTTGGTGTTCAAAGATCGGGATAAGTATGTAAGCGGGGAGTTCAGGTGAGTGAGCTCAGATTCTTTTTCTAGTGGCCTGATTTCTATATCCTAAAAAAATAAAAACTAGAATAATAGAACGATTACAATAACAAGTGTTTTTCTTGTTCAAGATTTCGTCATGGCTATTGTAAAGGAAACCCCAGAAAGATGGTGAAAACTTGGGCAGAAAAAGAAATGAGGAACTTAATCAGGTGACTCTCGAGGGAGGGTGTCTGTGCTGTGCCAGGCATACTGGCCCCAGCTCCTTCTTGCTGACAAATCCCAGTGTGGTTCTGTGTAAAGGTGGGGACTCATAGTGCTGTTCAGTTGTGTTAGATCTGAGGTATGCAAAAGAAACCAATTTCTGGGCAAATAGAAACTACCTTATCTTCTCTGTTTTGAGAATCCGTTATAGAAAAATTTACATTTATTCAGCAAGGGTGAGTCGTTTGAAGCACCTTGGTAGCCATGTGAAAGCATTTAGAATTTATACGAAGGATGATAGGGGGCTGTTGCAGGACTTTATTTTATTTATTTATTTTTTTAATGTTTATTTTTGAGAGAGTGAGAGCGCAAGTGGGGAGAGGCAGAGAGACAGGGAGACAGAGGATTGATCTGAAGCAGGCTCTATGCTGACAGCAGAGAGTCCAATGTGGGGCTTGAATTCACAAACCATGAGATCATGATGTGAGCTGAAGTCAGTTGCTTAACCGACTGAGCCACCCAAGCACCCCTAATTTATTTACGTAAATTCAAGTTAGTTAACATATAACGTAGTATTAGTTTCAGGAGTAGAATCAGTGATTCATCACTTACATGTGACACCCAGTGCTCACCCCAAGTGCCCCCCTTAATAACCATTGCCCATTTGGCTCCATCCACCCACCCAGTGCCCTCCGGCAACCCTCAGTTTGTTCTCTGTATTTAAGAATCTTACGGTTTATCTGTCTGTTTTTATCTTATTTTTCCTTCCCTTCCCCTATATTTATCTGTTGTGTTTCTAAAATTTCACATGTGAATGAAATCATATATTTGTCTTCCTCTGCCTGATTTATTTCGCTTAGCATAATACACTCTAGTTCCATCTACGTTGTTGCAAATGGCAAGATTTCATTCTTTTTCATCACTGAGTAGTATTCCATTTTATATATATCGTATCTTTATCCATTCATCTGTTCATGGACATTTGGGCTCTTTGCATAATTTGGCTATTGTTGATAGTGCTGCTGTAAGCATTGGAGTACGTGTACCCCTTCAAATCAGCATTTTTTTTTTTTATCCTTTGGATAAATACCTAGTAGTGCAATTTCTGGGTCGTAGGGTAGTTCTATTTTTACTTTTTTGAGGAACCTCCATACTGTTTTCCAGAGTGGCCGTTGCAAGATTTTAAACAGGGAAGTAACACAATCTTGTGGTGAGACTGATGGGTTATTTTGTCATAGGTATTGGAGTTTAGACAGTTTTGCTAGGTCCTAAACTCTATTATAGTTTCTTTTTCTTATTTCTATCCAGTTGTTTTTAAAAAAATTTTTAATGTTTGTTTATTTTTGAGAGAGAGACAGAGAGAGCCTGAACAAGGGAGGGACAGAGAAAGAGGGAGAGACAGAATCTGAAGCAGGCTCCAGGCTCTGAGCTATCAGCACAGAGCCCGACACGGGGCTCAAACTCACAAACCACAATGTCATGACCTGAGCTGAAGTCAGATGCTTATCCAACTGAGCCACCCAGGCACCCCTCCTCTTTCTATCCAGTTTTGGACATGTTTATGTATTATTCTTTGTGCTGATCCTTTTATATCAAGTGAAGGCAACTTGCTTAGCTGAGGTGAAGTTTTTCAAAAAATTTGAAGTATTTTTTTCTCTTTCAAATAACTTAACTTTGTATGTGCCATACAGAGGTAACATACATTGGATACTTTAGTATTAAATCCTTATTTTAAAAGTCCTTCTGAAATCTTCCTGTGTTCAGTTAGCTAGCTAGATGTTAGGTATGGGTTCAACCGTGTTTTGTTTTGTTTTGTTTTGTTTTGTTTTGTTTTGTTTTGTTTTGTAAGTAGACTCTGTGCCCAACATGGGGCTCAAACTCATGACCCTGAGATTGAGAATCGCATGCTGTACCAACTGAGCCAGCCAGGCACCCTGAGTCCAACTGTTTTTATTAATCATTGTTTAGCTAGTTAGCTGAAAAGACATACCTGCTGTATCTCATCAGTTCTGAGATGCACATTTGACAGGTTAACATCTCTGGAATGGGACCGAATGTTAGAGACTGTGAGTAGTTGAATTGCCAGTGTTGTGTCATTCTTGGTCGTGCATCATGGTGTCACCTAAAAATCACTGGGGCCCTAGAGTTTATGACAAACAATAATACAGTTGAAACATGTTGGCGCTGCCTCCTAACAGTGATACTAATCTTCTGTAGCCATTATAATTTGCTTTAGATGCTGTGTCACCTTCTCACTTGTCCTTTTACCTGTTTAAATATCACAGGCTAAACACTGCACAGATCCCATGCCCAGAACCTATCCTGCTAAGAAGTCATGTTCTTGTCATGGGTTTCATTGGTAAAGATGACATGTGAGTACGTAGAAGGCCTAATAATTACATGCTCAGAATGGTATTTTTAAGTGCTTTGAAGTATACAGTGTATAAATATTTCCCATTTAAATAGCTCCTTTTATCTTGAAGTATTTGATAGGATTTTTTTTACTGTATGAGTGCATAGAGTTAATTTATTCTACCTTTTTTAAGTCCCCAAATGCTTCAGAATAACAAAGTTCACCCTGTTTCTGAGAAATGTTTTGTATAGTAGGCTGCAAGAGCTGTTTCTTGACAGCTTGCTGAAATGGTACATCTGTCATGAGCCAAATTGTTCAGCGATGAGTTGTCGAAAAGAAGTGCATGTAGCAATGTAGTCTAAAGCAGGAAAACTTGTTCTGGGGCATTTTATCTTAGTTCATTTGATTTTTATTCAAGGCCAGCGCCACTGTTGAAAAGCGTCCAGCTCTCAGAATCCAAGGCTCGGGAGTTGTATCTGCAGGTCATCCAACTCGTGAGAAGAATGTATCAAGACGCCAGACTCGTCCACGCGGATCTCAGTGAATTTAACATGCTGTGAGTGCATTTTGTCCTTTAGGAGCCACCTGCGTGGTGTTTCATGTCCTTTAAAAAAATAAAATCCCAATTTAAGAAGTCATTTTTAAATTTTAAAGTTTTAAAGTTGGCTTCCATGCGGTCATAGTATAGGATGTGTTCTCTGCCTCTGGTGACCTCAGTCGCAGAATTGACCATCTGATCATTAACAGGCTTCTAGGACTTTGGAAATTTTCTCGGTTTTCATCTCTTGTTAGTCAAGCGGCCTCTTATCCTTACCCACCTTGTTCATCTTATTGGTTATTTCCCTTGCTTTTAAAGTAGAATTTTTTAAGCAAGGAATGCAGGAAAGTAGTAGCATCCAAGTCCCTGTGTGTCTGGCCCACAGGTACCATAGCGGAGGTGTGTACATCATTGATGTTTCCCAGTCCGTGGAGCATGACCACCCACATGCCTTGGAGTTCTTGAGAAAAGACTGTGCCAATATCAACGGTGAGTGGGAATTGGAGTTTCCAGCCAGCTTGTTTGTATAGTGGTTTTGCACTGTTAAGCTGTTGATATGGCCCTAAATCATTCGTTACAGCGATTACCATTTGCTAGGAGATTGTATATTTTTATTCATCTCTTTGTTCCTCTGAAAAGTAGTTGGAATAAACCTTTTCCCTCATAAAGCTATCATTATATTTTCCTTCCAACAGATTTCTTTTTGAAGCACAGCGTTGCCGTGATGACTGTGCGGGAACTCTTTGAATTTGTCACAGATCCATCCATTACACATGAGAACATAGATGCTTATCTCTCAAAGGTGAGATGGGGCGAGGAAGGGAAAGGGCAGAAAATGGCAATAGTAATTTGCACTTACATGGCGCTTCTAGGGACTCAGGTTGCTTAGCATATGTTCATTTTGACAGCTTCCTGAGACCTTTTCCTTCTGATTTCACAGATAGGGAATCAAAAGTACAGTAAAAGGCCAATGAGAAAGCCAGGTTTCTTGACATGAAGCATTGGGCAGGATTACATAGACTGCCAAAGTTCATGAATGTTTAGTAAGAGACATGTTCGCTTTTGGTATTTCCCTTGTTTCTCAGAAGTCTTTCTGAATCCTAGAATTTTTGAAAGTGTGGTAAAACGTACATAGCATAAAACTTGCCATTGTAACCATTTTTAAGTGTACATGTCACTTAAGTGCATGCACAATGATGTGCCGCCACCGCCACCGTCCATCTCAGAACTTTTCTCCTTGTGCAAAATAGAAACTCTGTGCCCATTAAACATTAACTCCTCTTTCTTCCCTCCCACAGCCCATCCTACTTTCTGTCTGTGATGTTGCCTACTCTAGGTACCTCACATAAGTGGAATCAAGCTGTTTGTTTCTGTTTCTGGCTGACTTGATCCCCTTAGCATAATGTCCTCAAGATTCATTCGTGGCATGCAGCACATTTTGTTTATCCATTCGTGTGTGGATGGACACTTGAGTTGCTTCTACCTTTCAGCTGTTGTGAATAATGCTGCTATGAACACGGGTGCACAAATACCTCTTCAAGACCCTGCTTTTATTTCTTTTGGGCGTATACCCAAAAGTGGAATTGCTGCATTATATGGTAATTCTGCTTTTAATTTTAATACTGTTTTCCTTAGTGGCTATACCATTTTACATTGCCACCCAACACTGTGCAAGCATTCCAGTTTCTCCACGTACTCACATCCTCGCCATTTTCTGGTTTTGTTTTCCTGTTGGTATTTTCCTGTTTTTGGAACAGCTGTCCTGGTGAGTGTGAGGTGGTGTCTTATAGTTGTTAATTTGCATTTCCCTGATGATTAGTGATGTTGAGCATCTGTCTTTTCACATGCTTGTTGGCATTTATAGATCTTCTTTGGGGAAATGTCATCCACTTTTTTGCCCATTTTTAATTTTTTTTTTTTCAACGTTTTTATTTATTTTTGGGACAGAGAGAGACAGAGCATGAACGGGGGAGAGGCAGAGAGAGAGGGAGGGAGACACAGAATCGGAAACAGGCTCCAGGCTCCGAGCCATCAGCCCAGAGCCTGACGCAGGGCTCGAACTCACGGACCGCGAGATCGTGACCTGGCTGAAGTCGGACGCTTAACCGACTGCACCACCCAGGCGCCCCATTTTTTTGCCCATTTTTAAATGGGATTGTTTTTTGTTGTTGAGTTACAGGAGTTCTTTATATATTCTGAATAGTAACCCCTTATCAGATGATGTGTGATTTATAGATACTTTCTCCCATTCTTTGGGCTGCCTTTTCCCTCTCTTGGTCACACCCTTTTGATTTTGGTGTCAGTGTATCTGTTTTTACTTTCGTTGCCTCTAAATCTTAGAATACTGAATACATGGCATATATGCCCCGAAACAGTTTTCCACGTTTTGTCATACCCTTTTTGTATTCTCCCCTTTCCTTGGAATGCCTTCCCATTTCTACCTTTGCACATTTTGCTCTGCCTAGTGAATGTTAGAGCTCAGTTCAAAAAGCTTTCTCCAGGAGGAATCAGGCAAAAATCATTGTTTCCACGGGTGTATTTCCCATATTATGTGAGCCTGTAATAGAAGTAGTTGTACTGCATTCTGTTATTAAGTTCTTTTTAATGTTGTCACCCTTTACTAGACCATGAACTGTTAAGGGACAGGAGTTCTCTTCTTGTATTGCCTGTACCTCAGTCAGTACTGGTGCATACTAAGCAATTGCATATATTAATTGGATAAATGGTATCATTTTTATTTCTAAACTCTTAAGCACTAATTTTAGTGTCTGAATGTAAAACAAAAAAAGCTAGTACCACAATTTTTTCCTCTTTCCTGTATATTCTAAGTAGAGAACGAATCCAATTTTACAAGCCAGAAGACTCTTGTAAAATCTGTCACCTTAGTGTCAGTCATCGTTTGTTCAAAGAGCTTTCTTTGGTGGTTGATGCTCCCACAGCATTAGAGACACATACTCAAAAGGACAATCCACCTTTCCTCTTTCATTTCTTTCATTGACTATTCAAGAATTAAAGAATAGGTCTTTCATTCTTTGGGTCTCAGTTTTCTGTTAGTAAATGTTTTTGCTAATCATTTAAACATTAGGAAAAGTAGTTTTACTCTTAAGGAAAGGGGTGGGGATCCCCTGAGGCTAGATGAGTTTGATTTATTCTGTTACTTGTGAGCTTCCCACAGCCTTTTTGGTGAGGTCTGACTGAGAGAGCTAACCTGTATCACTAGAGGTCACTGAGTCTTTTCTTTCAGAAGTGTAGAGGTGATATTGGTAAAAATGAGAGCAGGTTTATATAAAATTGAGAAATGGATGCATCTTCTATAGGTTGAATATAAAGGAAAGTAACTTTTGATTTCTTTCCAAGGCCATGGAAATAGCATCTCAAAGGACCAAGGAAGAAAGGTCCAGCCAAGATCATGTGGATGAAGAGGTGAGATTTATTATCTACTCACAGGCTTAGGAAACACTGAGTTTAGTTTGTGTTTTTGTTTTTTGTTTGTTTGTTTTAAGGGCATGCTAGGTCACAAACTTGATTTTAAGAGAGAAGCAGTTTTCAAATGACTGTTTTCCTTGTGCATAATTTAACTGAGCCAGATTATATAAATACATTTCACTACATCATTCCACTCAGCAGCCTATGAGACAATCTTTCTAGATAGAGAACTTTATTTACTTGAAGAATAATTGACGTGCAGTATTATATTACTTTCAGGTGTACAGCACAGTGATTCAACATTTATATACATTACTAAATGGTCACCACAATAAGTCTAGTTCCCATCTGTCACCATACATAGTTATTACAATATTATTGACCGTATTCCCTATGCTGTATTTTATATGTGACTTATTTTAAAACTGGAAGTTTGTACCTCTTAATCCCGTTCACGTATTTTGCTCTGCCCCTCATCCTCTCCCCACCTGGCAACCACCAGCTTGTTCTCTATATTATGAGTCAGTTTCTGTTTTGTTTTTTTTAGAATCCACATATAGGTGAAGTCTTATAGTATTTGTCTCTCTCTTTTATTTCACTTAATGTAATACTCTTGAGGTCTGTCCATGTTATCACAAATGACAAGATTTCATTTTTTTTTTTTTTACTAATAATTTCATTTTACTGTGTGTGTATGTGTATCCACATACATACATGCACTCCATTTTCTTTGTTGATGGACACTTAAGTTACTCCCTTATCTTGGCTTTTGTAAATAATACTTCAGTGAACATAGGGTACATCTGTCTCTTTGAATTAGTATTTTTATTTTCTTTGGTTATATACTCAGAAGAATTGCTGAATTTTATGGTAGTTCTGTTTTTAATTTTTTGAGGAACCTCCATATAGTTTTCCATAGTGGCTGCACCAGTTTGCATTCCCACCAGCAGTGCATGGGGGTTCTCTTTTCTCTATACCCTTGCCAATACTGATTTATTTTTGATACTAGCCATTCTGACTGGTGTGAGGTGATATCTCATTATGGTTTAGATTTGTATCTCCCTGATGATAAGTGATCCTGAGCATCTTTTCATGGGTAAGTTGGCCATCTGTGTGTCTTTGGAAAAATCTCTGTTCAGGTCCTCTGCCCATTTTTTAAATCAGATTGTTTTTTTGTTGGTGGTAAGTTGTAGGAGTTCCTTACATATTTTAGATATTAACCCTTTATTAGATGTATCATTTGTAAATATTTTCTCCCATTCGGTAGACTGCCTTTCCGTTTTGTTGATGGCTTTGTTTGCTGTGAAAAAGCTTTTTAAGTTTGATGCAGTCCCATTTGCATATTTTTGCTTTTGTTGCCCTTGTCTGAGGAGACAGATGCAAAAAATATTGCCAACACTGTTGTTTAACTTTAACTGCCTTTATTTTCTTTTAGGAGTTTTATAGTTTTGGGTCATACATTTAGGTCTTGGCTCTACTGTGAGTTTATTTTTGTGTATGGTGTAAGAAAGTGGTCCAGTGTCATTCTTTTGCATGTGGCTTCCAGTTTTCCCACCACCATTTGTTGAAGAGACTGTCCTTTCCCCATTGTGTGTTCTTACCTCCTTTGTTGTAAATTCATTGATTTTATATGCATGGGTTTATTTCTGGCTTATTTATTCTGTTTCCTTGATCTATGTGTCTGTTTTTGTGCTAGTGCTATACTCTCTTGATTATAATAGGTTTGTAGCGTAGTTTGAAATCAGAGAATATAATACTTGAGATAGAGCACGTTTTTAAAGAAGCTATTGAAACATCTGACTCAAGGAAAATCCTGTTTCAGTTCGTGACTGTGAATTTTAAAATGATTTATATGTTGATTTCAGTAACATTGTAGATTTTAAATATTTATGGTAAAAAAGAAAATTGTTTTAGCCTTGAAGATCAGTGGATTTTTTGTGAGTGTGATCCATGTTCTCACAGCTATTAGTGTGATGGATGACTATAAGGCACCCTATATTTATCACCAATTCTGAACCCTTTTCACCATAGCACAGGACAGACAATATTTCTATGTAAGAACATGTTCCTTTGTAAGGCATAACCAGGGGCAGCACTTGCTAATGCAACTCCATTCCTTCCTTTCCCACTCAGAAAAGCTTTTGAGAATGCAAATGAAGGGAGAGAGGTGTTATTTTAAGGGTAACTTCAAATCATTTCATATTTTATTGTTAGTAACAAATTCCTTTTGGCACACCACACAGCAGATGTAAACACCAGTGTGTGCAGAGAGCCTGGCTGAAAATCAGTGTTGTAGATGACGATAGGTTCCTCTGTGACATGACGGGTGTGGGATGCTCAGTGAATGAGAGAAGCATGTGAATAACGCTTTTGGTTTTACTTTCCGTGTGTGTTAGGTGTTTAAGCGAGCATACATTCCTAGAACCTTGAACGAAGTAAAAAATTACGAGAGGGATGTGGATATAATGATGAAATTGAAGGAAGAGGATATGGCCATGAATGCCCAACAAGACAATGTGAGTAGCTTGATTTGTATATAGCAAGCAAATTTACAGAGGAAGCTACTGTCACATACCTGCCTCTTGACTGTTGGCTTCTAATCTAGTGAGATGGCTAATTCCCTTTGCATTAACAGGTCCTTTCTGTGTATTGGATATAAAGGATGTTCACTGGCATTTGTGAAAAAATGACACATTTGAGTCCAATAGACAATAGATGCAGAAAATTGAAGATATCTGTATAAGTCTAGGCTATAAATCATTATTATAGTGGGTCTGTTAACATATGTGTTTCAAGGTCTGGAACCTTTTTTTTTCTGTGAAAAAGCCAGATAGTAAATATTTTTGACTTTGCAGGCCAGGAAGCAAATTGGAGACTATTATGTAGGTCATTATATAACAAAGAAAAAATTTCCCCAAGTATTTATTGATGAAATTAAAAGCTCTTTAATAATAATCAATTCCTACTAATCACAATTCCTATTAATGAGAGAAGAATGGAGTTATTTGGGGGAGGAGAATACATTTCATTTAATTGAGATTTAGAGTTAGAGTTTTGTGTCATCAGGTTGGTGGCAGAGTTTCATCTGTAAAAACCATCAGGCTGTGGGTAGGTTGTGGGCAGGTTGTGGGCCAGAGTTTGCTCATGTCTCTTATGTTTGGTGGGCAAGAATAATTCCCACCAAGAATAAACTGTGTGTTAAGAGGAGATAAATTTTAGGCTCCTTTTAATAATCACAGAAGGTACCGGTCAGCTCCCAGCGTTCTTCCATAATATTACAGGGTGTGTTCTTCACAGCGTAGGTTTATGTTGACTCTTCTTTTTTGTCTCTTTGGTTATAAGATTCTGTACCAAACTGTTACGGGAATGAAGAAAGATTTGTCAGGAGTTCAGAAGGTATGAGAACATGTGTTGCTGTTCACTTACATGAATACTCCTTTGGAGGGTATAAAACTTGATGTATACTAGAATTAAATTAACAGTGGTATTATATTAGTATAGATCCTTTCCAAGTTCATGGGAATTTTCAGAAATGCCCTTTTTTCTGTTCATTCTTTTAACCCTAAGACTGAAATTTGGGAATTTACGGTTTATTTCTCATTCTGCCTCCGAATTGTTCTATTGTTGCTGAGGCAGTGATATTTTTTATATCCTGGTCTTCATTTGTGAAATTATTGATGATAGCCATGTATTTCTTAATGTTTTTACAGTCAGCTTTAAAAAAAAACAAACACAATGGAATCTGGTCTCCTACTGCTTTATAACCTGTTGAAGAGCAATCTCCTCATGAGTCTAGCAGTCTTATACTGCTGGATTCCTTAGGGGTTTTTTCTTGGAAAAGTCTTGTTTTATTTTGTTTTACATTCAGGATGGTGCAGGTTAATTCTAATTAAGCAGTAGTAAATAAAGGCAGTTCTTGTTATTTTAATGTTCTTAACTAAAGGCTTAAATGTGAAGGATCATAGTTTGCTTTTTGAAAATTTGATGTGTGTTTGTTTTTGGAAGAATCAAATTAGGAAAACTCACATACTCACTGTGTGTTATATCTAGCAAGTGTTACAGGGCTGTTGTGCCATGAATTCCAGGCCAGGAACATTTTGTTAAAACTGGCTAGGAAACCTTTTTGTACAGTTCCCTTTTAAAGTTTACTTTTTATTATAAAAAGAAAACCTCTTGTTCTTTAAAAATGCTTTCTGCTAAAACTTCTAAATGTCAGAAAAGAAAATCTCTCTTGTTTAAATATTGTTTTCCCTTTTGATTAACAATAAATTGTTGCTTGAAATCGTATTCATAGGAAAAAAGCTGTGAGATTATCCAAATAAATCTTTTAATTCTTACTTCCATCTATATTTCACATTTTTCGATATTCCAGCTCAGTTCTGTCTTTGATCTGAGTCACCCAGGAAAGCCCCAGTTCCTTCATTTGGGTATGTTCTTGAGCCTCACGAGATGGGCTGTTTTCTAGCTTCTGCCCTGATGTTCTGTTGTTTTCGATGCTTCAGTACAGGATGTTGTTTTTCAGTGTATATCTGCAAGGCTAAAAAATCTGAATTGTGGCTTTAACACATTTAACAATAGATAACTAAGTGGTTTCAAATGACATGGTTTTGTAATATTTTCAAGGTTCCTGCACTTCTGGAAGATCAAGTTAAGGAAAAGGCTTGTTCTGATTCAGATGATGCTGGAAGCTCTGAGTGTTCTGACACAGACTCTGAAGAGCAGGGAGACCAGGCCTGCTCCAGGAAACCCACTGCTGACCCTGAAATTGATAAAAAGGTTAGTGAGAACTCAGATTCCCTTGTTCTTCAATGTGGCAGCAAAGCCAGCCTCATTTCTCTTTGTTCACATATCTAGATTATGATGGCAGAAAATAGTATTGATCAGTAAGTACTTCCAGTTGTAGATCTAGTTTCTAAGTGTGAACTTTGCCTTTGGAAGTCACACTGTTTAGGGATTGGACTGCTCTTAAGAGGTCCCTGGGCACTGCCTAGAGAGAAGGAGACACTGAATTCATTGATCAGAAATGATTGTAATTCACTTGAAATACAAATGATGTTGGAGTTGTCCCATGATGAAATATTGAAACGCCATTTTACAGGGGATTTGCAGCCCTGCCAAGTGTTGCCAGGATCTAAAAGACTTACTCCACTCCTAGCCATGGACAAGAGACACTACTGACTGAATGATACATGACTGCTGTGTAAATGTTACTCTTCATTCTTAGCTTGATCCTTTAAACCTTACAACATGTGGGTCCTAAGACTTCTGAGAGACATACCGAGCTCATGTGCACAGAATTTTCTCTTTCAGTCTACTAGAAATGCTTAGTCTGTTTCCAACCTTTATTTCTCTTAGAGTATGAAACTTGTGAAGAAAATTAATTGCAAACATTTAATAATCCTCCCAGATATTTCTGTTTGGCAGTCTTCAAATTTCTTTCTTTTTTCTTTTCTTTTCTTTTCTTTTCTTTTCTTTTCTTTTCTTTTCTTTTCTTCTCTTCTCTTCTCTTTTTTCTTTTCTTTTCTTTTCTTTTCTTTTCTTTTCTTTTCTTTTCTTTTCTTTTCGAGACAGGGTGTGGGAGAGGAGCTGAGGATGGGGGGAAGAGACAGAGAGTGGGAGGGAGGGAATCTTAAGCAGGCTCCATGCTGGGCATAGATCTCAGGATCCTGAGATCATGACTTGAGCAGAAATTAAGAGTCACTTAACCGACTGACTAATCTAGGTGCACCTGGCGGTCTTCAGGGTTGTTTTTTGTTTTTTGTTTTTATTTTTTTTTTTAGTCTTTATTTTTGAGAGAGAGACAGAGTGTAAACAGGAGAGGAACAGAGAGAGAAAGAGACACAGAATTCGAAGCAGGCTCCAGGCTCTGAGCTGTCAGCACAGAGCCTGATGCAGGGCTTGACCTCACGAACTGTGAAATCATGACCTGAGCCAAAGTCGGACGCTTAACCGACTGAGCCTCCCAGGCACCCCGTTTTTTTTTTAATGTTTATTTATTTTTGAGAGAGAGAGTGAGTGTGAGGGAGAGGCAGAGAGAGAGGGAGAGAGAGAATCCCAAGCAGGTGCTATGCTGTCAGAGCAGAGCCTGATGTGGGGTTCGAACCCAGGAACCCGGGAGATCATGACCTGAGCCAAAATCAAGAGTCAGACACTTAACCAACTGAGCCACCCAAGTGCCCCGCAAATTTCTGTTAAGAAACTCCAAAGACAAATTTCGAATGAAATTTCACTACCAAATCATAATCATTTTCATCTAGTTATATTCACTTTTATCTTTTCACATATATTTTTTTATTTAGTTGTAATAGTAAAGTTAATATCCTGAACAAATGAAGTCTGCAGGTTCTTTTAGTTTATTTTTGTTTTTTTACAGGAAAGAAAAAAGATGGTCAAGGAAGCCCAGAGAGAGAAAAGAAAAAACAAAATTCCAAAACATGTGAAAAAAAGAAAGGAGAAGACTGCCAGGATGAAAAAGGGCAAATAGAATCAGAACGCCACAACATAAGAGTAATTTACCATCTGTCACTTTTCTCACCCACGCTGTGAGCTATGAGCTGCGTCTTGAGGACGTGCTACTGATTTTAACTGAGGTTATCACGGCAGTGTCGTGAAGACGGAGTTACGTGTTCTCATCTAATTATGTAAAAAGCTCTAAGCTCTCTTATCTAGACCCAGTCACTGCCTCTGTGTGGTATTGACAGAGGATTTATTTAAGCAACTATATGAAGAACTTTGTACAATTTTATTTTTATATGTATTTTTTTCTCCTGCAGTGTGTTTTTTGAGGCATCATAAATGTTACAATGTAATGAGCACTAATCGTCTTTAAGTGTAAAGGCACTTTGGACAGACTTGGCAGATTGTATTTGCTTTGTTTGTACATGCCAGAGACCCATCTGAAATCATTTGATCACAGGGCCACGGTTTCTGTAGAAGGGAGTTTCCCTTCGAAGAGAATTCACATGGCTGTTGACATAATCATTCACTGCAACTGTTAACGACCGTGAGGTATGCATTGATGCTCATTTGTGATGCACTTATGCATCATCTCTGATACTCTTTTGAGTTCAGACATCCCAGTTCGTAAGCTGTTTCACACTCTGCTGTTTGGCCTGTTCATTCACTCATCAAATATTTGAGTGGCTCAGGTGCTAGGGATACAGAAGTAAACAAAACCAAAACATTACTACCTTCAGGTAGTTTACATTTTGAAAGGAAAACATTAAACAAGTAAATAAAAAACAGTGTCTGAGTAGGTGGTGAATTCTGTGGAGAGAAAGGATGCAGAAAAGAGAGAACTCCTGGGGAGGAAGGAGGCTGCCATTGTCAAACAGTCCACACTAAGCAGCTACCTTTGAGCAAATACTTTAAGAATGTGAGTCGTGTGCATATTCAGAGAGAAGGGTATTCCAGGCACAACAGGTGGGAAGGCCTTGAGACAGAAGTGTGCCTGAAAGTTCTAGAAACAAGAGACTCCCATAACTGAGAAAGAGGAGATCTGATGGTGCCAGGCTATTAGAAGGTTTTGAGCAGAGGAAGGATATGATCTGACTTGGGTTTTGGGAGGATCTTGATCTCTCTAGCCTCTGTGGAGTCCTGAGTAGGAAGCAAGGGTGGGAGACCAGTGGGTGGTTACGGTGGTAGCCCACGTGAGCGATGGTGATGACTCGGTCTAGGATGGTAGCAGTGGACTTGGAGAGAGAAGTGGGATTCTGGGTGTAACACAAAGTGGAGCAACCCTGATGTGCTGAGGGGAGTATGTATCAGGCGTGTGACAGACAGTGAGGGATGACTTCAGGATTTGTGACCCAAGCAACTGAGAGACTGTTAGAGTTGCCACTTCCTGTGTTGGGAAGGAATGTGGCTGGAGCAGGTTTTGGGGGTAAGAGATGAGATAAAAGCTTACATTGCAACAAAGCACAAAGGTCAAAAGAAATTAATTTTTAACTTTTTACTATATACTTTATGTTAGAAATGTCTGTTTTAGCCCTTGCATCAGAAACAGTTGCTACAAATAAGCTTAGTTTACCTTAAACTGAAGCTTGCACCTGCTTGTTTGAAGGTTGGTGGGCTAGTGGGGGTGGTCAACTAAGCTTTTAAAATATTAGATCATATTTATTATGTTCATACGATCTTCTCCCTGACTTCAAAAAGTTCAAAATGCAAAATGTAATTCAGTGAAATACAACAGCCCCTCTAAAATATTCTACAATTAACCAAAGGGAAACCAGAAACAGACTTAACAATTCTATACACCTTTGAGGGTTTTATCTTCAGGATCTTCCTTATGTTGTATTTGTTTGGTCTTACTCTCTGACAGGGTGTATTTGAAGGGGCCAAGTTTCTCAGTGCTATCTTTTGGTGAATCTAATGTAATTATGAAGTTTGGAATCAATTTCTCTTGGGCAGAAGTAGTGTCAGCAAGATACAGGGACAATTCCTTCTCATTTGCATTGCTTCCAGGAGGAAGTGGCTTGTAAAATACCAAAATTTGGGACTATAGGGAGATTCTAGGGGGTGTCTGGGTAGCTTGGTTAAGCATGAGGGTCGTGAGTTCAAGCCCCAATTTGGGCCCCGCGCTGGGCATGGAACCTACTTTAAACAAGGGGGGGAGTAGATTCTAATTTGAGGAACATTTTTCTAATAACTGTCTTGCTGATAGGCTGTTTCCCTGTTTGGATTTGTGGGCCACTGGTAATATTCCTGGCAAACTTGTCTGAAACTGTATGTCCCCATTCCTGTCTTTCTCACCAGAAGGCTTAGAAGGAGTCTCTTCTTAGGCAGACTTCTAGAGCTATTTGCTGACTTCAGTTGCAATTGAATTTTGAGTGCCTGACAGGTTTTAAGTGCCCATGGATTATTGGTTGTACAGTTACTTTCCATCTGGAGGGATGAGGTTTGGGTCTTTGACTCAAAGGCTGGTACATAATTTTGTCAATTGTACGTGTATCTGATTTCCTGTCATATTTTGTTGATACTTAATCCTTTCAAATAATGTACTTTCTAAAAGTGTACTGTGAGAAATTTGGATAATTTCTTTGAAGCACAAAGTCACAGCTATCTCCAGGGCTACTCTAGGTGTCATCCTTCCTGTGATGAAGCAGTTTGGGACCAGAACTTGCACAGGCCCAGATGCTCCAGCATTTGAGCACGGCCTTGCAGCAAAAAGACAGGAACTATGGTGGCACTATTTGTCTCAGTCTGACAAGTAGGAAACCCAGGTTTCTGTGCTGGCATCAGATTTCCTTCAGTTTTCTCTCTCCTTGATGAAGATGGACTCAAGAGGTTGGAAAACGTTTTGGTTTGGTACAAAGGGTTGTTTCAGATGGTCTCTCCTTTTCAAGAATGTTCTGTTGAATTCAGTGTGAGCAGCTTGCTGTTTCTTGGTAGTGGGCCTATCCTGTTTTGTGGCTGTGATCTCATTAGTCTTTTGGATTGGCAAATGAAGAGTTGAAAAGTTCTAAAACCTGGTAAAAGAAAAAATTCGGTTTAAGGACATCTCAAACGTCATGGGCTCCAAAGGAGGACATTAAAATCTTTTTGTTTTCAAAAGCTTGACAGGTTTTCTAATTTTTAGTTGTTTATACACACAGTAAGTAGAGACCATGCCCGTTCAGAGTTCTACCTTGACTTCTGGGGGTTACTTTGTCATGGTGAAAGAGTTGCACTGATCAGCATCTCCTCAAAGTATAGTTTCCCAGGAAGATGTTTTATGAGCACATCAGATGGACACAGCTTTCAACCATGGGTAATCATTAAGCAAGAGCTCTTTATGCTGTGTTTTGAATCGGATTAAGTTGTCACAGTCCCTACATTTTGGTTGCAGTTTTTAACTTCTGTAGCCTTTGGGTTTGTGTTGCCTTAGACATAAAGACTTTTGTAAATGCCCCAGGGCAAATTGGAATGCTGGGTATCAAATCATCTAAGCTAGTTTCCGAAGGAGAAGATGCCTTTCTTGCACCTGTGTTCTCCATGCATCTTGGTTCCAGTTGATAGTGTTATGGAAACCTCTGGACTTGAATTTGAGGAACCAAGACCTGAATTGGTGGAATTCTTGACTTTGGTTTTCAGCTTTCCTTCATCTTCTGTGTCACTGCACATCGTGCTTTGAGTGCTGGCAGGCCATGAGTGTGAGAAGGTAGCTGTCCTACAGCTAGAGTGACCACACAGCCACATAATCTTTGTCCTCATTCCCCCTCCCGCCACCCAGAACGGTAAGGGGGTCATCTAGTGTGTGAACAGAGCTACTTGTAGCTCTCTGAGACTCTTCCATGTCTCATGAGTGCTACTTAGTAGTTTTTGTTTGTTTGTTTAGTAGTAGTTTTGTTTAAAGGCTGATCAACCTCATCCTCTTTGGATGAGATTTTTAACCTGTGTAACCACTATATGTGACCATCATGGGGTTCTAGATTTGTCGTTGAAAAAGTGGTAGGTCCTTGGGGCCAAAGAATTGTTGGAGTCACGATACTACTAGAGTGCAGAAGTTGGAAAAACAGAGGAGGCCAGAGAAAGGTATGTTTAAGGTCATACTAATGGAAAGTTGCCCTTGGACATATCTGCGGTGCAGCCATGGGTGGGAGTGGCCACGGGAGGGTAACAGACAAAAGCATTGAAGGCTGGAAGGCCAAGGAACTGAGGCTAGGGCATGGCAGGGCCATCTGTGTTAGGACAGGCCTAGTTTTAGAGTGTCTGTAGGAGCCCTCCTTCAGTCTTCAGGGAGAGAAGGGAAGTGAGCCAGGGAGGGCGTGGCACCGATGCTTGCCACTTGGAGGGGAAGTGAGCAGTGTCTGATGACATGAAACTAAGGGTGGCAGGTCGAGCAGTGCCCCCAGGAGAGCCAGAGTTTAAATGCAGTAAGTAAAAGGGAACCCTCAGAGGAGATGCTGAGGACACAAGGCTCTTGGTGTCTGACAACGAGTTCTGAAAGGCCCCGTGGGAGTGTTTCAGGACTTAGAAAGGGAAGGGATCTATTTGAGCTCAGGTGCAGGCCAAGCCTTGGTGGTGTTGGCGGCTTCAGGTTCTCAGAACCTGATGCCATGAAGTAGACAGATGCGGCGACCTTTGTGGAGATAGTAGTGGGGCCCACCTCACAGAGTTCCTGTGAAGGATGCTGAGGAGAGCTTGGTGAGGGGTGGATCAGGCCTTCAATGCCTAGACCCATTGCTCAGTCACTGAAAGTGGAACAGCCAGACACGTGGGCGCTCCTGTTGTGGAGTAGGAAGAAGCGCAACACAGCCACCTGTGAAGTATCTTGCCTCCTACAGAAGCCACTGAGCCTGAATCCAGGTAGTCTCCAGATGTGGTCAGCGGTTATAGGAAATACACAGCACACAGGGGCTGGATTAACTGAGGCTGGGAGGAATCAGTCATCCAAATCCAGAGTCAGAATATCTGTCAGGGAAAAAGGAAGAAGAACTGTTGCAAAAAGTGAAAGAAATCTAAGAGGCATGCATGCCAATGCTGGGGACGTCGTTTGGATCCTGATTAGACCAAATCAATTGTAAGAAGATGGGCTTTTTTTGTTTGTTTGTTAGGCAAACAGAATAAATTTAAAATGGAGTAGGTATTCGATGATGATAGGAAGGAATTGTAATTTTATTGGATATGAGGGTGGTATTGTTCCATTTTAAAAATTGTGCTCTGTGTGGACTGAAGACTTTATGGGTCAGACAAATAGGATGTCTGGGATTGCTTGAAAATACTCCATCTTTATCCCCATCCCTGCAGTAGACAAGACAAGATCAGAACATTAGTGAGTGCTAAAGCTGAGAGTAATGGGTGTATAGGATTCATTGTGTTACTCTATTTCTATGTATAAAAGTTTCCATAAAAGTGTTTTTTAAGATGATTTAAAGCATATTAAAAACAGGGCTTGTCACTTAGTGTCTATATACTTGTCTTATTATTTTTAAGTAACTGTTTTTGCCTGAGCATCAAGGTTTAACCATGTGGGCCAAATAAAGTCGGTATAGGCAGAATCGTGATGCCTACTGGTCCTGGACTCGCTTGGTGTCACTTGAAATGAACTTTTGGGTCTGAAATTCAGATGCCACTAGTAGGGTGCAGTTGGAGAACCTGTATAAAGAACAAAGGCTGATGGAACCTTTAGTTCTGCTGAACCTGATCCTTGTTTTAAAATATGATGCCACCTTCTGAGTGCCCTGTCCTAACCACTGTTTGGCATGGCTGTCTGCCCACTTCCCTGAGGCCCCTACATTCTTTATTACCTTTGCACTATTTTTCTAGAGCTCTTCTAACTCACTTACTTGGATATTGAATTTACTTCTGTATATCACGTGTCTTCGCTCACTTCCAAAACTCTGATTAGAATGTAAGCTTCATAAGGGCAAGGATTTTTACCTTTGTTCAGTTTTGTATCCCAGCACCTAGAATGCTGTCTGAAACATAGTAAATGCTCCATAAATATTTAAGTGAATGATAGGTTGTGTTCCTTAAACAAAAATGAGGGTATTACATCAATTGGATGCACCCCTCATGTTCATAACAATGAAAAGTAGAAGTTGATGTGGACTTCTTTGTACCCTCTCTAGCCCTACCCTGACCAGCGGTGTCCACTTTAAAGTGGCTGACCCGAGCTTTGTCTGTAGGCTATAGCACTGCCCCTGTGGCACTCAAGTCAGTGGAACTGATGGGTTTTTGTTTTTAATATTTATTTGAGAGAGAACATGTGTGCATGAGAGCAGGGGAGTGGCGGGGGTGTCGGGTGGGGGGAGAATCCCAAGCCTGTTCCTGCACTGTTAGCACAGAGCCAACGCTGGGGCTTATTCTCACGGTTCATGGGATCATGACCTGAACTGAAATCAAGAGTTGGACGCTTAACCGACTGAGCCACCCAGGCGTCCCTGGAACTCATGGGTTTTAAACCAGATTGATATTTTGACTTTGACCATGTGACACCATTTGAGCATTATCCAAAGTGCTCAGCCAAAATTGGATTGACTGATGAATTCTTCAATCACCACAATGTGTAACAATGGGAATCTTTGAAACCAACGTTTGTGTTTACACATTTTATCATCTTTTCTAAAATATAGACTGAATAGACAAAGTTTTTAAGATAAATTTATTTTAAAAGATGGTTCTGACTTGAGGGGTACCTTGGTGGCTTAGTCACTTAAGTGTCCAACTCTTTTTTTTTTTTTTTTTTTTTTTAGTTTGTATCCAAGTTAGCATATAGTACAATAATGATTTCAGGAGTAGATTCCAGTGGTTCATCCCCTATGTATAACACCCAGTGCTCATCCCAACAGGTGTCTTCCTTAATGCCCCTTACTCATATAGCCCAACCCCCCTGCCCACAACTCCTCCAGCAACCCTCTGTTTGTTGTCTGTATTTGAGTCTCTGATGTTTTGTCCCCCTCCCTGTCTTTATATTATTTTTGCTTCCCTTCCCTTATGTTCATCTGTTTTGTATCTTGAATTCTACATATGAGTGAAATCATGTTATATTTGTCTTTCTCTAATTTTGCTTACATAATACACTCTAGTTCCAAGAAAGTGGTCCCGGTTCATTTTTCTGCATGTTGCTGTCCAGTTGTCCCAACACCACTTGCTGAAGACACTGTGTTTATTCCACTGGATATTCTTTCCTGCTTTGTTGAAGATTAGTTGGCCATACATTTGTGGGCCCATTTCTGGGTTCTCTATTTTGTTCCATTGTTCTAAGTATCTGTTTTTGTGCCAGTACCATACTGTCCTGGTGATTTTTGTAACACATCTTGAAGTCTAGGATTGTGATGCCTCCAGCTTTGGTTTTCTTTTTCAAGATTGCTTTGGCTATTTGGGGTCTTTTCTGGTTCCATACACATTTTGGGATTGTTTGTTTTAGCTCTGTGAAGAATGCTGGTGTTATTTTGATATATTGCATTGAATATGTAGATTGCTTTGGGTAGGATCAACATTTTAACAATATTTATTCTTACAATCCATGAGCATGGAATATTTTTCCACTTTTTTGTGTCTTCAGTTTTTTCATGAGCTTACTAAAGTTTTCAGCATATAGATTTTTCACTTCTTTGGTTAGGTTTATTCCTAGGTATTTTATGGTTTTTGGTGCAATTGTAAATGGGATTGATTCCTTGATTTCTCTTTCTGTTGTTTCATTATCAGTGTATAGAAATGCAACAGATTTCTGTGCATTGATTTTATATCCTGAGAATTTGTTGAATTCATGGATCAATTCTAGCAGTCCATATAGAGTATCATGTCATCTGCAAAGAGTGAATGTTTGACTTCCTCCTTGCTGATTTGGATGGCTATTATTCTCTTGTGTTGTCTGATTGCTGAGGCTAGGACTTCCAATACTGTGTTTAATAACAGTGGTGAGAGTGGCTATCCCTGTCACGTTCCTGACCTTAGGGGGAAAGCTCTCAGTTTTTCCCCGTTGAGGATATTAGTGGTGGGTCTTTCATACGTGGCTTTTGTGGTCTTGAGGTATGATCCTTCTATCCCTACTTTCTTGAGAGTTTTTATCAAGAAAGGATGCTGTATTTTGTCACATGCTTTCTCTCCATCTTTTTAGAGGATCATGTGGTTCTTGTCCTTCCTTTTATTGATGTGATGTATCACATTGATTGTTTTGTGGATATTTAACCAGCCCTGCATCCGAGGTATGGATCCCACTTGGTCGTGGTGAATAATTCTTTTAATGTATTGTTGGATTGGTTGGCTAGTGTCTTGTTGGGGATTTTTGCATCCATGTTCATCAGGGAAATTGGTCTGTAGTTCTCCTTTTTAGTGGGGTCTTTGTCTGGTTTTGGAATCAAGATAATGCTGGCTTCATAGAATGGGTTTGGCAGTTTTCCCTCCATTTCTGTTTTTTGGAACAGCTTCAAAAGAATGTTCTTTAAATGTTCTTTAAATGTTTGGTAGAATTCCCCTGGAAAGCCATCCAGTCCTGGACTCTTCTTTTTTGGGAGATTTTTGATTACTAATACAAATTTCTTTACTGGTTATGGGTCTGTTCAAATTTTCTGTTTCTTCTTATTTCAGTTTTGGTAGTTTATATGTTTCTAGCAATTGTCCATTTCTTCCAGTTTGCCCAACTTATTGGCATATAATTGCTCGTTTTATTCTCTTATTATTGTTTGTATTTCTGCGGTGTTGGTTGTGATCTCTCCTCTTTCATTCTTCATTGTATTTATTTGGGTCCCTTCCTTTTTCTTTTTGATCAAACTGGCTAGTGGTTTATCAATTTTGTTAATTCTTTCCAAGAACCAGCTCCTGGTTTCATTGATCTGTTCTACTGGTTTTTTGATTTTGATAGCATTGATTTCTGCTCTAATCTTTATTATTTCCCATCTTCAGCTGGTTTGGGGTTTTATTTGCTGGTTTTTTCCCCAGCTCTTTAAGGTGTGAGATTAGGTTGTATATCTGAGACCTTTTTTCCTTCTTAATGAAGGCCTGGATTGCTCTATACTTCCTTCTTATGACTGCCTTCTGTGTCCCAGAGTTTTTGGGCTGTGGTGTTAACATTTTCATTGACTTCCATATACTTTTTAATTTCCCCTTTAACTTCTTGGTTAGCCCATTCATTGGCTAGGATGTTCTTTAGTCTCCAAGTATATGTTGTCTTTCCAAATTTTTTCTTGTGGTTGATTTCGAGTTTCATAATGTTGTCATCTGAAAACGTGCATGGTATGATCTTAATCTTTTTGTACTTGTTGAGGGCTGATTTGTGTCCCAGTATGTGTTCTGTTCTGGAGGATGTTCCATGTATACTCGAGAAGAATGTGTATTCTGCTACTTTAGGATGAAATGTTCTGAATATATTGGTTAAGTCCATCCTGTCCAATGTGTGATTGAAAGCCATTGTTTTCTTGTTGATTTTCTGCTTAGATGATCTATTGCTGTAAGTGGGGTGTTGAAGTCCCTTACTGTTATGGTATTGTTGTCAATGAGTTTCTTTATATTTGTGATTAATTGATTTATATATTTGGGTACTCTCACATTGGGGGCATAAATGTTTACAATTGTTAGGTCTTCTTGCTGGATAGACCCCTTAATTATGATATAATGCCCTTCTTCAGCTCTTGTTATAGTCTTTATTTTAAAATCTAGATTGTGTGATATAAGTATGGCTACTCCAGCTTTCTTTCGACCAGTAGCATGATAGATGGTTCTCCATACCCTTACTTTCAATCTGAAGGTGTCTTTAGGTCTAAAATGGGTCTCTTATAAACAGCATATAGATGGATCTTGTTTCTTATTCATTCTTTTACCCTTTGTCTTTTGATTGGAATGTTTAGTCCATTGACATTTAGAGTGAATACTGAAAGATGATGAATTTACTGCCATTGTGTTGCCTGTAGTGTTGGAGTTTCTGGTCGTGTTGTCTGGTCCTTTCTAGTCTTTATTGCTTTTGGTCTTTTTTGTTTTGTTTTGTCTTTTCTCCCCTCAGAGAGTCCCCCTTAAAATTTTTTGCAGGGCTAGTTTAGTGGTCATGAAGTCCTTTAGTTTTTGTTTGGGAAACTCTTTATCTCTTCTTCTATTTTGAATGACAGCTTTGCTGGGTAAAGAACTCTTGGCTGCAAATCTTTCTGATTCAGCACATTGAATATATCCTGCCACTCCTTTCTGGCCTGCCAAGTTTCTGTGGTTAGGTCTGCTGCAAACCTGATCTGTCTTCCCTTGTAGGTTAAGGACTTTTTTTTCCCCTTGCTGCTTTCATGATTCTTTACTTGTCTGTGTATTTTGTGAATTTGACTATGATATGCCTTGTCAGTGGTCAGTTTTTGTTGAATCTAATGGGAGTTCTCTGTGCTTCCTGGATTTTGATGTGTGTGTCTTTCCCCAGATTAGGAAAGTTTTCTGCTCTGGTTTGCTTACATAAACCTTCTACCCCTGTTTCTCTCTCTTCATCTTAAGTTTGTCCTCTGTGTTGCTGATTCACTGCTCTGCTTCATCCATCCTTGCAGCCATGGCAGCCATTCAAGATTGCATCTCAGTTATAGCATTTTTAATTTCATCCTGACTCGATTTTACTTCTTTTATCTCTGCAGGAAGGGATTCTATACTTTTTTCAACACAGCTAGTATTCTTAATATCGTGATTCTAAATTCTTGTTCAGACATCTTGCTTGTATCTGTGTTGATTTAGTCCCTGGTTATCATTTCTTCCTGTTCTTTCTTTTGGGGTGAATTCCTTCGTTTTATCATTTTGGAGGAAGAAAAAGAATTAATAAAATAAAATAAAAATTAAAAACTACACAAAACAATCAAGCAAAGGATGCTACCGCCTGTGTGTTTTGGTCTGGTTGTTGAAAGAAACTTGGTAGAATAGAGAAAAAAGGGAAAGAAAAGAAAAAGTAGGAAAATGTTTGAAATTTAAAAAAATACAATAAAATAGAATAAAATGAAATGATGAAAGCAAAATAGAATTAAAAATTTTACAAACAAATAAATTTAGTATAAAAAATTAAATAAAAATCTTTTTATAAAACGGAAAATAGGGGCACCTGGGTGGCTTAGTTGGTTGAGTGTCTGGCTTCGGCTCAGGTCATGATCTCACGGTTTGTGAGTTTGAGCCCCGTGTCGGGCTCTGTGCTGACAGCTTGGAGCCTGGAGCCTGTTTTGGATTCTGTGTCTCCCTCTTTCTCTGCCCCTCCCCCGCTCGTGCTCTGTCTGTCTGTCTCTCTCTCTCAAAAGTAAATAAACGTTTAAAAAAAATGGAAAATAAAAATAAGTTTCTCTTTATGTATTCACAAATAAGAAACGAAAAGAAAAAGACAAAAAATTGAATAGATGGACCAGTGAACAGAATGAAATACAATTGAAATTACATCCAGTTTCCCCTAGAAGTCAAACTATGAAGTACTTTATAGTTCATAAACTAAGCAGGCGGAGAGACTTGTGTTCCTCTAGAGCACGGTTGGCACAGCTGGACAGAGCTTGATGTAACGGCTCCATTCTCTGCTAGATGTTGCTGCTTAGTTTACTGGGTTGAATTGCTGTGACGCATGTACGCTTGTAGGTGCATGCGCAAGAGGGGTGAAAATGTCATCACCCGGCTACCTAGTCTCTAGTATCAGAACTCTGTGCTCTCCCCAACCGGCAATCAAGTACCTCTCCTTTGTCTCTAGCTTCCATCCACTTCCCACTTCTACACTGTCTGTGACCAACTTATCAGCCTGCCAGGTGGCACCTCCCTCTTGAGTATTATCTCAGATGGGTCTGTGTTTCTAAACCCTTCACTTCTGAGGGCCCTGCAGCTTTGACCTACTCTGACCCTCTGGGGGAGGGTCTCGTTGAGCAACGGCTGGGTGCCGGCCCGCCCTGAGGAATGTTCGTGCAACTGTGCTGCTACAGATGCCCAGAGACTGTGGCTGGGTGCCAGCCCACCCCAGAAGAAGTTCGAGGGATCTTGTAGCAGCAGCATTTCAGGGATTATGGTAAATCACAACACACATCTGGTGTCAATCTTCCCCCTTAACGTCCTTGTACCAACACCAGCAAACATGGCACTTTTCTGGGGCCCACTGGAACCTTTGCCTATGGGATGGCTGCACAGCCTCTACTAAATGTCCTCTCAGCAGGGGAATTGCCTCTCCCTGTATGGCCTGAGGAACCCTCAGACCTCACTATCTGCTCCTGGGGATTCACCCTTCCCACTAGGACTCCGCCAGGTATTGAGCTGCAGAGTTTCAGACTCTGTGCTGCCCTGTTTATAGAGTCCTAATGGTATTTAAACCCTCTCCTTTCTCCTTTTCTTGTTTAGTCCCTTATGGGTGTTTCCATTCTTTCTCTCTCTCTCCAGCTGCTTTGGGGGGCAGTGCTTTTTCAGTACTCTCCCCTCTGTGTCTGTCCTTTCTCTGCAAGCAAAAATAGCTCCCTACCCTCCATGGCTTCTCTCTCCCCCAGTTCACCTCTCTGTGCCACCTACCTGCCAAATTCTGTGGTTCAGGTTGTGCAGATTGTTGTGTTAATCCTCAGATCAGTTTTCTAGGTGTGCAAGATGGTTTGGTGTTGATCTAGCTACATTTTAGGGATGAGAGAAACAGAAAACTTCCATGCTGCTCTGCCATCTGGGCCCCTCCTCTTAAACATCTAGTTCTTGATCTCAGCTCAGTTTTGTTTTTTTTTTTTAATTTTTAAAAAAAATGTTTATTTTTGAGACAGAGAGAGACAGAGCATGAGCAGGGGAGGGGCAGAGAGAGAGACACACACACAATCTGAAGCAGGCTCCAGGCTCTGAGCTGTCAGCATAGAGCCTGATGCAGGGCTCAAACCCACAAACTGCGAGATCATGACCTGAGCCGAAAGTCGGATGCTCAACCGAGCCACCCAGGTGCGCCCTGCATGTCTTGATCACAGGGTCATGGGTTCAAGCCCTGTTGGGCATGGAACCTAAATAAATTAATTAAATAAATAAATAGAGGATGGTTCTGAGTTTAAACAAGACCTCTGCTCACTTGAGAAGCTCAGAAACTACCACAGTGAGGCACCATCCTGATCAGTTCCCTCAACAGGGCATAAAAGAATACCCCATCCCCAGGAGATTGGCATGATTGTTGACTACATATTTGGTCTTGCCTAACCTGGTTTTTCATTAAATGGTACCAACATTGGCAGTCATGTTGGGAGCTTGTCTCCTGCTCCCCCAGCATGTAAACACTGTCAAACTTTGCTTGAGGGGCTAAAGGAGCCACTAGCCCAATCTCTCTCTTGGCTGGAGGAGTGGGTAAGCCACTTTCCTCTGGGGGGAGATTTTTCATCTGTGGATTGAGGGAGTCAGACCAGGTAGTCTTAGATTTTCTTCTTTACAATTCCATTATTTTTAAAAAGTGTAGCACATCAGTGATTTTAAAAAGACCAAGGGACCAGGCTAGAATTACATCTCTTAAAAGAGTTTGTTTATTCAAGGTACAATAAATGGGTTTAAGGTGCCAGTTACCATTCAAGGCAGATTTGCTTTTTATATGAATCATAATCTCAAGGCAACTTTTTCTTACTGTGTGCCATTTTAATTTTGTGTTCATTGTCCTTGTAATAATGTTTGCTCCTCTAGAGGGAGGTGTGCTCTTGAGTTCTGATTATCAACATGTCCTACAAGCTGTATCAATGGCCATTTAGGCTGCTGATCGCCAGAACTTTTAGACTCTGCTACACTGGTCAAGTTCATCTCTACGCTCCCCTTAGAAAAGGATTAAATGAATGGATCCTGTTGGCAGATGCATGTTTGGTGGCAGATCTTTGAACTAATCCTCTTAAAGAACTCCTGGAGAAATAACTCAATAACATTTTTCCAGAAGTTGTAGTTCATTTAATCAGGAGCTGTTTTACTTGAAAACAGCACACATACTTCAAGAAAAGAGTAACAGTCACACAGAAACAGATGTTTGAAGAGCCTTAGATTGGGACTCTGACATGCTGTTAACTTGCTGAGACTCACTTTCTCTTTCTAGGCCTCAATTTCTTCTAGAAAGTGAAAGTGTTTGAGTGATGAGGTCTCAGAATTCTAGAGCTGCCATCAGGTGGTAACCACAGGCCACGTGTGACTGCTGAGCCCTTGCCATGTGGCTGGGCTGGATCGTTAAAGTGCAAAATACACACTGGATTCTGAAAACTTAATATGAAAAAAAGAATGTCAAGTAACTTAGTCACTTTTTAATATTGATTCTATGTTGCAATGATAATATTTTGCATGCGGTAGCTCCCTCTTACCGGTGGTTCCAGTTACCTGTGGTCAACCGTGGTCCAGAAGCAGATGATCCTCTTTCTGATATATCCTCAGAAGGTCAACAGCAGCCTAGCACTAAGTCACAGTGCCTACATCATTCACCTTGCTTCATCTCCTCACATGACATTTTATCATCAAATATCCCAAGAAGGGTGAGTATAGTACAGTAAGATATTTTGAGAGAGACCACATTCACATAACTTATGTCACAGTACGTTATCATTATTCTACATTATTAGTTTTTGTCAATCTTACTGTGTCTAATTTATAAATTAAACTATCCTATGTGTGTATGTGCAGGAAAAAATTATATATACAGGGTTTGGTAGTATCTGTGGCTTCAGGCATCCACTAGGGGTCTTGGAATATATTCCCCTAGATAAGGGGTAGGGGCACTACATTATATTGGAAAATATATTAAATATATTTTAATAATTTAATAAATATATTAAACATATAAGTATAAAGAAAATATATTAAAATTAATTGCACCTATTTTTTGTGGGGTAGACAATTCTAAATTTTGTATATGAATATGTTTTTAAAATTTCATATTCAGGAATATTTATTACTTCTGAAGGTAAAATTGCCATTCCATTTGGCTTAAATATAGATAATAGATAATATATACAAGAGAGAAAAATGGGGCTTCTTAAGAATAAATTAGTGGGGCGCCTGGGTGGCGCAGTCAGTTAAGCGTCCGACTTCAGCCAGGTCACGATCTCGCGGTCCGTGAGTTCGAGCCCCGCGTCAGGCTCTGGGCTGATGGCTCAGAGCCTGGAACCTGTTTCTGATTCTGTGTCTCCCTCTCTCTCTGACCCTCCCCCGTTCATGCTCTGTCTCTCTCTGTCCCAAAAATAAATAAACGTTGAAAAAAAAAAATTAAAAAAAAAAAAAAATAAAATAAAATAAGAATAAATTAGTATAAGGAGGCATTAAATACTTGTTTCTTTCTTTTTTTCTTAATGTTTATTTTATTTATTTATTTTTTCAACGTTTATTTATTTTTGGGACAGAGAGAGACAGAGCATGAATGGGGGAGGGGCAGAGAGAGAGGGAGACACAGAATCGGAAACAGGCTCCAGGCTCTGAGCCATCAGCCCAGAGCCTGATGCAGGGCTCGAACTCACGGACCGCGAGATCGTGACCTGGCTGAAGTCGGACGCTTAACCAACTGCGCCACCCAGGCGCCCCTAACGTTTATTTTTGAGAGAGTGTGTGTGTGCACGTGCTGGAGATAAGCAGAGAGAGAGGGAGAGAGACAGAATCCCAAGCAGGCTCTGTACTCTGCAGGCGCAGAGCCTGATGCGGGGCTCGATCCCACAAACCATGAGATCATGACCTGAGCCGAAATCAAGAGTTGGACGCCTAACTGACTGAGCCACCCAGGTGCCCCAATACTTGTTTTTTCTAACAGTATTTTGTTAGCTTGTTAGTTTACTCCTCAAACTTTTCTACTGAAGGTACTCACTGGGACAGAAAAGCATGGCCCCACACTGCATTCCACTCTATTTCCAGGCATGACATTTCTTTCAAATCTCTTGTTTTAGCTTAAAAAAAAAAAAAAATCCATGTGAATTTTGTTTTCTAGTTAATAATAAATTCCTGCTAAAAACTTTTTTGGGAAGTTTTAAATGACCACCAAGTAATATTAATATTCCAGGCAGTCATGCCCATGTTTAATCTGAGGTTCCCTTGTGGACCATCATAATTGTTTTTGTTTTTTAACTTTTTTTAAAGTTTATTTCTGAGAGACAGTGTGTGTGAGAGCTGGAGAGGGGCAGAGAGGGAGACAGGATCCAAAGCAGGCTCTGCACTGTCAACGCAGAGCCTGATGCAGGACTCAAACTCACCAACCATGAGATCATGACCTGAGCCAAAGTCAGATGCTTAACTGACTGAGCCACCCAGATGCCTCCATCATAATTGTGTTTTAAAGTCTGTTGCTGGTGAGGACAGTGTGGCAGGATATTTGCTTGAAAATTGTAAGATAATAGTATCCATTATACTGCAGTGAGGATTAATGTAGTAAGTCACATAGTTCAAAATAAATGTTTATTAAAAAAAAATAATAAGTATTGGTCACTTTTCTCCTTTGGTTTCTAAAAGGTGCCATTCCATTTAAAATGAAGGATAGAGGGTAAGGATTTTTTTTTTTTTTTTTTTTTTTTAATTTTTTTTTCAACGTTTATTTATTTTTGGGACAGAGAGAGACAGAGCATGAACAGGCAAGGGGCAGAGAGAGAGGGAGACACAGAATCGGAAACAGGCTCCAGGCTCTGAGCCATCAGCCCAGAGCCTGACGCGGGGCTCCAACTCCCGGACCGCGAGATCGTGACCTGGCTGAAGTCGGACGCTTAACCGACTGCGCCACCCAGGCGCCCCGGGTAAGGATTTTTCTTAGAAAATGTGAACTATACTAGGGGAGCATACATGAAGTTCTAAAAGACTGCCGCAGTGTGTGTAGGATAGCCACTTCATGTATAGTATTGTCAACACTTATGCAGGTGTTGGTAGATGGCCACATGCTGTAACTGAAAAGGTCCCACGTTTAAATTAAGAAACTGAACTCTCGTCCAGGATCTGATATTCCTTCTTATTTTATTTATACCCCATCTACGAAGAATTTTTAAATGGTTTCAGTAAGCAGCACATTGCAATACTGTCAATAAAAAGAGCAAAGCCATTCGGAGGAAGGGAGAAGTTATTATAGCAAAAACCTATGGGCAGATATATATATATACATACACTTGTTGCCTGGCTGAATTTCCTGAGCTGTTGGGCAGAGGATCAGTGAGCTTGGGGAAGCCATTTGACATAAGCCCTTTTCTCCTCAGCTCCAGAATGAGGAGGCTAGACCAGGAGGTTGCTAAGGTCTCTTCCATCCCTAAGTACAGGACTTACAAGTCAGACAAATTCTGACTGGTTCTAATTCCACCTCCAGTGTTCACTATCGGGATCAACATGGGCAAACTGAACTTTCTGAACTTGTTCCTTCATTTGAAATGAGGATGGTATGGAAATCAAATGTCAGTGAAAGTTCAATGCTTGACAAGTAGGAAATAATCAATGCCGGTTTCCCCTCAGAATTCTAGGAAATTTGAATGCAAGTTTACTTGCAGCGCCACATTACTGCTCTGTCACCCTCTTCCAAAATGAATGTTTTATTTTATAAACAGGATAATTTGGAACTTCAAAACCAAGAACTCCAGAGCAAGGGGTCATGGAGTCCATGGCACAGCCCTTGACATATGGGGGGATCACTGACCAACCAACCATCTTCTGGGAATAAATTAAAAAAAAAAATTTTTTTTTTAATGTCTTATTTTTGAGACAGAGAGAGACAGAGCATGAGCAGGGGAGGGGCAGATAGAGAGGGAGACACAGAATCCGAACCAGACTCCAGGCTCCGAGCTGCCAGCTCAGAGCCCAACGTGGGGCTCGAACCCACGAACCGCGAGATCATGACCTGAGCTGAAGTCGAACGCTTAACTGACTGAGCCACCCAGGCGCCCCTGGAAATAAGTTTTTAAGAGCAGATGAGGCATTTTATTTCAAGACATATTCACCCCAAATTGTAAAAGGCTAATTTCTGTTGAGCAGACCTGAATGAGGTAGAGGGCAGTGGGATGCCCAAAGGGGTGTGGTGGGAAGTGAGGAGTCTGCAGAACGGGGAGGGTGGAGAAGTCCAAAAGTCAAACTACTGACTTCACAGTTTTACCTGGGGCCGGCCCTGCCCTCACTTAAAACAGCGGGAGGAGTCGGTTAGCTCTCAGGACCTGCTCATCCTGTTGGGAAACCTCTCCCTATGTGGGGCATGGGATCTCAGTGTGCTGCTCCCGGGTCAAGGTGGAGCTGTTTCAGGGAGCTTGCACCCACACCTAGCACCTGACTCGGAGAAGCTGGCCTTCCCAGTTAGGTGAAGGAGTGTGCGCTCATCCCATAGGGTGGGCTGTGGGGCTGAGGCTGTGAATCACTGAGCAATGGATGTCACTCCACCTCGGGACCCCAGAGTTCCTCTGGGCAGGCAGGCCAGGTTTTAATTAGGATTCTCCGGTAGAGACATGGGTTGGGTTCTTTTGGCTGTCTTTTGGTTTTGCTTTTTGGCTGTTTGTTTTAGGTCATGGCTATGTTCTGGCACATGTAATTGCTCAGCTCAGTGGAAGGGAAGAAAGCCAGTAGCTCTCCCTTTTGTTGGAAAGCTCGCTTTTGGTTAAGATTTCACCTTCCACCCTGAACTAGTTTCACTGTTTCTTCTCCAGTTTACGAATGAGTACACATTATGTTCGCTGCTTTTAGCCTGTGCCTGCCAGGGCAGAAAGTGTCCTCACCAAAAAGGCAGTGAGCAGTCCTGAGCATTAGCTGGATTCACCATCCCAGCAGCTCTCAGAGATCCTTTAGACCTTGGGGAGTGGATCTGAGTCCCTGGGATAGGCCACTGTGGGCTTAAATGCTCCTGCCTCTGGAGTCAGGGGGTGGGCAATGAAGATCGGATTCTCTGGGGACAGCTCTTCAGAGTGAATCCAAGTTCCTAAAGGTGTCACAAAGGTGGAAATCTAGCTCTCTGACTAGACCAGCTTGCTGCAGACAAGGCAGTCCTGGAGAAAAAAGGGAAAAAAATCCTTCAACCATCTTAACAAAGGGAGAACATTTTTGTAACAAAGAAAGAACAAGCCCTGACAAGAAGGCAAGTGCAGAAAAGATCTCTGAATGGCTGTATTTCGGGTTTGAGATTTCAGCAGCTTCTAATCTTCAAGCCCAAGGGAGTCCTGGCCCAGCCCTGGTGGACTCTCTCTGGTCCAGCCACCTCCCCTGGGCCCTCATGATGGGTGACGTGCCAGCCGGTATCAGCAGCCCAGTGAGTGCAGGAGTCTGTTTTCCACAACCATGTGTTTTGAGATGGGGGGGGGGGGGGGGGCGCGGAGTGGAGAATCAGATGAACTAGGGGTGCTTTGGATACTGCCGTTGGAGGACGGGCGTGGGCACTGCCCAGGCGTGTGCCATGGTCACATGGAGGCAGCCCAGGCACCGCCCATGCACAGTGGAAACCCATGTGTTTGCAGACAACAAGGGCCAGTGAGGAGGGCGATTCCCAGTGCCTGTGAATTGGTGGTGCAGGATCCATCTGGTCTCCCAGCCAGTGCTTATGGACATTCAGACTGCAGACAGAGGCCAGCCCCACACAGCTTGGCTTGCCCCCTAAGTGGGTGGGGGTGGGTGAGGATCAGGCAGTCTTGGCTTTGGCAGTCTGGCCTCTCCAGCCACTCTTGGTGTTCCTGCTCCCCTCCATCAATCAGGTCATCTCCTTGAAGCTGGCAAGGAAGGTTCAGAGATCCAGGCACTTGAAGGAGCCTCAGGGCTCCTCCTGGCCATGGTTGTTGTCCCCAGCTTAGGGGAGGGCTCTCACAGAATCTATGCCCTGGATGTGGAAACGAGGTCCACTTTCTCATGGCCTGTTCTTGAAGGGATTTTATTTTATTTTAATCTTTTTTTCCCCCTAGGTTGGAGTATGGTTTATTTTTTATATTTTTATATAAATAAATACAAATTAAATAAATATAATTTATGGTCAAATTGGCTTACATACAACACCTGGTGCTCATCCCAACAAGTGCCCGCAATGATCATCACCCATTTTCCCCTCTCCCCCACTCCCCACTTTAATCTTTTTTTTAATGTTTATTGTTAGAGAGCACACAAGCAAGTGGGGGAGGGGCAGAGAGAAGGGGACAGAGGATCCCAAGCAGGGTCCAAGCTGACAGCAGAGAGACTGATGTGGGTCTCAAACCCTCACACTGGGAGATCACAACCTGAAGTCGGATGCTTAACCGACTGAGCCACCCAGGTGCCCGTTCTTGAAGGGATTTTAGATGCTCTCGGTCACAGTTCCAAGAAGTCCAGGGGAAAGCAGAAAGCTGTAGATGTGATTGCCAGCACTCTGCTCTAGTTCTGAGGGCAAAGTTGCAATGGTTTGACTGCCGACCCAGGGGAACAGCCAGGCTGCTCCAAGGTTGGTTCCCCAGATCCCTGACAAGCCTCTTAGCTGCCTGCGAGTCTGCTCTGGGTTTTGTGGTGTTGGGTTTTGTTTTGTTTTGTTTTGTTTAAGTAGAACAACAGAATGAAACGCTATCTGGAGGCTTCCTTGGGCTCTGGTTTATAGATCTTTCATATTGCATTCTTAGAGAGGCTTTGACCACATGAAATGTGCACTGAGGTCACAAGGGAGGTTTGAGAGCTCAGAGTCCATTTTGACTTGTATACCTTAGATTTATTTTCCAAATGCCCATTCCCCCACCAAAAATATAAAATAAAAACAAGCCCCCTGTGAATAAATAGCCAATGAGAATCAACAGTAGCCATATTATTCATGGAGTCTTTCTTTTTCTAATTTAAATATCATCGTAAGCTTACAGATGTTATGCTACTGGGGGATAGACAAGGGTTATACTTCAGCTCCTGCCCTTAATGTTACTGTTTCCTTATGGAATAAAACACACACGTGCATGTGTACTCCTACAGGGAACAATTGGGAAATAATGCAAGCCTTTTTAAGAGCCACATTGTGTGGTATAGGCAATATGCTATAGGCGTATGGAGTGAGGAGCAAACTGTACGGATTGGAGTGGTTGGGTATGGCTTGGAAATAGATCAAGGGATGGGTTAGTTTGGGGGTAGGAAGGTGAAAAGCTGAGCTACGTGGCAAAGAGCCATCCTAGAAAGGCTTGCTCTGATTGGCAGGAAAGAGTCCATTAGCATGCTTTGGGTTGCAAGTAACAGTAATCCCTGCCCCATGTGGTGTAAACAATAAAGACAAAATTGATTTTTTAACGTTATACCAGTTTCAGCATGGATTTTAATACTATAACGAGAATGGCCCCTGGCTGTGGTGATGGAGTAGGGTCCTGGAGGCCTCTGCTATGGCCAGTATTTACCCATTTTGCAGGGATAAGGGAAAGCCTAGCAAATTCTAGGGGAGGAATGAGGGGCTGGGGTGGTACTGAGACACTCAGGAGGCTCGGGACAATGCTATTAACAAAGCAGCACAGACGTATTCCAATATGCTGACAACAAATATGACAACAGGTGTGTACCTGCTGAAAAGAAGCCCTGAACAGGGCTAGTGCATTATCTTACACCCATGTTTAGAGGCAGGCCCATCCTGGCTGGATAACTTGGCAGTCCAAGGTCTTCATCCAGGACCCGGTTCTTTATGGTACTCTATCCTGCCATCACCAGAGCAATCGCATTCTCATGACAATATCCAGAGGTAGAAAAAAAGGACACCCCTCCCCGTTATTCTTTTTATCAGCTAAGAATACATCTATCAGAGGTCTCCTTGCATATTTTCATGCAAATTGCATTGCACTGCAAATGACTGGTCCAGGATGGCTAGGACTAATTGTGGTTCTCCCCTTGGGATTAGGGATGGGCCACTTCCCCTGAAGCACACGGCCACCACCCAGAGGAAGATGTATTACTGAGATGCACTTGGGGTTCTCTCAAGGGGAAAGAGGAAATGGCATTGGGTAGGCAGTCAACAGTGTGTGCCTAGCGAGGGCACATGAAGTAAGATGGAACCATGTTGGAAAAGGCCTTCTCTGAGTGGAGAAATGTTGACTTAATCAGTAAAGCCATTAGAGTAATGTTGGCGACCACTTAGTGAGCACTTACTGTGTATGCTGCTCAAAGACATCATATGCATCACCTCACTGAAGTCTCAGGAACTCCAGAAACAATGGACCTGAGTACCAGAGGGTTGTATACCCTGCACCCATCCCACAGGCAGACCGTGACAGTGCTGGAGCAACCAGCTAACGGAAGTGGTGATTCAGTGCAGCGTGGCACAGAATAGATTGGGAAGCAGAGGGGTCATGGCACGGAAACCAGTTAGGAAGTGTTGCAGACTATGAGTCTGGAGTTCTCTCTTGTCCAAGAGAGCAGACGCAGAATTGAATACAAGGGAGACTAATGTCCGGGAGGAGACCAAGAGGCCCAAACAGGGGGTTTCGTCTCTGTATTTATTGAGCTTTCAGTGTCTTACACATGTGGTGAATGTGAAGAAAACAATCAGATAGTAATCATTAACTTGTGTGTAAGAAGCAAAGGGTCTGGGGGGCAGGTGGAGTTTGTGATCAAAGGACAATAGTATATTGGTGCCAGATGGAAAGTAATTTCCTGCAGGTGGTATAACAAGTTACTTGTGATCCCATTATAATGTCTCGCTAGCTAACCTTGGGCGCTTTTGCCCTGTGGTGGCGGCTCTCCGCCCTAAGCTTTTTTTCCTACTTAATGTCTAAACTTTTTATAAAAGTATAAGGAATTCTTGAACCTATTTCCCCACAAGGAAGCTCTGGAAATGATGTGCAGACATGCTAAGGGTCTGAACCACTATGAAATGCCACTATTGTGTATATCTCTTTGACTTGTGCCGTCCAATAGTTGCCTCTAGGCTGCAGGTGACTATTTAAGTTTAAATTAAGTAAAATGAAATAAATAAAAATTAAGTTCTTCAGTGGGACTGGTCATACTTCAGTGTCCAATAGCCACATGTGGCTGGTGGCCACTGAATTGGCCAACACAGATGTAGAACATTTCCATCATTGCAGAAAGTTCTACCAAAGGGCATTGCCCTAGAGAAACTTGTGTTCCTGGAGCCATATATAAGAATGTTCCTGACCCATTGCTTGTAATGACCCTAAACTAGAAGCAGCTTCATGTCTTCCTGCAATAGAATGGGGAAAGTGGCTTACACATATGATGCAATATGACACTCATGAAAGTGAACAAAGAGATGGGGTTCCTGGGTGGCTCTGTTGGTTAGGCGTCTGAGTCTTGGTTTTGGCTCAGGTCATGATCTCATGGTTTGTGAGATTGAGCCCCGTGTCGGGCCTACACTGACAGCACAGAGCCGGCTTGGGATTCTCTCTCTTTCCCTCTTTCTCTGCCTCTCTCTGTGCTCTCTCTCAAAATAAATAAACTTAAAAAAAAGAAAAAAAAATGAAGAAAGAGGTACAAGAATACACACAGATGGATTATCACACAGACAGTACAGTGGTATGAAGTCTAAAATCATGCACAACTCTAATATATTATTTTTTTCACTATGGCAAAACAATAAAAGATTATCACAAAATGATTATCCCAAATATCAGGTACCATGTTAGGATAGTGGTCCCTTCTTATTCAGTCTTCATAGAAACCTATGCCAGTGGTTTGCTGAAGGAAATGTTTCTGTTCTTTTGGACTACCGAGAGGAAGAAACTAATAGTATCTCAGTTAATTAATCAATCCTTGTAAGACTCTTCTAAGAACGTTCCATAGACTGAATGTTTGTGTCCCCCCAAATTCATATGTCAATATCAAACTCCCATTGTGATGATATTACAAGGTGGAGGCTTT
Organism: Prionailurus viverrinus; assembly: GCF_022837055.1. Classification (NCBI taxonomy): domain Eukaryota; kingdom Metazoa; phylum Chordata; class Mammalia; order Carnivora; family Felidae; genus Prionailurus; species Prionailurus viverrinus. Next base: position 20,958,525 of record NC_062565.1, on the reverse strand, counting down.
GGGAGGTGATTAGGTCACAGAGCCCTCATGTGTGGGATTAGTGCCCTTACAAAAGAGAGCTTCCTGCCCCCTTCTACCGTGACGACACAGTGAGAACATGGCGGTCCATGGACAGACATTGAATCTGCGGGCACCTAGATCTTGGACTTCCCAGCCTCCAGAACAGTGAGAAATGTCTATTGCCTATAAGCCACACCCTGTCTATGGTATTCTGTTAGAGCAGTCCAAACAGACTAAGACAGGTAGCTATTAGGGTTGGGAATTATTTGACTTATTATTTTAAAGTGAGGGTAATATAATTTACCATTTCCTCCTGATGGGATGACTTTAAAAGTTTACAGGGAGTATAACCATTTTATATTCCATTAAAAATAAAATCCCATTTATTCCGACACTAAAAGTTTTGCCTCACTTCCTATTGTTAGTCATTTGGGGCAGGAAGAAGAGGAAAGGTAGGAACTGAGTGTAGGTTTCAACAGAGTTTTTGATGGATGAGCAATGCTAAAAACAACTGTCAGCGCTTCCGCCGTCCTACACTGTGTTATCCGCTCTGCACCCATTTATGCGGGGAGGAATGTACTTCTCTGCACTCCGAAGGTGTTCCTGTCCTGAGCTGGCAGCCACCTGGAGAGGTGGCTGTGGAATCAGTGCCTAGATCGGGCTTGAGGAGGTGAGCAAGCCTTGGTGGGATACTTCAAAATTTGCAGATGACCCGGTTCGGCCCAGCAGGATTCTAGGATGGAGAATGTTGTTGTTCAGTTAGTATTCAGTTCCTGGATAAAACCGTTTCTGTGTTCTTATCACGTGTGACATGTTGCTCAGTGTGTGCCTTGGTCACTTGGGGAAGGAAAAGCTTTGGGTTGCCTTTAGGAACACATTGAACTCAGCATTGCTAAGAAACCTCCAAGCTGGTCAGTGCAGTCAAGTAGGGGATTCTACCTCACCCTACCCCCCTCGAATGCTTGGAGCTGCCTTGGTTTAGCAGACTCCACAATTAATCCACTCCAGAACACAGCGGAAGCCAGCCAAGCCCCTGTGTGCTGACTCAGAGGACAGCCATCTTACCCTCATTTTCACTCCCACAGCCAGGAAGGAATGCATTTCTAGGACTCCAGCGTGTTTGGACTGAGAGCAACCTCTATCTCTCCCCTCTGTCTGCCATGTTATCTCTAGTCTCATTTCCAAAGTGCAAACTCCTCAAGAAACAGGCATGGTCACTTTCCCCACGCTGTGGCCATCCTTTCTTCAAACATTTTCTATTGTAAAGAAATGGAGTTCTTTGGTTATTTTTTTCCCCTGTATCTCTTGGATATTCCTTAAGAATGTATCACTTACATAGGCATGCAGGGAACATAGATCTTCTTCCCAAATGATGAAACCTCCCTGAAAACACAAGAGCGCTTGGCCCTTGGGCTCATACATGGAATGCTGATGTTCAGAGACTTTCAAGTAGCCCTTACGAATTTGTGGAGGGAGCTTTAAGTCTTAAGGAATTAGAAAGTTATCAGGTCTGGATATGAGGAGGCAGACAAAGCCCAGAACTGGCACTGTATTCTTATGGTTCTGGAGGAAGTCTCAGGTTTAAGGGAGAAGGAAGGAGATCATCTTAAAGAGTTTCTCAATCTTGTTCCATGAGCAACTTGTCTGAGAAATAGTCCCAGACGCCAGGTGTGTGTCTGCAGGGTGTGGGGGTGGGGAGCAGCATGGGGATGGGAAGGGAAGAGGCCAGAGAGTGACGGCTGTGCTCAGAAAAGACAGGTGGTAACAATATGGCTGGTGGGGGTAGACTGGACATCTCTGAACTAAAGGCAATGAATGTAGGGTGTGAGGAGGGGAGACCATCAATCCAAAACCCAGTTTAACATGTAAGTCTTGGGGCGCCTGGGTGGCTCAGTTGGTTAAGCGGCCGACTTCGGCTCACGTCATGATCTCACGGTCCGTGAGTTCGAGCCCCACGTCGGGCTCTGTGCTGACAGCTCAGAGCCTGGAGCCTGTTTCAGATTCTGTGTCTCCCTCTCTCTGACCCTCCCCTGTTCATGCTCTGTCTCTCCCTGTCTCAAAAATAAATAAATGTTAAAAAAAATTAAAAACAAACAAACAAACAAACAAAAAACAACATGTAAGTCTTGAGAATACCTGTATCCAAAGGGAAAAAAGAAAAGCTTTAGTTTCATCTGCTCTGGAGCATGACTGGTATACCATGCTTGCTCTGAGGTTCTTCAAAGAAAGTTTGGTCAAAGACATAAGATTCCCAAATCCTGACTGGGAGACTCATGGTTCAAATGGTCTGGCCCTTCTAACTCTGAAAGCCTGAAATCAGTTTTTACCTCCACTGGGAGAAGTTTTCTTTCAAGGTTGGAAACTTCTTTATTTATTAAATTTATTTTCTATTTTTGGGAGAGCACAAGTGGAAGAGGGGCAGAGAGAGGGGGACAGAGGATCCAAAGCAGGCTCTGTGCTGACAGCAGCGAGCTGATGTGGGGCTCGAACTCACAAACCGTGAGATCATGACCTGAGCCGAAGTAGGATGCTCAAGTGACTAAGCCACCCAGGTGCCCCCAAGGTTGAAACCTTCTAAAAGCTATCATATTTTATGTATATACTGAAATATGAAAATTGGCCTTTAAAAGATGTCTTTTAGTTCTGCAAAAAGCACTGGTAGAGGGGCGCCTGGGTGGCTCAGTCGGTTGAGCGGCCGACTTCGGCTTAGGTCATGATCTCATGGTCCGTGAGTTCGAGCCCTGCGTCGGGCTCTGTGCTGACAGCTCAGAGCCCAGAGTCCGTTTCAGATTCTGTGTCTCCCTCTCTCTCTGCCCCTCCCCCATTCATGCTGTCTCTCTCTGTCTCAAAAATAAATAAACATTAAAAAAAAATTTAAAAAAAAGCACTGGTAGAAAGTATGCTTTCTGTGTGCACAACTTGCATTTCCTACAGATAGTTCATGTCAGTATTACCATTCTTTCAAAAATGTGTCATGAATTGCTTACAGAAATTGAATAATTCCACCTGCTTAAGGTGAGAAATTTGACTCACATTGGTGTTAGCCAGTGGATTCTTTCTTTACTTAAAAAATTCTAAACTTTATATTAATAAGTTGCTTCAGTTTAGAGTAAACATTTTTTGCTCTTGCAAATAGATCCCCATATTTCATTGTTTTCCTTTTTGTCAAGTTTATGTATTATTTATTTTGAAAAGTCAAGTCACCAAGTTACACAGAAAATAGTCTTAGACCACTTTCCCCATGCTTCCCCCCTCCCCAATTATTCCTCCTTTGGTGTCAGCTATGTTTTTTTAGTTGTTTCTTAGTTGGTTCTTTCGTATTTGCCTCTATATCTCCAATTAGCAAGATTGTATTACCATTGCTTCATTTCCAGACTAAGGCATTAGTTATTTTTCTTCTATGAAAGACGAGAATTAGGTCTAATCCTCCCTTAGCCCCAGCCCACACATTTACACTTCCTTTCTTCTCCCCTGTCTCCAGGTCAGTTAGTTGTATTTCACATCAGTTTCAGTATTTACGCCAGTGGGACTTCTGCTGTTCAGAGCAGATCCTGAACCATTATAGCTATGAGTTCTTCCCCAAATTAATGTAGAAGAGCAAAATTTGCCACCGTCAAATGTGTCTCCTTGGCATGCAGATTCTTTTAGCCTCAGTATTTTGAAGAAACAGAAGGCTCAGGAAGAACCTTGACCTTTCCCCTGTCTAGAAGAATTTAGATGGAGGACCTGCTCCAGAAAGGGAAGTATCACCATAGATATCTACAGTATAATATAAAATAGGTGTAGTAGACAAGGAAGGAATTTAGTAAAGTCTGTTAAAACTCCTCCTTATGTTCCAGTGTTTCTGAGTGGCCCTGCAAACATTTGCTTATCAAACATTTACTCTTTCATCCCAGACTCCTGCCCCCTCTCCTTAGTTCAGGATGACATATACCTCATTTTGCCTGTCTTTGGAATCTCTAGTGTTTATATGGATTCACCATATAAGTGTAATTACATTTGATTTTCTCCGGTTAATCTCATGCCAATGTAATTCTTTGACCAGCCAAAAGAATCTAAAAAGGTATAGGAAAAATCTTCCTCCCCAATATTAACAACTATCTTCTTCTTTTTTTTTTAAATTTTTTAATGTTTATTTTTGAGACAGAGACAGGCAGAGCATGAGTGGGAGAGGGGCAGAGTGAGAGGGAGACACAGAATCCAAAGCAGGCCCCAGGCTCTGAACTGTCAGCACAGAACCTAATGGGCTGGAGCCCACAAACTGCGAGATCACAACCTGAGCTGAAGTCGGACATTAACCGACGGAGCCACCCAGGTGCCCTTCTTCTTTAAAAAAAAAAAAAAAAAAAAATTGCCTCCTTTTCTGTGTGGCTATGACTAATTCAATCCCAAACTCTCTGCTAATTGTCCAGATCCCTTCCCAAAATGTTCCTTTCCATCAAACATCCTATCAACTTCATCTTCACAAAAGCTCCCAGGTGCACACCTGTCATTCTGGGCTCTCTCTTCATTGTCTCATGAGGTTCCCCTCACCTCTCTTCTGCCTTGGATCTCCAATTCCGTGTTTTATTTGTCATCTTTTTGTCTTTTTGCTCTGGGAGATTTCCAGTTTTATCTCGAATTTGCATTTTTGAAAAGTCTTAATTTCCAATATCTTTTTAAAAATCCTCTCAATGCAGCTTTTTCATATTATCCCATTCTTCTTTTATGAATATACTTTCTTCCATATCTCTGCAATATAGTTTACAAAAAAATTCTGTCTTGACCCAGTTTTGTGGCCTTGGTGCTCACACACACACACACACACACACACACACAATAGATAGTCCAGCATCCTGCTGGGAGGCAAGAGCCTGGTTAACCAGCCTAGCACAGGTAGAGGCTTTAACTGCCTTATTCCTCAGTGTGTAAACATTCACGTCATCTTCCCCCTTCAGGAGAGTCTCCTCACCCCTAACTGTACCTGGTGTCTCCCAGATCAGACAACCTCTCTTTGCCTTCCCCTGAGGACAGATCTCCCACCTCACACTGCGGTGGGGGAGAGGCAGTCGTGGAATGCGGGAGGGAATCTATGGATTTAATTAACTGCTTCGTAAACAGCTTTCACCTCATCCTCCCTAGGATGGGAGTCACATCTCCTTTACCCCTGGTTTCTGAGATACCTCAGAAATGGTGCTGCCATTTCCTGAGTGTTTTAAGGATTCTGGGCTTAAATCAAGTTGTTCTCAGTTTTCCCCATTTGCTCAGTGTTCAGCTTTTCAAGTCAAAGTCATTTACCACAGGTCCATTTCCAGCTTCCAAAATTTTATTTTGTCTCCTGTCTCATTCTCCCTGTCCCTGTGCAGGTTTTGTTCGCTGTGGTTTTAACATTTCAGGGGAACGAAATTAGATGCACATGTGTGTGTGTGTGCTCATCACATATCTTTACCCAGAACTATGTTGCAAATTCTAAAAGAATTGTCTAGTTAAGGATATACAAACACTGCAGAAATGGCCCAGAAATCTTTTATTTCATTGGTGTGAGCACCTAAGAAAAGAAAATAAAAAATATTATATTTACATGAATGCCTAATTCTTTTATCTTCATGACCTCTTAAGAATCTTTTCAAGCAGGCCAAGGAAGGCAATCATTGATGAACTGAATCATCAGTCAAAAGCTTTTTCTGGTCTCTCTCTCTTTCTCTTTAAAAAAAATTTTTTTTTAACGTTTATTTATTTTTGAGACAGGGAGAGACAGAGCATGAACTGGGGAGGGTCAGAGAGAGGGAGACACAGAATCTGAAACAGGCTCCAGGCTCTGAGCTGTCAGCACAGAGCCTGACGCGGGGCTTGAACTCACGGACCGTGAGATCATGACGTGAGCCGAAGTCGGCCGCTTAACCGACTGAGCCACCCAGGCGCCCCTCTCTCTCTCTCTTTTTAATTAAGAAAGCTTTAAACATCACATCTCTTCACTTATGACGGTGAAAGGAAGAACCACAAGATGACAGGGTTACTTGGCGGGTAGGACTAGAAGGATAGAGAGAAGGTAGAGGAGACAGGCAAGAAGCAGTCAGAGAGGCCAGAAGAAAATGAAGGGCATAGGATTCTCCAGACTCACACTGCTTAGAATTGCCAGCACATGGTGACCATAAAAGCAGAAGGAATGTTGATTGGCTCATTACTGTCTTTGGAATCTTCACAGACAAAGCCATCCCTTATGTCTGCACCTGAGCTGATGGCACTCTCACCTTAGTGCATCACTGCTTGGTGGTTTTAGTTGAGGATCCTGGGAAAAAGAAACTTGTAGTAATCATGTGGAGATTTTATTTTATTTCTTAAAGTTTTCTTATTTATTTGGAGAGATAGCGAGCAAGGAGGGAAGGGGAAGAGAGAGAGGAAGAGAGAGGATCCCAAGCAGGTTCCGTGTTGTCAACGCAGAGCCCAATTTGGGTGAGGCTCGAACTCACGAACCATGAGATCATCACCTGAGCCAAAACCAAGAGTCAGACGTTTAACCAACTGAGCCACCCAGGTGCCCTTGATCATGTGGAGATTTTAAACCTCAAGGCAGAAAAATGGAAAGATTCTGGACTCAGAAAGTTTAAAACCTACATAACTGCAAAAATTTTTTGTAGCTCTTCATATCATTCCATTTCTCTAAAATTCCATATGTGGAAAGAAGGTGTGTTCTATATTTATCTTCCCTTAGTCATGCCTTTCATACACATTTATTGAGAACCAGTGATGTTCCAGCCCTGTGCTAAGAGCTGAGGGGTGCAAAACTAGTTAAGACTTTCCTCAAGGGGTTAGTCTGTAGTCTAACTGGAGGGAGAGACATCTTTTAAAAAATGCAGTATAGGTAAAACATGACAAGTGATATAGTAGGGGTTTTCTTGACTACAAGGTCCAGAGGAGGCCCAAAGGAGGATGCAATTGATTTTGTCCAGGGCATAAGAAAGCCTTGTGTTGGGGACGGCATCTGGATAGCAGAATAGCAGGGCAGAGAATGGGTGCATCTTTGGGGAAATGAAATCAAGATGGCTGAAGAATGGATGAGTATTGGGGCCAAGGTCTTTTGAAGGAATTTTAAGTTTATTCTTTAGGCAAGTGATTTTCAGTATCAGGTTCATGCCAGGCTAACTGCCTATGAGTCCCTGGAGATCCTGACTCAGCCTTTCTTGGGTCCTCTCAATCTCGATCTTTCAAAATCTCTAAGAAACTATTGCTTTAGGCAGCACAATTCCACTGAAGGGATTTAGGTAGGGTGAGAACATAATCAGATTGGCATTTTAGAAATATCCCCTTGGCCACAAGATGGAAGTTGGACTGAAGGAGAAACTGGAGACAGAGAAGCCATTCTAGAGACAGAAAGTGGCACCTGCACCAAGGCAGTGGCAGTTGAGATGGAACAGATTAGACATGGCAGTACATAGCAGCCATGTGGCTCTAGGGAAAGGAGTGGGGGTGGGGTGTCTCAATGATTCCTGGGTTTCTGCGTCCCAGAGTAGCAGGCTAGACAGTGGCCCGACTGCTTCCATCAAGATGGAAATCAGGAGAGGACCAGGTTTGGGGAGACAGAATGAGATACTTTGGGGGCACAATGAGTTGGTGCTTTGGGAGGGCGAGTGCATAAATGGATGTTCCTACTGGGTGTGGGGTGGTACTTGACTGTATGAATAAGTGAGTTGCCCAGACAGAGTGTGAGTGCAACCAGTAACCAAGGAGTTGACTGGGCAGATACCCTTATCTGGGTATCTTAAGCTGGCTCTCTTTCCTCACTTCTGCCTCTTCTCAGAAAGCCGTCTGCCACCATGTTCCCGTAAGATAATATTCTTGCTTGAAGATGCCCACGATAGCCAAGTATTAATTTAGTTGTTTTGCGGGAACTCAAGGTTTCATCAAGAAGCCGGCTGGAACCAGTTGGGACCACCCACCTCTTCTTTGAGACCAACAAAATGAGACTAACCCTCCTTTACTTGGTAACTTCCTTTATCTGATTTTGAGTCACTAGCTCCTGTCTCATGTAGACCCTCTTCGGCCTGCCTTTAAAAAACCCCAAATTTTCCCTTTCTGGAGGCTGATTTGAGGCCCTTGCTCCTGTCCCCTCCTTTGGTGGCCTTTCAAATAAACTTCTTCCTCAGCGATGGGCTTTTCTGTGCAACCGGACGACAAACTAGGGTTCTGTTACATGAGTAGACAAGGGAAGACAATTTTTCTTTCAACCTTGAAGGCAGGTAAGACAGCACAGGGTAGGAGAAGGCAGGGGAGACAGCAAAAGTGGCCAGAAGGACCAGAGAGAGAGAAGAAAATGAAGGCAAGGAATCCTCCACACAGGGAGGACAGCCTTGAAGAAGGGTGTGGTCAGCTGAACCTGGTTCCTCCCCAGAAGGCCCCCTCCCACCCGGCAGAGGCACCTGGGAGTGGAAGACACACACCCCAAGGGGAAGGCGAGGAGCACAAAGCTGGAGACCTCCCTCAATTATTTTTAATCTCCTTGCAGATTCCCTCAGTGCTCAGCAGCGTTTTCTCCCAGAGACGAAAGCTGGAGGGTGCTTGGGGCCTGGGTGTGGCTCAGCAGCCATAATTGCTGAGTGAGAAGCTCCTCCAGAGCTTTGGCGACCCAGCCTTGGGGGAGGCGGGCCACCCACTCTTCAGGAAGAGGCCAATTCTGAGCCGAGCGTCCCTTTGTACTTTTCTTCTCATTTTGGCAGCACAAGCCCAGCGCCCAGAAATCTTCCTAGATGCTGCAAAAACGAGAAAGGACATTAAAGAAGAAAAATTAATTTTCCCCTCTGCTCTCCACTCTCTTTGTTTCAATTTGAGTTTAAATGAGATGTTATGCTTCTTAGAGGCCCCAGTTGTGAAGTGAAATATATTTTATTTAATTTACAAGCGTTTCTTTTTTTTTTCCATCCAGCAGGATTTAGTGTTTTTCATCTGAAGATCTCAAGTCTCATCAGGGACACGAGTGAACTGATCGATTCAGCACTCCCTGTGAAGTAGGAAAGAACAATTTTCTCTCTTTTGTACAGCAATTTTGAGGATAGATGATTCGGATTGATAACCAGGTGCTATGAGTACATTCATTCACTTATTCATTCAGCAGGCATTTATGGACTGCCTACTCTCTGCAAAATAGTGTGTGTGAAACCATGCCCTGCCCACGGAGCCACAGCCAGCTAGGACGACAAGATACGACATGCACGCGACGTTTAAAAACACTGCAAAGAACAAGGGTCCGTGCCCTTGCTCGCCAAGTGAAATGCAGAAGGCAAGAGCTTCTGTTTGCCAGGGGTGGTCCCTTAGGTCTGTCTGATATGGGGGCGCTGGCAGTGGAGGTGGGCCTCCCAGTGACATGCAGCAGGGTGGCCAGCAGCACCCAGACCCCTGCCATTTGCAAGCTCTCAGCCTCCTCCTCTCCAGAATGGGGATAACTATAGCTATCCAGCAGTTATTGAAAGCACTCAGTAAGGGAACGCTTGGGTGGCTCAGTTGGTTGAACGTCCGACTTGGGCTCAGGTCATGATCTCATGGGTACGTGGGTTCAAGCCCTGAGTTGTTGGTCTGGGCACCGCCAGTGTGGAGGGGATTCTCTCCCTCTCTCTGCCCCACCCTGATTTGTGCTTTCTCTCTCTCTCTCTCAAAAGAAATAAAGTTTAAAAAAAAAAAAGTACTCAGTAAGGATGGCTGATGCTATTCTTCCCCTCCTTCCCATGCACTGCCCTGCCCCCCATACTGGTTTGCTCTCCCCCAGAACCCTGCTCTCCACCCCCATACCACTTCTCACACTGTCAAGGGACGGTCCGATTCCTTGTCTGCCAGCCTCACAAGCCTTGTCACTGTGAAGTCTCCCCTCTTGGCACATAGTGGGGACTTTGTGAAAATGTGTTGAATCAGGGAACAAAGAGCTTTATCAACAGAGGTTGGAAGTCTGGTCTGAGCTAAGGCTGGAATGTGCTTGGGTTTTTGGGAGAACAGTGAATCAACCTGTTTGGGTGGAGTAGAGGGTGTGTGGGAGAGAACAGCAAAAGACAGATGAGGACCAATTGTGGGACATCTTATATGTCCACGTGGCAGACTGGGGATCAGGGCTTTGTGCTGCAGGTACAGGGAGACACAGAGTGGTTTGGAACAGGCTGCTGACAGGGAAATGCGGGAGGAACTTGAACCTGGGTTACTGTGGGATGATGGGGCCGGCGAGAGTTTAGGCAAGACATGGTGCTGGCCATTCTCGGAGTGGAAATATACAAGCAAAGATACAGTAAAAAAAAATTAATGTGTCTACATTTCATTAAAGAGTATTTTAGTTACTGATAGGACAGTGACTTTTATAATTTAAAATACAAACAAGTTTCATTCAGGCCATAACAGAATGACCTCAGTCTCTGAGTGAGGATTGATCTGCAACTCTGATCTTTGACTCCTAAGGATGTCACCCTTGTAAACAAGGTCTGTTCTCCATACTTGGATGGGAGACTCTCCAGGGTCTGGACAAACAGGGATGGCAGTGAAGAGTGAGCTCCTATCTTTTGTCCCTCAGGAAACTCCTGACAAAGAGGTTTTTCTGGAGGGAATGTGTGTGTGTGTGTGTGTTTGTGTGTGTGTGTGTGTGTGTGTGTGTGTGTGTGTGTACGCACACAGGTGCCTATGCTGTGGGTGTGGCTTCCCTCGTCCTTCAGATCTTATCTGGAGCGAAACACTGTCCAGTTGCTCCTGATCCTAAACTCTGTTAAGAGAGTCTCAGGGGGTCAGTAAACCTGGGCTTGAAAAATACCCCAGGTCCACACTCCTGGGAGAAGAGGGGAGAAGGACGGGGCAGGTTTCAACAAACCCGCTGGCCTGCAGGCAAAGAGCTCATGGAAAAAGGACTATTCTAAGAAAGCTCGCGCGTGCCAGCTTTTAAATTTTTCCCAGGATGAATTAATTTAGCAACCATGACTATACTTGTTGGCAAACAGAAGGGGAATAGAAAATGCATGGTAAAGGAAGAGGTAGAGGAAGAAAGGCGTGTCGGGCAGGGAGCTTGCCTGGAAAGCACAGAGGGAAAGGGCAGCTGAGTGGAGTCTTCAGTGTTCGGCCAAGGGACACAAAGTCCGTCTTTGACTACTTCCTTATGAAAGATCACTTTTGCTAATTTGACACAATTTAACCACTGCTATCTTGTATTGAGGGTTTTCTAAGTGGAAGGGCATTACACATTTCATGCTCATTAGAAGTCTGTGAGGGATGTGCATTCTTACCATCTCCACTTAGCTCTGAAGCCTGAGCACTTTACACAGTGAATGACAGAGCTCTGAATTTGAACCCAGACAGCCTGGCTCCAGAGCTCACCAGCTTAGCCAACATCTAATCTGTCCCCTGTCCCCCATCTCCCTGTCCTTGTTCATAGTCTATTAACAAGTCCATGAGGGTTACGTACAATAGGCTTCTCTTAGATTTCAAAAGAAAAACACGTTTAGCTCTGGCAGAATCCCTAACGCACGCCAGGAGCTGGGCTTGATGCTTATTTCCTTGTACATTTCCCATCCTGGGAAGTAGCCATTACTGCATCACTTACAGATTGAGGCATTTTAGAGACAGAAGTAATTTGCCACAGGTTACAAAGCTAATAGGTTTCAGAGCCTGGGATCCCAAACCAGATCTCTCTGTCCTGAGACTTCTTCCCACCACTTGTCCATGTGCCCTTGGAGGCATTCTCAAATTCAGAGGCATTGCAGGATGGAGGTTATGCAGGTGATTTCTGAGGCTGAGAAGGTAGTTTTCCTTCTATTTCCTTTCTCTTCCCCTCCTGCCTTCTCAACATCTCAGCACTGTGTTCCAGCCTCTTGCTACTCAAGAATGCTTCCTAACCAGCAGCATCCACATCACCAGGGAGGGAGCTTGTTAGAGGGCAGAACTTCAAGCCCCACCCACCTGCACAAGCAGAATCTGCCTTAAAAAAAAAAAAGTTTTATTATTTACTTTTGAGAGAGAGAGAGAGAGAGAGAGAGAGAGAGCATGCACAAGTGGGAGGGGAGAAGAGAGAGAGAGAGAATGAGAGGAGACAGAATCGGAAGCAGGCTCCAGGCTTCGAGCTGTCAGCAAAGAGCCCAACATGGGGCCTGGACCCACGAACTGTGAGATCATGACCTGAGCTGAAGCTGGATACTTAACTGACTGAACCACCCAAATGCCCTTCTTTTTTAATATTTTTATATATTTTTTTATTTTTTTGAGAGAGAGAAAGCATGCATGCTTGCGCGCACGCGTGTGCGCGCGCGCACACACACGCGCGCACACACACACACACAAAGTAGGGGAAGAGCAGAGGGAAGAGGAAGGACAGAATCTTGAGCAGGCTCCACACCTAGCTCACAGTGTGACACGAGGCTCCATCTCACCACCGTGAGATCATGACCTGAGACGAAATCAAGAGTTGGGAGCTTAACTGACTGAGCCACCCCGGTGCCCCTTTAATTTTTTTTTACAGATTTTTTTTTTTTTTTAAGATATCTCTACACCTAGTGTAGGGTTTGAACTCACAACCCAAGATCAAAAGTCGCATGCTCTACTGACTGAGATAGCTAGGCCTCTATTGTGTAGTTTCTATCTTTTGGAGAGAGGTGTCTCAATCTACAGTATGAACCCAATTTACAAAGGATCTGGTTTCAGTAGAGGGAGTGGGGTGGGGCAGGAGTTACCAAATCATTAACCCTATTGAGTCTACCATGGACTTCTCCCTTCCAGTTTAAGAAATAAAGAAGCGGGTACCTGGGTGGCTCAGTCTGTTAAGCGTCTGGTTCTTGATTTCAGCTCAGGTCATGATCTCTAGGTTAGTGAGTTCGAGCCCCAAGTTGGGCTCTGAGCTGACAATGTGTGGAGCCTGATTGGGATTCTCTTTTCCCTCTCTCTGCCCTTCTCCTGCTCATTCTCTCTCTCTTTAAATAAACTTAAAAAAATAAAGAAACAGGGGTGCCTGGGTAGCTCAGTCGGTTGTGTCCAACTTCAGCTTGGGTCATGATCTCACAGTTCATGGGTTCAAGCCCTGAGTCGGGCTTTGTGCTGATAGCACTGCTTCAGATTCTCTGTCTTCTTTCTTTGCCCCTCCCCTGCTAGTGTGCGATCTCTCTCTCTCTCTCAAAAATAAATAAACATTTAAAAAATATAAAGAAATAAATCATATTTAATTTATTTAACAAATTTATTTAACTAGCCTTATATTATAAATTAATGCGTTTCCCATTGGCTTCTCTAACTCAACCAGTTTAAATTTGAACTGCTCAGCTCCCCCCAGATATATTCCTTTTCTTGGATTTCATCTCCCTGTTGGAACTGTCACTGCCCTGCCCTCAACCTGGGCATTTCTTTTGGCTCCACCTTCCTTCTGGATCTCTCACATCAGCTACTTGTTAGGGTTTGGCCATGGTGGTTCTCACTGTTCTTCCTTCCACTACCAACTCACCTGGGCAATGGTGTTAGTTCTCAGACTTTCTTCTGTTATCCTTCAAAATGAAACAGTAGGGTTGCCTGGTGGCTCACTGGATTAGGTGTCCAGCTTCTGCTCAGGTCATGATCTCATGGTTTGTGAGTTCAAGCCCTACATCGGGCTCTGTGCTCACTGCATGGAGCCTGCTTGGGATTCTTTCTCTCTTTCTGCCCCTCCACAACTTGCACTTTCTATCTCTCAAAATAAATAAATAAACTTCAAAAAAGTAACAAAATGAAACAGTAAGTTTTTTACCAGGAAAAATGAGTTTATTTGGAAATTAAAATTAATTGAAAAGAAAAATTAATTCAAAGAAAATTAAAATTTATAAGAACAAGCTATGGCAAAACCATAGGCAAGTCGTTCAACAACGGAGAGGACCCCTCTTTTATTGGAGTGGGGGAGTTGGGAGTTGTTATAAACTAAAGGCCCATTGGAGTAAACCAGGAGTTCCAAGTGTAGTGGCTTCTCATTGGCTGAGTATGCCTGCGTCCCATGAGCTGGGCTGTTGCTGGAGGAGGAGGAAACTTCTCTTCCTCCTGCTGCCTTCTCTTCTTGTTGGGGGTTCGCAATTGAGGGTGGTAGGCCTTCGGCTCTATGCTGACAGCACAGAGCCTGCTTGGGATTGTCTCTGTCTCTCTCTTTCCTCTCACCCCTCTCATACTCTCAAAAATAAACATTTAAAAAAAAATAAAGGGAGAGTCAAGAGTACACTTACCTAGATAAGCACTGAATAATATATGGAATCATTGGGCCACTATATTGTACACCTGATTGTACAACTAGTAGAACACTGTATGTTAACTATACTGGAATTAAAATAAAAATAAGGGAGAGTGAGGGGGTGGGGAAGAGAAGCCAGCAGGGCTCAAGCAGGGACAGGGAAATGAAACATTACAAAAAGCTGTTAAGAAGGTTGGTCTAGGGACACCTGGGTGACTCAGTGGGTTAAGCGTCCAACTTCGGCTCAGGTCATGGCCTCCCAGTCCATGAGTTTGAGCCCTGTGTCAGACACTGTGCTGACAACTCAGAGCGTGGAGCCTGCTTCAGATTCTGTGTCTCCCTCTCTCTGCCCCCCCCCCCACTTGTGCTCTGTCTCTCGTTCTCTCTCAAAAAATAAATAAAATAGATCAATAAACATAAACAAAATTAAAAAAAAAAAGAGGGTTGGTCTAACATACAGTTAGGCCAGCTGTGCCCTCTAACTGCATGTATCAAAGTTAGGCATCTTTCTACTCTCCTCTAGAGACTGGGAACCAGAGGCCGTATCCTTTTTTTTTCTTTTTTTTTTAATGTTTATTTATTTTTGCAAGAGGGAGCACAAGTAGGGGAGGGGCAGAGAGGGGGACAGAGGATCCGAAGTGGGCTCCGCACTGACAGTAGAGAGCCAGATTCCGGGCTTGAATTCATGAACCGAACCGTGAGATCAGTACCTGAGCTGAAGTCAGATGCTTAACCCACTGAGCCACCCAGGCGCCCCAAGGCCTTATCCTTTTTGATGATTACATTTAAAAGGAATGACTTTTAGTTCCTGGAGAAAGAGACTTCGGGGCTGTAGCAGAAACATACATCTCAAAGGAGGATAGACTTACAATTTGAATCTCCTTTTTTTAGTACATACTCTAAGAAAGGGAGTTATTAATTAGGTGTTAGCAGACACGAAGGGTGAATTTTCTTGGCTTGGCAAGGTTGAGTTTTTCCAGACAGAGAGCTTAAGGTGGGGGCTGGGTTGGCCCAAAGATGAGGGCCTTGGCTGTTAGAAGCCATGTCATGGTTTGGTCAAGTGTCTTAGTGCTGGTGTTTGAATGGATTCTTTCCTGTGGAGAGTTTATGAGATTCTCACAGTTCATTGGCAGTAAGTACATTCACACTGTTGTGCAACCATCACCACCATCTGTCTCCAGAGCGTTTTTCATTTTGCAAAATTGAAATTCTGTCCCCATTAAACACTAACTTCCCATTCCTGCCTCCCTGGCACCCACCCTTCAGCTTTCTGTCTCTGTACATTTGTTGACTCTAGGGACACCTGGAATCATACAGTATTTGTCTTTTTGTGACTGGCTAACACTGTGTCCTCCAAGACTCATCCAGGTTGTAGCCTGTATCAGAATTTCCTTCTTTCTAAGGCTGAATCATATTTCATGCCCTCGTATGTGTATAGCACATTTTGTTTATCCACTCATCCACTGATGGACATTTAGTTTACTTCTGCCATTTTGCTTTTGCGATTGGTGTTGCTATGAAAGTGGAGGTATACAAATACTGCTTCAAGACCCTGCCTTCATTTATTTTGATTATTCCCTTTTGCGTCTGCAGGGCTGGCCCCCTTTTAGCTCCTTGATAAATGCTTGTCAAAAATCTTATTGAATGAATTTCTTGGCAGTGGGAACGACCATAGCACATCGGCCAAGGCGCACAGTGGGGAGATTCCCAGAGGTCCAAGGTGACCACACAGTCAGCGCCCTGGAGGTAACGGAGCTGGTCGCTGAGCTGAGGGGCCCAGCTGGAGAGGGAGGGCTCCTCAGCCAGGGCGCAGTCCCAGGCAGCAGCATGTTGATCCTTTGATGGTCTCTGAAGCCTGTGGATACAGTGGGCCTCTGTCCACATGCTCCTTCTCTGGCTCTTTCACCTGCTTTATGTCTGAGATCCCTTATCTCCTCCTCCAAGAGGCCTTCCTGAACCACTGAAGCAGCATCCTCATGGCCACCTAACTCTCTAGCATAACACCCTATTCATAACCTTTAGAATCCTAGTATAGGTTACACTTGTTTCATTTGTTCACATGTTTATTTATGGTCTCTTCTCCATTTATGGTCTTCTCTCTGTAAGCACCATGAGGATATGGGCCTTGTCTGTCTGTATCCATGCAGTGTTTGGCACGTAGTAGGTGATGTTAAAAAAGGTAGAATATAGGGCACCTGGGGGGTTCAGTTGGTTAAGCATTCGACTCTTGATCTCAGCTCAGGTCTTGATCTCAATGTAGGGAGTTCAAGCCCCACATTGGACTCCACACTGGGCAGGAAGACTACTTAAAAAAAAAAAAAAGTAGAACGAGCGATGATCAGTTTGTTTACATGGGGAATGTAGGCACCTCTGGATGTAGTCTAAACAGTGTTGGGGAGGAGGCAGTGACCCCAACCATGGTCGTCTAAGACCTCATTGAACTGAGGAGGGGCTTACGAAAGATCTCTAGAGCAAGCAGCTGGAGAAAGTCATGGCAGGTGAGCAGGATTCAGGCAATCAGCTGATCTGAGGAGGTACTGGCAGTCCAGGCAGAGGACACAGCAAGGACCTGGACCCTGAAACTGAGTTCAGACACAAGACTCCATTCATTAGAAGTACCGGAAAGAGTACACAGGCCTCAGCCAAGAGGAGTCAGAAAAGAGGGCAGAGTCCTGAGACTGGGGATGGGCCTGAGGAGTGATGACAGGAGGGCCCAGGGCAGAAGGTTTGAGTAGGACCAGCCAACAAGCTCTCTGCCCTGATTTGGGCAGGTTTGACCTAGAGCCTGAGTTGGAGATAAAGAGCCTCAGCATTATAATTACAGAGCAATGGGAGCCAGAACCAGACAGGCCATTATAGCAAGCATAGTACACACACACACACACACACACACACACACGTATATATATGTATTTTTTTAAGCATGGTATGCTTTTAAAATGGTGTTTCATGAAATATAAAAAAACACGGACCAGAAGTGCCTGGTGGTTCAGTCAGTTAAGTGTCTGACTCTTGATTTCAGCTCAGGTCATGATCTTCCAGTTTGTGGGACCAAGCCCCGTGACGGACTCTGTGCTGACAGTGAGGAGCCTGCTTGGGATTCTCTCTTTCTGCTCCTCCCCTGCTTATGCACTGTCTCTCTCCCTCTCTTAAGAAAAAAAGATGTTTTTTTAAAAAAGGAATGAGCTGGAGGACAGAGAGAGTGGGGATTCAGTACCATTAAACAATGGGAACAGAGTTTCATATTTGCAAGATGAAGAGAGTTCTGGGAACGAATGCTGGTGTCAGTTGCACAGCAGTGCAAATCTACTTAGTTCCGGTCAATCATGCATTTAAAAATGGCTAAGGTGCTAAATTTTATGTTATATGTATTTTACAATTATTTATTTTTATTTTTATTTTTTTTAACGTTTATTCATTTTTGAGACAGAGAGAGACAGAGCATGAACGGGGAGGGTCAGAGAGAGAAGGAGACACAGAATCCGAAACAGGCTCCAGGCTCTGAGCTGTCAGCACAGAGCCCGACGCGGGGCTCGAACTCACGGACCGTAAGATCATGACCTGAGCCGAAGTCGGACGCCCAACCGACTGAACCACCCAGGCACCCCTGTATTTTACAATTAAAACACAGGAAGAAAATTCTGACACAGGCTACAGCATGGATGAACCTTGAAGACGTGATGCTCAGTGCACTAGGCCTGTCACAAAGAGACAAATACTCTCTGATTCCACTTACATGAGGTTGCTAGAGTATGCAGAGGGACTGGAGCTGGTGGGGAGAGGGATGGGAAGTTAGTGTTTCATGTGTATAGAGTTTCAGTTTTGGAAGATGAAAAATTTCTGGAAATGGATAACGTTGATGGTTGCATAACATTGTGACTATATTAATGTCATTGAATTGTATACTAAAAAATGGCTAAAATGATCAATTTTATGTATGTATATTTTACCACAGTGAAAAAAAAAAAAAGACAGCATACACAAAGGGAAAAGACTAGGAGAAAATATCTGTTAAGTTTTTATATCTACAGACATTTATTTATACTGACTAGAAAGGTGGAGTTTCTGGATCAGAGAATGGACTGATTATTTGCTCCCATACTGGTCTTTGAGCCAGTTCCCAACAAGCAATGCGGTGAGGCCTGGATGCAGCCTGCATGTACAGGGGCTTATAACACAGAGAAGAGCTCTACAATTACGGGTCTCAGAGCATGAGTGGATCCTGCTGGCACATGGCCCTGGTTGTGGAAGGGGGAGCCCTTTGTTCTCCAGTGTAAGCAAATCCACTCCAGGAGAGGAGAGGAAGGTTTCTGGGGTTTTACAACCATTTGGAATGTAAACAACCAGCTCTGGGTTTATCACCTTTAGAAAATAAGGAGAAAATGGGTCTGGGGAGAAAGGGGGCATTCTCTGTCTTGGTAGAATGTCAATATCTGTTTCTCAGAAAGGTCTGGACAGTCCAGGAACACTGAGAAATCCAGGGAGGATTGCCTTCCAGCAATATCCATACCATATGGAGCCAAAAAGGGATTCATATACAGAATTCTTAACTAACTCCTACAACCAAAGAAGGAAAAGACAAGCAATCCTATTAAGAAATGGATAAAAGAATGTAAACTGGCAGTTTCCAGAGGAAGAATTCCAATTGGCCAGTAAACATATGAAAACCTCATGAGACTTACTGATAATTAGGGGAATTCAAATTAAAATGGGCACCAACCACATATTTAAATATTTCAAAATTAAAGACACAACACAAAGTGTTATGTTGTCAGGTTATAAAAGAACAGAAGCAGGATTCAGATTATAGGAAATGTCCAGAATGGACAAGCAAATTTGGAGGGACAGAAAGGAGATCAGCAGTTGTTTGGGGTGGGGGTGGAGAGAGGGGGAGGGGCTAGGAACAGGGGTGATGGCTAAGAGGGGCCGAAGTTCCTTCTGGGGTAACGAAAATATTCCACAATTGATTGTGGTGATGGACGTGCAACTCTGTGACTATACTTCTAAAAGCCATTGGATTATACACTTTAAATGGGGGAATTGTCTGGTATACAGATCGTATCTCAATAAGGCTGTTTTTAAAAAAGGATGGGGTTAGCACTTCCTTCCTACCAGACTACCAGAAAGTAAAAAGTCGAACTCTTCTGTGTGTTGACAAAGATGTGGAGAGATAGGAGCTTGCCCCACTACTACTGGACGGGTAAGCTGGGACACCTTGGAAGAGCACATTGGCTGCCTTTGAGCAAAGTTAAAGATACACCTACTCTGTGTCCCAAGAATTCCACTCCTGGGTCGAGAATCTGGGATATGTGCGCAAGGAGACTTTACAAGTATGAGCATGGCAACCTCATCTGTAAGAGTGAACATTTTTTTTTAATATGAAATTTATTGTCAAATTGCTTTCCATACAACACCCAGTGCTCATCCCAACAGGTGCCCTCCTCAATGCCCATCACCCAGAGTGCAAATTATTTTAATGCTTATGTATTTTGGGGAGAGAGAGAGAGCACACAAGGTGGGGAGGGGCAGAGAAAGAGGGAGACAGAGGATCTGAAGCAGGCTCTGCACTAATAGCAGAGAGCCCCATGCGGGGCTCAAACTCATGAACCATGAGATTATGACTTGAGCTGAAGTCTGACGCTCAACCAACTGAGCCACCCAGGTGCCCCAAGAGTGCAAATTTTGAGTGACTTCAATGCCCACCAACAGAAGGATGGATAAATACGTTTAAATCCATGCAATGGGATACTCTACAGAAACTGAAAATGAATCAACTATGTGTATCACCATGGTTATGTAATGTCAGGTGAAAAAAAAAAACAAGTTTTCAAGATGATGCATTCAGTGGGATGCCATTTATATAAAGCCATGCAAAACAATGACATAATCTTTTTTAAAGCAGGCTCTGTGCCCAGTGTGGAGCTTGAACTCAGGACCCTGAGACTATAAGTTGCATGTCCTCCCAACTGAGCCAGCCGGGCACCCCAATAGCAGCATACTTTTATTATCAGGTAACATATGGAGTGACACTATAAAGTTCGCACAAATGACAAATAGCAAAGTGATGATAATAGTCAGCTCTGGAAAGAGGAAGAGAAAGAGGACCAGGGAGGAGTATACAGGGAACACTGTACCTGTACCTTTGTTTCTTGCGAAAAATTTAATGTTGGTATCTGATAAAGCTGGTATGTATTTATTTGCCGTATTATCTGCCCTTTTCAGAACATTTGCAATATTTGCCAGTATGAAAGAAAAAGATGAAGTTCTTTGTTGTCAGGCGGTAGGAATTTATGAAGAGAATGAAAGTCTGTACAGCGGAAGCCAGAGCTGGAGGGGCTGCTCCCTCCCTGCCCCAGCCGGCCCCCTCCTCCTAAGTGACCTCTCTGCCATCCTCCCTGCGCAGAGGCACCTGGGGAGGTGCTGGCGGGCAGTAGATGTTGCCAGGTGCACGCTCTGTCCCTGTCCTGGATGCCTGGTCCGCAGGAGTGCAGGCCAGCCTCCCCCCGGCTGTGATTGTGGCCTGTGCTGGCTGGCTGTGGGTGGAAGTGTGCAGTCCAAGAAGAACCGGGACTTTGCAATATGGCTTATCATTCAGAAATTGTGCCCTGCGGCGTCACCTGCCTCTTAGTTTACAGGATGACAGACTGGAAACCTTAAGAAATGAGACTGCTTAGAGGACTCTGGCATTCCATAGGAGTTGAGAAGCCAGGAAGGGTTATCAGTGTTGCTATGACAACGGTGGGGACCATGAATAACAGGGCAGAGGTGAAAGGTCATGTCAAACACTGATAGATATGTGCAGCAAAACGTCGTATGTGCCTGGACTATGTACCTAAGGTGCACCGGGTAGTTAGTTTGAAAGTAATTTTTCTGGGGCACCTGGATGGCTCAGTCAGTTGAGTCTGGGACTCTTGATATCTGCTCAGGTCATGATCTCAGGGTGGTGGGATCAAGCCTCCTCCTTGGGCGCGAGGGGGGGTGTTGCTGAGTGTGGAGCCTGCTTGGGATTCCCTCTCTCTCTCTCTCTCTCTCTGTCTCCCTCTGTCCCTTTCCCCCGCTCCAGCACACATGCATCTCTTTCAAAATAAACATCAAAAAAAAGAGGAAAGTAAATTTTCTTTCCACCCCCAAGTGACCTCTTATGAATGCTACTCTTTTTTTTTTTTCAATCTATTGCTTTGGAATGCAGCTTAGCAAACAATTATACTTGGTACTGCTCTTTTAAAGGATCATGTCCATAAACCATGTTAAGTCTGATCAGAGAGAATGCTGTCTCTCTAGTTTGTATAAGCTTTAAAAACCACAACTTTCTCACCTCTATCCAGTGCTGCAAGGTGCTAACATTAGCATGGTTTGCAAATTAGACTCTAAAGAGTCATAATAATTAAACTCAGAATAATTAAAGACGCAGAATAATTAAGCTCCCAGAAATCTGGTGCTAGGGGTAGGAATGCATAGGCTTCACATGTTATTTTTCAGGAAGGGCTTTTCAGGAAGGGTTATTTTTCAGGAAGATTCATTATCTGCAAGGGGCTTTCTCTGTCTAGCTCCTTGCTACCCAAAATGTGGTCCTTGGACCAAGAAACTGAGCTCAGCCCCATCCAGACTATTGGATCGGATAGATCTCCAGGTGATTTTTCTGTACACTAAGTCCGGGAAATTCTCTGTCTTACAGCCTGAGGTAACTGCCTTCCAAGAGATTTATGGCATCATAAGAAATAAGGTTTTCCAAAAGGAGAGACACTCCCAGGAAAGTTCAGGAAGAACAGCTTTTCTAAAAGCAACGAGAAACGTAGATTCTCTGAGATGTCCTAAATTACTGGGTTATTGGAGGATTATGTTTTGTACAAAATTGTTATTCCTTTTTCCCCCGCCCACTGAAAATATGAATTGATTTCTAAAACAAGGCAGGAGAGGGGATGCTGGTTAAAGATAACATGGAAGTACTCAGTTCTTATTGGACCATCATCTTGTGTGATACTCAGTATGACCATGACCTCCACTGTGCCTTAGTTTTTCTGACTTTGAAATAGCCTGGATCATTTCCCAGGACCTGCACAAGGATTCACAAGTTAATGCTTTTAAGGACTTTGAGGTCCTTGGATGAAAGGCATGGCCAAGGCGTTATTGGGGCCATGTTGTGAGGGCTGGGTGGACTCCTGATTCAGCAACCTCTTTACACTTGGAGTGCAGCATGCTCACTTTTATCTCAGTCCCTGACTTCTCCAGAGGAAAGGATTGGGGGGGGGGGGGCAGGTGGGTGGGGCCAGGGAGATAAAGCAGCTTCTTGTACCAGTGAGTCAGAGGAAGCCTCGTTTGTGGCTGGTGGATCCATTATTCACCCAACCCAGCACTCCTACCAACAAGGCTGAAAGGAGTGTGAGTTTCTCACTTCACTTCTGTGATGGTCTCCCTGCGGTGGGGACAATTACAGAATGACATTAGTAACCAACAGGTTGCTCGTCATACAACACATAGTGATGGAGGTGTGTGAATGACCACGACTCTAAGTAATTTGTTAGGCACAAGTATTAAATAAATATTTGTATATGAGTGACTCTCACAGAATCTCCTTGGAGAAGTGATTGCAAATGGGCAGATTGCAGAGCAAAACAGATCTTAGGTGTGACCGGCTTTAGGTTTATACATAAACCTGAACTTCCAAAGCATATTAGTTAGGAGGAAGAAGTGTGACTCCTCACCTAATACAGGAGACTTTGGCTTTACAAACGGACTCATTCATGGGCTCCCCCCCTTTTCTTTAATTGTGGGAAATACAGGTAACATAATACTTACCATCTTAACCACTTTTAAGTGTGCAGTTCAGTGGCATTAAACACATTGACATTGTTGTAAAACCATCACCACCATCCATTTCCAGACATTTATCCTACAAAATGGAAACTCTACACCCATGAAAAATAACCCCACCCCCCAGCAACCACCCTTCTACTTTCTGTCTCTATGAATTTGACTACTTTAGGTACCTCCTAAAATTGGCATCACATAGTATTCGTCCTTCTGTGACTGGCTTATTTCACTTAGCATAATGACCTCAAGGTTCATCCATGTTGTAGCATGTGTCAGAATTTCCTTTCTTTAAAAAAATTTTTTAACGTTTATTTAATTTTGAGAGAGAGAAAAAGAGTGCAAGCAGGAGAGGGGCAGAGAGAGACACACAAAATCTGAAGCAGGCTCCAAGCTCTGAGCTGTCAGCACAGAGCCTGACATGGGGCTCAAAGTCATGAGCCATGACATCATGACCTGAGCTGAAGTTGGACCCTTAACTGACTGAGCCACCCAGGCGCCCCTAGAATTTCCTTTCTTTTTAAAGGCTAAATAATATTGTATTCCAATGTATGTATGCACCACATTTCCTTTATCCATTCATCTGTGGATGGGCACGTGGATTCTTTCCACCCTTTTGGGCATTGAGAATAGTGCTCTCACAAACAGGGGTACACAAATATCTCTTTGAGTCCCTGCTTTCAATTCTTTTTGGGTAAATACCCAGCAGTGGGATTGCCGTATCATCAGGTAATTCTATGTTTCATTTTTGGGAAACCACTACTGTTTTAGTTCCAGTTCCTCCACATCCTCACCAACATGTTCTCTTCTTTCCTCTCTTTTTTTAATGGGTCACCTTAATGGGTGTGCAACAAGCAGCAATATTTTTAAGCAGCAATATTTAAAAATGTGATTCTGTTTATCAAAAAAAACCAATTTGTACCCCAAATTTAAATAACTGGATAAAAGCAGAATATAGTAAAATCTGTAGGCTCTCTTGGTGATACTTTAAAGGTGGGAATGAAGTGCAGGTGCAGACAGTGAAGTTAATTATATGCCTCAGTTTGTGGTCAGTATCATCTGGATTCTTGCAAGGCCCCTCTCGTATTTGTCCCCTCCCTCATCCTTGTTCCCTTTGCACGTCTGTCCCCTCCCACCACAGAGGAGGTGATGTGACTGCTGAGATATTAGCACAGGATTGTCATCGGGGGTCACGATTATCTTTGACATTTTTGAAAATAGCTCTGTGTTGATGACCTCACTGTTCACCTGTTACTTTCCTCACTGAGCTGAGGCTTTCCTCTTCCCTCTCACGAATCCAATCGTGTGGAACTGCCTGGCGGACACCTACAGGCTGATGAAGGCTGATTGAAGACAAGGGAAGAACCTACAGATTAAGATGAAGAACCACATTAAGATACCTCATTCTACTTGCCAGGGAACTGAGGGCTCAGAGGTAGATTCCTAAGAGGTGGTTCCTAAGGGGCGTCCTGAGGTAGAAGTGGGGGTGGGCGGGGCAAAGGGGAAAGGGAGGAGCTGCATATGCAAAGCACCCCCCTCCCTGAGCCCACAGAGCCTGGCCTTCAGGAAGAGCCAAGAGTGGGTCAGAGGCACTGGAGATTAGTGTTTCATCAGGAGAGGGGCTGTAGTGAGGAGGTAAGTAGGAGCAAAATCCTAAAAGGCCTTAAAACTATGCTTAAGTCTGCACTTTATCTTGTGAGAAATGCATAGCCATTGATTTTAAACCAGGGCATGACATGATTAAGTTTGCTTTTTCTTTTTTCTTTTTAATTTTTTTTTTAATGTTTATTTATTTTTGAGACAGAGTGTGAAAAGGAGAGGAGCAGAAAGAGGGAGACACAGAATCTGAAGCAGGCTCCAGGCTCTGGGCTGGCAGCACAGAGCCTGATGCGGGGCTTGAACCCACAAACAGTGAGATCATGACCTGAGCTGAAGTTGGCCGCTTAACTGACTGAACCACCCAAGGCGCCCGTAGGTTTTCTTTTTAGAATGATCATTGGTACGCAAATGTGGAAAATAAATTGGACAAGAGTGTGGGGACGTCTGTTAGGAATCTCTGCTTCATCCTGGCAAGAGATGAAAAGAACATTGACAAAAGAGAGAAGAACATTCTTTCATTCCTTCGCTCATTCACTAATTTGACATTCACCCAGTGTTTTTGCTGAGCATCTACTATGCGCTGGCATTGTACTGTGTTGCATGCAGGGAAGAGGATAAACTTGGCGTCTGCCTCTCCACAAATGGAACATTCACTTGGCCACCCAGGCAGGTATGAAGGCAATCACAGTTAGCGTGTAAGTGCTCAGACGGTACGTAGTATTTTTGCAGCATGTGTATCAGGAGCGTGTTCTAAGGGATGTGGGGCTTCCTGAAAAACTCCTCCAAAAATAATGTCTAAGCTAAGACCCAAAGGAGGGGCAGGGGCTGGCCAGGTGAAGGAAGGGGTAGAAAGGACTCCAGGTAGATTAACAGTGGGTGCAACCACCTGGAGACGAGAGACAGCAGGGCTTTTTGAATGAATTAGAAGGTTGGGTATGACTAGACCCCAGGAACTATTAAGGGATGAAGCTAGTGAGGTAAGCACGGACCCGATTCCAAAGGGCCTGCCAACCACATGAAGGAGGCTGTATAAGAGGAATGGGTGTTGCTGCGGGCAGGGAAGTTCAGACGGACATCTTGGAAAGATCCCAGTCTGGAGGATAACTGGACAAATAGAAAAGAGGTAGAATGGGCAGGACTCGGTGAACCATTAGAGGGGTGCCTGTGGAAGAACGTGGGGACTCCCAAAGTTTCAGGCTTGGGTGTCATGAAACAGTAAGAGAAGGGCAGGATTAAAATGGAAGATGTAAGTTCCACTGGGACATGTGGATCTGGAGGGACATCTGTGTGGCATTCTATAGCGGACACTCCTGTGATATTCCACCCCATGGGGCGTGCAGGACCCATGGATGGTGCAGAAGTCATGGGATGGGGGAGATCAGAGAGACAGGTCTGCGGGGTAAGAAGAGAAGAGAACCAAGGAGGCAAGTGGGGGGGGATTCCAACATTTATGGCTCAGGCAGTGGAGGACTCTGCCCAAGAGGCTGGAAGGGGGCAGCCAGGAGGACAAGGAGAGCTCAGAGGAAGGAACTGTGCATGCCAACGAGGGAGTTTCAAGAGGGGCAGAGGGCAAGTGTGTCAACCACCTTGGAGAGGTTAGGTAAGACAAGGATGAAAAATGGTCATACAGCTTGGCAAGAAGGAGGTCTACCACAACAGGTGCGGTGGTGGGAGGTGAGAAGAGGGGCTGCTGGTCAGTGAGGGGGGAGGCCAGTGCTGTCCTTGGTGGGGGAGCCACATCTCGGTCCATCAGGGGAGGTACAGTGGAAGCAGCAGGCACAAAGGCAGCAGGAGGAGGCCAGTCATCAGGAAGGGGAGACCCAGCCTAGGGGAACAGACATGTTTAAATGATTAAAGACCAGTGATTCTGGCTGGTAAGGGATGAAGAGCCACTGACCACATTCATTACTGTTGCTATTAACTTCCAGCTTTAATTATATTCCCCCAGACAGGAAGTAAGAATTCAATAGATGTCACTTAAGCACTCATCAGACATTTATTGAGCACTTACTATGGGCCATGTGCTAGAGTTATAAATGGCCTGGTGCCTATTCTCCAGCATCTTATGTCTTTGAAAATGCTTGCCTTTAAAAAAGGCAGAGTAAAACCCTAGATTAATTTCCAAAGCATCAAAAACGATGAAGAATGTAGATTCTTCATGAAGTCTTGCTTGATTTTTGTTATGTTGGGTGCAGAGTTCCATGAAGTTTTTGCCTTTACAATTCATGTTTCCAAAGGTCCAAGGGGTCAGACAGCATTGAAGTCAAATAGTCAAAACCCAAAGCTGGAGTTCAGTGTGAGTGGCGCCCCAGCCGGGGAATTTGGGGTCAGGGTTTGGATGGAGAAACAGACCACAAGGCAGGGACTGGAAGATCAGGGCTGGTGGCACTGTGGGACAAGTTCAAGACCAAACATAAGTGGTATTATCCACAATGGATATGGATTGAGAATGGGAAAATTGCCTTTCATTTATTTGCTATGTAGTTTTGGGAGGGAAATGTCATACATAAAAATACTAAAGGGAAATACACCAAAAATGTTAACAGTGATTATCTCTTGGTGGAGGGATTATGGGTGACTTGATTTTCTTCTTCATAACTTTTCATATTTTAAAATTTTGTAAGGAATAGTATTAATTTCACAACCTGAAACACTGCTAGCTTTTTTTTAATGTGTTTATTTAGTATTTTTGAGAGACAGAGACAGAGCATGACTAGGGGAGAGGCAGAGAGAGAGGGAGACACAGAATCTGAAACAGGCTCCAGGCTCTGAGCTGTCAGCACAGAGCCTGACTCGGGGCTGGAACTCATGAACTGTGAGATCATGACCTGAGCTGAAGTTGGCGCTTAACCAACTGAGCCACTCAGGTGCCCCAAAACAATGCTAGTTTTAATTTTTTTTTCCAACGTTTATTTATTTTTGGGACAGAGAGAGACAGAGCATGAACGGGGGAGGGGCAGAGAGAGAGGGAGACACAGAATCGGAAACAGGCTCCAGGCTCTGAGCCATCAGCCCAGAGCCTGACGCGGGGCTCGAACTCACAGACCGCGAGATCGTGACCTGGCTGAAGTCGGACGCTTAACCAACTGCGCCACCCAGGCGCCCCTCAAAACAATGCTAGTTTTAAAACATGAAAGGAAATATCAGAAAAAGGCAGAATGATGAAAAAGAACAATGTTTCATTTTTTAAAAAATGGTAGGAAATAGAGTATTGGTAGGAGAAATACCCAGAAGTAACATTGGAGAAGCAGGGATCACATGCCAGGCTTAACTTTGTCACAAGTTTGGAGTGGTCCTGTCATTTCCTACAATCTATTTATCATAAAATCGAGGAATAGATCTGAAAAGGACGGTATGGTTGTGTGCCACACTGGGGAATGACTTGTCCTAACATGATAGTCATTTCATCTTGAAATTCTCAGGGAGAAAGTATAGCATGAGGGCAAATAAATATTAAGAGTTATAATTCTTGGGGCATCTGGGTGGCTTAGTTGGTTAAGCATCAGACTTCAGCTCAGGTCGTGACCTCACGGTTTGTGGGTTCCAGCCCCGTGTCAGGCTCTGTGCTGGCAGCTCAGAGTCTGGAGCCTGCTTTTGATTCTATGTCTCCCTCTCTCTCTGCTCCTCCCCTGCTCACGCTCTGTGTCTCTCCCTCAAAATTAAGTAAACATTAAAAAAAAGTTATAATTCTTTTTAAATTTTTTTTATGTTTACTTATTCATTTTGAGAGACAGAAAGAGCAAGAGCACAAGTGGGGAAGGCGCACAAAGAAGGAGAGACAGAACCCCAGGCAGGCTTTGCACCATCAGAGCAGAGTCTGAGGCAGGGCTCGAACTCCCTAACTGAGAGATCATAACCTGAGCTGAGATCAAGAGTCGGATGCTTAACCGACTGTGCCACCCAGGCGCCCCAAAAGTTATAATTCTTAATTGTGACATTATTATTCATGAGAAGAAACAGATTTGATGTCTCTGATGAGAGAGTGACATATTCCAAAATGAAGAAAGGTCACTACTAACTGGAATAGAGTTTTTAAGGTTAATTTGTTAAGGGGGGAGTTTATGTCTTAAGAGACATGAGAGGCTATTCTTAAATTCGATGTTTTTAAAGTTTATTTATTTATTTTGAGAGAGAGAGTGCACGCACGAGTGGGGCAGGGGCAGAGAGAAAAGGAGAGAGAGAATCCCAAACAAGCTCTGCAGTCAGAGTGGAACCAATGTGGGGCTCGAACCCATGAACCATATCTTGCCTTGAGACTAAGTCGTATGCTTCACCGACTGAGCCACCCAGGTGTCCCCTAAATTCAACTTTAATGAGTATTTGTGGGTAGGTAGGGAGATAGGTGGAAGTCATGTTTGGGGTGTATATCCTTGTTTTAAAGACAAATTCCCTTTTATTAGCCTCATAGGAGGGGGCTTGCTTTTCTTTGTACCAAATCTCTAAACAAAAGAAGCAAGGTGTTGGTCCTACCAGTTGCTGCTTGTGTTGGTAGGTGAATGAGCATGCTACTACTGGTGGACATGAACGGAAGTGCTGCTTTCCACACCCATTCCAGACTTGCAAGAAAGAAAACCTACCCAGAAGCTGGAAGGAATCCAGAAGACATGGACAAACCCACAGCTCTCCCTTGAGAGAGAGGTGTGCCCTTTCATTTCTCAGGTCTACTGAAGCCAGAGAAGATTAATTGAGGGATTGCTTGCCTCCGAGGCATTTCACTTAAGCAGGCTCGGTCCTGGATCAGCAATGTTCCAGGCTGTCAGGAGAAACACACACTTGGGCATCTCCTGTGTGAAATCCCCATAACCACAGCTTCTGACTGAGGGCTTTGTAAACCCTCTCCACCCTCGGGGGCCAAAGAAATCCGGTACCAAACAGCCCTGGGTAGGTCTCCCCTTCTTGGCCATGTCTTCGAAATAAATTGGAGAGAATGATTACAGCTGAGTTTGAGAATTTACTGGCCTAATTCTTAATTAAATTCTCTTGATGGAAAACAAATTTATTCTTCTATAAAACAAAATCTGAGTTTAAAACCCATCTAGGATTTTTCAATACCCTCAGGGTCAACTTAAAAATCCCATTGCCTTTCTTTCCAACGCAGATGTCCACCAGATGCTGTGATGGGGGTTTCCTTCCAAGAGACTCAGCTTGACAAATCTGGTCACAAAGTGAAAAATATTGATAAAGGTGTTCAAAATAACACACAATTCCATTCAAGATATTTGGCCCATCTTGGGGCGCCTGGGTGGCGCAGTCGGTTAAGCGTCCGACTTCAGCCAGGTCACGATCTCGCGGTCCGGGAGTTCGAGCCCCGCATCGGGCTCTGGGCTGATGGCTCAGAGCCTGGAGCCTGTTTCCGATTCTGTGTCTCCCTCTCTCTCTGCCCCTCCCCCGTTCATGCTCTGTCTCTCTCTGTCCCAAAAATAAATAAACGTTGAAAAAAAAAATTTAAAAAAAGATATTTGGCCCATCTTTAGCCTCAGTCATTTGCCTGAGTAAAATAAAGCAAGGAGCTATTTAGTCAGGGTTTTTTTTTTGGGGGGGGAGGGGGTTTTAGGGGGGTAGATTTTAGCATCTGTAAACATAATTATTCAATTCCTACATATTTAAGTCTATTAATGAATTTTTGTGAATACTGTGAGGTAAGGACACACACACACACACACACACACATATTTTTTGCCTCCATATCTTTGTTGAAAATCAACTGATCATAAAGGTAAGGGCTTATCTCTGGACATTCTATTCTGTTCCATTGCCCCATATATCTATGCTTATGCCAATATAAGATTGTCTTAATTATTATAGCTATATAGTTAAATTTTTAAATCAGGTAGTATAAGTCCTCCAACTTTGTTCTTCTTTTTCAAAATTGTTTGGCTCTTCTAGGTTCTTTGAATTTCATATAACTTTTAGGGTCAGGTTGTCAAACTCTACCAAAAAACTGATGAGATTTTAATAGGGATTTCATGTAATTTCTAGATCAATTTATGAAGGATTTCCCTTTTTTTTTTTTTAAAGTGTCTACTTATTTTCGAGAGAGAAAGAGCATGCATGCTAGTTGGGGAGGGGCAGCAAGAGAGGGAGAGAGAGAGAGACAGAAAGAGCAAGAGCACAAGTGGGGAAGGCGCACAAAGAAGGAGAGACAGAACCCCAGGCAGGCTTTGCACCATCAGAGCAGAGTCTGAGGCAGGGCTCGAACTCCCTAACTGAGAGATCATAACCTGAGCTGAGATCAAGAGTCGGATGCTTAACCGACTGTGCCACCCAGGCGCCCCAAAAGTTATAATTCTTAATTGTGACATTATTATTCATGAGAAGAAACAGATTTGAGAGAGAGAGCATGGGGCCAAAGCAGGCCCCATGCTGACAGCAGAGAGCCCGATGCGGGGTTTGAAGTCACCAGCCACGACGACATGAGCTGAGCTGGTCGGTTGCTTAACTGAGTGAGCTACCCAGGTGCCCCAGAAGGATTACCCTCTTAACTATATTGAGCCTTCTAGTCTATGTACATGGTACATCTCTCCATTTATTCAGATCTTCAGATAAATACCTGGTAATGTGTTCTGGTTTTAGTGCATAGTTCTTGCACTTCTTTTGTTAAATTTATTTCCAAGTATTTTATTTTTTGATGCTATTGTGAATGGAATTGCTTTTTAAAAAAAAAAATTAAATGTCTATTTTTGAGAGAGAGAGAGACAGACAGAGTGTAAGTGGGGGAGGGTCAGAGAGAGAGGGAGACACAGAATCTGAAGCAGGCTCCAGGCTCTGAGCTGTTGGCACAGAGCCCGACACATGGTTCGAACCCACAAGCCATGAGATCATGACCTGAGCCAAAGTCAGATGCTTAACCAACTGAGCCAACCAGGCACCCCTGTAATTACTTTTTAATTTTATTTTTAGATTGTTTATTGTTAGTATATTGAAATACAATTAATTTTGTGTATTGGTTCGTTTATCCTGTGGCCTTGCTGATCTGGTTTACTAATTCTAGTAAGTTTTTGGAAACTCCTTAAAATTGTCTACATACAGGATCATGTTGTCTATGAATAAAGACAGTTATGCTTCTTCTCTTTCCAATCTATATACCTTTTATTTTTTTATTCTTGCATTATTTCACTGGCTAGAGACTCTGGGACAAAGTTGAATAAAAGTGGTGAGAGAAAATATTGTTCCCAGTCTTAGAGGGAAACATTAGTTTTTTTTTCACTGTTTTATCTACTTTTTTTTTAATGTTTATTTTATTTTTGAGAGAGAGAGCAGGGGAGGGGCGGACAGAGAGGGAGACAGAAGATCAGAAGCAGGCTCCGCACTGTCAGTGCAGAGCCCGACGAGGGACTTGAACCCATGAACCATGAGATCATGACCTGAGCCGAAGGCAGATGCCTAACTGACTGAGCCACCCAGGTGCCCCTGCTTCTTTTTATTTTTTAGCTTGTGGTGAAATATAAAAGTCATAACATAAGATTTATCATTTTAACCATCTTTAAGTGTACAATTCAGTGGCATTGAGTACGTTCACATTGTTATACAACCATCACCACCATCCAGCTCCAGAACTCTTTTCGTCTTCTCAAACTGAAACTCTGTACCCCCTAAACAAAAAATCCCCCTCCCCCTATCTTTCCAGCCCTGGACAACCACCATTCTACTTTCTGCCTCTACAGATTATACTATTCTAGATACTTCATTATCAGTGGAATCATACAGTATTTATGTTTTTGTGACTGGCTTATTTCACTTAGCATAATGCCCTCAAGGTTCATGCATGTTGTAGTATGTGTCAGAAGTTCCTTCTTTTTGGGGCACCTGGGTGGCTCAGTCAGTCAAGCTTACCACTCTTGGTTTAGGCTCAAGTCATGATCTCATGGTTTGTGAGTTTGAGCCCCACATTGGGCTCTGTACTGGCAGTGTGGAGCCTGCTTGGGATTCTCTCTCTCCTTCTTTCTCTGCCCCTCCCCTGCTCTCTTTCTCTCTTTCTCTCTTTCTCTCTCAAAATAAATAAAGAAACTTAAAAAAAAAAAAAAAAGAAGAAGAAGTTCCAGAGCACCTGGGTGGCTCAGTCGATTAAATGTCCAACTTTGGTTAAGGTCATGATCTCACAGTTCGTGAGTTTGACCCCATGTCGGGCTCTGTGCTGACAGCTCAGATCCTGGAGCCTTCTGTGGATTCTGTGTCTCCCTCCCTCTCTTCCTCTCCCCTGCTCATGCTCTGTCTCTCTCTCTCTCTCTCTCTCTCTCTCTCTCAAAAATAAATAAAAATTTTAAACATTAAAAAAAAAAGAAGTTCCTTCTTTTTAAGGTTGAATTGTATTCCATTATATGTTCAGTCTTCACTATTAAGTATAGTGTCAGCTGTCAGGTTTTCAAACATAGCCTGTGTCAAATTGAGGAAGCCTCCTTTTATTTCTAGTTTTTTAAAAAAAAAATTTAGTGTTTTATGTATTTTTTGAGAGAGAGAGAGAGAGAGAAAGAGAGAGAGAGAGCAAGCTGGGGAGGGGCACAGAGAGGGAGGAAGACACAGAATCCAAAGCAGGCTCCAGGCTCTGAGCTGTCAGCACAGAGCCCGACATGGGGCTCAAGTTCATGAACTGTGAGATCATGACCTGAGCTGAAGTTGGACGCTTAAATGACTGAGACACCTAGGTGCCCCTATTTCTAGTTTGTTGAGAGATTGTATCATGAATATCATTGGATATTGAGCAATGATTTTTCTGCAGCTGTTGAGGACCATGTGGTTTTTTTGTCCTTTATTCTATCAGTATAGTGAGTTACATTAGTTGGATTTTGGATGTTAAAACAACATTGCATTCTGGGGATAAATCCTACTTGGCCATGGTAATAATCCTGGGCTCTTTTTCTAAGAGTTATAGCATTCTAGCCCTTACATGTAGGTCTGCAATCCATTTTGCATTACTTTTTCTCTATTATGGAAGGAAGGGATTCAGAATCATTCCTTTGCATGTGGATATCCAGTTGCCCCAGTGCCATTTGTTGAAAAGAATGTTCTTTCCCCTTTGAAAGATCTTGGGGCTCTTTCAACCCTTGCTGAAAATCAACTGAGTATAAAAGTAGGATTTATTTCTGGGCTCTGAGCTCTGATCCATTGCTCTCTATATATTGATACTTATGCTATACACTGTCTTGATTACTGTAACTGTATGGTAAGTTTCGAAGTCAGGAAGTATGAATTCTCCAAGTTTGTTCTTTTTCACTATTATTTTGGATAATCTGAGTCTGGCATTTCTTTTTTTTAATTTTTTTAATGTTTATTATTTATTTTTTGAGAGAGACACGTAGTACAACTAGGGGAAGGACAGAGAAAGAGGGAGTCACAGAATGCGAAGAAGACTCCAGGCTCTGAGCTGTCAGCACAGAGCCCAAAGCGGGGCTCAAGTTCATGAACCGTGAGATCACGACCTGAGCGGAAGTCAGATGCTTAACCGACTGAGCCACTCAGGCACCCCTGGGTCTGGCATTTCTTAAAGTCCTTTTAACTTCACCTGAGGATAATTGCCTTCTCTCAGTTGTGATTCAGGGTTATGCACTGTGCCAGTGGTTCTTAAGCTTGACAATACGTAAGAATCACCTAGGGAGCTGCCAATGAAGAGCTGTATCCAAGACCAGTTAAATCAGAACTTCTGTAGTGTGAGGCTTGAGCACTGTTAGAACTACCCAGCTAAGCTCAGCCCAATTTGCTGACTCTCAGAATAATGGACAAATAAAGTGGTGGTTGGTTTAAGCTTTGGGGTGATTTGTTACATAGCAATTGATAACTGATATGGAATCTGTATCCCACCTTGAGGACCTTTCTAGAGACTCTAACCTTGACGGGAGAATTCTACTTTAATGCTTTGCTTTTGCTATGGGAATATATGATAGGAATAGTGTCTATTCTATCATTAGGTAGGGAGGATAGAAGCTAATATGAAATTGTGTATGAGGTATATATTTTAAAACTAAATTTTTAGAAAAGCTAAGCTTCCCTTGAGGAAGTTTCTTTTTCTCTCTAACACTTAGAACTATCAACTGACTGGGGTGCCTGGTGGCTCAGTTGGTTAACTGTCTGACTTCCACTCGGGTCATGATCTGGCAATTTGTGGGTTTGAGCCCCATGTCGGGCTCTGTGCTGACAGCTCAGAGCCTGGAGCCTGCTTCGGATTCTCTGTCTCCCTGTCTCTCTCTGCCCCTCCCCGACTCACACTCTGTCGTTCTCTCTCTCCCTGAAAAATAAATAAACATTAAAAAAAAAAAAAAGAACTATTAACTGACCATGTTTTCATTTTCAGTTTGGCTGGTAGTAAACAAAAAGTAAAAATTAAGGCTTAATCATAGCAACTATATATTTCCTTATAGCCTGTAGTTTATGATACTTTTTTTTTACTCTTTTGTTATTAACTTTTAACTGTAATATTTATGTTATCTATAATCTTATTATTTTATTCTTATTTATATTTAGTCATGTTATTGTACCTATCTTTGTGGTAAATCACTTTAAATCCCTTGTGGCAAAAAGTAGTATTTTAAATGCATATAAGACTTTGACTTTTCCTTTAGAGAGCCAAATATAGTGTGAAGAACTTTCTGTTTTCCATCAATATATGTTTTGAGTGCCAAGATAGGACATGATAACTGGCTCGGGGTGAAAAAGCAGGAAAACCTAGGTAAATCTTTATCAACTTGATCAGGGACAAGGATCCAGTGGAACTTGCCTACCATTTGTCAGTCATCTTCTGTGCTGGATACTTGCCTAGACCACTGTATTCAAGAACTGGGCTGGGCAGTTCTTGTTTATTTTCATATCTGTAAAATGGGTTGAACAAGCTTCCTGTGAAGGAACACTGAGAGGATTAAATGAGATAATATGTTGAGAGCACCCACCACAGAATGGTGGGTTTGTATATATTATCTCCTTTCCTCCTCCCCTTCCTCAATTAGATGCTGCAATAACTTACTAAAATTATTTGTTGGGGCACCTGGGTGGCTCAGTCGGTTGAGCGTCTGACTTTGGCTCAGGTCATGATCTCACAGTCCGTGGGTTCGAGCCCCAAATCGGGCTCTGTGCTGACAGCTCAGAGCCTGGAGCCTGCTTTAGATTCTGTGTCTCCCTCTCTGTGTCCACCCCATCCCACCTGTGCTCTCTCTCTCAAAAATAAACATTAAAAAAATAGTTATATTTGTTACACAAAAAGAACATAATTTGTTAAATGTGCAAATGAACCTTGTCACGTCTTGATCAGAGAGAATTTCTAATCTTTTCTGGTAGGGAGTAGTGGACGTTGGGGAGGAAACAGAATGAGAGGCAGAGCACCTCCTGTGGTCCATGATAAACACCAGACAGCTTCGTGTGGAATCTCCATTCTGAGGGCATGAATAGCAGAAACATTTGGATGGTGGAAGACATTAGGGGAGGAAATCCATCCACAGCAGAAGTGGTGGGTGTGGAATGAGAATTACCAGCAACAGCTGCCTTTCTTAGAGAATGGCGAGTAGGCAATAAAGAACAGAACTCTACTGCGTAGAAACCTTCGGTTCTGGGGCACCTGGGTGGCTCAGTCAGTTAAGCCTTTGTTCAACTCTTGGTTTTCAGCTCAGGTCATGATCTCACGGTTTCATGGGCTCGAGCCCTGCGTCGGGCTCTGTACTGACAGTGCAGCCTGCTTGGGATTCTCTACCCTTTCCTTGCTCATGCTGTCTCTGTCTCTCTCAAAAATAAATAAATAAACTTAAAAAAAAAACAAAAACAGAAACTATCAGTTCTCCAGACTGCTGTTCCTTGTGCATCATCTCCTACCTGCCACACCTCTAACTCTCCTTCCGCAGCTTCTCAGTCTTGACCCAGGACAGAAGCACAGTGGCCGCAGGCTCACGCAGCCCGTTGGGAACTGCCCCAATACTCTCCACGTCTGATTGTCCTTCTTTCGCCTGGCTTCCTTGTGGTAAACGGACAAGTTTTTAAAAACCAGAGATGGAGGGAGCATGGCAAGAGACAGTCTTCTTTTGATGCTACTGGTTCTCTGAGGAGCACGGCTGAGCTTGGCGATTGGGGGTTCAGTTGTTCCTAGGACTGCTCATTCTATCTCAATCGTATTTTACAATCCAATACCCCAACTTACCTTTGTATTTTAAGATGAAGACGAACTGCCTGTGCAGAGGCTTCCTTTATTACCTAGTGAGGAGAAATCTCAGGCGTTACCTCAAGTTTTCCATTGTTCTTCTGACCTCCCACTGATTTTGCCCCAGGTACAGCAGCACAGGTTTACAGGGAATTCTCCCAAACCCACCACCCTTTCCATGCCCTGGCACGTGCTGCTCTGCTCATTCTTTCTGGAATGTCATCCTGACTTTTGTCTGCCATGAAAACGCCTGTTCATTGTTCGATATTGAATCCCCACATAAAGGCTGTGGCTGGCCTCTAACCCCTCCTCATGTCTGCCTTGTGTCCTTGTCGGACTTGGTTTTTTTTATGTTTATTTATTTGAGAGAGAGAGAGAGAGAGAGGGAGACACAGAATCCAAAGCAGGCTTCAGGCTCCGAGCGGTCAGCACAGAGCCTGATGCTGGACTCGAACCCATGAATCATGAGATCATGACCTGAGCTAAAGTCAGATGCTTTACTGGCTGAGCCACCCAGGTACCCCAAGTCAGACTTTGTTTTAATGATTTACTCATAGGGCAGTCTCCCATGCTTTTCTTGGAGTTCTCTGAATACAAGATGTCTGGATTATTCAAATGTACACTTCCAACGCTGTGCCTTCCCTTGTACGTGTGGGTGTGATGGACATTTTGGCCATTTTATGTTAAAATTCCCCCTCACAAGGGGGAATTTCTGAACTTAATGTACCTCCACAGGTTAACCCTTGACAGTAGGGTTATTTTCATCTTGGTTACTGGTTCAAATGAAAATGACACCCTTTGGGGGACACGCCCCAAAAAGCTAGTAAATTTTCTCAAAGTTTTTGTTTATCTATGGGATAGCATGATGCCATAAAATAAGTAATTATACATGTGATGTATGTAATACGTGGGGTCATTAAAGACGTGATGCTAATTGAATCTACCTCCCTGCAAGAGCTGTCTCTTAGCAATTAGTGTTTAGGGCCAGCTGTGGGGTGTAACTGCATAGCACAAGTTAAATCAGAAGAAAGCAGTGAAAATAAAAGTAAGCAAACTAGCCATCATATCAAATTTACCCAGATGTCATTCATACAGAAGTATCTTTTTTTAAAAGTCTCTTTACATCACTTTTATTTGTGCTTTTGAGGAGGTCTATTTCACTTATTTTTTAAAAGTATTTTCTTCTTTTTTTTTTTTCAACGTTTTATTTTTATTTTTGGGACAGAGAGAGACAGAGCGTGAACGGGGAAGGGGCAGAGAGAGAGGGAGACACAGAATCAGAAACAGGCTCCAGGCTCCGAGCCATCAGCCCAGAGCCTGACGCAGGGCTCGAACTCACGGACTGTGAGATCGTGACCTGAGCTGGAGTTGGACGCTTAACCGACTGCGCCACCCAAGCTCCCCTAAAGTATTTTCTTAAAAAAATTTTTTTAATGTTTATTTCTGAGAGAGAGAGAGAGAGAGAGAGCATGAGAGGGGGAGGGGCAGAGAGAGAGAGGGAGACACAGAATCTGAAGCAGGCTCTAGGTTCCAAGCTGTCAGCACAGAGCCCGGCGTGGGGCTCAAACTCATGAACCATGAGATCATGGCCTGAGCTGAAGTCAGACGCTTAACTGACTAAGCCACCCAGGCACCCCTAAAGTTTTTATTTTCTTCAGTAATCTCTATCCCCAATGTAGGATCAAACTCACAACCCTGAGATCAAGAGTCTCATGCTCTTGGGACTGAGCCAGCCAGGTGCCCCTCAGGTGGTCTATTTCATTCAGTAGGTTTAAATAATTAATGACATGCCCAATTTACAGTCAGTTCAGTCTTCATTTCAACAGTGGCTATTCCTGAAAATCAGTTCCTGATCCAATGGAAGGTTTAAGATCATTGAAATGAAATGGCAGAGATATTCAAAGACACTTGAAGCAAATAAAGGACCGTGTGTGCTCTCTTTTAAAAATGTCTCTGTCTTAGGGGTGCTTGGGTGGCTCAGTCGGTTAAGCATCCAACTTCGGCTCAGGTCATGATCTCACAGTTCGTGGGTTCGAGCCCCTGTCAGACTCTGTGCTGACAGCTCGGAGCCTGGAGCCTGCTTCAGATTCTGTGTCTCCTTCTTTCTCTGCCCCTCCCCCACTCACGCTCTGTCTCTCTCTCAAAAATAAACATTAAAAATTTTAAAAAATAAACATGTCCCGGGGCGCCTGGGTGGCGCAGTTGGTTAAGCGTCCGACTTCAGCCAGGTCACGATCTCGCGGTCTGTGAGTTCGAGCCCCGCGTCAGGCTCTGGGCTGATGGCTCAGAGCCTGGAGCCTGTTTCCGATTCTGTGTCTCCCTCTCTCTCTGCCCCTCCCCCGTTCATGCTCTGTCTCTCTCTGTCCCAAAAATAAATAAACGTTGAAAAAAAATTTTTAAAAATAAGCATGTCCCTGTCTTAACGTTGAACTTAGACTTCATTAGTATTCCACGGATGTCACTTTTATTGCCCCTCACAATCACCTCCTCGTGCTTCTTTCTCCAGCTCAGAGGGCCCTGGGATTCTCTGTATCGCACAAACATATTTTGAGTATCTACTGTGTGCCAAGCACTGCGAAGTACTGTATCTCAATGCTCATGCCATTCTAGAGACAGGTTGCAACACCACCCTGCTCAGAGCCCGTCCCAGGAGGTGGAGGACGGCGCCGGGCAGCACTATCCTGGTGCAGCTGGTAACTCCTGGACACGCCAGGGGGAGGATTTAAAGTCACATCCCTTCGCGGAAGGAGCGTGACTCTGTGCGGCTTTCTCTCACGATAGCAGAGTTTGTAATGCTGTAGAATAGGAAGCAGACATATTTTGTCTTAAAAAGTAAATGGAAAGGACTATGCAAGCCATACTGGCCTCTTTTTTTTTTCTTCTTTGTTTATATTGAGCAAGGGAGGGGCAGAGGGAAGGAGAGAGAGAATCAAGTAGGCTCCATACTTGGCACAGAGCCCAACACGGGGCTCGATCTCAGGACTGTTGATGCTCAATTGACTGAGCCACCCAGGCACACCCTCTTTTTTTTTTTTTTTTTTTTTTCTACAGAAGAGAGGCTGGAAGAGTAAACGTTTTTGAGCTACACAAGCTTTCTGGCACCTGTCACCTGAGACATTTTTTTGTGACATTCCCATATATTATATGAGACT
Organism: Prionailurus viverrinus; assembly: GCF_022837055.1. NCBI lineage: Eukaryota > Metazoa > Chordata > Mammalia > Carnivora > Felidae > Prionailurus > Prionailurus viverrinus. Next base: position 20,918,684 of record NC_062565.1, on the reverse strand, counting down.
TGAGCTTCGACATGGCAGAGGAAATAAGTGCCACCAGAATGGTAAAACTTGGGTATAGACAGTGACCTTAGAGTCATTATCTTGGCATCGTGGGTTGACCCAGAGAGCCTGTGGGTTAGTCTCATAACTCTAAGGTCAATGTTGCTTCTCTCATATTTGCTGGAGCAAATCTTCCCTACTAATGATTTTCTTGCTTTTCTTTTCTTCTTTCTTTTTTTTTTTTTTTTTTTTTTTTTGTATCTAGGCATATGTTTGGTGCCTAACACAAAATATCTTTGGAATAAAAGGCTGCCCACCACCATCTAGTCTCCCAATAACAACCCATTCCAGAGAGCACCGTACCCACCTTGCATTCTCTTTCCTCCTTGTCTCTACCAATTCTTCTTTCATTTCATTTTATAAGATTTTTTTGAATTGTGCTGAAATATAAGTCACGGAATTTGCCATGTGCCATCTTAGCTACTTGAAAGTGTACAATTCAGTGACATTAATTACATACACGGTGTTGTACCAGCATCACCACTATCGATTTCCAAAACTTTTCTACCACCCAAACAGGAACTCTGTGAGCATTAATAACTCCCCATTTCCCCAGCCCCTGATAACTGCAATTACACTTTCTGTGTCTATCAATTTGCCTATTGTAGATGCTTCATATAGATGAAATCATACAATATTTGACCTTTTGTGTTTGGTTTCTTTGTTTCTAAGTTTATTTATTTGGAGAGAAAGAGAGAGCAAGATAAGTGTGGGAGGGGCAGAGAGAGAGGGAAGGAGAGAATCCCAACCAGGTTCTACACTCCCTGTACAGAGCCCATTGTGGGGCTCAAATTCACCAAACGTGAGATCATGACCTGAACCGAAATCAAAAGAGGCTTAACCGACTGAGCCACAGGCACCCCTTGTTGGGTTTATTTCATTTAGCATAATGCTTTCAAGGTTTGTCTGTGTTATATCAGAACTTTATTCCTTTTCTAGGACTGAATACAATGTTTTGTTTATCTATGCATCTGCTGATGGATGCTTGGGTTGTTTCTACCTTTTGGCGATTGTGAATAATGTGGACAAGTATCTGTACACTTGTTTTCAGTTCTTTTGTCTATATACCTATGAGTGCAATTGCTGGGTCATATGGTAATTCTACATTTAGTTTTTGGGGGGAGACACCAGCTTTTCACAGTGGCAGCACCGTTTTACATCCCCATCAGGGTTCCAGTTTCTCCACATCTTCACCAGCACTTGTTGCTTTCTATTTATTTGTTTTTGATAATGACCATCCTAATGGTTAGAAGGCGGTATTTTACTGTGTTTTTGATTTACATTTCCCTAATGATTAATGATGTTGAATATCTTTTTACATGCTTGATGGCCATTTGTATTTCTTCTTTGGAGAAATGTCTGTTTAAGTCTTTTGCCCATTTCTTAAATTTGGTTGTTTTTCTTGTTGAGTGTTAGGAGTTCTTTTTTTTTTTTAAGTTTTTATTATTTATTTTTGAGAGAGAGAGAGAGAACGATTGGGGGAGGGGCAGAGAGAGGGAGACACAGAATCTAAAGCAGGCTCCAGGCTCTGAGCTGTCAGCACAGAGCCCCATGTGAGGCTGGAACCCATGAACCATGAGATCATGACCTGAGCCGAAGTCGGATGCTCAATGGACTGAGCCACCCAGGCACCCCTAGGAATTCTTTATATAATCTAGATAGTAAACCATTATCAGATATTTGATCTGAAAATATTTTCTTCCATTCCATAGATTCTTTTCACTTTCTTGATAATGTCTTTGGTGCACAAAATTTTAATTTTTTTTAAATTTATTTGTTTTGAGAGAGAGCAAAAACAGGAGAGGGGCAGAAAGAGACAGAGAGAGAGAGAGAGAGAGAGAGAGAGAGAGGGAGAGAGAGAATCCAAAGCAGGCTCCATGCTGATAGCAGGGCTTAATCCCATGAATCGTGAGATCATGACCTGAACCAAAACCAAGAGTCGGATGCTCAACCAACTGTGCCACCCAGGTGCCCCAGGGTTTTAGCCCTTATATTTAGGTCACTGATCAATCTGAGTTATTTTTGTGTTATTCCCGTTTTGCCAGCATCGGTTATTGATAAGTCTGTTCTCTCTCCCATTGAATGGACTTGGCACCCTTGTTGAAAATCATTTGACCATAGACACATGAGTTTATCTCTAGATTCTCAATTTTATTCTGTTGCTCGATTTGTCTGTCCTTATGCCAGTACTCCACTCATTTGATTACCACAGTTTTGTGATAAATGTTGAAATTAGGAAGTGTGAGTCCTCTCAATTTGTTCTTCTTGTTTTTTTCTTTCAATTTGTTCTTCTTTCCCAAGATTCTTTTTGTATTCATTACTTCCTGCAATTCTATGCAAATTTGAGGATCAGCTGTTACATTTTCTCCAAAAAAATTGCCAATTCTCCTTTAGTCTCTTCCCCCCCCCCTTTTTTTTAAGGCTTTATTTATTTTTGAGACAGAGAGAGACAGAGCATGAACAGGGGAGGGGCAGAGAGAGAGGGAGACACAGAATCAGAAGCAGGCTCCAGGTTCTGAGCTGTCAGCACAGAGCCCAACGCGGGGCTCAAACTCACAGACCGCGAGATCGTGACTTGAGGTGAAGTCAGACTCTTAACCGACTGAGCCACCTAAGCGCCCCTGGTCTCTTCCCTTAAGGAGAATTCTAACAACAGTCTTCCTCCCCAAAGGCCGCCCTGGTGCCAGCTCCCCTCAGGCCCTCTGCCTGATCCTTATCAGAAGTGTTGGTCCAACCTGCTTCCCAGGACTGGTTAATCACCTCCTCAGGTGCAGACTGCCAAGAGTCTGGTCCACTCAACCCTTTTATCAACATTATGCATATGAGGTTAAGTCAAGTTTGAGTTCCTACACATGAAGCTCCTTTTGTTGTTGTTTTTTTTTTTTTTTTATATGAACGGGGGAGGGGCAGAGAGAGAGGGAGACACAGAATCCGAAGCAGGCTCCAGGCTCTGAGCCATCAGCCCAGAGCCCGATGCGGGGCTTGAACCCACGGACCGCGAGATCGTGACCTGGCTGAAGTCGGACGCTTAACCGACTGAGCCACCCAGGCGCCCCCTTTTTTTTTTTTTAAATTTTTTTTTTAATGTTTATTTATTTTTGAGACAGAGAGAGTGAAGTTCCTTTTGGAAGTTAAGAACCCCTTTGACTTGGAGCTAAGGCTTTTTTTGAGCCGCATTAAGGAAGTACTGGGCAAGCTGGTGGGGTTAGAGCTTAGTGGCCATTTCTACGAATTGAAATGAATATGCTTATATTCTATCTCTGCCCTTTTTTGCCCGCTAACTCCATTTATGTGGACCTTTGGCGTGTTGGCTATTGTTTCAGCATTAATTTGTTGAGCACCTAATATGCACTAGGTTTTACAGTGTAAGAAATACATAAGAAGCTCCAAATTCATGACCTCAAGGAACTTAGAGTCTTGTGGGGGAGTTTGCATGGCATAAAAATGTTCCAAATATCTTAAGCATGGGCATGGTACCTTATTTAACATCATGATACATCTTATAGTATCACTATATATCATCTTATAGTGAGCCCTTAGGTGATTAGGGCTCAGCCAAAGGACAGACCCACATGAGCTATAGTACTACCAAGAGGTGTGTGGATAAGACAATATATAAATTGGGCCTTGAAAGCCAGGTAGAATTTTCAGAGGAAGGGAAGAAGGGAGAGGGCATCCTAGTGGGTACAAGTGGTGTGCTTAGGGGAGAGAACCACAAAACCCAAGACAAGGTGGGAATAAGTTTAATATCTCTGCCAACCAATAAGAATCTTAGTGCAGTCTACTCATATTCAAGGGCAGAGTAGACCCAGCTGAGGGTGGGACAAATTGAGAGGGCCCTGAGTCAAAAGGAATTGTTTGGAGTCATTTGTGTCCCAGGACCTATGAGATCATCTTACACAGCTTTGGTAACCACTGCCTTTCCAGTTTCTAGAGGACTTCTTGTTCTCAAGGTGAAGGCAGAATATGGCTCTCACATACACATCAGCTGGGTGCAGGTGCTTGGAACACCACCCCCTCCCACCCCTACCCTGGGCACATCCATCTGCCTCCAGCTTTCATTCTGTGGCCCCTACCTCTTGTCACCACACACCTGGAATGACTGAAATGGTTTTTCACCTGATCTCTCTGCTCCCAGCCTCACCTCTGCTCCAAACCACAGGGCAGAACATTGTCATCTAATGTGCTTGCAACAACATCAACATCATGGGGGCCCTTTGCTCAAGAGTGTCTTAGAGCTTGGATCTAGACTTTCTCTCCATGATCTTTACAACTTTAAGTGTCCTACAAACTTCCTGCTGTGCCCATAAACAAAGCAATCTTATGCGCTTCATTTATTCAGTCTTTCAACAATTTCCTGACCACCTACTATACCTCAGGCATAGACAGTGTGACGAACTGAACTGTGTTTCCCTCAAAATCCATACATTGAAGTCCTATCCCCCAGCACCTCGGAATGTGACTGTATTTGGAGACAGGGTCTTTAAAGAGGTGATTAAGTTAAAATGAGGTCAGTAGGATAGACTCTAATCCAGTCTGACTGGTGTCCTTATAAGAGGAGGAGGAGTTTAGGACACAGACACATGCGGAGGGAAGACTGTGTGAGGACCCAGGAAGAAGGCAGCATCTGCAGGCCAAGGAGAGAGGCCTCAGAAGGAATCAATCCTGCCAACACCTTGATCTTGGACTTCCAGCCTCCAGAACTGAGAAAATGAACTTGTGTTGTTTAAACACCTCCGATCTGTGGAACTCTGTTGTGGGAGCCCTAGAAGATGAACACAAGTGCCTTTGCCCAGCCTGCTCAGTAGTGGCCCCTCTCCTCTGACATGCCACACACTCCCTCCACTTCCCTCACGTGCCTGCTCCTCTGGCCTGCCCTCATCTAGCCTGACTCCCCACTCAAGCCCAACTCAGCCCCTTCATGCCTCTTCTCTGACCACCGCGACCGCAGGGTTCTTTCTCCTCCAACGACAACATCTATTCCAAATTATTCTCTAATCTTCTTTGGTGCATTGTCTTCTCTCCCAAGACCATAAAACTTCCCAACATCCATGGGCTTTCCCCCTGTCTCCTATGAAGAGAGAGAGCTAAGGTGCGAAGGAAGGGAAGGAACCAAGAGTGACTGATTTCTGTGTGTTTGCCTGGAGCCACTGGGCGGACTGTGGTGCATAGTAAGATAGTAAAGACTGAGCGAGGAAAAGATTTGTGTATTTATATGTGCACACACTCTTGTCTTATAAAAATGATATATTATGCAGTTGTCCTTCTTTATCGATGGGGGATCCATCCCAAGGACCCCAGTGGATGCCTAAAACCACAGAGAGTATCCAACCTTATATATACTCTGTTTTTTCCTATATGTACATGCCTATGATGAAGTCTAATTTCAAGAGATAAACAATAATAGCCAATAATAAAATAAAAACATTGTAAGAATATACTGTAGTAAAAGTCAGGTGAATGTGATCTTTCAACATAGCTGACCATACTGTACTCACTCTGCTTCCTCTTGTGATGACATGAGAAGATAAAATGCCTACGTAATGAGATGAAGTGAGGTGACTGACGGAGGCACTGTGATATAGTGTTAGGCTACTACTGACCTGCTGATGTGCCAGAAGGACGGTCATCTGCTTACAGACTGAGGTTGACCACGGGTAGCTGATACTGTAGATAAGGGGGGACTATACTACATACTGTTTTGTAACTCAGTTTTCTAACAGCAACACTCATGGGACATCTTCCATGTCAGTGTTTATAAATCTATCACATTCTTTTCTTTTACAGGCTTTACTTCACTTTAGTTTTCTTGTGTAACACTATATAGTGGCCACAGCTGGAGCCGGGATCCCCTGTATGGAGACTCTGGTGTGGGTCTTCCAAAGACGGTCAGTGATTTTCTAGTAGGGAGACTTGGCAAACACTGTCTCTTTCCAGAAGTCAGGGGTGACATAACCGTAGGTCTTGGAAATGGCATCAAAAGTGACATGGATCGGGGTGCCTGGGTGGCTCAGTCGGTTAAGCATCCAACTCTTGGTTTCGGCTCAGGTCATGATCTCACAGTTTCATGAGCTTGAGCCCCACATGGGGCTCTGTGCTGGTAGCACAGAGCCTGCTTGGGATTCTCTCTCTCCCTCTCTCTATGCCCCTCCCCCACTTGCACTGTCTCTGTCTCTCTCAAAATAAATAAATAAATAAATTTAAAAAGAAAAAGTGGCCTTGCTGAAATTGCCCACAGTGGCAGTACAGCCCCTGGGTGAGGGGTGACAGTCATTAATACTGGCCATCACCAGTAGCTTCTTGGGCACAGGGGCTGAGACAGTGCCTTTGTTGGCAGGGATGCCAGTGCTTCTGTGGGCAAGGATGAAACACACCAGCACAGAGCCACAGGCGCTGGCTCCCTTGCATGAGACAGTGTGGGGCTCGCCAACCTTGTTCCCCTGATAGCCTCACTTCACAGGGACAACGGAAAGTTTGCTCAGTATGATGGTCCAATGGATGGCAGTGACTGACTACCTCCTTGGAGCACTTAACACCCAAACCGACGTGTCTGCAATAATCTCTGATGGCAACAAATGCCTTGAACCTAGTCTTCTGGTCAGCAGGGGTCTGCTTTACACAAGCATAATCTTCAAGACCTCATCCTTGAGGGGCACCTGGGTGGCTCAGTCCGTTAAGTGTCCAACATTGGCTCAGGTCATGATCTTGCGGTTCGTGGGTTTGAGCCCCGCATTGGGCTCTGTGCTGACAGCTCAGAGCCTGGATCCTGCTTTGAATTCTGTGTCACTTTCTGTCTCTGCCTCTACCCCACTCACATTCTGTCTCTGTCTCTCTCAAAATAAATAAATATTAAAAAACCCAAACCAAAACCGAAACAGAAAAACTCTCATCCTTGAGGAATGCCCCCAGAAAAAAGTCAATGACCTTGGAGTCCTTGATGGGCAGGGAGAAGAGATAGATCTCTTCCAGGGACTTCATCTTCATGTCATTGATCAGTGGCCCAGCTTGGTGACAGGGATCCACTCCTTGTCCTCAGTCATGCCTCTGCGAGCTCCCATTCCAGGGCCGTCCTGCAGCACCAGCATCATCTACTATTTGGTGTTTTCTTGAAGATGGAGCTACCACACTCTTTTTAATATGCAATATATTCCATGTATTTCTCTCAGTCTTTTTAAATTTTTTTTATTTTTTTAAGCACACTGTGCACCCAGCATGGACACAAAGTGGGACTTGAACTCATGACCCTGAGTTCAAGACCTGAGCTGATATCAAATGTCGGACGTTTAACTGACTGAGCCACCCAGGTTCCCCATATCTCAGTCTTTTTAACAGAAAAAAATCAATGGCATTAATTTTATTAAAACTGTTAGAATCTACAATGTGGGTGAATACATACTTTATTCCAAGACGGGTCTAGGTTGCCTTCAGAAAGCGAGGGTGGGTTAGAACTCAAACTTTCTATGGGAGGGACCATCGAAGCCACCCTCTAGAGCTCCTGTATTTTAGAGATACAAAAACAAAGAGCTGGAGGATTTGATGATTTTTCTAAGGTCACTCCAGTGGTAAATGCTCAAACCAGTGAAGAATCCAAATCTCCTGGGTCCTTCCCACCGTATCATAGTGCTGCTGAAACAGAATCTAGGCATCCCTTCCCTGGGGTTGCTATGCCGGGTTCTATTCTTTTAGCTTAACAGTCATTTTTTATTTAACAAGAAATTTAAAAAACATGGAACTAAACGTGACCTTGGACGTGAGTTGGTCTAACTTTAGAGATGAGAAAACTGAATATTTCCTGGGGAGGGTTCTGAGCGTGATAAGTATGTCATACAATGAAGTCATACAGCATGTGGCCTTTACGGCCCAGCTTTGCTTAAAATCGTAAACCTGAAGTTGTTCGTCTACTTCAGCCCCTCCAGTAGCTTCCTACTGCACTTGCACGAAGCCCACACTCTTTCTTCCCATGGCCTCAAAGCTCCATTCCTGTCTGGCCCCCTTGGCTCATCTTATTGTCCCCTTTGCCCACTGTGTTTGTGCCACACTGTCCTCCTTGGCTGTTCTTTAAACAGCCAAGTATTGATTAAGAATCTCTTTAGCGTAGGACCAACTGGCAGATGTTAGAAGAAATACAACCTTGGTCTTTGATGAGCTTATAGTATGTAGGAGTGGGGGGCACGGATAGGATTCATTCATTCCTTCAGTCGTTCAAAACAAAATTATTAGCGGTATATATATCCTAGGCCCAGAGCTGGGTACCAGGGTATCAAGTCCAACAGGACAGGGACCTCAAGTTCAGCAGGGAGGAGAGCCAGTTGGAAAATAGCATGGACTAAGTATGGGGATGATTGGAATACAGAGGAGTGCTCCCCACATTTCCTGGGGGGCCAGGGAGGCTTCTCAGAGAGGGTGACCCTCCAGTTGTGTCTTAAAGAGTGTGAGAAGTTAGTAGACGTGGAAAGCATCAAGGAGTAAAGCGGAGGTGGCTCAGGATGATCAGAGACCTCGACAACAGCACGTGCAAGACTTGAGTGTGTGCAAGGACTTGCTGCGTGCAGGGAGCATGCTTGCTTTTTTATCTTGGGGGCTCCTCAGAGCAGTAAGAGGTACAGCAGGCCATGGCGTGCACAGTCTTACAGGCTAAGCAAAAAAATAAAAAATAAAAAATAGGGGCGCCTGGGTGGCGCAGTTGGTTAAGCGTCCGACATCAGCCAGGTCACGATCTCGCGGTCCGTGAGTTCGAGCCCCGCGTCAGGCTCTGAGCTGATGGCTCAGAGCCTGGAGCCTGTTTCCAATTCTGTGTCTCCCTCTCTCTCTGCCCCTCCCCCGTTCATGCTCTGTCTCTCTCTGTCCCAAAAATAAATTAAAAAAAACGTTGAAAAAAAAATAAATAAAAAATAAATAACAAAATAAAAAATAAAACAACCAAAAAAATAAAAAAAAACCCAACAAATACAAAAGAAAAAAAAGCAACAAAATTTTATTCTGCCAGTTATTGGCATTGGAAGTTATAGGTGGGATCAGACAGGGTTTTGTGTCTTTTTTTATAGAGCTCCTTGGTAGCATAGAGAGCACTGGATTTATTCTTGTGTCACTGCAGCCACGGGCAAGGTGGGAAATTATTTTTTTTTTATTTTTTTAACCCTTTGCAGGTGAGAAAACTAATGCTCAGAAAAGCCGAGCAACCTCCCCGGAATCACACAGGTAGCGAGCTGGGTGGAGATGGCAGGCTTTCTATCTCAGTGCCACAAGGACGGTCCTGCCCCAGCTCCCAGATGGGGATGTCCTGAGCTCACACAGGGCAAGGGAGGATGACCAGAGGGGACAGATGTGAGAGAGCTGTCTCAGAGGCTGATTTGCGAGGACCCGAGTGAGATAGAGGAAGGCATCTGGAATCGTCCAGTTTCTGGCCTGGGCCCTGTGAGAGGTGACGGCGTTCCCCGCGGTGGGGAAACGAAGGAGCTGACGAACGGTAACAAGCATGGGCCTTGTGATGATACAGGGCAGGAAGGGAGCCCGCAGAGCACTAGGGCTGCACGAGAGCAAGCGGGGCATCTGGAGAGGGTATCGGGAAAAGGTCCGAGTGGACCTATCATTTAAAATGCAATTTGGACTAGGGGCGCTCGGGTGGCTCAGTTGGTTGAGCATCCAACTTCGGCCCAGGTTGTGATCTGATGGTTTATGAGTTCAAGTCCCACATCAAGCTGTCTGCTGTCAGTTCGGAGCCTGCTTCAGATCCTCTGTTTCCCTCTCTTTCTGCCCCTCCCCTGCTCAAGCTCTCTCTTTCAAAAATAAGTAAACATTAAAATTAAAAAAAAAAATGCATTGGGCACCTGGGTGGCTCAGTCTGTTAAGCATTCGACTTCAGCTCAGGTCATGATCTCTCGGTTCGTGGGTTTGAGCCCTGCATTGGGCTCTGTGCTGACAGCTTGAAGCCTGGAACCTGCTTTGATTCTGTGTCTCCCTCTCTCTCTGACCCTCCTCTACTTTCACTCTCTCTCTCTCTCTCTCTTTCTCAAAAACAAACATTAAACATTTTTTTAAAAGGGGCACCTGGGTCGCTCAGTCAGTTGAGGGTCCGACTTCGGCTCAGGTCATGATCTCGAGGTCCGTGAGTTTGAGCCCCGCGTCAGGCTCTGTGCTAACAGCTCAGAGCCTGGCGCCTGCTTCAGATTCCGTGTGTCTCTCTCTCTGCCCCTCCCCCACTCATGCTCTGTCTCTCTCTCCCTCTATCTGTCAAAAATAAATAAACATAAAAAAATTAAAAAAAATTTTTTTAAATAAAATGCATTTTGAAACAGGCAGGGAAGCACGAGCTTGTGTTGAGGAAAAGATGGAGGTAGATTTTGGTGATGGTGCACCCACCAGCAGTGACCTTGAATATCAGGCAGAGTGAGGCACTTTGAGCCAAGGAGTACAAATTTTTGACTGCGCTTGAGGAAGGGAAATCTGTCAAGGTTGATCTAGGTTGATTTGGAATGGATAGAGAACGGAAGTGGGGAGACCAGTTAGGAGGGTTTGCAATGGTGTGGGGAGGAAGTAATGGGAGCCCGGATTAGGTGGGGACATGAATGTGGGACAGAAGAGGGTGGCATGAAGGGATCAGTGCACATGAGGTCAATATGCTTTGATAACTAGATGTCAGCAAGTTGTCCAAGATCATTTTGAAAGTTTTGAGCTTGGACTGAAAGAATTAAATTCCGCTTTGGAAATGCTGACTTAAGACAGCAACTGCCTCACCAAGCAGTGTGGCTCACAGGAAGGCTGGAAATTTGTCTGGAGAAAGGTCAAGACCAGAGTCACAGTTTGGGATCATCCTCACAAATGTGACAACTGAAGTCTTGACAAGGGCTGGCATTGTTGAGGACCGGGTGGGCAGACACAGAGAAAGGGGCCAGAAACAGCCTCATGGTGCAGCCCGAGGAGGCGGAGGGGAGGATCAGGGCAGTGGAGAGGCTTGGAAGTCCAGAAGAGGAATTGCGAAGAAGAGGTGGCAGATATAAAAAGTCACTTCAGGATGCCCGGGTGGCTCAGTCGGTTAAGCATCTGACTCCAGTTCAGGTTATGACCTCATGGTTTGTGAGTTCAAGCCCTGCATCCGGTGAGTCCTGCTTTTCTCCAAATCTGCCCCTTGTGGTATTCTCTCTCTCACCCTCTCTCTCTCTGCACCCTCTCTCTCTCAATAAAAATAAATAAATAAACAAATAAATAAACAAATAAATAAATAAAGTCAGTTCAAAACCCAGAAACTCAATGATTTAGTATGCTGCCACTGCTTTAGTATTTCCACCCTAAAGAAAACTTTTTTCCATTACTACTCCTGTGATACACTGGAACTTTTTTTTTTAAGTTTATTTATTTATTTTGAGAGAGGCAGAGAGAGTTGGAGAGAGAATCGCAGGCAGGCTCCGCACTGTCAGCACAGAGCCTTACATGGGGCTCAAACTTGCGAACCGTGAGGTCATGACCTGAGCCTGAACCAAGAGTCAGATGCTTAACTGACTAAGCCACCCACGCACCCCGTACACTGGAACTTATTAAAAAAGACTTTCCCTTCTCTCTCCTTTTCTCTGTGTCCAGTTGACCGTCCCTCGCCATGTCTTCCCACAAGACTTTCAGGATCAAGCGATTCCTGGACAAGAAACAAAAGCAGAATCATCCTGTTCCCCACTGGATTTGGATGAAAACTGGTAATAAAATCAGGTACAACTCTGAGAGGAAGCATTGGAGAAGGACCAGGCTGGGTCAATAAGGGATCGCACACAAGATGGCACACAAGTTTATGCTGCATGAAGGTCACGTGTTCCTATCCTATTACTCTGTAAACATCACAACCGCCTGAACAATGGATATGTTTTATCAGGAAAATGATTTTTCTTTGCTACTGTGCTTCTGCACCAGTGTGTTCGTTCAGTAATAAATGAGACATTTGTTGGAAAAAAAAAAAAAGAGTCTTCCAAGTACTAACAGAGACCAAAAGAGAATACAACAAATAACGGATTTGCAAGGTATTCGGTTCTCACCTAGCACAGCCAGGTTGTTCTGAGGGACTCATGGGTTTCATTCCAAAAGGGAATAAGGCCCTACCATGTCCTCAAAGGTGGTATGGCTTCTTTGGGTCCCTGTCTGGGCTCCTCTCTTCCAAGGATTTGATTGGCTATTTCCACTTGACTGATTTTCTTCTGCCCTCCTTACACACATGGTATCTGAAGTCTGGACAAGAAGGCCACCCGCCCAGGGCCTGAGTTTTCTTCTCCTTTACCCATCACAAGTGACCTCTTGTCCTGGTCAGTGACACTAGGAATCACATCACTCTTCAGATGAGATCTTGACTCTACTCATGGCCAAGAGTACAGTGATGGATTAAAGAGATTGTAGCCTTATAAAGGATAAAATAATGGGGTGGGGGTTGCAGTGTCTGAGATCAGAAGGCAGGTTTCTCTCAGAGTCAACGTTGTAGCAAACGTTGTCGTGGATGAGGAGGCCAGGACGGACAAAGAGCCTCTGGAAAATGATGAGAAAGGCACCAGTAGTAAGGCAGGGTTGACCAGAGCAACTGTAAGGGATTTCAGAGTGTGGAGGAAATGAAAACCAGAAAGACATCTGACCCTCTCTCTCCTGCCTTGGAAATGTTAGGATTCCGCCTTTCTTCCGCATCCCATACACTATGGCTGCTCCCGTTCCCTGCTCCGGTCGCTAGTCCAGGTGGTTCAGCCAGGGAGAAGCAGAGGGCCTCCTTGTTCCTTCTGGACTCACTCCCCTCTGTGGAGTGGGGACCCCTCTGCCTTTCTGAGCACCAGCTCTGGAGGCTCACTTGGAAGGTGCAGCCCAGGCAGGGTTTCCATCTTTTCCATCTGCCCTCTCCTTGCTTGCTCACCTGGCTTGTAGCAGGCCCTGCTTTCTCTACTTCTGCCATCCTGTGAAAGTCCTAAATGAGGACTTTTGAGTTCTGCTGGGCAAGGACAGGAAGTCACACCAGGGAAACAGGTGCAAGCATTGATGTTCGTTTGTTTCTGCTTTGGAACCACAGTCATCACAAGAGACAGTAGAGCAAATCTGAGAACGCGTACTCGGTGATGGCTTTTCAGGCTACAGATCTGAATCCCTTCTTATTTATAGTCAGGCTGTTTACCCCCAATCTACCAAACATGCCACTTTTTCTTCCAGGACTACCAAGCCTCTTCTTGTTGAGATTGTTACAAAGAAGGGACTGTGTCCAGTCTCCCTGTTGCATTCCACATACGTATGACAAGAACGGTGCTCATTACTTAGCCTCCACCCCTAGAGAAAGTTCCAGGATGGGTCTAAATAGCAGGCAGTCTCTTTCTCCTGACAACTTATTTTCAAGATAACTATTTGTCTCTTACTCCCTGTGGTTATGGCGGTAACATCTTCATGGCTCTATTTTTGGGCAGGATGCTGGGTCTTGGGTGACAGAGCTATGCTTTCGATAGCCATTGATGGAAATAGGATGCAAAAGATTTGGAGTCTAAATTCTGACACTAATTAACAGTATGATCCTAGGTAAGTCATTTCCCCTCTCTGGGCTCAATTCATCCATAAATAAAAGGATCGAGGATGTGCCAGTAAATTTTTAACAATCAACTCTTGGTGGAAGAGGAAAGGGGGAAAAAGGAAGCCCTGATTTGTACTACTTGTTAATTTCTCTGGTGTAAATATCCCACCAAAGTCAACTGGTTCATAAATTTCCTAAAAATTTAGCAATGGGTTCTGGTGAGATAGTACCAGCCAGTTGCAATACAATTTTGGATAAGATCAATAATATGCATTGTTTAAATCCTGAAATTCTTTGATATGATAGATCTAAAAGTCCCTTCAGACTTCAAATGCTACAATTCTGTGATTCCAACACTGGATGATTTTTTTTTTTTAATTGCCAGGATACACCCAAAGCCTGATTCACAGACCTCACTCACTGTGTAAGTTCTTTGGCATCCTGAATGAACTTGGCTTTGGTCCAGATTCAGAGCTATCCTCCCTTTTGAGCAAGCAGCTCTGGCCAGAGGCCTTTGAACTAGAGGTGCTCTGAAACTATCATGGCCTGGGAGTTGGGACCTTGGGTCTTGAAACTTCAGGAGTCATTGTTACTGCCTTCACTTGAGTGGTCAGATGGGTTATGATTCATCACCATGTGATTTCAGCCACTGTTTCCCAGGATGCCTGGAAGCAAGGAAGGCCTGGAAGCATGGAACAGAGGAAAAACAGGGAGGAGGAGAAAGGGACGTGTCTAGGGTAGGGCCCCTGCTGAGTCGTAAGCAGGTGTGAGTCACTCCTGTCTCCCTTGGCAGCCACACCTTTTGCCCAAGTTCTGTATGCCAGGTGGAGAATTTGCCTACACCAAGCTCCCTTGATCAAGTCAGAACAGGTTTCCTGAGCAGTCATTCCCATTAAATTAATGGAATCAAAATAAGCTGATGTCTCTTGAAATGTGATTTACGTATTTCTTTTCTGTTTCCTAAGTGCTTACAGAGGACCCTGAGAGTGTAGAAGAGAGAAAAGAGGAAGAAGCATACTTTAACAGCCAGGAGGCTAGAGGCTGGGGGGTGGTGGTTATATTATCCATTCCTGCCCTCCCATCCTCCTAAACAGCTTGCTAAAGAAACCAAGCTGAGTGCAGTGAGGAGTGTAATGGCCAAGAATCTTCATGAGTTACTGGTAGTATTATGATCAAGATCTTTCCACTGTGTGTGTGTGTGTGTGCACGCGCACATGCACACATGCATGCAACTACTATTGAATTAAGGAGAAAAGGTCTAGGGGCACCTGGGTGGCTCAGTTGGTTAAGTGCCAACTATGGCTTAGGTCACGATCTCACAGCTCCTGAGTTCAAGACCCACATCAGGCTCTGTGCTGACAGTGTGGAGCCTGCTTGGTATTCTCTTTTTCTCCCTCTCTCTCTTTCTCTCTCTCTTTCCCTTTCTCTCTCTGCCTCTCTCCCATTTGTACTCTCTCTCAAAATAAATCAACAAACTTAAAAAATTAAAAAAAAAAGAAGAAAAGTTCTAGAAGGGAAAGGCTTGGCATATAACTAACTTTCAAACCCTTAAGGTCACACCTCACATCCACCAGGATGCTACCATCAAAAACAAAAACAAATGTTGGAGAGGATGTGAAGAAAGTGGAACCAGGGTGCACTGCTGATGGGGATATAAGAATATGGTGCAACCACTGCAGAATTAGTATGATGAGTCCTGAAAAAACTA
The DNA here is from genome assembly GCF_022837055.1 of Prionailurus viverrinus. Taxonomy (NCBI): domain Eukaryota; kingdom Metazoa; phylum Chordata; class Mammalia; order Carnivora; family Felidae; genus Prionailurus; species Prionailurus viverrinus. The sequence continues at coordinate 20,903,427 of NC_062565.1, read as the reverse complement.
AACATAGAATTACCATATGACCACAGCAAGTCCACTGCTGGATATATATCTAAAAGAATTGAAAGCAGGACCTCAAAGAGATATTTGTATGCCCGTGTTCATAGCAGCATTATTCACTTTTTACAGGCAAAAAGTGGAAGCGCCCAAGTATCTATCAGCAGATGAATGGATAAACAAAATGTGGTCCATACATGCAGTTCTATTCAGCCTTAAAAAGGACAGAAACCCTAGGGATGCTGGCTCAGTTGGCTGGGCGCCAGACTCTTGATTTCAGCTCAGGTCGTGATTTCACAGTCATGGGATCTAGCCCCGCGTCAGACTCCACGTTCAGTGGAGATTCTCCACTCTTGAGATTCTCTGTCTCTCCCTCTGCCCCTCTCCCCAGCCTGTGCACTCACTCCCTCTCTGTCTCTCTCTCTCAAAATAAAATAAAAAAAATTTTTTTTTAAAAAAAGGAACGAAATCCTGACACATGCTATAACTTAGGTGAACCCTGAAGGCATTATGTTAAGTGAAATGAGGCAGTTATGAAAAGACAAACGTTGTATGGCTCCACTTACAGGGAGTAGTCAAATTCACAGAGATAGAAAGTAGAATGGTAGTTGTCAGGGGCTGGGGGTAGAGAGTGATGGGAAGTTAGTGCTTAATAGGTAAAATGATTCCATTGGGAAAGATGGAAAAAGTACCATGGATGGATAACGGGGATGCTTGCATGATGATGTAAATGTACTTAATCCCACAGAACTATCACACTTTAAATGGCTAAAATGGTAAATGTTATACTATGTATATTTTACCACAATTAAAAAAAAATCCACACGCACACACACACACACCCCTTGGGGACAAACTGTTTGAGTTTGAAATCCTGTTTCATGGCTTACTAGAAATATGAGCTTGGTCAAATTACTTGACCAACTTGAGCCTTTGTCATCTGTCCCATGGAGAGGACAGTGATACTCACTTCTTAGGGCTATTGCAAGGCTTAAATGAGACACCCCAAGTAAAGCACTTAGGACAGCATTTGGTACATAGTAAGTGATCAGTGGTAGAGTTCTTAGGCATCATGGTTGAGGGTCAACTAGAAGCTGGCCATGGGCAATCTTGTGCAACTTGTCCTCTTAAACTTGATCCAAGGAAGTGAAACAATATTTTCTTACCACATATATTCATATTCATAAATATATGCACCATGAAGTCCCACATACATATGGAGTAAAGATGACTAACATCTCCAGTCGGCATACTTATTTCATGTGTTCTAAATTTGTCTTTTCTGCTAATATATCAGAGTCTTGCTTTGCCCTTAGGCAAATTGCATTTAGGGCTGAGATGTTTTATGTTTGTCAATACCATTAAAGATTAGGCATTTGTTTTCTTTTTTCTTTTTTAATTTTTTTTTTAATCTTTATTTATTTTTGAGAGACAGAGAGTGAGCAGGGGAGGGGCAGAGAGAGAGGGAGACACAAATCCGAAGCAGGTTCCAGGCTCCGAGCTGTCAGCACAGAGCCTGATGCGCGGCTTGAACTCAAGAACTGTGAGATCATGACCTGAGCCGAAGTCGGACGCTCAACCAACTGAGCCATCCAGGTGCCCCTAGGCATTTGTTTCCTACAAGGAACTGCTGGAATAATGTCTGAGCTGTTATGACGTCCACATAAGCTTTGGTGGGATGCCCACAGAGATCAAGCCAGGGCTGTAGTTAAGGCAGCAACAATGGCAGATCCCACTTGTACCCCCACCCACCTAGAATCACGCTCATGGACCTTCCATCTCCATGCTCCCTGCTAGGCCTTCCAGGCCTTCTGGAAATTGCCTGGAAAGTTTATCTGATGAAGGCTCAGGAAGCCAAGGACAGGAGAAGGGCAGAAAAATACAAGGGAGACCTATTAAGAAGACATGAAATCTTTGAGACAATATTTAGGAACAAAATATGCAAAATATGAATTATATGTAGTATTGAATTCCAATGAATATTTTCATCAAAAAAACTTTTTTTAATGTTTATTTATTTTTGAAAGAGAGAGAGAGAGCGCAAGAGGTGCCGGGGCAGAGAGAGAGAAGGAGACACACAATCTGAAGCAGGCTCCAGGCTCTGCCAGCACAGAGCCCAACACGGAGCTCGAACTCACAGAGTGTCAGATCATGACCTGAGCCAAAGTCAGCCGCCCAACCAACTGAGCCACCTAGGTGCCCCTGAATATTTTCAGAACAATGCTTCTTAGCTGGTGTGGGGGGAGGATTTACCCCCCTACTCACTACCTCCAGGGGGCACATAGCAGTGTCTGAAGACCTTGGGTTGTCACAATTTACAGGCTGGGGAGAGTGCTGCTGGCATCTAGTGGGTAGAGGCCAGGGATACTGGTAAACATCTTAATAATGTTCAGAGCAGCCCCCACAACAAAGGATTATCTGGCCGAAAATGTCAAAAGTGCTGGGGTTGAGAAATCTAGCTTTAGAACACCCCAATGTTTATAACAGTGCTATCAATAATAGACAAATTATGGAAAGAGCCCAAATGTCCATTGACCGATGAATGGATAAAGAAGGTGTGGTGTATATATACAATGGAATACTACTCGGCAATGAAAAAGAATGCAATCTTGCCATTTGCAACAATGTGGATGGAACTAGAGTGTATTATACTAAGTGAAATAAGTCAGTCTGAGAAAGACAAATATCACATGATTTTACTCATATGTGGAATTTGAGAAACACAACAGATGAACATAGGGGAAGGGAAGGAAAAATAATATAAAAACAGAAAAGGAGGCAAATCATAAGCAACTGAGGGTTGCTGGAGGGCAGGGGTGTGAGGAAATGGGTTAAATGGGTGTTGGGCATGAAGGAGGGCACTTTTCGGGATGAGCACTGGGTGTCATATGTAAGAGAAGAATCAATGGGTTCTATTCCTGAAGCCAACACTACACTGTATGTTAACTCACTTGAATTTAAATAAATAAAAAAAGAACAAGAGAAGATGAAAAGAAATCATCTCCTAGCTGACACTATACATATTACATTTATTTACCTTTTCTTCAGTGAGGTATTAACATTTAAAAGTGGACTTGGGGGGTGCCTGGGTGGCTCAGTCAGTTGAGTGTCCGACTTCAGCTCAGGTCACGATCTCGCGGTCCGTGAGTTCGAGCCCCGCGTCAGGCTCTGGGCTGATGGCTCTGAGCTTGGAGCCTGCTTCTGATTCTGTGTCTCCCTCTCTGCCCCTCCCCCGTTCATGCTCTGTCTCTCTCTGTCTCGAGAATAAATAAATGTTAAAAAATAAAATAAAATAAAATAAAATAATAAAAGTGGACTTGGTTAGGAGGGGAAATTTTCATCATAAACCATCAAGACTTCTTTACTTAGGACTTCACTATATTAGTCAGAACTTGTTTCTTATCTTGCTCAACATTCAGAAGGAATTTGTCCAAACATGAAATCCTTTTAAACCTCCCAGTGCGTTGTACGTGGGAAACAGCTTTATGGGCCACAGATTAAAGTGGGAAAAGGGTTTGGAAAAAGGTACTAAATGATCTTCAGAAAAGCACGACAGAATAAAAGGCTCTCCCATGCTCTGGAATCTGAAACCACATCATCATCATCGTATGTTCCCGAAACACCAGCCTCAAGAGAACACGCAGCATGGGTATAAGCAGGTTCTGTGTCTGCCTGCCTGCATTTCAGTCCTGTCTTTAGGACCTGTCTTCAGGTCATGACAAACTGTGTGACCTTGGGCAACTTTATGAACTTCTTGGTGCCGCTATTTTCTCACCCCGAAAATAATCCTTGTAGGGTTGTCGGGTGGATTAACTGAGATAGTTAATACAGGAAAAGCACAGTTCCCTGGGGCATCGTAAGCCCTCTAGAGGTGCTGTCAGTTACAGTGAGGATGACAAAGTGGAACGTTGGCATGTTTATTATAGAGGTTAAATATTATAAACATTATATTTCCTTTTAAATATAATCAGCCTTTGATGGTGTCTCTGTGACTCAAAATAATCTCTAGGTTGCTTTAAAACTGGGCAAAGGTAGTTTTCTTTTCCTCCACTCTGGAAATAATAAGCCATGCTTACAGTAGCACTGGAGAATGCTTACAAAATTAGAAAATAGGATAGTAAAGAAAGAACCCAAGAAAGAGAATTTAGATAATTCACTGTGATAGCAAGTTTGAGATTAGGCTTTGTGCTGACAAATTCTAGGGGCACAATAGACATTTATTAACAAATGAAACCACAAGGTATGTTTTGCAAGATGAAAAGCAATACCATCTGATGGGAAGGTTGAGTTGTAAAGAGAGAAATCACTATGTAGGTGAGAGTCTGGGCTTACAAAATATTGCAGGAGTTTGGGAAAGCTCCAGCAAGGGCACTCACAATGGTTCTTGTCTCTGACTGGACACCGGGGGCACTCTTAAGAATCCTAATTCCAAGCTCCACCCTAGATTAATTGAATCAGGATCTTAGGGATCCTGGAGGTTAAGTGGCCAGACATCATGTATTTTTATTTAAATTTTTTTTATTTATTACATTTATTTATTTTTGAGGGACAGTGAGACAAAGCGTGAGTGGGGGAGGGGTGGAAAGAGAAGGAGACACAGAATCCGAAGCAGGCTCCAGGCTCTGTGCTGAATGTTTGCACGGGGAGCTCGAACCAATGAACCATGAGATCATGACCTAAGCCAAAGTCAGTCCCTTAACTGACTGAGCCACCCAGGCGCCCTATTTTTATTTTTATTTTTTTTAATTTTTTTTTCAGCGTTTTTATTTATTTTTGGGACAGAGAGAGACAGAGCATGAATGGGGGAGGGGCAGAGAGAGAGGGAGACACAGAATCGGAAACAGGCTCCAGGCTCTGAGCCATCAGCCCAGAGCCCGACGCGGGGCTCGAACTCACGGACCGCGAGATCATGACCTGGCTGAAGTCGGACGCTTAACCGACTGAGCCACCCAGGCGCCCCTATTTTTATTTTTTAAAAATATTTTTAATGCTTATTTATTTTTGAGAGAAAGAGCAGGGGAGGGGTAGAGAGAGGGGGACAAAGGATCCAAAGCAGGCTCTGTGCTGACAGCAGAGATCCCAATGCGAGTCTCAAACTCATGAACCACGAGATCACGACCTGAGCCGAAGTCCAATGCTTAACCAACTGAGCCACCTAGGTGCCCCAACATCGTGCATTTTGAGAGTCTGCATAGATTCCAATGTGTGGCCAAGGTTGAGTGACCAATGTTTCTTAGACTCAAATGTTATAGGAATTGTCTGGAGATTATTATTAAAACTCAAATTCTGATTTGCTAGGGTGTGGGTAGGGGGGAGAGAGGAGAGAGAAGAGTCAGGAGGCTAAGATACTGCATTTCTGAGAAATTTCCAAGAGATGTCAATTTCACAATTCTGGGGATGCCCCCATTTGAGCGGCCAAATTCCATGTACTTTTAAAATGGCTTCATATAACGGGAGCCTGGATGGCTCAGTCGGTTAAGCGTCTGACTTCAGCTCAGGTCATGATCTCATGGTTCACAGGTTTGAGCCCCATGTCGGGCTCTGTGCTGACAGCTCAGAGCCTGGAGCCTACTTTGTGGATTCTCTCTCTCTCTCTCTCTCTCTCTCTCCTCTCTGCACCTGTCCGCTCGCACTCTCTCTCTCTCAAAAATAAAGAAAATATTAAAAAAATCAAAATGGCTCCATATAAATAAACATATGATATCATTATAATATTTTCCTTTGAAATTCACCTGTTCAACAAATGTGCAATAGCCTCCTGGAGCTATGTGCTTTTGGAGGGATACAGATGAATAAGTAGATTCCTTCCCTCAAGTTGTTTACAATTCAATTTGTAATTGATGGCATCCAGTTAGGCAGAAAATAAAACTTTCTGACTGTAAGTTTCCCGATGGCAGTGAAATGGGATGGGTACTGAGGGGTATTTAGGGTGGAAGACATCAAGAGAAAGAGTTTTGTTTTGGGAAAGTACTGAATGAAGAATATTTGTGTGAAGCAACAGAATAGCCTGAAAAGAGGTGAAAGAAATGGACAGGAAAAAGGAAACTGAGCATCAGGGTTTTTAAAAAGTAGTCTATAGATGGCTGCTATGAGAGGTTTCTGAGGAAAGAGAACCTTGTTCCCGAAGGTAAGAGAAACTCACTCTGGATTTGAGGTTTTGTTGCCCATTTTATTCACTGCACTTAGCAAGCAGATAGATAAACCAAGCACATAAACTCAGGGCTCAAATTTCTCTGAAAGGCTCATCCACATCTCATTTTGCATCTTCTGATTTGCAAACCATATGTTATTTGCATCTGATTTCCAACTGTCGTGGCCAAGTGTCAATATCTAGGGATACTAGTCCACAGGTCTTTGTGAGCATGGTCTCCTTATATCTCCGTGTGCTTCACATTATCAATCAGCAGTAGCAATCCAATCTGGAGTGCTTAGCACATTCCTAGCTTGTCAGAATTGGCAACGAATGGATAGACTGCCTGGTTATTGGGAACTTAATCTTCGTTATTCCCCTGTCTGATACCAACTTTGCTGAGCCTGGCCAGCACATCACTGCGATTGCAAAATCTCCAACTACTTAGGAAAGCCCAGCCAGACATGCTGAATTTTCAAATTGCAGGACAAACCTGTTCCTCCTCACCTACATACTGACAGGTTTAGAAAACCCTTCAATGATCATTCCCAAGCTTGAACACAATTGGATTATTCTTTTATTTTTTTATTATTATTTTTAATGTTTATTTATTTCTGAGAGAGACAGAGACAGAGCACTAACAGGGGAGGGGCAGAGAGAGAGGGAGATGGAGACAGAATTGGAAGCAGGCTCCAGGCTCTGGGCTGTCAGCACGGAGCCCAACGTGGGGCTCGAACTCACGGACTGCGAGATCATGACCTGATCCGAAGTTGGACGCTTAACTGCGCCCTCCCAGGCACCCCTGAGAACACAATCAGATTCTTAATATGGGTCTCAAGTCTTTTAAATTCTTAAAAAGATGGAACTCGGGCAGATAATTTTTAAATTTTTTTTAACCTTTATTTATTATTGAGAGACAGAGAGACACAGAGTGTGAGCAGGGGAGGGGCAGAGAAAGAGGGAGGCACAGAAACTGAAGCAGGCTCCAGGCTCTGAGCTGTCAGCACAGAGCCCGACGTGGGGCTCGAACTCATGATCTGTGAGATCATGACCTGTGAGATCATGACCTGAGCCGAAGTCAGTTGCCCAACCAACTGAGCCACCCAGGCGCCCCATGATAATTTTTAAAGTTCCCACACACACTGATTCTAGTGTGTCCCCAGGATGGGAACCAGGGCCATAGACCAGCGACTGATTCCTTTGTTCAAAAAGGAATACATGCACCTGATGAAAATTTAGAAAACATAGAACAGTATAAAGGATAAAGTAAAAGCCACTGTAATCCCACTACCCAAAGACAATGTTACTATTTGGTTAAATCTCTTCCTAGCTACGTTTATTACAAATGTGGGATTATGCCGAATAGACAGCTTTGCTATCCCTACGTGTTCACTTAACGTTCTTGTTAAATCACGTTCAGAGTGAAAATCATTTTTCTCTCTTAGGGTCCTCAAATCCATTCAGGAAAAGAGCTCTTCTTACTGGTATGAATTCACACTGATGGGTCTTATCCTCCATGAAAACACATCTGGGTTCTCATCTAGGCACAACACTCGGTAACAGAATTAGCCTGCTCTGCAGAGGCTTGTGTCAAGATTGCTTTTAGACTCAGTAAAGAGTGATTCTGTCTGTGGCAGGAATTCATTAAGGTAGGTATAATTTACTTATTCCCATTCTTGAAATATCCTTGGGGATAAGGATATTCCAGGCTTAGGATAGTAGCCTCTACTATGCATTTGTAGGATAATCTGCATATTCTCATAGTATTTGCCTATCTGACTGCATAAGCTACCCTCAGGACATTAGCATACTAATGCTCATTATTTCATAAGCTTGCCCTTTTCTTCTAACTGGTCCATTAACTCTGCTCCTCATTAGGCAATTCTATCAACAAGCATTTATTGAGCATTGATAGCGCTGGAATTTTAAGAATGGCAATGATCAGGGCCCTAAAATCCTCCCTGGGAGACAACTTAGGCCGGTGATGAATGGCTGGGGAGCCCATGAGGAATGGGTCTCGTCCCTGGCTACATGTTAGAATCACCCTGGAAGCTTCTGTGCGAGGCTGCATCCCAGACCAGGTGCACCAGCATCTCTGAAGGTGGAGTTCAGGCAGGTGGCTTTCAGAGCTCCACTGGATGATTCTGATGTGTACCAGGGGTGGGAACCAGTGCCACAAACAGTGATTTTCATCTAACTGGCTACACATTAGAACCACCTGGGGGGAGTTTTAAAAAAGTAAAATGCCTGGGCCCCACCCCAAAGCACATGAGTCAGAATCTCTGGGAAAGGAATCTGGCAACTGTATTTTTTTCAAAGCTCTTTCACATGGACTGATACCCAGTGAGCATTAAGAATCCTAACTATAGGGGCGCCTGGGTGGCTCAGTTGGTCAAGTGTCCAACTTTGCTCAGGTCATGATCTTATGGCTTGTGGGTTCGAGCCCCACGTCAGGCTCTGTGCTGACAGCTCAGAGCCTGGAGCCTGCTTCAGATTCTGTCTCCCTCTCTCTCTGCCCCTCCCCGCTCATGCTGTCTCTCTGTCTCAAAAATAAATGCTAAAAAAAAAAAAAAAAAAAAATCGTAAATATAAGCAAACTAGTGAGTTGGAAACATCTAGATTTGGACCCCTTTCTGGCTGTTTTTGGTTTGCAAGCTGGGTGTGGCCCTAGGACAATGACTTGCCTTCATGAGGCCATGTGGGGTTTGGACACCGCACTGAGCTAAGGCATGAAGGAAACTTAAGGCCTAGTTCAGGTCTTGGTTTGCTATAAAACATTAGCAACACAACATCAGACAAGTCACATAACCTTTCCGGGTCAGGAGCCCCTGTCCACCTGCTGATGATGGCTACCACTCTACTTTTTTCAGACTTTCTTTCTTCCTCACTTGATGTTTTACTGGTTTTTATTTGGTGATCAGTGCATAAACCTGATGATCAACTTGCATATAGTTCTTAGCATAAGTACTGAAACTAGAAAAAGGTAGAGATGCCTGGCTGGCTCAGTCAGTAGAGCATGTGAATCTTGGTCTTGGGGTTGTAAGTTCAAACTCATGTTGGGTGTAGAGATTACTTAAAAAATAAAATCTTTCCAAAAATATGTAAAAAGCTATGTAATTTCAGTCCCCCCCCCCCCCCCAGATAGTGATTCAATTGACTTTCCAGCTTAAAATTTGGGGACAAATTGTTCTTAAGAAGAGGCTCTTAAAATCCCTTGAGGGCATTATGCTAAGTAAAATGAGTCAGAAAAGGACAAATACTATGTGATCTCACCTATATGTGGTATATAAAAAGCTGAACTCATAGAAACAGAGAACAGAATGGTGATTGCCCAGGGCCTGGGGGTGAGGGAAATGTAAGTCAAAGGGCACAAATTTCCAGTTATAAGATGAATAGGTTCTGGAGCTCTAATGTACAGCCTGGTGGCCACAGTTCGCGATACTATGCTATATACTTTAAAGTTACTAAGAGTTACTAAATTACTAAAAGTTACTAAATAAAATACTAAAGTTACTAAGTTAGTAAAAGTTACTAAATAAAATACTAAAGTTACTAAGTTACTAAAGTTACTAAGATACTAAGTTATATACTTTAAATCTACTAAGAGCAGATATTAAATATTCTCACCACACACACACACACACACACACAGGTAATTATGGGAGGTGATGGAGGTGTTAGCTAACCCTATCATGGTAATCATTTCACAATATATATGTGTATCAAATCACTGCACTGTATACCTTAAACTGACAGAATGTTATACGTTGGTTATATTTCAGTAAATTTGGAAAAAAATAGAGGCTCTCAAATATGATTATCTTAAAGCGTTGATAATCTCGAGGCACCTGGGTTGCTCAGCTGCTTAACCATCTGACTCTTGATTTTGGCTTAGGTCATGATTTCACCATTTGTGGGATCATGACCCACTCACAGCATAGAGCCTGCTTGGGATTCTCTCTCCCTCTCTCTCTCTGCCCCTCCCCTGCTCGCTCTCTCTCTCTCTCTCAAATAAACTTAAAAAAAAAGCATTGGGGCTGCTTGGTGGCTCAGTTGGTTGAGCGTCAGACTCTTGATTTCGGTTCAGGTCATGATTTCACGGTTTTGTGAATTTGAGCCAGGCATCAGGCTCTGTACACTGACCGAGTGCAGAGTCTGCTTGGGATTCTCCCTCTTTCCCTCTCCTTCTGTCCCTCTCCCACTCAAGTGTTCTCTGTCTCTTTCAAAGTAAATAAATAAACGTAAAAAAAAAAAGCATTGATAATCTGTTAGGTCTAAAATCCTACAAATTCATGACTTCATATCATTTACATTACATTTTCAAAAATTTCCAATCTTTCCCAACACATTAACAAAGTTATTAGGAAAAGCCGAGCTACCTGAGAACAAAGATGTCACCGAGAACACCCGAGTCTGTCAAGAGAAGCCCAGATCAGGAAGCATTTTTATACATAATTCCACTAAAAGATAAAAAGTTAGGTAGTATCAGATGTTTATAACAAGTTAAATGCATGATGATGACTTCAAATTGCCATTTGGTTATGTTTCTTGTTACAGGATTAAAAACTGCTAACACACTCCTCCGCCTCCCAGCCTATGGTCAAAGCCTCCCTGAATTTGATATTTTATTGATTTCTAGTTGTACTGAAAAAGAAACAATGAGCCCATGAACTCACTTCTTAAAAAAAGTATTTATACTTATCAAAAAAAAGTTTTTTAAGGCATAGAATGAATTTTCAATTTTTTTTTAATGTTTATTTATTTTTGAGAGAGACAGAAACAGAATGCGAGTGGGTTAGGGGCAGAGAGAGGGAGACACAGAACCTGAAGCAGGCTCCAGGCTCTGAGCTGTCAGCACAGAGCCCGATGCGGGGCTCGAACCCACGAGCTGTGAGATCATGATCTGAGCCGAAGTTGGTCGCTCAACCGACTGAGCCACCCAGGTGCCCCCTACTTCTTTTTTTTTTTTTAAGTTTATTTATTTTGAGAGAGAGAGAGAGAGAGAGAGAGAGAGCAGGGGTGGAGCAGAGAGAGAAATAGGTAGAGAGAGAGAGAGAGAATCTCAATCTCAAGCAGGCTGCATGCTCAGCACAGAGCCCAATATGGGGCTCGAACTCATGAACTATGAGATCATGACCTGAGCCCAAATCAAGAGGTGGGACACTTAACCGACTGAGCCACCCAGGCGCCCCGTGTTTTCTACTTCTTCAAAGTGTATTTGTAGTACTATTAACATCTTCATTTATAAAGTAGCTTCATTTAGGAGTGCCTGGGTGGCTCAGTCGGTTGAGTGTTGCACTTTGGCTCAGGTCATGATCTCGCAGTTCGTGAGCTCGAACCTGGCGTCGGGCTCTGTGCTGACAGCTCAGAGCATGGAGCCTACTTCGGATTCGTGTCTCCCTCTCTCTCTGCCCCTCCCCTGCTCACACTCTGTCTCTGTCTCTCTCAAAAATAAATAAACATTAACAAAATTTTTTTTATAAAGTAGTTTCATTTATAAAATACAATTCCTCTGGATTGTGCAAAAAGGGCAATTGATGAGACTCGGATCATGTCAAGCAGATTTGGCGGCTTTCTCTCCTGCTTCATCAGAGGCTGACCTGTCCCGACTTTAGCTTCTCTGTTTACTGCCTGGGGGGTCTTTAATTTCTTGGTTGGTTACTTTGACTTATTTCCCTTTTGCTCCCCTTTTCCTTTTTAGTCCGTACTTAGTCCCTTTAGTCTGTACATGAGAACGTTCGGACGACGTCTGGTCTATCTGGCCTCGAACTCTCCCTTTACTGCTTCTAGAGCTGCACAGCCTTTTCCTCTGGGCATCTCAGCAGAGGCTGTGCTGGGGAGCACCTGGGCGTTTGTGGGGACAGCGCAGCCTTCGCCGAGCGGGGCCAGCTGGACATTGCCACTTTCACCACCCCTGAGCTGCTGGAGCCTCTGTTTTCAAACTTTGTAAGACCACCAGAGCTCCTTCTTACTCATGGAATCTTGCACAGAATCGCCGTTTCATGGGGACAGAGGGGCATCTGCCGTGTCGAAGTGGGTGTGTGTTTTTACGGAATGCTGATAAACTTCCCTGGAAAGTCCCACCCCATGTAATGCTGCAACATATTTTCAGTATGAAAATAATAAAAATCCTTTTAGACTTTTTTTTTTTTCCATAAAGAGGAGTTACTTGTCACTTCTGCCAACTTTTAAGACTGGAGTGGGGTGCCTGGATGGCTCAGTCAGTTAGGCGTCCAACTTTGGCTCAGGTCATGATCTCACGGTTCGTGAGTTCGAGCCCTGCATCAATCATCAGCCTCTGCGCTGACAGCTCAGAGCCTGGAGCTTGCTTCGGATTCTGTGTCTCCCTTTCTCTCTGCCCCTCCGCTGCCCGCACTCTGTCTCTCAAAAATAAACAAACATTAAAAAAAAAAAAAAAGATTGGAGAAAACAAGGTAAAGGGGTACACCTGACAGGGAAGGCTTTAGGAGCTAATAGCTGCCCTAGCACTGCCACTTAGGTCAGTGGAGGAGGGCCCTGGATGGAAGAGCTAAGGGAAGAGGGCTGCAGTCACATCTGAAAGCCTGTTCAGTACTGTGGGGCCTCTGTGTCCCTGTGTTGTGTTTGCCATCTTCATCCCGCAAGTGGGGGTGGGGATGGGGGTGGGGGTAGAGGGAAGAGTATTTCCCTTAGAGTGAGAACATGGCTGTAGGGCAGCTACAGTCATAGCCTGGTCATCCCTGATGATCAATCGACTGCAAGTAAAACCAGCAGAAACTACCTGCTGAGGCGATCCACCTCCCTGGTTAATGACCACTAATCTGTATTCATTGTTTACCAGCAGCCCAATTAGGCCTTTAATAATACCAGAGAAGAAAACAATTAGGAAAGTACAGGCTAGCTGACCCCTTGACCTGCAGAGGACTAGACTTTTCTCTACCCAGTTGGCTTTGGCCAACTAGAGTACGGGTAACCCCATACTTCCTTTAATTATGTGAGGCTAGTTTCTCATCTCTTGGGAAGCTCAAAACACTCGATTCATGAATAGGCACTCTTTCTCTTAATTATTAGTATCTATACTAATAGATGCTGATAGAAGGAGCTAAAGGCACCTTCTTTAAAGAAAAGTAGGGATAGCTTTGAAATTGCTTCTTCTTTTATATAGATTCAACTACCAATGAATTACCAAGGCAATGAAACGCCTTGAAGTAGGCATTTTGAGTAAATTTTTTGTTGAAGTATAACATACATACATAAATATATACAAATCATAAGAGTACAGTTGGATGAAGTTTCACACCTGCATACACACGGAGTCTCCAGGTTGGGAACTAGAACCCTGCCGTCACCCCAGAAAGCCCTTCTTTGGTACCCCTCCCCCCAGTTACTCCCCAAGGTAACCACTACCCTAATTCTGACACCATACACTAATATTTCCGCCTTTGAACTTTTCCATTTTGACAGTTAACCTGTTTAAATCTGCTGCAATGGACAGAGACCTTCCTTGGTAATAGTTTTACCTCAGCAATCTCGATTCTAAAGAATGATTGTTATTTCGCCTTTTCCTTTGTGTCTTGTAAGTTGGACCAGCTTGATATAAAGCCATAAACTCAAAGGCTAAAAAGTCTTTCCTACAAATGGGATCAGCCTTTTTTGTTTAATCATTTGGCCCCTGAGGAAGCTAGATGTGCATGTGTATGCACCTTCCTATTTTTTTCCTGCCCCAACTTCTCTTTTTTCCTTTTTAAATTTTTTTAACGTTTATTCATTTTTGAGAGACAGAGCATGACCAGGAAGGGGCAGAGAGAGAGGGAGACACAGAATCTGAAGCAGACTCCAGCCTCTGAGCTGTCAGCACAGAGCCCGATGCGGGGCTCGAACTCACGAACTGCTGGATCATGACCTGAGCGGAAGTCGGATGCTCAACCAACTGAGCCACCCAGGTGCCCCATTCTCTTTTTTCTTTTTATGTCCTCAGTGGACAGCCTTCTCTACCCTGTGCTTCCCTTGCATACAAACTTTCCTCAACAAATCCTGCTCTCCAGAATGAATCACCACTGCACACACTGCCTTGAATTGATTTTATTGTTTATCCACAATAGACACACACAACCTCAGAGAATCCCTTTTTTTACTTCTGCTTTTTCTAAAAAGATTTTATTTTGGGGGGACCTGGGTGGCTCAGTCAGTTAAGCATCGGATTCTTGGTTTCAGCTCAGGTCATGATCTCCTGGTACGTGGGTTCGAGCCCCACATCAGGCTTTGCACTGACAGCACTCAAAGCCTGTTTGGAATTCTCTCTCTCCTCTCTCTCTGCCCCTCCTCCCGTGCACTTTCTCTCTCTCTCAAAATAAATAAGTAAACTTTATTTAAAAAAATTTTTTTTAATGTTTATTTATTTTTAAGACAGAGAGAGACAGAGCATGAATGGGGGAGGGTCAGAGAGAGAGGGAGACACAGAATCCGAAACAGGCTCCAGGCTCTGAGCTGTCAGCACAGAGCCCGACGCGGGGCTCGAACTCATGAACCATGAGATCATGACCTGAGCTGAAGTCGGACGCTTAACTGACTGAGCCACCCAGGCACCCCAGTAAACTTTAAAAAATAATTTAAAAAAGATTTATTCTTAAGTAATCTCTACACCCAATATGGGATGGGACTTGAACCCACAACCCTGAGATCAAGAGTCCCATGCTCCACCATCTGAGCTAGTCAGGCGCTCCCTACTTCTGCTCTTTTCTTTTCTTTTTTAATGTTTTATTTATTTTTGAGACAGAGACAGAGCATGAGCGGGGAAGGGGCAGTAAGAGAGGGAGACACAGAATCAGAAGCAGGCTCTAGGCTCCTAACTGTCAGCACAGAGCCTGCTGTGAGGCTTGAACCCACGAACTGTGAGATCATGACCTGAGCCGAAGTCGGATGCTTTACTGACTGAGCCACCCAGGCACCACCCCTCTACATCTGCTTTGGCAAGGGCAACTCGAACTAAAGTAAACAAATGAAATTACACCAAATTAAAAACCTCCTGCACAGTAAGGGAAACCAACAAAACAAAAAGACGACTGACTAAATGTGAGAAGATGTTTGGGTATCATACGTCCAAAAGGAGTTAGTATCCAAAATGTGTAAAGAATTTATACAACATAAAAACAAAAAACCCAGACAATCCTGTTTTTAAAAATGGGTAGAAGACTTGAAGGTGACAAACAGGCAGTGAAAAGATGCTCAACATCACTCACCATCAGGGAAATGCAAAGCAAAACCACAATGAGATAGTGCCTCACTGTCAGATAGGTTATTATCAAAAAAGGCAAAAAAAAGAAAAAGTGTTGGCGAGGATGCAGAGAAAAGGGAACCCTCATGCACTGTTAGTCGGAATGTAAATTGGTGTAGCCACTATGGAAAACGGGATGGAGATTTCTCAAAAAAAATCCAGCAATTCCACTTCTGGATATTTATCCAAAGAAAACACCCATCTGAAGGATATATGTACCCCTGTTTTCATGGCAGCATTATTTACAACAGCAAAAACATGGGAGCAACCCAAGTGTCTATCGATAGATGAATGGACAAAGAGGTGGTATGTACACACAGTGGAGTATTACTCAGCCATAAAAAAGAACGAAATCTGGTCATTTGCAACAATGCAGATGCACCTAGAGGGTATTATGCTAACGGAAGCAAGTCAGACAGAAAGACAAATACTGTACGATTTCACTTATGTGTGGACTATAAAAAATAAAACAAATGAACAAAAACAGAACAGAAACAGACTCATAGATACAGGAAACAAGCTGTTGACTACCAGAGCTGGGGGGGGGGGTGGGACAAAATAAGTGAAGGGCATTAAGAGGTACAAACTTCCAGTTATAAAAGAAAGAAGTTGCAGGGATGAAAAGTCCAGCATAGGGAATATAATCAATAATATTTCAATAACTTTGGTGACACGCGGTAACTAGAATTGTCATGGGGAGCATTTCATAGTGTGTACAAATATCAAACCCTAGGATGAACACCCGAACTAATAGGATATTGTATGTCAATTATACTTCAATAAAAACTATCTTCCATGTTATGAAAACCCATTACGTCACCATCAATTAAGTTTTCTGATTAAAATGACAACCTTTGAATCATCTAAATCCCTATTATTAAAACTAGTCAGCGGGGGCTCCAGGGTAGCTCAGTCAGCTAAGCATCCGACTCTTGATTTTGGCTCAGATCATGATCTCACGGTTTGTGAGATTGAGCCCTGCAGTGGGCTCCGTGCTGCCTGCTTAAGATTCTCTCTCTCTCCCTCTTCCCTGTCTCCCACTTGTTCTTCTAAATAAATAAATAAATAAATAAATAAATAAATTTAGTCAGTGAATTCAATATTCCATGGTGTCATTTTAATATTAATTATAGTCATATTTTCATATAAGAGAAATAAGCATATGTTAAAAATTGTTTATTTAAAGATTTTATTTTTTTAATGTTTAATTTTTATTTTTGTAAGTGAGAATGTCAGAGGAGGAGGGGCAGAGAGAGAGGGAGACAGAGGATCCAAAGTGGGCTCTGTACTGCCAGCAGCAAGCCCGATGCAGGGCTCACACTCACCAACTGCAAGACCATGACCCAAGCCCGAAGTCAGACACTGAACTGGCTGAGACACCCAGGCACTCCAACATTTTATTTTAAGTTTATTTATTTATTTTGAGAGAGAAAAAGAGAGACTGGGGGGGGGGGGGGAGGGACAGAGAAAGAGGACGAGAGAGAATCCCAAGCAGGCTCCATGCTGAGCCTCAGAGCCCAATGTGGGGCTTGATCTCATGAACCATGAGATCATGACCTGAGCAGAAATCAAGAATCAGATGCTTAACTGACTGAGTCACCCAGGTGCCCCCCACCAAGATTTTATTTTTAAGTAATCTCTATACCCAACAGTGGGGCTTGAACTCACAACCCCAAGATCAAGTCACATGCTCCACCAACTGAACCAGGAACCACTAAAGACTTTTTTTTTTAATGTTTGTTTATTTTGGGGAGAAAGAGAGACAGTGAGCAGAGGAGGGGCAGAGAGAGAGGACCAGAAGGCCAGAAGTGGGTTCTGCACCAACAGTAGCATACCCGATGTGGGGATTGAACTCATGAACTGGTGAGATCATGACCTAAGCCAAAGTTGGGTACCCAACCAACTGAGGTATCTAGGCGCTCCACCCCTAAAGATTAAAAAAAATTTTTTTTTAATGTTTATTTATTTTTGAAAGAGACAGAGACAGAATGAAAGTGGGGGAGGGGTAGAGAGAGGGAGATACAGAATCAGAAGCAGGTTCCAGGCTCCAAGCTATCATCACAGAGCCCAATATGGAGCTTGAACTCATGAACCGTGAGATCATGACCCGAGTTGGATGCTCAACTGACAGAGCTACCCAGGTGCCCCCTAAAGATTTTTTTTTAAAGACTATAAGAGGGGCCCTTGGGTGGCTTGGTGGGTTAAGCATCCAACTCTTGGTTTCAGCTCAGGTCATGATCTAATGGTTTGTGGGTTCAAGCCCCTCATCAGACTCTGTGCTGACAGCACAGAATCTGCTTGGGATTCTCTCTCTCCCTCTCTCTCTGCCCCTCCCTTACTCACGCTCTCTCAAAATAAATAAATAAACTATAAATACATAAATAACGATAAGAAATTTAGACCTGGAAGGGGGAAATGAGTAGAAACCCAACTGTTAGAATGTATGGCTTTTTAGTTATCAGCCTGAGTCTGAGCCTCTGTTTTCCTTGAATAAGGGTGGAGTGTCTGGGTTTAGACATCTGTTTGCTGAAACCACAGACATCCCATTCACTAACTCATTCATGAATTCATTTTCTGAGCCTTATTATGTGCTAAGCATTGTGTGAAGGCTGGACTTTCCAAGGAAAAGTTCTGTTCTTCATATAGGACAGAGACTTAGGAGCTCAATAGAATATTTATAGATCTGACCTTTACAGTACAAGAGACACCTCACCTCTTAAAATAGACATTTGTTGCTTTTAATTATGGCATGCACATAATGAGAGCTCTACATACATTTTGGGATGAAGATAATAGTTTTGTGCATGTTTCTCTATAATAAATAAGTATAAACTTTGGATGGGTTAGATTCAAATAAATCCAGATCATTATTACTTTTAAAATTAAACCTAATCACTTTGTCAATTAGGCAACAACAATGGATTGCAGCCTAATGAGTGGGCCTGTTTCTTCATGGGGTAATTGCTTACTGGATTTTAGGCTGCCCTCTCTCCTTTCAGCTCTACTACTCTGGTGAGAGTCACAGCCTACACTTGTGTGTTGCCTATGGTTTAAAGTCTCATGTCAGGAGGATCTTTAGGCCTCCTTAAGGAAGCATTAGGTAGATGTATGAAAAAAATACTGAATAGTGTTTTCCTGTTATGCAGTAAGTCATATATTTGGTGCTTCCAATGATTTCTTGCAGGCACATTCACAAACACTCTCTAACCAGATAATATAGCCTTGCTTTATTTTTTTTTTAATTTTTTTTAACATTTATTTATTTTTGAGACAGAGAGAGACAGAGCATGAATGGGGGAGGGTCAGAGAGAGGGAGACACAGAATCCGAAACAGGCTCCAGGCTCTGAGCTGTCAGCACAGAGCCCGATGCGGGGCTCGAACTCATGGGCCGCGAGATCATGACCTGAGCTGAAGTTGGCCGCTTAACCGACTGAGCCACCCAGGCGTGCCTTGCCTTTAGATAAAATGCAAAGATTTATGATAAAAGTTTCTACAGAAGGCAAGAGAGGTGAGTGGGTGATTCTCTTCTTCCCATGGCATCCATTCTGTTATCAATTGACAATTAGTACATTTTCAGCTTTGACCAAACCCATATCTGTTAGCTCAAACTTTTGTGCGATCTGTATTATGGAGAGGTAAGTGCCAGTTAAAATGAATTTGCTGAATTGGGTATAAATTTGTTCCACTGAATCCACTACTGTTAATCCCATTAACACCTGTACTAATTGCATTGCGTAATCAGTGAGCTGGGACCCAACCCCCTTTTGTATTCTTGTTGAATACAGAAGACACATACAAGTCAGAGCTCTGCCCTAAATTAAGATTCCTCTTCATAAAAGAATTCTGGACTCAGAAGGGAAGAATGCACTTTACAAGGTGACATCATCCTGTCTACTCTCAGCTCAGGGTCAGCAAACTCATATCAGTGGTTTCTAGTCTCTGCGATGTGGATGCCTGAAGAGACCAGAAGCGTTTGTCATGGGTTTGCAAGCATTAAATATAACTGCATAAATAATATTTTATGCCTACGTGTATTATTTCTCAACAGTATTGAGATACACAATTGTATTTGCTCCGTCAGTTGCAGTCAGAAGTGTAACTTTGCTTACGTGCAGGTTTGCAATTTTTAACAATAAAATGGTCCTCATAATTTAAAAGTTTGGGAGTCATTGTTTGCAAGTGTTAGTGATTTGTATTTAATGTATGGATGGTCTCCTCCTAGTTCAATAAAGTATTGAGGTGTTGACATTACAAAGCTGTTACAAGTGGAAAAAATATATTAATCCTACTCTGTAAAAGTCATATTTTTTACCCCATCCTTTCCTAATTCCCTCTGTCTCTTGGCATTTGCAACTCTAATTGGGGAAATATGGTATAAGTATACAAAATATCAAATAACCAGTCAAGGAAATGTGAAGAGAAAATGTGTAGTACGTGATCAAAATTGTCAAATGCTTTGAGCTCAGAGGAAAGAGTGGGAGGAAGGAATGGGGAGAGAGAAAGAGAAAGAAGTGGGTAGTGTGGTGAGAGAGAATGTGTCACGTAGGAGTCAAGACCTTAGGACGGGTTTTTATAGACTCTTTTTCTTGGCTCCGCTAATTACCATGTGAATGACCATGGACAGGTAACCTGACACTGCTGAGACTCCATTTTATCATCAATAAAATCAGAATCTCAATACCTCCCTCACAGTGTTATTCTGAAGATAACTATGGCAAAATGTTTTAAATGCTTTGTACTACACCTGGTATATAGTATGTTCACAGTAAATGGTAGCTACTATTTGTTCTATTATATTGTCAATCTTGCCAGCATTGGAAGGATGACTTATTTATTTTTGCTTCCCCAAAATTTAGTACAATGCTTGGCTAAGTACTCAAAAAAAAAATTTTTTTTTTTTACTAAATGAAGGAATGGATGCATAGACAGATAGATGATTAGATGAACTTTGAAAATGAACCACAAACTTTGGTGACCTGGGAGGATCTCATAAAGGAGGAAGACTTGACAAGAACCTAATAGAATGTGTGGAAAAGGTAGGAGGGCATTGCAGTGGGAGATGGGTACGAACCAAGGTATGGAGGCAGGGAAACACAGTGTGTGTAGAGGGTAGATTGGAATACAGTTGTGGAGGGCTTGGAATGGCAGGCTGGGGAGTGTGTCTCTTATCTACTGACAGTGGGGAGTCCAGGAAGGTTTTGAGGAGGAGAAGAACATGAGGAGAACTTTCCATAAGGTTAGTCTGGTGCTGGTGTGTGGTATGGAGTGGGGAAGGGAATGGGGCAATCCACTCTGAATAGGACATGATCAAGTCCCTGTCCATTGTGACCACTATGGGAACAAAGAGAGACAAAGGACAGAGTAAGGGAAGGGCTGTAGTCCCTGTGTCTTCTCTATCCTTTATGAATTTTTAATATGGCCATTGAAACCATTTACTAACATGCATAGTGACACTTGAAATATACACAATGGCATTTTCATTTTCATTGTAGCTGAGTGTTTAGCTGGAGAGGAGACCAGCTTAAATCAGAAGGTTACATTAATGAGATATATGGAGCATGTGGCATTAACTTAGTCAAGAAGTAAAGGTGACTTAGGGACCAGGCTGGGTTTTGTTTTCTTAGAGATTTTGGGAGATAAACAGTGGTTAGGGTTAGGAAATGGATTACTCTATGGAATGGATTAATCTATGGAATGTGAAACTGAACTGAGACAGCTCGATTGCCAGCAGGAGAGATTCACTTGAATGGAAAAAGGTGAATTAGATGAGGTAGAGTGAGAGCCAGGTGAGGGGGGGGGGGGTGGGGCTGACCTGCTGAGAAGGGATGGACAGCAGGTGCTTGATGGCTCCCCTAGTGATAAAGAGCACAGGTGAAGCCTGGTGAGGTCACTCCTCCTTCTCCTGTCACTGGGGTGGCCTTGTGGACCTCTCTTGCCACTCCATTTTAATTTGACCAGGAGCAAGTAGGTGGAGCCTAGGAAGTAGAGTTAGAGCAGGCTGCTTGCTCTTGTTACATTTCCAGGAGAGAGGTCTGTCTCCGTGGAGGAAATGATTTTTCCCAGATAAAGAAACCATCTCTGGAAAGAAATAAAGAGAAAGAGAGATGGGAAGGAAGGGAGGGAGGAAGGAAGGAAGGAAGGAAGGAAGGAAGGAAGGAAAGAAGGAAGGAGGAAGGATAAGAGAGGAAAAAAGGGCCCTCTTTTCTCCTCATAAGGAAGATTCACTCATTTATTTACAGTATGTGTTAAATTAAAAAAAAAATCCACTTTCCTCTTCTTCCAATAACTGCCATGTTTAATGACTGCTGACCTTGTTCCTGTCTCTGAGAACCGTAATATACTCTTTTTCTCCTGCATTGGGGACCAAACAAGAATGGTGTTTAGGTGGAACTCCCTAAATTTTATTATCTAAAAATAGTAGAACATCCTGATTACTGAAAGTTTCATAAAATGTACAGAGAACCAGAGTGGTCCAGAGCCCAGAGTGGTTGCAGCAACTCTGCAAACATAAGTCAATAGAGCCAATGCTTCTGACAATCTGAGGGAAAATGATTTCCAATCTAGAATTCTGTACTCAGTCAAATTATCAGTCAAGTATGTGGTGGAATGAGGACACTTTCAGACACACGAGTTCTCAAAAAAAGGTATCTCCCATGCAGTTTTTCTCAGTAAGGTTGGTGGAAGGCAAGTGCCATCAAAATGAGGGAATAAACCAAGAGAATGAAAGACATAGGATCCAGAAAACAGAAGGTATAGCCAACACACAGCACGCAAAGGAAGCGTGACAGTGAAGGATCTCCCAGGTCAACTGTGGAGAAGCGGGTCTGAGAAGCAGTCAGCTCAGATTAGAGCAAGCCGTAAGATTCCAGGAAGGATTTTTTTTTAATCACAAGCTAGTTTAACATCCATCACCACATATGGTTACAATAAAAAATGTTTTTCTTGTGATGGGAACTTATAAGACCTACTCTCTTTCAAATATGCAACACAGTACTATTAACTATAGTCACCATGTTGGGGCACCTGGGTGCTTCAGTCAGTTAAGTGTTTGACTCTTGATTTCAGCTCAGGTCAGGATTTCACAGTTCATGATGTCAAGCCATGCATCAGGCTCTGCTTTGGTAGTTCAGAGCCTGCTTGGGATTCTCTATCTCTCCCTCTGCCTCTCCTCAGCTCTCTTTCTCTAAAAATGAATAAATAAATAAATAAATAAACAAACAAACAAACATTTAAAAAATCCCATAGTCACCATGCTGTACATTACATCCGCATGACTTATTTATTTTGTAACTGGAAGTTTTTTTTTTTTCAAATGCTTATTTATTTTGAGAATGAGAGAGAGAGAGAGCATAAGCAGGGGAAGGGCAGAGAGGAGAGAGAGAATCCCAAGCAGGCTCTGCACTGTCAGCACAGTGCAATGGGGGCTTGAACTCACAAACCATGAGATCCTGAACCAAAACCCAAGAGTTGGACGCTTAACCAACTGAGCCACCCGGGTGCCCTTGTAACTGGAAGTTTGTCTTTTGACTTCTTTCTCTTGGTTCACCCATCTCCCACCACTACCCCCTCGCCCCCAACCAGGAAGGATTTCTTTAAGAAGATGAAATTAACAGAATACCTGTTGTGGATGTTTGTGTTGAAAAAATATTTACTCAACTAGGGGAGAGTTTGGGAATAAATTAGTAATAACAGATAGTGAAGCAAAAATAAATAAATAAATAAATAAATAGGACAGTTATTAATTCTGGGAAGAGGGGAAGTTATAAAGGGAAGAGTAAGTTTATAATTATTTTACTACTTAAAAAACAACATAGTAGCATTATTTGTAATAGCCAAAAGGTAGAAGCAACCTAAATGTCCATTGACGGATAAATGGATAAACAAAATGTGGTCTATACATACAATAGAATATTATTTAGCCCTTAAAAAGCAGGGAATTCTGACACAGGCTACAACGTGGTTGGACCTTGAAGACATCATTCTCAGTGAAATGAGCCAGACAAAAAATAACAAATATTGTATGATTCACTTATATGAGGAGTCTAGAATAGTCAAATTTATAGAGACAGAAAATAGAACAGACGTTCCCAGGGGCTGGGTTAGGGGAGGGGATAAGGGTGTTAGTGTTTAATGGGTACAGAGTTTCTGTTCCAGATGATGAAAAAGTTCTAGCAATGGGTGGTGGTGGTTGCATACATTGTGAATATACTTAATCCCACTGAATTGTACGTTCAAAAACGATTAAAAGGGTAAATTTTAAATTATATTTATTTTATTACAATTAAAACATTTTTTTAAAAACCCTGTAAGGTGTTGTAGAAATAAATGAATTTATAATTTTTATTCTCACATTGATGAACACCAAATTTTTATGACTCAAGTATTGGGGAATCTCCCCTTCATTTTCAAAACTAGATATGGAAGCTACCATTTTCCTACAAAATTGCATACCTTTATTTTAACCATCTATTATTAGAAATGTATACTCCAACAAATAAGTGTTCTATGTAGCCACTTCCCATCAATAACGTCTACACCTTAAGATCAACTTCATATGTCTTTTCTAACACATACTTTTTAATGTAAACAATCTGACCACACTGTATATGTGGCTTAAAAATTGCCTTTTAAAGAAACAAATCACTTTTTATGTAGAGTTTAAGATACAAAACATATGAACATAGGGGAAGAGAAGGAAAAATAAAATAAGATAAAAACAGAGAAGGAGGCAAACCATAAAAGACTCTTAGACAAACAGACCGAGGGTTGCTGGAGGGGAAGTGGGTGGCAGGATGGACTAAATGGGTGATGGGCATAAGGAGGGCACTTGTTGGGATGAGCACTGGGTATTATAAGGAAGTGATGAATCACTAAGTTCTACTCTTGAAACCAATAATACACTGTATACTAACTCACTTGAATATAAATTAATAAATTGAAAAAACCAAATCTAGGTGAATTCTCAAAAAAATGAATTTTAATTTTTTAAAATGTATTTATTCTTTTCAAATAGGCTCCACACCCAACATGGGGTTTGAACTCATGACCCTGAGATCAAGAGTCAAATGCTCTATGGACTAAGCCAACCAGGGGCCCCCATCGTTTTGTTTGTTTGTTTGTTTTACTTTACAATACATTTACCTTCTTTCTACATCCCTGATTATATAAACACATTCATTTTCTTAACATTTATTTGTATTGATAACACTGGGATGAAGATGTTTTTCATATTAATATAAGTCCCTCTTACAAAGACAACTCCCTTTGTAGTTAAAAAGGTTTTAAAAAAACCCTCCTTTTGTATATTACATATTTTCTCACGGCTGCAAAACCAACAGAAATATTGATTTTTTGTTTTAGGATGCAGTAATTCTAATTTTGAATCAGGAGGTTACTTTTCCCTTACTCAGTAAAGCAAAATAAAAGATTGTTTGGAGATGACAGGTGACATGTCTCCTCAGTACCTTGGTGGGAAAGGACTCCAGATGCTTTGCTTGATTCCACCCGAAGCCAAATTGCTAAGCAGTTAAAACTTCAGGGAGCTACCAGACAGGTTTAACGAGAATGGCAGAATGGCGCGTCTCTCTCCACACCCACCTTTGCAAGACAGAACTGCTTCGCAGGTTTGCTAAAACTGCTGCAGATCTGTTCTCTCTTTCCCAAATGTGAAACGTTTCTGTCTGACGTCAGCATGGTTTGCACGTTCCAGGTGAAACTTCTTCCAATCAGTAAAAAACACACAAATCAGATCCAGTTGAATTTGTTGCAATGGGCATTAATTGATGGCAGAAGAAACAATCCTGTGGGCTCTCCTCCTGATGTGCATGACTTTTTCTTGAATCCAAAGCTTGCTAAAGGGAAGGTTTTTCATTTGGAGATGAGTGTTCAGTTCACTAAATCCTGAGGAGCTCATTAAAGAAACCAGAAGTGGCCCAGTCTCTTAGAGCTTCCACAGCACCCATTTCCATGGATTACTCAAGGTTTCAGGAAACAAACCTCTGGTTTCTGACGTCTGTAACCCTTATACTGAGGGCTACAGAAGGATTGCCAGAAGACCCTGCAAGGACTTGCTGGGCTATGACAGGGCAGGATTGTTGTCCTAAACATGTTTGATGTTGTTGTGACTGTCTTCCATGAAGCGATGGCTCACTGCTTCATTTCTGCCTCACCCTGTCTCATTTTCCATCCGCAGTGGATACTATTTGCCACTGATGTGAAAAATTCTAGAATGGGGAGGATCTCTCATATAGAACGTTCCAGGATCTGCACATAGCCACTGTAAAAGAACCTTTAAAAACAACGAAATGGTACGCACCTTTTAAAATAATGCTAATAAGACATTTTAAACGAGGCTGGGAAATGTTCATGGTATAATGCTAAATTAATGCTGGAAACAAATTTATATAATCTGACATCAGGTAAGAAATTCAGTGGAAAAGAAAACTAGAAGGAAATCTACCAAAAAATGCATAGTGTGATCGCTTCATCTGGGTGGTATAATTATAGACAAAATTTTCTTAGCTTCTCTGCATTCCTTTCTACCATTTGTGAGTTTTTGTTTTACACCAAAGAAACATACTTTTACAATGATGGGGGGAAAACCCAACTTTGGATTCATCCTTCTAAGCAAATCTTTTACTTGATTTGTTAGCAAACTCTCAGCTCTAATCTAGATTTTGCCCCTCATAGGCTGGGAACTTGATAAGGAACGTAAATTCTTGTCACCTCAGTTTTTTTCTGGGTGCCGTGGAAGAATCTGCATAGAGTTTTTTCCCTGAGATCTGTAATCTTACCAAGTCTCCGACAAAATGAAACTATTTCAACCCTAGATCAGGAGAGTCTACTGAAGCTGAGAATTTTTCTCTCCAGCTACCGCTCTGTTTAGATGCTCACTTCTTGTGTCTTTGTGAATACTAGCAGTTGGTTTATGTTTCATATTTTGTCTCCTGCTTTAGATACTTTAGATGTCAAGATAATTAAAGATAGGAACTTACTCTTTAAATTCCCTTATGTGGATATTTCTCTTTGCAGCAGGGAAACAATGTACATGCAATAAATCCTTCCTGATGATAAAATGATAATGGTTGCAGGAACTTGCTATTTTGCCTGCGAATGTCTCTAATTTTGAAAGATGATCACTTCAGAGATCAGGTGACATTTCCTTTCCATTACACTCTACCCAAAGTTAGATGTCAGATCATCTATGGCTTTGTTTCCATCCTGATTTTACGTTGTTTGTATATGAATCTCTAATTTCACTTTTTCTAAATGATGAAAGCTGTATTAAAAAAACAACAACTAGGGGTGCCTGGGTGGCTTAGTCAGCTGGCATCCGACTTCAGCTCAGGTCATGATCTCACAGTCAGCGAGTTTGAGTCCTGCATTGGCTCTGTGCTGACAGCTCAGAGCCTGGAACCTGCTTTGGATTCTATATCTCCCTCTCTCTCTGCGACTCCCCCGCTTGCGCTCTGTCTCTCTCTGTCTCTCAAAAATGAATAAACGTTAAGAAAAAAAAAAACTAAAACTAAACAAAAATATGCACTGTGATTTAAAGACACCAGGAAAAAAAATCACCTCACCTATGCTATAAGAACAGGACTAAAAATAATGAACATGTTTTTTTGGTGTGACTTCTGTAGAGCAGGCTGATTACTTTTACTGCATTTCCAGACATCCTATATGTCTAGTGTAGGAGGATAACAATCAACAGGATAGTTTGTTGGGTTTAAACTGATAACAAATCACTGCTCAGAAATAATATGCTTTCATGTCTGATTGTACAGGAATTTTGACATAGTGGAAAGGGCATGAGGCCAGAAACAGACAGAATTCTAATATTTTATTTATTAAATAACTCAGGAAACTTTCTTAACCTCTCCAGGACTATTTTCTTTCATTAAAATGTGTGTTTTGGGGGTGCCTGGGTGGCTCAGTTGGTGAAGTGCCCAACTTCAGCTCAGGTCATGATTTCATGGTCTGTGAGTTCAAGCCCCACATCAGGCTCTGTGCTGACAGCTCAGAGCCTGGAGCCTGCTTTGGATTCTGTGTCTCCCTCCCCTGCTCACACTCTGTGTCTCTCCCGCAAAAAGAAACATTAAAAAACTAAAAACAAAAGAAAATAAAATGTGGATTTTAGTTTATATGGCGCTTTCGTTGGGGAAATCTTTCTGGGGCCAGAGCATCAGAAGGCATGGGGCAGGTCCCATGGGTGGACACTGGGTTCCACCAAGCTACGACTAGTCTGGCACTATCATGATCTATTTCGATTGCTGGCTGTTTTCATAGGGTTTCTTTTATAAAGGGAGTTCCAAGGTTCTAAAAGTTTTGAGAAGAATAGGTATAAAAATTCTTTAAGGCAGCTTTTGTTTCAGAAATTCTCTATGGAACATAAATTTTGAATTCCTCCTGTAAAGGCTAAGTAGCTAGTCACAATTTTCTTCATGTGGCTATTAGCACATTGTATATTGATGCGACATTTGCTGATAACTGGCTTTACCAGCAATAATCTGCATCCTGGTTTTATATTTATAGAAGTCTGCGTAAGTGTTCCAGTCCCAACATGACAGATCGACAGTTCCTAACAATCATGGCAAGCTTAAGAAATTACTTTGAGAGCATATTGAAAAGGCTAACTTAATTGGCACATGTATTATATTTATTGACTGTGTGGCTTACCTACTAAAAATTAATGTGAGTTATTGTTTAGGATGGTGGGTCAGAAGTCACTTGGCCAAGGGTAGGGTGGCCTCTAGGTGGTCCATAGCTGTGCTCACCATCATCCATACCCTTAACCTCAAGACGCCCTACCTTGCAACATGGGCTCTTAATGAAAAAGAGGATCAGGCAGGACAGCATGGATGAATCCCCAGTATCCATGCTATCCAATTAGAGGCAGTCAAAAAACATACTCTTAAAACCTAAATGATAGGGGCACGTTGGTGGCTCAGTCTGTTAAGCGTCTGACTCTTGGTTTCGGCTCAGGTCATGATCTCATGGTTTCATGAGTTCGAGCCCCGTGTTGGGCTCTGTGCTGACAGTGAGGAGCCTGCTTGAGATTCTCTGTCTCCCCTTCTCTTTGTCCCTCCCCCACTCACGCTATCTCTGTCTTCTCAAAATAAATAAACAAACTTAAAAAAAAAAAGGATAGTACCATTTATTAGACATCACCTGTGCGAAAACCCAAACAAGTGGCATCAACAACAAAATCTTTTCACTACAGTGGCAGAAAATGGATTTGAGATGTTTCTCTCAGCTTTTAAAATTTTTAAAAAGTTAACCACCTTCTCCTGGTAGAAACGGAAAACCACTACAAACAGAAACACCTTCGTGTTCCTGAAGGACATTTGAACCAAGGATAATAAAAGTAGAATGGGCTAATGTATATGTTTGGCCAACGTTTTCCTATTTCTGAAGTGAAATTTATATGGTTTATCAAATTGCTTTCTGCAATGAGTAGTTTCAACTTGAAGAAGGAGAGATCAATCTTATTTTGGGGATATTGAGAACCCAGATTTAATTATTTGTGGAGGATTCTAATTTATTCATACAAATGGAAGAGTAAGAAAGAAAAGGCAAAGGTATATGCAATTACCAAGAATTAAATTATCTGCTATTTTAATAGGCATTTTACTGGCATTACAGTTCCAATCCTAGCTTCTGTGGTTCTCATTTGTTAAGATACTGTTCCCCTGGCGGGCAGAATAGCCATTTTAACTCATGGGTTGTAAATCTTCTCTGTGGCCAAGGGATATCATTTAACCAACATAGAGATATGAGAGTTCCCATGGGATTTTGAGCAAGTAAATGATCCCTCCTAATCTCATTGAAATCAAGGTGCTCTGTTTAGTTTCAAAAATATGCTCAAGATATGACTGATGCCTCTTACCTAACCACAAGGTCATCTCTAAGGGCAGCCTGAGAGAAAGTTACATGTCAGTGATCTGTCTCTAACAGTACAAGGGGAGGTATCTACAAGTGGCAGGGAAAAAAATAGCTGACCTTAGTCAGGTCAGCTCGTGAGGACTTTGCCAGAGTTTGGATTGGGACCTTTTAGAACTTGGTGGTAAGAAACAAGCTAAACCTTCTGCTGTGCTCCCACAGTTCTATAAACATACCTTTGTAATAACGTATGTAACATATTGCAGTGATTTATTTTTCCTATTACAGATGTGATATCCCATAGAACAGAAGCCCTGCCTTATTCACCTTCATGTGATCAGTGCTGAGCTTATTGTGTAGCACATAGTAGATGCTTAATAATTGTTTTTAAAATGAATGAACGTTAAATGTCTCCCAAAGGGAGTTTTATTGATTCATGGGGGTTTAAAGACAAAAACACTAAAGGTTAAAATTTCACAGCTAACAAAGAGCTTTTGGTTTCATGGGTGATACCTTAGCTTTATACAATATTTCTATTTTCAAGAATGTTCACATATTATAAAGTTGGCAGGGTATGTATTATTGTTTCCCTCCTGCATGTGAAGAAATTGAGCTGTTGCCCAAGTAAATTGTGGCACAAAGATCAGAACTATGGTCTTCTGATCCCCAACTTCACCGTGGAGCCTTCCATGAGATGAGCCAATTTAGACAACTAATGTGTGTACATCTGGATTCCATCTCTCATGCCAATCTTCTATTTCATCCTTTTCTCTTCCTTTATCATCCTTAGAGAAAGATAAATGGAAGCCATTGTCTTCCCAAACCTGGAATGTTTGGTTAGCTGGAAGCTATTTGCCTTCCTGGGAATACCTAAAGGAGTTCAGGAAGTCAGAAGATAGGCTGCGAAGAAATGGCAGCCAGAGGTGTGTAATTGGTGGATTGTACTTTTCACCTCTTCTCCTGTTTTGTAAACAGATTGAACAGCGCTGTGAGTCGGGGTGGCGTTGGGTCTATGTGTAGCCGGTGAGTTAGGTGGAGCTTTGGTCGTCACTGGGATGTGGTTCACAGATGTGTCTTGTTTTTAAGGAGAATTCCGTGCAATTGCATGACCTTCTTATTACACATTATTAGAATAAAGGAATCCCTGAATCTTTTTAATTCAAGTTTTACTGTATATTTAATGGCAGTGATTGTGCCTTATTCATCTTTGTATTTTCCAAAGTCGAACATTGGCCCTCCCATATAATAGGTTATATAATTATTTGCTGAACAAATGAGATGCATAGGGGCAAAGCATCCTAAAGCAAATTATGTGCATTATGCCGTGGCATCCCAAATGGCTTTTCTCCGCTCCAACCAATGGATGTTATGAGCTATTTGTGCTGATACTAACATCCAGCCATTGAATATTCAATTTTCAGAGGAAATACCGTTCCTGCCTGTACATCAGTGTTCGTGTGATCATCTGAATTTAAACTTTATCACATTCACATTTACTAAAAAAAGGGGAAAGTGACACAATGGCGGAAATTACTGAGTGTGCTAACAGTAGTTAAGCTTTTATCTCATTGTGCTTAAACTGGTCAACTCAACTCTGTGGTGGATTGCGAAGAAAAAGAACAGGGCAATTCATTTGTTAAAGATTTGTGCCTAGGGGCACTTGGGTGGCTCAGTCGGTTGGATGACCCACAGACTTCAGTTCAGGTAGTGATCTCGCAGTTTGTGAGTTCCAGTCCCAAATCCGGCTCTGTGCTGACAGCTCCGAGCCTGGAGCCTGCTTCGGATTCTGTGTCTCTCTCTCTCTCTGCCCCTCCCCTACTCACACTTGGTCTCTTTCTATCTCAAAAGTAAATAAACGTTAAGAAAAATTAAAAAAATTTTGCGCCTAAAAAGTGAGCTGTAATTAGGGGTGTTATAATATGGGAACTTATATAACTAGGGGAACTACAATATGAGAAAACTCCCCGGCTGCCGTCACAACTTACACATGCAGCTCCATTTTTGTTTTCAGTTCTAAACATTTCAGTATATTGTATAAGAAGTTAAGTTAACGGATGTTGCTAGGGAAGATGACAAATATTTATTATCAGGACCTTTAAATGGTGTTTATTAAAGAGTAATTTTAACAGTTTTCCAAATTACAAAAACAGCTCTTTGTGGATAGTGTGACTGAGCCTGTGTCTCAATCATGGTCACAGAGACTGCAGTGTGGTTTGCACCTGGCCACTAACTGGGAGGGGCCCTGGAGTAAGTTGCTGGAATGTTCTGGCTCAGAGTTACTCGTCTGTACCAAGTGGATGATGTCTGTCCAGGGCTCTTCGCTGCTTTCATTTAGACTAAAGTCCCAGGAAGGCCTCCGCCACTGACTTGTGGCAAAAGTTGACTTTCGCAAGGGATGGGTCTTGAGAGAAGGTGCTCAGGGGCGCGAGATAAGCATTCCCAAGGCTCTTTCACAAAATCTGAAAAGTGAGTCTAAAGGTGGAAGTCCTTTGCAATTTCTTGTTCCAAATGACCATCAACAGGCAAAATAAAATGAACTACAACTTAGATTTTCCCATTACTTCGTAGAAAGTGGGTAGTGTTTTCTTCTCTATCTTCATAGCAAGGAAATGCATTACTAATGGTGAAAACTTCTCCAGAAACTGATGGCTCCGTGTAAAAATCGTTTTATACGTCGGAAATCGAACTTCCAGACAATTTTTCTGGATTACTGGAATACAAAAATTCATAAAAACTCCCCAAACAAAAATCTCATCATCTAAGCATGCTCTTCTCAATTATGTTTCTATTCAAAGCTTGGCTGGCACGGTTTCAAGGGATTGGCAAAAGTAAATGTTTAATAAGTAACCGTCCAATCGAATGGCCCTCATTTTTCGGCTTACTTCCGTCCGGGGACCGAGGAAATCCTGAAAAGCAGGGGCCGCGCTTTCCCGGCGGTTGCAGCCGAAGCGCTGAGCGAGCGGCCCCCGCCAGCGCAAGTCCTCCCCTCGGTGGCCGCGCCCGGCGCTCGGGTCTCGGGGACCCGCCCCTGCTCTCGTTCCTCGGGCCTCGGAGGCGCAGGGCGGAGCCGCGGGCCGGCGGGCACAGGTGGGGAGGGGCGGCCCGAGAGCGTCGGTGACACCCGCGGGGGGCGGGGAGGCGCGGCGGGCGCACCCCGCCCTGGGAAGAAACCGGCCAGGTGTGGCCTTGGTGCCGGATGCCAGCGGGGAGGAGACTCGCGCCCCCACCGACCAACACCAACACCCAACCGCGGCCCAGCTCCTCTGAGCCCTCGCCGCCCTCGGAGCCACAGCTCTTCCTCCCGCGCCTGGTCCCTGCCCGTCGTCGTCCCCGCGCCCGACCTCCGCCCGCCGCGCCGCGCTCGCAGCGGCCGGGACGGCCCTGGTGGCGAGGAGCGTCCCCGCGACCCTTTTGCCCCCGCCCCAGTTCCCGGCTTGGGGCCTCTCTTTTGAACCCCTCCACCTTCTCCGAGCCGGCCCGCCCTCGCTTATGCCTCGGCGCTGAGCGGCTCTCTGAGTGCTCGCCAACATGAGCTGCAACGGAGGCTCCCACCCGCGGATCAACACGCTGGGTCGCATGACCCGCGCCGAGTCCGGCCCGGACCTGCGCTACGAGGTGACCTGCGGTGGCGGCGGGGGCGGCGGCGGCGGCGGCGGCGGGGGCACCAGCAGGATGTACTACTCCCGGCGCTGCACGGTCACCGACCAGAACTCGGACGGCTACTGGTGGGTACCGGCCGGCGGGCAAGCACCGGGAGCCTGGGACCGGGGGGGGGGCGGGTCTCCGTACTCTCCTTGCCGAACCCCAGCATGTTAGGAAAGGGAGGCACCGAGCCCTCCCTCCTCTGACCGACGAGAAAAGCCAGGTCCAGAAAAAGGAAAGCCGTTTTGCTCGAGTTCATGAAAGCATTGCTTGTTCGCGCCGGGGCAGAGCCAGGTGTCCTGCCGCCCTGTGCGCTGCGCACACCCGGGTGGGTGTGTGTGCGAGCGGGGAGCTGAGCGGCTCCTTCCCTGCAAACGGGTTCTCGGTCCCGCCCTTCTCCCTTCCTGCCAGCCGGGGCTGGAGGCTGGCCAGCGAGGCGTGCAGGAGGACGCCGCAGGCCGGCCGGGCCGTGGGGGTCTCTGCCTCCTGGATTGCCCCCTGCGCCGCCGGGTCCGGCTGGCATCCCTTTTGTCCCCGCCGGCAGGTGGGAGGTCGGGCGGGCGGGGCTGCAACGACAAAACCCAATCTCTCCAACTGTAACCAAAAGTAGAATAGTAAAGCAGCGGGGGCTCCGGCTAGCCAGAGTCGGATTCGGGGCTCCTCGGGCTCCAGTGGCTTACTCCAAATTCCTGGTCACCCCGAGACCACCCCAGCTCGGGCGCCAGGGCTGCTGCGCCAACCAAGGGCTTTTGTGTAGAGGCCGTGCGTCCGGCCGCGCGGGGTCCGGTCCCGAGAAGGCCCCGCCTGGGCCTCCCCTGTTACCCAATGGAGCTTCCCCGCAGGGGCA
The DNA here is from genome assembly GCF_022837055.1 of Prionailurus viverrinus. NCBI lineage: Eukaryota > Metazoa > Chordata > Mammalia > Carnivora > Felidae > Prionailurus > Prionailurus viverrinus. Next base: position 20,869,682 of record NC_062565.1, on the reverse strand, counting down.
GCAGGCCGACCCCAGGTCCCAGTTCACCCGGGACGCTCCGGTCGCCCTGGCCCCGCTGCGCCACAGCCCCAGCCGGCGAGCGTACCTGTGGCCCCGCTCCTGCGCCCTTTGTCTCCTCCTTTTAAAACTCGGAGGAACGACCTCGGTGTATTGCTAGCAGAGTGCGGGCGCAGGGTTGGCTTTTGGAGCCGGCGAGCGGGAGCGGGGACCTGTGGCGCGGAGGGCGCCGCTTCTCACAGCGCGAGCCCGCGACGCTGGGAGCCTGTCCCGGTCAGGGGGCCCAGTCGGGGGCCCAGTCGGGGGCCCTGCGGGATGGGGGCAGGGTCTTCTCAGAAACATCGCGGAAACTGATCGCGGGGGTCATTTGGGAGGGTGGGGGAAGATCATGAGGCTGCATTGACTCGGTCCCTAGAGCTGGACTTGGGATGCCCACGGCAGCCGTGAGAATTCCGCGGTCCGCACCCTCCCCCCGCCCCCCGCAAGCCCTTCCCCTGTAGGGCTTTTGGGAAACAGGCCGGCGTTCCAGAAGATTATTTACCCTGCCTTGTGGCCTTAGGCTGGGGAGGAGCAAACTGAATACACTCCAGGGGGTTTTTGTTTTACCAGCAGTTTTGAAGGCAGGACCAGTCGAGTTGCGACCTGTTTCCTGCTTCGATTTATTTATATATTTATTTTCCCCGAGCATCTTGATATTTTATTTTCTCTTTTTAGAGTTAGCGAAGACTTGTCTTAGCCTTGGCGCTCTTGTTTTCTGAACAAAATGCGCCTGGGGATTTCCAGGAAAAATGTGCCAAGTAGTAGGGAGAATGGGGAGAAAATTTTACTAGTTATCACTTTGATTTTTAACCTTGTTTTAAAACTTGGCCAAGCATTTAAATCCGAAACTCCACTTTTCCCTCTCAGTCTTCCTGTATTTGGGAAGGACGTTCTTTTCATCTACCCATTTAAATCCAAGTCAGAATTTTGCAAGGATTCTTGAGCAGCAGTGCTTTCTGGCATTTTACGAACCAAGTGTTTTATTTTCGTTTTATATTTTTAAAAAATATGAACCTGTTAATCTAGAGTCCTTATATTTTAAATTGACAATAAACATTACTGTTAATTGACCATTTCACTCCCTTGGCTCCTTGTAGAAGTAAATTTGTAATGAATTACTATATTGGTTAACGAACTGCATAAAGATACATGATTTATAAGGATTCTTCATGGAAACACTACATTTTGAGGGGGCTCAATGTTTTCTCATAGCATTATTTGCCAACCTAAACGCTGTTTATAAACATGTCAAGTTTTAAGTCTCTCTGAGAAGGGGAAACAGACTGGAGTTTAGAATTACTTACTTTTGGGGAGGGGTGTTTTTCTGCACTTTGAGGTCGATCTGCTAGGGCAGCGGGGTGTCTTGCTTGGAGGCCTGAGTCATTGTGGGGCCATTCTTTCGTGATCCAGTAATGGAGATTCTCCCAGCCTGCCCCCCCCCCCCCCCCAGTGGTGCCGCTAACCCTTGCTGGATTCAAGAATTAGCACACGAAAAAATTGCCTGCAACTGCTGACTTCTGCATTTAAAAAAATAATGGCGACTGACTTAGGAGACTTGAGGCTTTCACGCACCCAGTTTCGTGTGGTCCTTTTTTTTAATGGTTTTGTGCCCAGGGATTTGTTGTCCCCCGGCACGTACTTTCTAGAAGTAGGATGCCATGTATGACCCTGACTGCCCTCTGCCAAATGAATAAGGATTAAGAATTTAATAAGTGCTTTCTGACCAAAAGTTTTTCTAAATGAAGGTTTTTTGTTTGTTTTTAAAGCACCAAAACCTGTATGAAACTACTGGTTGAATTTAAACTTGTTTCTTTAAAACACTGCCACTTTATTGGCAGAATTAGATTGCTGATTTTTTAAACAATCTGTGTTTGTATTTAACCTTCCCCTAAATAAACTAATTTGAGTGTGTAAGGAGCCTAAATCTTATTTTTCTTTTTAAAATGACTTTAAAACAACGTCCTGTGTCTGTGCTTTGCATTGATAACACTTGTCAGTTCTTAAGACAGTATTTTATTTCATTTGTGGTTCTCCTTCTTCAGTGCCCACCCACCTTTTGTGTTTTCTTTATTTTAGGCTGAATGGAATCACAACTACTTTAACTTTGTTTTGCTCTACTTGATAAAGTTTGGTAAATGTTACGTGCTTGATGATGTAAGAGATATATTTTTGAAAATTTAAACTGTGGATTTTCTTATAGGATGTTACATTAATATCGCTTTCAATGAAAGCCAACTTACTGTCGCCTTGTTCCTACAGTTAAAAGAAATGATAAATCTGTAGTGAAATTTGGTAGCAAAATTCAGTTTGGTAGACAAAGCCCCACAGTTAGATCTCTCACTGATCAAAGTGTGGATATTGTAGGAGGATTAAAAGCCAAATATAGTCATTAAGCTTCAGAACTATGTGGTTATAAAGTTAATGCTTACTTCTCCCCAGAACTCGTGATTTCCAAACCAAAATACATGTGATCTATATTTTAATATTTGATATATATTTTAAAGTTTGTTTTAAACTAAGTGTCTTCCTTAGCAGGAGATAAACAGGTCCATTTGCATTGAATTTTAGAACTGGAGAGAGGGCCGAGGTGTACAAAGTTTCACTCTTCCACTTTAGAGAGAAGTCGAGTAAGACTTGCCCTAAATCCCAGAGTCCGCTCATGGCTAAGTTGGCAAGAGAACCCAAGGCTTCTCACCTTTGCCCTCCTGTCATTCTGTGCCTTTAGACCATGTGTACCTTGGGTATTAGACTGGACAGCCCTGTACTTAAACAATGAAAGAGTCTCAATTCCAGTCATTCATTCATTCATTCATCCAGTGAATACTGAACATCTGCTGTGTATTAGGTGTCAAGGAGTGTCAAAGGTGAAAATACAAAGACTTCTTTTTTTTTATTTTTTTTTAAATTTATTTTTGACAGAGAGACAGAGCATGAGTGGGGGAGGGGCAGAGAGAGAGAGGGAGACACAGAATCCGAAGCAGGCTCCAGGCCCCGAGCTGTCAACACAGAGCCCGATGCCGGGTTCCAACTCACAGACTTCGAGATCATGACCTGAGCCAAAGTCGGATGCTCAACTGACTGAGCCACCCAGGCACCCCCAAAGACTTCTTAAAAGGAACATAGCTTTTTAAAGAAAAATAAGTACTGTAATACAAAAGTATAGTAGAAGGTATAAATGACCGAGAGGCTCATACTGTACTGGAGGTACTAGTGAGATTTTATAAAGAAAGTTGTGCTGAATTAGATGTTGAACAGTTTCAGCTGATAAAGATGGGTGGGCAGAGAGAGCATTCCAGGGGAAGGAAAGTCTGGGAGGTGAAAAAGCAGCAGGTCTGCTTTTTGAGCAAGTGGGAAGCAGTAAGACTCAGAAGAAGGGTAGGTTGTGGCCAGAGCCTGGGAGATGTTGACTCGGTGGTGGGGAATGTGGATACAATGTAGAGGGGAGCCACGGCAGGTTTTTTTCGAAGCCAGTGATGGTCTCCTACGTTGAAGGAACAGGGACATAAGACTATCCTCTCGAGCTGTAGCACTGTTTCTGTGGTAGCAGTGAGCAGGGTGGAGAGGTGATGAAAGCCTGACTGAGGGTGGGGGCCTGGCCGCAGGGTAGGAAAGTAGATGGAGTGGAGTGGCAGCTTCAGCTGAGAACTGGATGTGAGAGGCCGGGGAGAGCCTGAGAAAACAGGCCTGGAGTCGGGATCTTCTAAATATTTTTCTGGGAAGCGATTGCAAAGTACGATTCAGTTTAGCTCAATCTATGGCTGATAACACTTCCATGGTTATTATCTTTGAGTAAGTTACATATTTTATAAAAATATCAGATGAGTGGTTAATAATAGCTACCATCACCTGGCAAATACCTACAGTGTGCCAGGTGTATTATATATGTTTTCTTAAGCCTCCTGACAAACTTCCCATTTTACAGATACAAAACCGAGGTTAAAGTAGTTAGTTTATGATTTGGCCTGCATCACACAACTGGTTAGTGGTTGAGCTGCACTTGAATCCAGTATACTACAATGGATCAAGAAAAGATCAAATCCTGGTTATTAGAATTCATCTTTTGGGGGCGCCTGTGTGGCTCAGTCGGTTGAGCTTCCAACTTCGGCTCAGGTCATGATCTCACGGTCTGTGAGTTCGAGCCCCACATCGGGCTCTGTACTCACAGCTCAGAGCCTGGAGCCTGCTTCAGATTCTGTGTCTCCCTCTCTCTCTCTCTGACCCTCCCCTGTTCATGCTCTGTCTCTCTCTTTCTCAAAAATAAATAAACATGAAAAAAAAAAAAAAGAATTCATCTTTTGTCCTGGTAAACTCTTCTACCTAAACCGAGTGTTTGCTTCTTTTTAACCTGTTGCACTCCTGTGAAATATTTATTTCATAACCAATGTATTCTTTTGTTAATGCTCCAGTAGGGTTTCCATCGGCCAAGGAAAAAACACAGCATGATGCTGTATTAAGCCAACTCATGTTGGTCAGACCTACAAAGCAGCTTTCAACAGCAGTTAATTTTTTTCTCTAAATATGGGCATAATTTCATTGTTGTTCAGGTGATTGAAATGTCTTGGGGAGGAAAAAAAACTGCTGATGCCCCTGATGCCTCAGTGCTGACTGCTTAGGGTGGAGCAAAGGAGGGCTTGGGTGTGACCTGGGGAGTCTAAGTCAACCCTCAGCCAACCTGTCTTTCCAGATGAGGAGGTTCTAGAAGGAGTGCTTCAGTCTGGAGGCCCAGGTGCTTAGGGCACTGCCCCACCCTTTGCTTTTCTTTCTCCCTCCTGCACTTGGTGGGAAATGGTCAGGTGTGGTTCTGATGTTGAAGGCACCGCCCCACAGACCCTAAGACTCAGCTAGCCTCTCTTTGAGGCAACATCCTGTAAAATGTTAGTGCCGCCCGGCAATTTACATCTTACCACCAACAGCTTGGACTGGTCGGGTCCAGAACCTGCAAGGACCTCATGGATGTGAAATCTACATTTCGTGAAAATGATGATGCTTTTGCAAATAGGTCTAAGTTCTTGCTTGGAATTACATTTTTAAAAAACATTTTATTTACTTTTGAAAGTTTATTTATTTTTTTAGTAATATCTTCCCCCAACGTGGAGCTCAGACTCGGGATCCCAATGTCAAGAGTCGCATGCTTTTCCAACTGAGCCAGCGAGGTGCCCCTGCAACTAAATTTTTTACATGCAAACATAACATCCCTGACTTCATCTGGCACCTGAAAAAAATTAAAAAGGAGCTGACTTCTTGATGGATAAGCAGATAACCTGTCAATGATTTTTTTTTAGGCTTCAGAATGAATGTAAGTTTTCTCATAGGGGAATAATTTAAAATAGAAATCCTTATTGTGGTATTGAGTTTGTAAGGACCAAATATTCCTAAGTCATTTCTGCTTCATGAAGGATAAAAGGACATCTTTTTCTAAATTTTCTCATCTCTTTAGGAAATTTCTTTCACGTTGTTAAAATGTATCAGTTTCTTTGAATCCTGTCAAGGTGTTATTTTCACATCTTCTTTTTTTTTTAATGTTTATTTATTTATTTTGAGAGAGACAGAGAACAGGGAAGGGGCAGAGAGAGAGAATTTCAAGCATGCCCTGCCATGTCAGTGTAGAGCCCCACATGGGGTTCCATCCTATGAATTGTGAGATCATGACCCGAGCCGAAATCAAGAGTCAGAGTTTCCGATTCTGTGTCTCCCTCTCTCTCTGCCCCTCCCCCGTTCATGCTCTGTCTCTCTCTGTCCCAAAAATAAATAAACGTTGAAGAGTCAGATGCTTCACCTACTGAGCCACCCAGGTGCCCCTTTTAGGTCTTGTAATAACCTCTGAAATGCCTCATATTTACTGCCTAATCCATTTCCTCTTTTTCTTTCTTTCTTTCTTTCTTTCTTTCTTTCTTTCTTTCTTTCTTTCTTTTTCTTTCTTTTTCTTTCTTTCTTCCCACCTCACCCCGGTTTGATGCAAAACATCTTTGGGAAAAGTTCAAAATTATGCATTGAGACAGATGCAAAATGAAAAATAAAACAAATCTGAGAAGCCTAGCCTAGCAAGCAGCAGCAGTGAGGATTGAATTTCTTCTGGGCTTTGTGGGCCTTTACTGGCTCCTCTGAGTGTCTTGTCAACCCCAGGAGGTGGGTGTGTTCCTACATGTTGCAGACGCAGAAACTCCAGGCACCGGCAGTCTAAGTCATTTATTTGCTCAAAGTCCCAGGCTGTACAAGTGGAAGTAGCTGAGCAGAGAGCGGAATCTGTCTCCCCGACCTCGAAAGTGTTTATATGAAGTTAATGGTATGTGATTCGTTTGCCCCGTGATGCTCCAATCCACGGAAAACCGTGTGAAGATAATGAACATGGGAAGGATGTGGAACTTTTTTTAGAGACTGCTTCCAAAGCTTATGGGTGGGGACAAAAGGAAGGCTCAGAGGAGACCCCTTTCTAAAATTTATAGAAAAAAACTCTCTTTGTACATTGTTGGGGTGGGAATGGGGGTAGGGGGCAGAATAGATGCGCCACCTGACTTGGCTTTGGAGATCTGGGTAATGAGAGAGTGGTAGTATCCTCAGATCAGCCTTTTTATTTACCGTCGTTTTGCTTCTCCTTTACTAAACCAAACAAATACACATTAAGTACCTTCTGTGTGCAAAACTGTGTTGTTAGGTGCGTGTGTGAGTCAAGGATGACTAAGATGTGAGACTTTGCTCAACAGGAGTAGGACGGACAGGTGTGTAAATAACTAGTGCAGAATGAGGGCAGAGGTGTGAACCTGAGAGCCTAGTGGAAGAGGCAGCAGTTTGGTCTGTAAGTTCTGAAGGACTTTGAGCTTGTTCAGTGACATTTCGACTGATAAGTAGTGTGTTTATTGTGTCTTGGAGGTAGGATATTGCCCTGAAATGAAGAAGTAAAGATGTTTTCTTTTTTCAAACGTTACCTTTCCACCCTTTTTACTTAAGATCCTCTAAAGAAACTCAGAATAGTTTACGTGAAAATGCTTTGAAAATTAGAAAGAGCTGGGGCTCCTGGGTGGCTCAGTCGGTTAAGCGGCTGACTTCGGCTCAGGTCATGATCTCACCGTTCGTGGGTTCGAGCCTCACATTGGGCTCTGTGCTGACAGCTCAGGGCCTGGAGCCTGTTTCAGATTCTGTGTCTTCCTCTCTCACTCCTGCTCTCTCTCTCTCTCTCTCTCTCTCTCTCTCTCTCAAAATTAAATAAACATTAAAAATTTTGTTTAAAATTAGAAAGAGCTAAGCAAATAGGCTTTAAGATCCATATTCATGCATTACATAATGATAATTTCCAACAAATATTTATTGAGCTTTTCTAAAGCCATTATTCTGTGAACCTGAATACAAAGAGACATAAGGACCCTGTGTTGATGGACTGAACAAAAGAAAGGCAAGAGATAAAGATGGTGGTAGAGCTAGACAGAGAGGGAGAGAGAGAGAGGAAGGAAGAAAAGAAGGAATCCAATAGGAGAGAAAGTGTATACACAAAAGCAATACAGAATTAGTGGGCACGGACCACGTGTACAATGAGCAGTACCGATTATTATAAAATGACTTTGAAAATCGGAAAGTAAATATTAAATTTTTTTCTTTTACCTTGTAAAGCTGCATGCACTCAAAATATTTGTCTTGTGTTTTTTGCTTATATTCTCGGCAACAGGCATTAAACTTAATGTCTCAATACAGCTAATGTTGAAGTCTTATTTCTAAAGAGAAGAATGTTATTTGGCAGTAGGAAAATAAAACATGAAAAGCTCTCTAATATTGTTCACATAATCATGTGGTCTGTCCTTAAAATTTGGATTAAGATCCAAAATGGGCTTTCCTTTTAGCCATTGATGAAGGGAACTTTATGTAAACAGTTAGAACCATTACTTGTTTAAACAAGTTTTAGAATGAATTTTTTTTTTTTTAATGTTTGTTCAGGCAGGTTCTTTATAGTATGAACCACTTGCCTTTGTATGTTTGAAGATAAAACAGAATTTCTGAGAAGTTAAAAACTTCGAAGGACTAATGTTATTTTTTCAAGGACAGTAATTAATTTTAGTTTAGAAGTCGTTATTTTTGATTGATTTGACCCAAGTAAGTTTTGTCTTCTTGTGGGCTTTTTTAAAACATTTTTTTTTTTTTACATGACATCTTTCATCTCCCATGCCACTGATGTGGAATTAAAAAATTGAACTTTGAGCTTTGTTAGTTCAATTCCCAACATGGTTTAAAATCGCTGCACCCCAACACCTATACATACCAGTATTGACAATTTTTTTTGAGGCCAGGGATTTTTAAAATCTCTATATGCCTGCTAAATAAGTACTTTTACTTAAAAATTATTTCTTCATCTGTGGTAGAATTTTGCATTTTTCCAGTCACCCTGTGAACTGAAGAGGAAACTTCATTCCCTGCCATTAGAAGAGACTTTTGTATTATGATCAGTAGGAGTGAGTTTGGTGGTTTCATAAAACAGTTACAGAGGAGTGAGCTAAAGAAATCTTAGATATCCTATCTAGCCTAACAGATGAGAAAACTGAGGTCCAGAAATTTCTGATGTAAAAAAAAAAGTTCTGAAATTGTGATGTGGTCAATTAAAAATATGACTTGACTTAAAAAGTTTTGAGTGGCACACAGCTGTAACAAAAAGGCACGTGCTCCCTGAGCAAGCTCTCAGGGAGCAATATTCTCTCTTTTCTGATTTTTCTCCTGGCTGTCATGCTGACGGATCCTGCACAGTGTTGAGCGTCTGATGGCAGACTGACTTGATGAGTCACAGTCCATTCGCCTGCACTTTCTCCCTGATTGAAGTACAGCCATTTCTACGTGGAGTCTTCCTAGGGCCGCAGACAAGCAAATGGAACGTGAAAGTGGATTCTCTTTTCCCCAGTCACTAAACCTCAGTCAGCCTGAGCCTCCCTGCCCCTGATTTTGCTGGACCCACCCATTAGAAAAGCCTATACCTGGCTCCCTCTCTCACCTCGCTCTGTGCCCAAAGGGTGTTCCTGGCCACACTGCAGGCTGAAGTGGGATTTTTACAGATGAGAGACAAGAGGGGTAGATTTCGCTTTGAGAATCAGAGGAAGTCTTGGGGCGCGTGGGTGGCTCAGTCGGTTGAGCAGTTGAGCCTCTGACTCTTGATTTCTGCTCAGGTTACCATCTCATCGTTCATGAGATCAAGCCCCGAGTCCAGCTTCACGATGAGGGTGGAGCCTGCTTGAGATTCTCTCTCTCTCCCTGTCTCTGCCCCTCCCTGTGACATGCGTACATGCGTGTGTGCGTGCGTGCTCTCTCTCTCTCTCAGTAAATAAACTTAAAAACAAAAAAAGGAACCAGATGAAGTCTTGAAAAGTCGAAAGTTGAAATTTGGTTAATTAGGTCATATTTTCCTATGGACATATAGCAAGATGGAAAATTCTTCATTATGTTTTTCTAACACTTAGCTTTCCCTTTTTTTTTGCCCCTTAAAAAAATTCAATTTTTGTACATTTCTCTTTCCTGTACAGTGGTTAATCTATTCGCCTAATTGCCAAGCAACACATAGGGGGTTTTAGTGGATGTCTAAGGCATGCATGGTGAACATAGGCAAGTCCTTTAGTGAAGCATGAAGGTTTTTTTTCAGAATTATTAGCAACATATGGGGTTACCTGTTTTTTTGATTAAGCTCAGATCTTTGTAGGGGAAAGGAAGCAGATGACTTATCTTTATATAGATGTCAACTGCTCTCTGGAGTAAAAATGTCTTCTTTTTTTTTAATTTTTTTTTAACGTTTATTTATTTTTGAGACAGAGAGAGACAGAGCATGAACGGGGGAGGGGCAGAGAGAGAGGGAGACACAGAATTGGAAGCAGGCTCCAGGCTCTGAGCCATCAGCCCAGAGCCCGACGCGGGGCTCGCACTCACGGACCGCGACATCGTGACCTGAGCTGAAGTCGGATGCTTAACCGACTGAGCCACCCAGGCGCCCCAGTAAAAATGTCTTCTAAAAGCAGGAGGGAACAAAAAACATGTAGAAAGTCCATGTATTAAAAAAATTTTTTTTAAATGTTTATTTATTTTTGAGAGAGACAGAGACAGAATGTGAGTGGGGGAGGGGCAGAGAGAGAGAGAGAGAGAGAGAGAGAGAGAGGGAGCCACAGAATCTGAAGCAGGCTCCAGGCTCCGAGCTGTCAGCACAGAGCCCAATGCAGGGCTCGAACTCAGACCCGAGCTGAAGTTGGTAGCTCAACCAACTGAGCCACCCAGGTGCCCCAAAAGTCCATGTATTTTTAAGCCAACATCGAATTCCCTCACCTCCCTTTTTGCTGGATACAGTTCATTCCTATGTCATGGAACTACTCTAATAGTTGGTTTAAAAGCAGCTGGTGAGTTTTCTGTTTTGTCATCAAGTGAATTTAGTGTCATCACCTCACTCTTAAAAAGACTCGTATGTACACTTTGGTCCATTCATCCACAGCTGAGTTTGGCCTCCCTGCCTCTTTTTTTTTTTTTGTACATTTTTATTTTAGGATAATTTTAGATTTATAGAAAAGTTGCAGATCCACTAGAGAGTTTTCATATGCACTTCACTCAGTTTCTCCTGTCAGCCTCTGTCTTGCAGCTTAGTTTGTGATACTTTTTACAGTAGCCCATGCTATTAAATCATTTGAGGAACTCTGACTTTACACTGCACTAAGAGATAGCCCTTTCGTTTATACACCGGGGACTGGCTTGCTTTGTGGGAATCACTCTCTGGACCAGATTGCTGGAAGCAATCACGCAACATTTCAGAACAAAGGCACTCTCATCGCCTTTCTTTTTTTTTTTTTTTTTTTTTTTTAAATTTTTTTTTCAACGTTTTTTATTTATTTTTGGGACAGAGAGAGACAGAGCATGAACGGGGGAGGGGCAGAGAGAGAGGGAGACACAGAATCGGAAGCAGGCTCCAGGTTCTGGGCCATCAGCCCAGAGCCCGATGCGGGGCTCGAACCCACGGACCGCGAGATCGTGACCTGGCTGAAGTCGGACGCTTAACCGACTGCGCCACCCAGGCGCCCCTCATCGCCTTTCAATAAAGAAAATAAATATAATTACACAGGACCTTCCTAAATTCCTTATCCATCCTCGGGTTCTAAATGAGGTTTCTGTATTTCCTAATTTTTTCCTTTGTCTCTTGAATTTCTTTTCTGTGATTCTTAAGTCCATTGGAATTTTGCACAAGTTTTGACAACTGATGCAGTCCTGTTTACATCTCAGCGATATGAGAAGTGTGCCAGGTTTCTTGTATAATTCTGAGTGGAAGAAAGAGAAGGCTGTGCTCATGGTGGGGTGAGGGGCAGGGTGTGTGGGTTTTGGTAGGTGGGCAGTTCAGGCAGCATTGTGCCTGGGCCTGCCTGGAGAAGCCGTGTCATCATCCGGGAGTGGTTCCCAGGGAGAGCTTCCTCACCCACGTACATCAGCTAGTGCTGGCTTGTTGAGAAGCCTTCCTTGGAGAGAGGGACCGAAATAGGTGGCAGAGAAAGTCAGTTGCTTCCCCAACATGAAAAGACGCAGAATCAGGTGCTGTGGGAGAAGTTTCTTGTGATCTTATCCCATCTACCCATGGGATAGCCTGTGTTTTACAAATCCCTCCTTTTTTTCAAAGTGACATTCTTTCTTTACAGCACACGCAGACACACCCACCCCCCACATGCAGGCACATATACACATAAGAGAAAGTCCAGTGCGTCCAACAGGCATCAGTTTTATCTGCAGGTGTAGACCAGTCCTGGCTGAAGCCCTGGTGGCTCTGAAGCCCTGTGAGGAACTCAGGAGGCCTTTTCCCAAACATTCAGCAATAATTTAATATGCTTTAAATCTCTTTCCACTAAGCCTTAGGAGGCTATGCTGTAGCATAATGAATGTATCTTGGCAAATTAAAAAATAATACTTTTATTCTACGTTGCTCTTTTTATGTATATCTGGAGCACATTATGGTCTCGTAATCTCTTTCTTTAAAATATAGAACACCTACAGGGGTGCCTGGGTGGCTCAGTCGGTTAAGTGTACAACTCTTGGTTTCTACTCAGGTCATGACCTCATGGTTCATGGGTCGAGCCCCATGTGGGGCTCCGCCCTGAGCGTGGAGCATGCTTGGGATTCTCTCTCTCCCTGCTTGTGCTCTCTTTCTCAAAATAAATAAATAAACTTTAAAAAAATATGGAACATCTACAACAACACCTTTTAAAAAATTTTTTTAATGTTTATCTTTGAGAGAGAGAGAGAGAGAGAGAGAGAGACCGAGCACAAGTGGGGGAGGAACAGAGAGAGAGGGAGACAGAATCCGAAGCAGGCTCCAGGCTCTGAGCTGTCAGTACAGAGCCCGACGTGGGGTTCGAACTCACGAACTGCAAGATAGTGACCTGAGCTGAAGTCAGACGCTTCACCTGGGTGGTGCCCCGCGCCTTTTTTGTTTGTTTGTTTAAGGTTTCTGCCATGCATCTGCCAGGAAAATGTTTCATGTGAGATGTGCATTTGGGTGATTATCATTGTAGAGAAAAATATTCCGTAGGGTCATCTTGAAAGGAAAAGCAGCTTGTTTTTGCATTCAAGATGTTTAAATTTCCTGTTGCTTTCCTGACACATATTTCTTTATCAATATTTTTTGTAGAATAAACTCTTCTCACACCTCCTACTGTTTTTCTCAGCCAGACTTGACTGTGAAACTTTCCTGTTCTGGGTCTGATCCCTTGAGGTCTTCCCTTGGAGGGCCTTGCATGGATAATCCGCATTATCAGTTATTATGGGATGAAGCAGGAAAGGTGATGGATAAGCTGCTGGAAATGTGTTTTTATAACTCAAGGGAATATTTCTGGGTTGGATCTTAGACCTGGGGGTAGGGAGGAAGCTTGCTGTGAAGGACATTATTGGGCTAATTAGTAAGATTGGAAAAAGTTCTATAGATTAGAAAATAATGTTCAATTTTGAATGTCTTGATTTTGGTAACTGTACTGTGGTTATATAATTGAATGTTTATTCTTAGGAAACATGCTGAAATATTTTGGGGTAAAGAGTTTATGAATATTTTTAAATGCTTCAGACAAATGTATATAAGTTTTTTTCTTAATGTTTATTTTTAATTTTTATTAATGTTTATTTATTTGTGAGAGAGAGAGCGAGAGCGAGAGGGAGAGGGGCAGACAGAGGGAGACACAGAATCCGAAGCAGGCTCCAGGCTCCGAGCTGTCTGCACAGAGCCTGATGTGGGGCTCAAACTCATAAACTGAGAGATCATGACCTGAGCCGAAGTCAGATGCTCAAGCGACTGAGCCACCCAGGCGTCCCCAGACAAATGTGTATATATGGCAATAAATACACCTGCAGAGAGGGGAAGAGCGATAAAACAAACATGCAAAACGTTAACAATGAGGGAATCTGCACAAAAGGTCTACAGGCGTGTTTTTGTTTCATTTTTGCAGCTTTTCTGAAAGTTTGAGATTATTTGGAAATGGGGAAAAAAATAAATTTCACATCGCTTTCTTTGTGTTTGCTTTGTCAGTCAAACCGGGACGATGTCCAGGCACCAGAACCAGAACACCATCCAAGAGCTTCTGCAGAACTGCTCGGATTGTTTGATGCGGGCCGAGCTGATTGTACAGCCGGTGAGCTTTCTTGTTCTTCGAGAATGCCATCCACCTCTACCTTTGTCCCCGTTAGCTTAGACTTCTTGTCCTGATCTGTGCATCCTTATTCACTGATGTCCTGCATACTTAGAGATTATCTTTTTCAAAACAGACTAGAGAGGGAGGTGTATCTTCTTCATCTATTTGTTGGTTTAACAACGGCCATCAGTTTCCAACAAATGTTTACGGATTGCCACCCTTTTGGAATTGCAACAACCTGTCATTTATTTATTATTTTGATGATTATTGCCATGCTTTCTCTTCCTAGAAATGCAACCTGACATGTTTATGTCACTGGATTGTGACGCATGCCATCAATGTAATAAGTTTTTTTTTTTTTGGTCAGGAAATATTACTGTATTGGGAGAACAATTCTATTTGAGAAAAGAAAAAGAAAGGAAGGAAGGATGGGAGAAAAGGAAGGAAGGAAGGAAGGAAGGAAGGAAGGAAGAAAATGAGCAATGGAAAATTGAGGAAAAATGGTAACATTTATGAAAGCCTCATGTTATTTCTGAGTATTAGCTTAAGTTCTCATTGAAACAGGCTTAGCAATCATGGATTGTACTTGTAAAGTTTTAATTTTAAAACACTGTAGCTAGCATTCAGATTTGCTCTGGTTTTGCTAAAAACCAGAATGGTGGGGCTGTAGACACCTTTTCTCTGTTTCCCTTGATTTATCGTATCTCTCCAGGGAAGGAATTGAGTTTCAATCTTCCCTATGCTGACATTAATGTAGGGGTTACACCTGGAATCTGGCCCATCACAAAGCTCCCCCTGTGAAATACAAAGAGGGATTTTAACCAAGTAAATTTATGTGTTCTGTCTGGAGAATATCTTAATGTTCTAATTTCTCAATTTTAGAGATCTGTGTGGGTTCTAGTTTATTTTACCCAGTTAAAAAATGACTTCACTTTAATCAGTATAAAAGGATATTTGGGGCTCAGCAAACTAGCTTGACTCTAGTTCTGGTTGTTCCAAGTCCCTGGTTTATTTTTTTATTTTTTATTGACTTATTTTTTTAATGTTTATTTTTGAGACACAGCGTGAGTGGGGGAGGGGCAGGGAGAGGGAGACACAGAATCTGAAACAGGCTCCAGGCTCTGAGCTGTCAGCACACAACCCGATGTGGGGCTCAAACCCACGAACCTCGACATCATGACCTGAGCCAAAGTTGGACGCTTAACCGACTGAGCCTCCCATGCGCTACCCGCCCCCCCGCCAAGTCTCTGATTTAAAACACATTCTTCATCACAGAGCTGTGATTCCTTTACATAAAGCAAAATAGGAGGCTCCATGCTTCAGATTCTGTGTCTCCCTCTCTCTGTGCCCGTCCCCTGCTTGCACTCTCTCTCTCTCTCTCAAAAATAAACATTAAAAAAATTAAAAACAAAAACAAAAACGGGAGTCTCCAGTGACTTAATATTGAATACATACACACCACAGTCCTGGACACGATTTGTAGTGGCTATGGAAACGTTTTACATTGTGGTTGTAAAAATGTACCTGGCATCATATTCTCAGTGTATTTTGACTTATATGCATTGAAGTGTAATAACGTCAGGAATAGGTAGCATACTTGCTTCATTTGGCTGAAGTCGAATGAAAACAGCAATTGTAAAATTTGAGGGAAAGCTCAACTATGGCCCTGAAGCAGCGGCCTCTTGCATGTGAAAAGAGGAAGCTTTCTTTTTTTAAAACAATTTTTAATTTTGAAATAATTATAGACTCATAAGAAGTTGTAAAAATGGTACAGACCACCCTGGTGTACCCCATCACCCAGCTTCCCCCAGAGGTGACATCTCACACGACTGTGATGCATCATCAGAAGTGGGAAATTGATTAGCCCCATACCATGAATTAGATAGCTTCCTTTTAAGAACTGAAAAGCTGTGTTCCTAGAAGATTCAGGAAAAGCTCAGTGTGTGTGTAAAACACTTTATCCAGTAGAGTGTTCTGACCCCAGTGAAATTCCCATTGGATGGATGTTCTTTGTAAATATGAAAGATAGCATTTAACATATTGAAGCCAGGGAAAACTCACTGTTCCGTAACTTTGCCTTTAAAGGCCTAGTAAAAATTTAAAATATAGTCCACAAATTTTGCTTCATGAATCCGCCCATATTTACCTACCTGTCCCACCAAATTAGTAAGGTAATTTTCAGTTAGTCACATGCAAAATGGCATCTTCTACTATTTGTCAAGTTTACAGCAGAAGCTTTTGCTTCCATGAACACAAGTGAAAGTCTTCCTCTCCAGCATCGTGTGTTGCCTTCATGTGGATTCTTTCCTTTAGGAACTGAAATATGGAGATGGGATACAGCTGGCTCGGAGCAGAGAATTGGATGAATGTTTTGCCCAGGCCAACGATCAGATGGAAATTACCGATAGCTTGATCAGAGAGATGCGACAGATGGGCCAGCCCTGTGATGCCTATCAGAAAAGGTATTGCCTTTATCACAGAGCACACTTACCGGCAGGCCTCATGAAGAAGAATGTCATGCACCCACTGGCACTCAGTCATGTGGCCCAGGTCTTCCCTTGAAGAAACCACAGCCATTCTGGAGGAAAGGCTGGGCACGCTTGGTGTTTGTGCAGCTACTATATACAGTAGCTGTATAGTGATTCTATTCTACTTTCCTCTTATGTGGAATCACAAAGCTGCCATGAAAAGAATTAAACAGAGGTGCCCGAAGGAGTGGGCTTGTATTGATTGAGGGGTTGAGTTTGTTATGAGATGTTACGTGTACCTCCATTTTTTAGGGGGCAGCGAAAACCTTGGGCACAGCATTTGACTTTCAAGAGTCTAATACCAAGGCAAGCCCTGTTTGATGCATACAGAACTGAGGCGTGTAGAGTTGAAAAAGCAGTTCAGAGCAGAGATGGGTGGTCTTGATTTTGCTGTCATGGTACTTGGGGCCCATGGCACGAGGCAAATTCCCAGGGTGAAACTTGGGGGGAAGCAGGGGGTGCTACCGAGTTAGGCAAAGCCAGCAACACTTTCTGTGATGTTTCAGACTCGGAGCATCATAATATTGAGGTTCTTGTATGTGATTGAGATTCAAGTCATGTGGTAAAGAAAAGAAATCTTCAGGGGCACCTGGGTGGCTCAGCTGGTTAAACTGGCTCTTGGTTTTGGCTCAGGTCACGATCTTGCACCTTCATGGGTTCAAGCCCTCCATCGGGTTCTGTGCTGGATGTGCAGAGCCTGCTTGGGATTCTCTCTCTCCCTCTCTCTCTCTGCCCCTCCCCTACTCACCCTGTCTCTTTTGCTCTCAAAATAAATAAACTTAAAAAAAAAAAAGAAAAGAAAAGAATTTTTTAAATAAGACATTTGTGACCTCCGTGGTAATACAAAGGAGACTCAGAAGGGGGGACATTTGTCCAGAACATGTCTTCATAGGCTGTTTTCCTGCCACAGTGTAATTGTTTTCCTTTCCTTTCAGACTGCTTCAGCTCCAGGAGCAAATGCGAGCCCTTTATAAAGCCATTAGCGTCCCTCGAGTCCGAAGGGCCAGCTCCAAAGGTGGTGGAGGGTACACCTGTCAGAGTGGCTCCGGGTGGGATGAATTCACCAAACGCCTCACCAGCGAATGTCTGGGGTGGATGAGGCAGCAGAGGGTAAGCAACTTCCAGACGAGGTTGGTTCTGGAGTGTTCCACACCTGGGTGTCAGGTGTATAGAACATGGCAGGGTTGGCCCCAGTGGTCTGGCCACAGAGTGGTCTGGGACCTCAGTTGGCAGTAGAAACTTGCTGTTTTCCGTATTTTCCTGATATACAATTTAAATTGAATGCTTCTTTTTTGAAATAAATAAAACTTCAGCGTTTTTTTTTTTTTTTTTTTCTTCTCTTCTGTGGCTTAGGGAATCAGCCTCATTGTTTTATGGTCCTAATTTATCATACAGGTAACATTTAACAGGTATAATTTAATAAGTAGATTTTGAATATCTAGCTCTTACCATTCCCAACCTGAAAATGTGTTGGAGTTCATGGGTCATTGTTCTTTCTACTTGAGCAGTGGTAAGGTGGTAAGTGACCTCATCTGTGTTACTGATAGGTACTTAAAAAAAATCTTGTAGAGGTTTATTTAAAATGTTAAATTGGAGGAGCTGGAAACAGTAAAACTGGATATTCTGGTTTGGGCTCATCGGTTGCTTACCTTATACTTTTGAAGTATCAGTTGCCTTGTGCAATCATTACGTCATGGGTGTGGGAGGGGAGTAAAATAATGGCAACCAAAGTATATGCTGAGCCTTTCCCTACAACTGCAGTTTCTACAAAGTGTTTTCCAATGCTAATTATTGTTTTGTTGTTTTATGTGGTCATTAGGCCCTTTAATGAACAGGTGGCATTAGAAATATATCATAATCATGTAGATGGGGATTTTATAATGAAAAACCTGATGCTAATAACCCACCCTTCTCTCGAGAAGGTGGATACGATAGAATGATAAGTTGTGCAGACATCGTTTGTTATCCCATGTGGTTGTGGTTGTAAGAAATACTGGTTTTGTTGTTTGTTGTTGGACCAATTGAGCAGTGGGTTCAAAGTTTCTCAACCACTTAACATTTTTTGTATATGTTTTTACCTAAGTGGCGAGGGTTTACGGGTCTGTACATTCATTCATTCAATTAAGCTTTTCTCCTACTTGTTATAAAGACTATATAATACTATTATACAAGGTGGGGCTTATAGAGGAGAAAAGTCAGTTACAATCCCAGAAACATAAATAAGAGTCCTATTTGCATGTTTTCAGATTCTCTTCTCATCTTTGAACACACATTCCTTGAGCTTTTTTGTATCTATTGGCACCATACCAGAAAGGGTGTGTTCAAAATTATGTTTTGTAGTCCTGGAAATGAATGTTATTGAAGAAAACAAGACATGTACACCCAAATGCCAGATTTCTGTCCAGAACAGTGTGGGGTTAATTGCTGTGTTTGAGCTGTAATAAAATCCTGCTCAGATAGGGCTGGGGGAGGGGTGGTGCTCCAGTCCCTGTGGAATGGAGCCCTCAAAGGAAGGCTTGCTTGGCAGAGCCGGTGGGGCTTGAGCTACATCATAAGTGATGTTAGGTGAGACAACCTTTGAACCAAGTTACTTGTTTGGTGTGAAAACATCCCATCGCCTAATTCCTCCTTAGTCAGTATGACAGTTATATAAAATGACAGCCCATCACCGGTCATTTTCTGTATTCATGTTGGGTGTAGCTTGGCAAGAATCCTTTGCAGCAAAGGCTCAACATTTTTAAGTTTGGAAAATGGCATCGTCCCGTGGGCTCACTTTTCTGTCATGGTGGGGGAGTGTTGTTTTAATAGGTGCCATTGATGAGCAATGCAGTTCAGATCAGCTGGCCCCCGTGGTTTGAAAGGAACTAGAAGTAGTTTTATCACTTACTGAGGGTTTGCTCTGGGATTCTCTCGGGGCCCTTTTCCTCTTATCCCTCTTCCCCCAAGCACAGCCTGCATTCTTTCTCACTCCCAGGAGACTGGGCCACAGGCCCAGCTAGCTGATAAGGGAGCAGCAGTGTCCCCAGCCACATGATCAGTAAGCAGTCACACATCTCCTGTGCCAGGTTTTTCTTGTTTCCCAGATTTGTGTCTCTGCTGATGGGCTGCTCAGATACTATACACCTGGCTGGTAATGAGGGGTGTGCACGGGAGCCTGGTCATCCTATTAACTTCCTAGTGCACTCACCTGTTTCTGCTCGAAAGCCGAAAAGAGCAA
This sequence comes from Prionailurus viverrinus, assembly GCF_022837055.1. Classification (NCBI taxonomy): domain Eukaryota; kingdom Metazoa; phylum Chordata; class Mammalia; order Carnivora; family Felidae; genus Prionailurus; species Prionailurus viverrinus. The sequence goes on along the minus strand of NC_062565.1, from coordinate 20,850,297 downwards.
CGGAGAGAAAGGTCAAAGTCCCTGGTAACTTTCAGCAATCTGACTGAAATGGCTCCCCTTTCTGAAGGCTTGCCAAGTGTATTAGAACATGGATGTGGCTTAGAACAATGTGTGTTATGTTCTTGCTGCAATACCAGACTGGGATGTTTGCCCTTGGCGTGTGTAAGAGATGACACAGGTGATTTGAAAATTTACATGAGCTCGTGCAAAAGAAACGTGAGATAATAGACCTGCCTCAGTATGAAACTTGTGTAATAGTACGCTTGTTTCTTATTATGTGGCATTCTTAAATTTGAAGTAGTGGGGACTCAAATTAGAAAGTCAGGTTTAATTCTTAAAGAGCTAACATGAGACTTTGAGTATGTGCTATAGTAACTTCTCTTTGAAGTGGGCCATAGGGAGTTTTGCATCCTGAAAGGTAATGGTAAATGCCAAGTTTAAAGAGTCAACAATTAACATGAATCGCAATAATTTAAAGAAATGAACAGTGAAAAATACTTTGAGGTCAGCCGTTCAGCTTGGGAAGTAGTACATGACTGACCTTAATGAGCTATTTCTGATGCACATTTTAAAATGAATATAGGGGCACCTGGGTGGCTCAGTCAGTTGAGGACCCGACTCAATTTCAGCTCCAGTCATGATATCACCGTTCGTGAGATCGGGTCCCGTGTCAGGCTTCACTTCACTTCACTTCAATGACAACGCAGTGCCTTCTTGGGATTCTGTCTTTCCCTCTCTCTCTGCCCCTTCCTGCACCTCAAAACAAATAAATATTAAAAAAAATAAAATGACTGAATATAGGAACTTCTATCAGTATTTCCTAATATATCATACACATACTATACAGATACATGCCACTTGCATGTGCACAGGTAGATATTTTTTTCGTTAGAGGACATAATCTAGCTTTCAAGGGTCTCCTTCCTGCATCATCTCTCCTCAGCCGTGTTGAGCTGGGGTTGAACAAGTTGTGGGAAGTATTGGGCAAGCCCTGTTCGCTATTCAGGAATTCCAAGCCTTTACAGTTTTTGGCAGGGGGGGTGGTTCAAGAACATTGAATATTTACATCTTCATGTTTATCTGAATGGAAGCTATGGCTGTCCCTTGATACTCTGACCCCTGTTGCTGGGGCTAAGGTGAATCTAATGGAAGGGATTGGAAATGAAGGGCACACTCTTTCCCTTGGCAGGCGGAGATGGATATGGTGGCCTGGGGCGTGGACCTGGCCTCCGTGGAGCAGCACATCAACAGCCACAGGAGCATCCACAACGCCATTGGGGACTATCGCTGGCAGCTGGACAAAATTAAGGCTGACCTGGTACTTTGAGATGTTTTCAGTTTTAGAATCTTAGAAAAGTATATGGAGGGATTGTGGAATTTCTTGATCCCGGGCGTTTTTGTCTGAAACATTAGCCTAAGATTTCTTCCATAACAGACTGGAAATTTCTAAAAATCCCATTTCATAAATGGGGAAGCGGGCTCAAATAGACCTGCTAGAGACTGTGTTAATACTCGAGGGAGAGGTAAACAGAAGGCGAAAGGTGGACACACATGCATTTGGGCACAGTTTGTAGAATAGGGTATTTGAGGGTGGTAGGGTTTTTTGTTTGTTTGTTTTTAGAAAGCAGAGCATCTCTTAAATAGAGAGCTACAATTATAAAATTTGTGTGCTTGGAAAATCCTTTCCTATGTGGTAATTCAATGGATTTCTAATAAGGGAAATCGTGTCTCTTCCTGACACTTTTCCTTTGTCAAAGGACTGACTTGCATCTGGCTCAAGAAATACAGGATGAAATAATCACTCGATTTTAAGTACTTGGATCCCCCTGACCAGATCTCCTGCTTTTAAATCCCTCACTTTTTTACTTAGACCAGAGATACTCATCCTCACTTCTGCCTTTTTTCCTCCCTTACTTTTGTCTACCTGAATATCTCACCAAATTTCTCCCTTTTTTCTCTAAGGTCTAGAGAGTCCTAAGTTGTCTTGTGAAACTTAACAAATGAATTAACATGTGAGTCTTTAAGTGATCAACCTTTTGTGGTGATAGCAACAAAAGCACAGTAAGGGGGCGCCTGGGTGGCTCAGTTGGTTGAGTGTCTGACTCTTGATTTTGGCTCGTGATCTCATGGTTTATGAATTCAAGCCCTGCATCAGGCTCTGCATGGAGCATGGAGCCTTCTTGGGATTCTCTCTCTCTCTCTCTCTCTCTCTCTCTCTCTCCCCTGCTTATTCTCTCTTTCTCTCTCTCTGTGTTTCTCTCTCTCAAAAAAAAAAAAAAAAAAAAAAAAGCCAGTGAGGAAAAGGTCCCTATGAGTAAAAGGGATTTTTACTGAGAGATTTTCTGAGATTTTTCTAGAGCAAATACTTCTTTCTACTGAGGGATCTGAAGTCAATATCTGACAAAAAGGAGGTTTAGAAGGGCTGCTCTTTTTGTACAAACCCACGAGGGGAATTAACTACTTGTTCGCTGTTTGTCTTTTTCTAGCGGGAGAAATCTGCCATCTACCAGTTGGAGGAGGAGTATGAAAACCTGCTGGTAAGCAGACTTATTTCTGACATCTCTGCATTCAGTTCAGTTCAGTTCCATAAAAGTGGAGAACAGCCTGGGCGTTAGCACCTAATAACCCAGGAAGTACCCGGAAGTAATAGTTAGGGGCTTGTAGATGCTAACTGCATTTCCACTGCTGGGGTTCCTTCAGAAGTGAAGTTAGAAGACTTTTTTTCTGAAGACAGTATTCACCGATATTCTGTTTATTTGCAAGTTGAGGGTCACGTATATAACACAGATTAAATACTTGGTGTTAAATAAAGCTTTTCCATTGGTCAATTGCAGCCTTTTTATGAAGTATAAACAAAAATAAGACTTGTTTTCCCTAGATAGAGAGTGATTAGACCGTCATCACCATTTTATGACAAACGTGAAATCAGTTCACTTGACTGGTAAGAAGAGCGGTTGCCATTTTTTTCACCTACTTGTGACACCCTGGCTTCACGTCCTCAATATTTTCTTGTTGGCAGTGATCCTTTTAAAATAATGTGGCTAGTGGGACACAACGTAGGACACAATTGTCCTATTAGATCCGGGGCATGACTGATGGCACCTTGAAATTTTGGGGTGCGGCAGAGGGCAGGAAAAACTTGGCTTATCTTTCTAAGCATCCGTTTTTCCCTTTGTAGTCTAAAACTAATTCTCAAAACCAAACATCAGTGTCTGAATCAAGACCCTTTTGGGTTAGGCTATTCCACTGAATCTAAAATTGCTCCCTTGTTGATCATAAGTTTGGATGGATTTTTTTTTTTTTTTTTACATCCTAGGTGGTCAGGGAAGATTTTACCAATTCATGTGATTTATTTATTTATTTATTTTTTTATTTTGTAATTAATGTTTACTTTTGAGAGAGTGAGAGAGACAGAGCATGAGTGGGGGAGGGGCAGAGAGGGAGGGAGACACAGAATCTGAAGCAGGCTCCAGGCTCTGAGCTGTCAGCACAGAGCCCGACACGGGGCTCAAACTCATGAACCATGAGATCGTGACCTGAGCTGAAGGCAGACGCTTAACTGACTGAGCCACCCAGGCGCCCCTGTATTTGTCTATTAAAAAAAAAAATTTTTTTTTTAAATGAAAGGGACCACACAGATTTATCTATGGAAACTGCAGAGGACACCAGTAAGGTGCATACTGTTATCCTAATGCTGCTTTTGAACTTGCCTTGCAGAAAGCGTCCTTTGAGAGGATGGATCACCTGCGACAGCTGCAGAACATCATCCAGGCCACGTCCCGAGAGATCATGTGGATCAATGACTGTGAGGAGGAGGAACTGCTCTATGACTGGAGCGACCGGAACACCAACATCGCCCAGAAGCAGGAGGCCTTCTCTGTAAGCTTGCCCCTCGGAGTTGTAGATGCGAGGCTCTTGCCTGACAGGGCCCTGACATGGGGACAAAGGTCTCAATAATTTAATCAGCTATGTGGAATTCTGCCTCAGTTGAAATGGTCATGACAAGCCATTCCTTTCTGGAAACTTCTCAGTGACTCTAGAGGGGCAATGCATTGCTTACCATCCTGGAAGACAGTAGATAAGAGTCAGAGTTATGCATTTGGATATCCCAAAGTGTGTGTAGCCCAGTAGGATGGTGGATTCAAACCTAGGATTAGGAAATCTCACCATTAGTTGTTGCTGTCCCTTTGCCTGTGTGGATTGGGACAAGACATGTCTCCAGTGTGACATCTGCCATGTACTAGATGATCTCAAACATCCTTTCTGGTCTTTATTTATTTATTTATTTTTATTTATTTTTAATTTTTTTTTTAACGTTTTATTCATTTTTGAGACAGAGAAAGACAGAGCATGAACGGGGGAGGGGCAGAGAGAGAGGGAGACACAGAATCGGAAACAGGCTCCAGGCTCCGAGCCGTCAGCCCAGAGCCTGACGCGGGGCTCGAACTCACGGACCGCGAGATCGTGACCTGAGCCGAAGTCGGCCGCCCAACCGACTGAGCCACCCAGGCGCCCCCCTTTCTGGTCTTTAAAATGCTATGATTCTTGAGGACACCATAATTCGACTGTTTGACATTGTTCATTTCCAGAATGCAGTTTTGTATTCTAATTTTCCCTAAAACCAGTAGAAGTGATGGCCGGCTAATGGTGACTTTGCTCTGATGGATTTGTTTTTCTTTCGTTTACAGATACGCATGAGCCAACTAGAAGTTAAGGAAAAAGAGCTCAATAAGCTTAAACAAGAAAGTGACCAACTTGTCCTCAATCAGCATCCAGCTTCAGACAAAATTGAGGTAGGCTTCAAGAGACGTTTTCAATAGAGAGTAAAGGGGAACTTTTTATAAAGTAATACCATACAGATTGAATGGTTCGTATGTATCATAAAGCCATGACAAGTTTATTTTACATATTTTGGGATCAAAACCCTAGACTCGGGGCTGACAAGCTTTTCTGGAAAGGACCAAATAATTAATATTTTAGGCTTGCAGGCCATTTGGTTTCTGTTGAGATTACTTAACGCAGACATTGTTGTGTGAAAGTAACCATAACAACATGTAAGTGAATGAACATGACTGTGTTCCAACAAAACTTTATTTATAAATACACGCAGTGGGTCCAGTGTAGCCTTTGGGCCGCTGACCTCTGCCCTAGGCTGCCATCTGTGGGCTGTGCTAAAGGCCAACATTAGCTGGTAGCAGCACTGTAATGGCCATACTGGTTGTTAGAAACTGTTTTTCATACCAGTTGATAAGAGTCACTGCCTTAAACCCCTCAAGCCCTCTGCATGGGTTCCTTGGACTCCCTCATCATCCAGAAGCTGTATAGGAACAGGGTGCAGTGGAAGGACCCTGCCCCAGTGCCACCCAGTGTCTGTTCTGATTCTGATTGGTCAGAAACTATGCCATTTGAGTGAATATTTTGGCTAATCTCCTAATGGTATCTATTTGCTAAAACTGTTTTTAATTTCTACCATACCAAGAGTTCCCTATTGGGAAATTTTTTTTTTTTTAATTTATTTTGAGAGAGCGAGACTGTGCATGTGCACAAGTGGGGGAGGGACAGAGAGCGAGAATTCCAGGCAGGCTCTGCGCTATCAGCACAGACCTCACAATCTGTGAGATCATGACCTGAGTCGAAACCAAGAATCAGACAGTTAACCATCTGAGTTCCCCAGGCACCCCCTGCATTGGGAAGTTTCTGTTTTCAATTTTTAGAAAAATGTTTGCTTGATTTGGTATTAGATAAAACATATTTTTTAGCTTTCATTCAGGCTCACATGTCAATCAAAGAATGGATGTCCTTATCACTGAGTGGCAATGTGACAGCTGATGGTTTCTTGTTTCAGGCATATATGGATACTCTTCAGACACAGTGGAGCTGGATTCTCCAGATCACTAAGTGCATTGATGTTCATCTCAAAGAAAATGCTGCCTACTTCCAGGTTTTTATGCTTAGTAGTAATTTAATTGTCATATAGGTCTTAATACCTTATCTTCTTTTTTTCTAATTTTTTTTTGATGTTTTATTTATTTTTGAGAGAGAGAGAGAGAGAGAGAAACCGAGTAAGAGTGGGGGAGGGGCAGAGAGAGAGGGAGACACAGAATCTGAAGCAGGCTTCAGGCTCTGAGCTGTCAGCACAGAGCCTGACCCCAGGCTTGAACTTGTGAACTACGAGCTCATGACCTGAGCTGAAGTCGGATTCTTAGCCAACCGAGCCACCTGGGTGCCCCAGAATACTTTATCTTTTGAATGTGCTCCTAGAAGCACTGAATACAGTCTTCAAAATATTTTACAAATCCTATTTATTGGCTTTTTGTGTCAAGGAGCACAGATTGGCAACTTGATCATGAGTCACTCAGATGTCTCTGGCTGTCACGTAGGTTAATATACCTTCTGCTGTAACCTTTTCCTTTAGCCACCTATTAAATAGACTCCGGGAAGGTACTCCTTGAAATGGAAATAGTAGTTGCCTACTGAGTTCCTTTTCCTTAACATGTGATCACTCTCATCTTTAATAGTTTTTTGAAGAAGCCCAGTCAACTGAAGCCTACTTGAAGGGCCTTCAGGACTCCATCAGGAAGAAGTACCCCTGTGACAAGAACATGCCCCTGCAGCGCCTGCTGGAACAGATCAAGGAGCTGGAGGTATCGTCGCAAAACAAAGACAGAATACTGATTACTTACCAAGAAAATTCCTTTGGAAAGCATACTTCAAATTCTATTGGCAAAGTCTTTTCACACAATGATATTCTTTCCTGCCCACTTCATTCATGGCTCTGTAGCTGCTGAAGTGGTTTGTTATGAAAGGTTCCTATCGTCCCTGCAGATAGATAAACCTGCAGCCTTTTGTAGCTGAGGCAACTGTAGCAATACCTAATTTGTGACGTCGTAGCAGCTATATTAATGTCATTTGCAGGTCTTACCTGAAATGCACTGAGCATCTATGCTAAAGTACAATCTTATTTCCAATTGCAGAAAGAACGAGAGAAAATCCTGGAATACAAGCGTCAGGTCCAGAACTTGGTAAACAAGTCCAAGAAGATTGTGCAGCTGAAACCACGCAACCCAGACTACAGAAGCAACAAACCCATTATTCTCAGGGCTCTCTGTGACTACAAACAAGACCAGGTGTGCACTCACTTATTCAGAATGAATCACATGTTTTCCCTTTCTTTGCTTAGAGATTTTTGACATCTAGGGAGTAGAGTTTAATCCACGTATCAGTGGGCAGCCAAGTCAATGCCTTGCTTTCATACACAGAGCAACAAACTGTTGCACTGCAGCAGCTTTACTCTGACTCTTATCATAGCTCTTGATAATTAGGACAGTGGTGATTATTTTTTAAATGTTTATTTATCTATTTTGAGAGAGACAGAGAGAGGCAAGTGGAAGGCAGAGAGGCAAGTGGTGGCAGAGAGAAAGAGGGAGTGGGAGAATCCCAGGCAGGCTCTGAGGTTACAACAGAGCTCTACGTGAGGCTCTGTCTCATGACCCTGGGATCATGACCTGAGCCGAAATCAAGAGTCGGATGCCCAACCGACTGAGCCATCCAGGTGCCCAGGGCAACAGTTATTTTTAAACTTTTCATTTTAAGTATTAATACTTCTCTTCTTCTAATATGCAGAACTTCATCTGTGATTACCCTTTAAATCTTTTTTTTTAAAGTTGATTTATTTTGAGAGACAGTGCATGAGAGTGGGGGAAGGGACAGAGAGGGAGAGGGAGAGAGAGAGAGAGAGGGAGAGAGAGAATCCCAAGCAGGCTCTGCCCTGTCAGCACAGGGTAGGGCTGGAACCCATGAACTGTGAGATCATGACGTGAGCTGAAGTCAGATGCTTAACCCACTGAGCCACCCCATGCCCCACCCTTTAAATCTTAAATTTTAAAATCTTAAAATTTCTGTAAAGAACTTTAAGTTTCTGACATGAAAGAAAGCGGGAATGTGAGCATTATGCTGTGTTTGAAGTGAATGTGGTTACAGACATTATGAATTAATTGAGCATATTAATCCTGCAGGCTCTGTGGTAAATACAAGCATTTATATGGAAAGAGGACTTGTTTTTACTAATTACTTATGTGATTTTCACAGCTTTTTTTCTTTTTTTTTCTAATTTTTTTTAATGTTTATTTTTGAGAGAGAGAGAGGCAGAGCAGGAGCAGGGGAGGGGCAGAGAGAGGGAGACACAGAGTCAAAAGACATAGAGCCTGACTCAGGGCTCAAACTCATGAGCCATAAGATCATGACCTGAGCTGAAGTCGGATGCTTAACTGACTGAGCCACCCAGGCGCCCCCGCACAACTTTGTTTTCCTGTAAAAATTATGGAGGATTTAAGAAATATATGACCAGCTGTTTAGATACATGTTATAAAACGGTGGAGTTTATTCTAACAGGTGGAAATGTTTTAAGAACTTGCATGGTAAGGGGCACTTGGGTGGCTCAGTCAAGTAAGTGACTGACTTCGGCTCAGTTCATGATCTCACAGTTTGTGAGTTCCGGCCTCACGTCGGGCTCTGTGCTGACAGCTCGGAGACTGGAGCCTGCTTTGGATTCTGTGTCTCCCTCTCTTTCTGCCTCTCCCCTAACCTCACTCTCTTTCTCTCGCACTCTTAAAAATACATAAACATTAAAAAAAAAGAGAGAGAACTTGCATGGAGAGAAGCAAGTTGAAATAGAGGTATGAAATACATAAATATCAAGCTTATTACATTTCACTAGTTAAGATAGTTGTCCTATTTGAAGTGTACCCATTTCAAGAAGCTATGCAGTTGATTTAGAAAGCGAGCTATTCAGGGGGCTGGGTGGCTCAGTCAGTGAAGCATCTGACTCTCGATTTCGGCTCAGGTCATGATCTCACAGTTCGTGAGATGAAGACCCATGTGGGGCTCTGTACTGACAGCACAGAGCCTGCTTGGGATTCTCTCTTTCCCTCTTTCTCTGCCCCTTCCCTGTTCACGCCTGTGCGCTCTCTCCTCCTCTCTCTCAAAATAAATAAATTAAGGGGCGCCTGGGTGGCTCAGTCAGTTAGGCGTCTGACTTCGGCTCAGGTCACGATCTCGCGGTATGTGAGTTCGAGCCCCGCGTCGGGCTCTGTGCTGACGGCTCAGAGCCTGGAGCCTGTTTCAGATTCTGTGTCTCCCTCTCTCTCTCTGACCCTCCCCCGTTCATGCTCTGTCTCTCTCTGTCTCAAAAGTAAATAAATGTTAAAAAAAAAAATTAAAAAAAAATAAATAAATTAACTTAAAAAAAAGTAAGCTATTTAGATGTTATAGTTAATTTAGAAAGTTATTTTCTGGGAAAGAATTTCAGAATTTCTTTTTTTTTATTTCTAACTTTTAAGAGCAAGTGAATGAGACAGGTAACTCCCACATACCCAAATCTAATATATAAAATATGAACTCACAAAAATAGAAAAGCCACGGGGGGAATTTTTGCTTTACAAAAGGATTTCTCACTTTACTGATGGATTCCCCAGGCTGTCGTTGGAAAGTTACTTTACCTAATTCATTTTATACACACCTTTTAGGCTCACATGTATTATTTAAAGCATCAGTATTGATGGGATGTGTAAAGATCATCTTCATTTAAGGCAAATAATAAGATAGAAGCTCAAACAGTTTGCATATTTCATCTCTATTTCTCTCTTTGAGAGAAAAGATAAGAATGTGTGTACTCATGAGTAAAGCCAAAACACTGGACCGCTTGCCTTACAGAAAATCGTGCACAAAGGGGACGAGTGTATCCTGAAGGACAATAATGAGCGCAGCAAGTGGTATGTGACGGGTCCGGGAGGCGTGGACATGCTCGTCCCTTCTGTTGGTCTGATTATACCCCCTCCGAATCCTCTGGCTGTGGACCTTTCTTGCAAGTAAGTTGTTGAAGTTCCTAGTGGCCACAGTGTGAATGCAAGTGTGGAGAAATAGGGGGCAAATGCTTATACAAGAAATGTAGACCCACCCTTTTTCACTATAATCCCCTCCTTTGAAAAAAGGAGCCTCGGGAAGGTCCCCTTGCATTGTCATGTAACTTTATGTTGAAGATACTATAGTTTTTATTGGAAGGTAAAGAAGAATGTCTGACTGTATAGGGGGACTGGAGGAAGCCATTCTTTTAAAAAAATATTAAATATTAAGCAACCCACAACTGTCCAAGCAATGGGCCAAATGAGAAATCAAACAGCAAATCAAAATATGTCTCGAAACCAAAGAAAAAGCAAACACAATATTTCAAAATGTATGGGTTGCAGCAAGAGCGGTTGTTAGAATGAAATTTATGTTATAAATGCTTGTATTAAGAAAGTTCAAATAAACAACATGACACCACTAGGAACTAGAAAAAGAAGAAACTTAGCTAGAATTTAGTAGAGGAAGAAAAAAGAACAAAGAAAATCAGAAAGAAATAAAATAGAAATCAGAGTAAACAATAACAGAACATGGAAAGTAATAACCAGTTTTTCCACAAAAAGAAACAAATTGGCAATGCTTTACATTAACTAAGAAAAAAAAGAAGACTCAAAATCCAAAATGAGAAATGGAAGAGAAAATAGTACAGCATACAATCACAGAAATACATAGTGTGATAATAGATTAGTATAAACAATTATATGTTAACAATTCAGATAACTTAGAAAAAAACCCAGATAATCCCTAAAAACGCACAAGTTACCATGATTGAATCTCAGATCTTGAATCCAAAAAATAGGAAATCTTCTTAGACCAATAACAAGAATTCAAGTTCAATTAGAAATCAAAAATCTCCCAGCACAGAAAAGCCCAAGACCATATGGTTTCGCTGGTGAATTCTACCAAACATTAAAAACTATATAATTAATGATGATCTTTATCAAAATCTTACAAGTAATGGAATAGAGGCAATACATTCAAAATCATTCCATGAGGCCATTACTACCCTGATACCAAAGCAGGATAAAAATGATACAAAAGCAAAAGAGTCTAATTTGTCCAATATAAGCATTGCTACTCCAACTTTCTTTTGTGTGATAAACATTTCTCCACCCCTTCACTTTCAATCTGCAGGTGTCTTTAGGTCTAAAATTAATCTCTTGTAGGCAGCATATGGATAAGTCATTTTTTTTAATCCTTTTTGACACCCTATGTCTTTTGATTAGAGCATTTAGTCCATTTACATTCAAAGTAATTATTGATAGATCTGTATTTATTCCCACTGTGTTACTTGTTTTGTCATTGTTCCTGGAGATTTTCTTTGATCCTTTCTTGTCTTTGTCACTCTTGGTCTCTCCTTTGCACTCGAAGAGCCCCCTTTAACATTTCTTGCAGGGCTGGTTTAGTGGTTATGAACTCCTTTAGTTTTTGTTTGCCTGGGAAACTTTTTATGTCTCCTTCTATTCAGAATGTTAGCCTTGCTGGATAAAGTATTCTTGGCTGCAGATTTTTCCTATTCAGTATTTTGAATACATCATGCCACTCCCTTCTGGCTTGTCAAGTTTCTGTTGAGAAATCTCCAGCTAGCATTATGAGGTTTCCCTTGTAAGTGAAGGACTTCTTTTGTCTTGCTGCTTTTAAGATTTTTTAGCACTGGATTTTGCAAATTTAATTACAATATGTCTTGGTGTTGGCCTGCTTTTGTTGATTTTGATGGGAGTTCTCTGTGCCTCCTGGACCTGGATGTCTGTGAGGAAACCATTCTTACCATGTATCTTGAAGCATTGTTTCAAAGTTCTTCTTCCCTTCTTAGACAATCAGTAATTTTACAGGTCGCCACAAAAATAAAATGCCCTTCTTAGGAATGCCTGCTCATCAACAAGCAAGTAGAGCATTCATTTTACAGATTGTCCACAGCAGATTCTTTTCCACATTTAAGTATGGAAATCTTCAACTGTACACAGAATAGGGAGAGTAGCATAATGAGCCCACACACTCACTCCCAGGCTGCAGTAGCCATCCACATTCCATCACCGGTTTCTCCCTGCCATCCTGCATGGTGTTAGACCTCTGTCAATTAAAAAGTTGCTGACAAACAACACAGTAACAAGGAAATGTGTGTTTTGAGCAAAAGTGAATTATCTACACTGATGTGGATCATTGAGAATGAACTTTGGGGGAGGAAATTAGTCCAGACCCATTGAAATGATGAGTGTCTGGAAAGTATATATTCACTGTATACGTTAACTATTACTCTGTTGGTTCTTGTTTTAGTTTTAGCACAGTATGTGAGCATAGCAGGTTTCCTGTTTGGGTGGAAGTTTGAAAGCCGGGCTCCAGTGTGTTTTCCCCTTGTGCCTTCCAGGATCGAACAATACTACGAAGCCATCTTGGCTCTGTGGAACCAGCTGTACATCAACATGAAGAGCCTGGTGTCCTGGCACTACTGCATGATCGACATCGAGAAAATCAGGGCCATGACTATTGCCAAGGTACATCCTGAGGACCACGCAGGCTGCCTGGAGGAGGCGCCAAGCTGTCCCCTGTGGTGCTCGCTTCTGCCAGGCAGACCTTTTAGCAGGGCGGCTAATCTGTTCGTGTCTCATCTGAAGAGTCAGTTCAGCCTGCCTGCGAGGCTCATCCCAAGTAGGATGGGAGGGATTTGCACACGGCTGGCTCTGTTACAAAAAGAAGTACTGACTGAAGCTACCTGACAAGCCAGAAGTACCCATGGAAAAGACACGTGGTCCTGTACTATCCTGGATCCTATTGTCCTTTGATGCAGTGGAAAGCTAGGTCATAAACTATTAACTGGATATCACAGAAGTGAATGGTGGGACAGAATTCATGGCATAACACTCAAAGCAGTCCTTCCTCTAGATCAGTGGTTTTCAAGTTGTGGTCTGAAGAATCCCGGCTTAAGGGGTTCCACTAGGGATAACAGGGCCAGGAGAGAGGTACAGAATGAGTAAGTCTGGGATCTCCTTTGTCCCCCTTTTCTCTTTGCGGTCAGAGCAGCTTTGCTGTGATCTGCTTTAGATTTGTGACTTCTGAGTAATACTTCCTTTGAAGAATAAAATTCTGTAGGAAAAATAAATTGACAGCCCACTGCTGTGGTTCTGAGGAGCAATCTCGTAATTCTCCAGGACCTTTTATATCTTAACGGGTCTTTAACAAGGATTGCCTTAAGCCCCCTCTAGCATAGGGCATTTCTGGGCACTCCCCTTGGTCACCCTGTGGGGGTAATCAAACACTCCTGCCTGGTTTACTTCCAGTTGAAAACCATGCGGCAGGAAGATTACATGAAGACAATATCTGACCTTGAGCTTCATTACCAAGAGTTCATCAGAAACAGCCAGGGCTCGGAGATGTTTGGAGATGATGACAAGCGGAAAATGCAGTCCCAGTTCACAGATGCCCAGAAGCACTACCAGACCCTGGTCATACAGCTCCCTGGCTACCCCCAGCACCAGACAGGTTTGGAGCGTCTATTCTCTTTGTTATCAACCACACACACAGCTTTAACAGAAAGTAGTTTGCACGAAACCGCACATACAGCTTTAACAGAAAATAGTTTCGGAATCAACTTTGAAAAATAACATATCAAAAGTCACTCATACACTAAATTTTCAGACTCAAATCAAAGAAGGAGCTGCAGTTTAGGCAGTACAGATGCTTTTTGAGGACAAGTACCCTTCTAGCTAGGAATTCTCTGACTTTTGTGGTCCTAACATATTTTTACAGTAACCACAACTGAAATCACTCATCATGGTTCCTGCCAAGATGTCAACCATAATAAAGTGATTGAAACCAACAGAGAACATGACAAGCAGGAAACATGGATGCTGATGGAGCTCCAGAAGATTCGCAGGCAGATGGAGCACTGTGAGGGCAGAATGAGCCTTAAGAACATCCTGCTAGCAGACCAAGGGTCTACACACCACATCACAGTGAAAATAAATGAGCTGAAGGTAGGCATCCGGTGATATTTTGTTCGATTCCGGGTATATTATTTATCTGCAAGCTAATTAGAAAACCCTCCTGGTTTAAATACTTATAGGCAAGGAGCACTGATTTTCAAGAAAACAGGCTTCTAGCGGGATTTCCTTTTTTCTTTCCCTTACTTCCATATTTATAGAAGGTTACCAGGCTGGGGATTAAAACACCTTCATGTTGGTTTGTGGATTGTTGAATCAGACTCCAGCGTTTTTCCTTTGTGCCCAAATAGTACTTTGTTCATTTTTAAAGTTTTCATAAACATTAATTTGGTTGCTGCCTGAAACCACCTATGATATGGGCTAAACAAGTAGATTTTTTTTTTTCAGTTTAGTTGTTTATTTTGAGAGAGACAGATAGAGTGTGAGTGAGTGGAGAGAGAGAATCCCAAGAAGCCTGTCAGTGCAAAGCCCGGTGTGGGGCTCGAACTCACAAACTGTGAGATTATGACCAAGAGTCGGACGCTTAGCTGACTAAGTCACCCAGGTGCCCTGAATTATTTTTGTTTATAGACAGGAAACTGACATGGAGAGATTTGTTTGGTCGGGGGAGGTTAAACCTCAAAGCTACAGAGAGAGCTGGGACTACGGCCCAAGTGTAGTCAACTCCCAGCCCTGTGATCTTTCCTGCTCGGCCATGCCTGTGCACTGCATTGGGATATCTAAGATCATATATTCTGAGTAAGAGGGCCATGTTTACACAGTGCTGATAAGGCCTCCTCAAAGAAGGAAATGGAATGTCAACTCTATCTCTTGAGTCTTTTCCATTTAGTGGACTTCGTCAGGACAAAAAATGATCATAAGACTCACACAGTTCAATCAAGAGCTTTTCTTCTTTTTTGACAGAGTGTGCAGAATGATTCCCAGGCAATCGCTGAAGTTCTCAACCAGCTTAAAGATATGCTCGCTAACTTCAGAGGTTCAGAAAAATACTGCTATTTACAGAATGAAGTATTTGGACTGTTTCAGAAACTGGAAAATATCAATGGCGTTACAGATGGCTACTTAAATAGGTAAATGCCCCTAACATTTATCACAGATGTTTTACTTTTCTCAAGCTTTGTCAGACTTCATTTGCTCTGTATGCCTGACTTACTACAGTCTTGCCTTACAGTTTTTTGTGTTCATTGCAGACTTTTGAGATAGTAATTTTGAGATAGTACTTTTGTAGATACTGTGCTTTTGAGATAGTAATTTTGAGATGTTAATTCCACTGTTGTGAAACCTAATGTGTTTTACAGCTGAGATATATGCTGTAAGAGTCAGGACTTAGAATTCTTCTTCAGTTAATGCAGAATGGCTGTCTGAAAGATGATATAGGGGGTGGGGGAGGAGTTGATGGCTCCTGCAGCTTAGAAATAGGCAAAATAAATTTTATCGGCTTCTTTAATTAATAGTGGCAAGAGCCAAATGTTCAAAGGCTAATTACGTCACTGGCAATATTATTTGCCTCCTTTGCTCTTTACAGCTTATGCACAGTAAGAGCTCTACTCCAAGCTATCCTGCAGACAGAAGACATGTTAAAGGTTTACGAAGCCAGACTCACTGAAGAGGAAACCGTGTGCCTGGATCTGGATAAAGTGGAAGCTTACCGCTGCGGACTGAAGGTAACTGAAAGTTCTATTCAGTTTATAACCACTGTTATAAACAGTATTATGGGAAATCATGCAGGACTACTCAGTACCCAAATCCAAGGCTTCACTAAGTTTTCATGAGTTTGAGGATTACTGGATTTCATCAGCCACACATGGTTGATATCTGTCGTTATCTCTAGCACACTGCTTTCTAGAGTGTACTATTAGGAGCTATGTTCAGATGTAATTTGTGGTGAGATTTGTTTGGGGAATGCAGAATTAAACATAATTGAACTGGTTTCTTCACTATAGGACTTTTCTTCTTCTTTAATATATTCATATGTATTATAATTATTCAGGAATGGAATAGAGTATGGTATTTAGCATTTCTCAAACAAATATACACACTGAATCCTTTATTAAGGGGGTAGCTTAATAAGTAAGGAGCTATTTATTGACATAAATAATGGGAAATACAATCAGCAAATATATTTTTCTGGCTTGATTATCACTTAAAGATACAAATATTCCAAGAGATTCCAAGAGATCCAAATATTCCAATTTGTACTCTTTCTTTCTCTCATGACAGAAAATCAAAAATGACTTGAACTTGAAGAAGTCATTGTTGGCCACCATGAAGACAGAGCTGCAGAAAGCCCAGCAGATCCACTCCCAAACCTCACAACAATATCCACTTTATGACCTGGATCTGGGCAAGTTCAGTGACAAAGTCACACAGCTGACAGACCGCTGGCAAAAAATAGACAAACAGATAGACTACAGGTGTGCCAACTTCCTTCCCTACTTTCTTCCCATTTGGTTGTTCCAAGATAGCGTCACTTGAATTTGTCACTCTAAAAGCAGTGGTTTGGTTTGCTGTGTAAGTTAGGCGTAAGAGGCGCTCTGTTCATGGACTGTCTGGAGTCAGCTTTGTTGCAAATGAGGGAAGCAGGTACCCAAGCTTGAACCAACCCATACCAGGTACTCTCCAGGCTCTTAGGGAAATAGTGGAAGCCATTGATCAGGCCCTTTAGGGCCCTATAAACTCTTGCTAGGATTGTTGGAAGGAGTAAATGTTTTGAGTGAGTGTTCTTCTGGAATTTAAGAAAATTAAATCTTCTACAAAAGAAATGCCTTCTTCCAAATGAGGGTATAAAAAGTCTCTTCACTTTTGCAAGTAGTTCATTTTACTAACAGTGCTTTTACCTTTATTGATAACTAATTCCTATCTCATACAATCTGCCCATTGAAAGTGTATAATCCAATGGATTTTATTATATTTAAAATTATGTAACCATCACCGCAATCTATGTCTAGAACATTTTCTTCATGCTAAAAAAAGAGCCCCGTACCCATTATCACTAATTTCCCATTACCTCCCAATCCTCCAGCCCTAAACAACCACCAGTCTTTCCTCTGTCTCTGTAGATTTGTCTATTCCAGACATTTCACATGAAGGGATCATATATCATGTGCTCCTTTGTGACTGTTTTTTCCACTCAGCATAATGTTTTCAGGGTTCATCCTTGGTGTAGCATGTTTTAGTACTTCATTCCTTTTTATGACTGAATAATATTATATCGTATAGCTATACTTACTACATTTTATTTTATTTTATTTTATTTTTTTACTTTCATTCATTCATGATTTTTGGCTATCATGAAAAATGTCACCATGAAAATTCATGTATAACTTTTTGTAGGGAGGCATGTTTTCAATTCTCTTGAGCATACAGCAGGTGGAATGACTGGGTCATATGATAACTCTGTTAAATACTCTCAGGACCAGTAGCACTGCTTTTCTGATTTTATCATATCTATCTTCTGCAGATTATGGGACCTGGAGAAACAAATCAAGCAACTGAGGAATTACCGTGATAACTATCAGGCCTTCTGCAAGTGGCTCTATGATGCCAAACGCCGTCAGGATTCCTTAGAATCCATGAAGTTTGGTGATTCCAACACAGTCCTGCGATTTTTGAATGAGCAGAAGGTACAAGCCAGTTTGTCGCTTCCTTAGATAACATTGAGGGTGCACTGTATTTTCCTCTAGTTTTCATAGCAGTGTCTAGGTTTGAAATGATATATTTTTTTAAAGACTTTTTTAAATGTTTATTTACTGAGAGAGAATGAGAACGTGAGCAGGGAACGTGAGCAGAGACGGAGAGGGAGAGAGAATCCCAAGCAGGCCTCATGCTGTCAGTGCAGAGACTGACATGAACCATGAGATCATGACCTGAGCTGAAATCAACAATCGGATGTTTATCCGACTGAGTCACCCAATACCCTGAAGTGGTGTTTGATATTACTAGTCCATTTGGTGAATGCTTGCATAAGGCCCAGTGGAAAAACAGTTGAGATATTGAAAGGAAATCATCGTGGAAATCAATTGTAAAAGAAATAATGTAACATTGTAGTAAAGTATCTTTATAAATTGAGGTGATAGGATCAGAAAAGTGTACAGATTTGAAAGATTCCTCCTAGAGAGTAAGAAGTCGAAGATCTTGCTTACTCTTCTGAAGGAAAAACATGCTCATCTTCTAAGGCTGACCTGTGAGAATACGAGTTCACTGCACGTAGTCATAAACTGTGGAAAACCAGTTGTTCAGCAGTGAAATAGCATTTATTTAAAAACATTTATATACTTCAACGCTTATAAATATTTTACTTTTTGTCTAGAACTTGCACAATGAAATCTGTGGCAAGCGAGACAAATCAGATGAAGTACAGAAAATCGCCGAACTTTGTGCAAATTCGATTAAGGTATGTTCGTTTCACAAAGACTGTTGGCATCTCATCAAGAATAATGGTAAGTGCTTGCTTTGGCAGCACACCTACTAAAACTGGAATGATACAGAGAATATTAGCATGGCTCTTGTGTAAAAATGACATGCAAATTTGTGAAGTGTTCCATATTTTAAAAGTATATATTATTAACTGCATTATTTTCTGATTTACTCGAAAGAGTAAAAACTGCTTGAGGATAGCAATTGTGGCTTTTATATGTTCTCTCCTGAACATACCATGAAAAGTTTGTTATCCATTTACTTGAATTCATTTCACATTGGCAATATCAGTGAAGTGCCTGGTCTTCATTCTTTAGACTGGTAATATGGGTAAAAATCTTCCTGCAGCATATAAAGATGTACTCCTTGGTTTAATAATGTAATGTTAGTGACTTGGACACTATCAATGCATGGTAGCCTTTGAGGTTGGTCATGAGAAACACAGCTTGATGATTTAGAACCATGAAATTGTAGCTGTCAGTGACTCTGTGAAATTCATTGAGTATATTTGTCTTAAACCTTTTATTCTGTAGGATTATGAACTCCAGCTGGCATCATACACCTCAGGATTGGAAACCCTACTGAACATACCTATCAAGAGAACCATGGTTCAGTCTCCCTCTGGGGTGATTCTGCAAGAGGTATGTACATCGTTACGTATTTCTTAGAGCCAGCCCTTCCTGCACCTTCATTGTCCCTGCCTTCCTCCTGTCTTCCCTGCAGACCCTGAATTCACCCCTAGTTATAGGGTCTCCACTCCCAAAGGGTTTAATAGCAGGTTATGCTCCTTTAGTAGAAGTCATCAATACTGGAGTGATTTTAGGAGGCGGTTAGTGGAAGTCTGGATCTGTTGTTTATATAGTAGGATCTTGGTAGAAACTGGGCTTAAATTCTGGGTTTAGTGAGGGAAGCTTTTAACAAGTAGAAGATGTCTAGTCGATTTTTAAAAGACAACTTCTTCCCAAAGATGACAGAGAACACCACCCATCAGATGGTTTAGGGGAAACACTCTAGAGGGATAAGGATAGGATACAATGTTGTTAGCCTTTTGTGGTGCTTCCAGATTTTGGAATTAGCACACATGAAGGAAGGGAGTTCACTCTTTATTTGTGTTAATTTTTAAGTGTTTATTTGTTTTTGAGAGAGAGTATGTGAGCAGGGGAGGGGCAGAGAGGGAGAGGGAGGGAGAATCCTAAGCAGGTTCCACACTGTCAGTGCAGAGCCCGATGCAGGGCTCAAACTCCCAAACCATGAGATCGTGACCTGAGCTGAAATCAAGAATCAGACACTTAACCAACTGAGCCACCCAGGCACCCCAGGAATTCACTCTTAAATTATAATTTCACTATTTCATTGATTTAGGAAACAAAATTGGTCAGCTTGCATGGGACATTTTTTTAATGCAATAATTGTTTTTTTCTTTTTTTCTTTCACCCCTTTTTTGCAAGGCCGCAGATATGCATGCTCGATACATAGAACTACTTACAAGGTCTGGAGACTATTATAGGTTCTTAACTGAGATGCTGAAGAGTTTGGAAGATCTGAAGGTAATTTACTTAATTTATTTCCTTGGAGCATTGGAAAAGAAAATGGAATAGAACCTTATTATTACTGCCTCATTAGAACATGGATCTGGACATACTCCCTGGTATATACTCACTGTTGTAGAATTTGTTCAAAAGTCAGGGGTTAGTTCTGTGCTTCAGGACACTGCTCTGAATGGAGTTAGGTGATATTTACAAAATTCTAGCTGCTTTACCTTACGAAAAAAACCCCACTAATTTCATTTACTGTTTGGTCAAGGATTTTGCTTTTTTTGTTTGTGTGTTTTTTTTCTCTCTCTTTTTTTTATGTTTATTTATATTTGGGAGAGAGACACAGAGCATAAGTGGGGGAGGGGCAGAGAGAGAGACAGACAGACAGACAGACAGATAGAATCTGAAACAGGCTTCAGGCTCCCAGCTGTCAGCACAGAGCCCAGTGCTAACTATGAGATCATGACCTGAGCCGAAGTCAGATGCTTAACCAACTGGGCCACCCAGGTGCCCCGTGTGTTTTTTAAATTAAGGAAGAGAACATTCTGGACTGGCTGGATTTGGATTTTTTTTTTATCAACATACAGATTTGCTTTATCAAATTTTTATGTTTTTATCAACATTGAAAACATCTGATTGTTTAATTTATTCTTCATTTCCAATACATGCATTGAGTTTGTATGGAAATTTAATACCTTGAAATAAAGGAAACGTACCTTATGAAATCTTAAGCTTTTGATCTTGGAAGAAATCACCTCACTTACACATGAGGCAGGGGAACCTCAAAGATGCTGTATTATTTGCTAAGATCATACAGGCAGTTGATGGAAGAATTACGACGAGAATACAGATTTCGTGGGGTTTGGTCCAGTAGCTTTTGCTTTGTGTCACTCTTTCTATGTGTGCTTACGTGTGTGGTGTGCGTGTGCACATGTGCAGGTGTGGGAAGAGACACGAGAACACACAATGGTCTGGGAGGGGGGAAAAGACTGTTTCTTTTTTTAGGACGTGAGAGGTTTTCCTTTCATCCTAATTTCTGATTTCACTTCCGCAGCTGAAAAACACCAAGATTGAAGTTTTGGAAGAGGAGCTCAGACTGGCCCGAGATGCCAACTCTGAAAACTGCAATAAGAACAAATTCCTGGACCAGAACCTGCAGAAGTACCAGGCAGAATGTTCCCAGTTCAAAGCCAAGCTTGTGAGCCTGGAGGAGCTGAAGAGGCAGGCAGAGCTGGACGGCAAGTCGGCCAAGCAAAACCTGGACAAGTGCTACGGCCAAATAAAAGAACTCAACGAGAAGATCACCAGGCTGACCTACGAGATCGAGGACGAGAAGCGAAGACGGAAGGCCGTGGAAGACAGGTTTGACCAACAGAAGAATGACTATGACCAGCTGCAGAAGGCAAGGCAGTGTGAAAAGGAGAGCCTTGGCTGGCAGAAAATGGAGTCTGAGAAAGCCATCAAAGAGAAGGAGTACGAGATAGAAAGGTTGAGGGTTCTGCTGCAGGAGGAGGGCGCCCGGAAGAGAGAATATGAAAGTGAGCTGGCAAAGGTAAGAAACCACTATAATGAGGAGATGAGTAATTTAAGGAACAAGTATGAAACAGAGATTAACATCACGAAGACCACTATCAAGGAGATATCCATGCAAAAAGAGGACGATTCCAAAAATCTCCAAAACCAGCTTGATAGGCTCTCGAGGGAAAATCGAGATCTGAAGGACGAGATTGTCAGGCTCAACGACAGCATTCTGCAGACCACCGAGCAGCGAAGGCGGGCCGAAGAAGATGCCCTGCAGCAAAAAGCCTGTGGCTCCGAGATGATGCAGAAGAAGCAGCATCTGGAGATGGAGCTTAAGCAGGTCATCCAGCAGCGCTCCGAGGACAATGCTCGGCACAAGCAGTCCCTGGAAGAGGCTGCAAAGACCATTCAGGACAAAAACAAGGAGATTGAGAGACTCAAAGCTGAGTTTCAGGAGGAGGCCAGGCGCCGCTGGGAATATGAAAATGAACTGGCTAAGGTAAGGAACAATTACGACGAGGAAATCATCAGCTTAAAAAACCAGTTCGAGACTGAGATCAACATCACCAAGACCACCATCCACCAGCTCACCATGCAGAAGGAAGAGGACACCAGTGGCTACCGAGCCCAGATTGACAGCCTCACCAGAGAAAACCGCAGCCTATCCGAGGAAGTAAAGCGACTGAAGAACACGTTAGCCCAGACCACCGAGAACCTCAGGAGGGTCGAAGAAGACGTCCAGCAGCAAAAGGCCACGGGCTCGGAGGTGTCGCAGAGGAAACAGCAGCTGGAGATTGAGCTGAGGCAGGTCACTCAGATGCGGACGGAAGAGAGCCTGAGATACAAGCAGTCGCTCGATGATGCTGCCAAGACCATCCAGGATAAAAACAAGGAGATCGAGAGGTTAAAACAACTGATAGAAACGGAAACCAGTGAACGGAAACGCCTGGAAGAGGAGAACGCTAAATTACAGAGGGCCCAGTATGATCTGCAGAAAGCAAATAATAGCGCGACGGAGACGATAAGCAAGCTGAAGGTTCAGGAGCAAGAGCTCACGCGCCTGAGGATCGACTACGAGCGGGTGTCCCAGGAGAGGGCTGTGAAGGACCAGGACATCACGAGATTCCAGAGTTCTCTGAAGGACCTGCAGCTGCAGAAGCAGAAGGTGGAGGAGGAGCTGAATCGGCTGAGGAGGACTGCCTCGGAAGACTCCTTGAAGAGGAAGAAGCTGGAGGAGGAGCTGGAAGGCATGAGGAGGTCTCTGAAGGAGCAGGCGATAAAAATCACCAGCCTGACCCAGCAGCTGGAGCAAGCATCCATCGTTAAGAAACGGAGCGAGGACGACCTCCGGCAGCAGAGGGACGTGTTGGATGGCCACCTGAGGGACAAGCAGAGGACCCAGGAAGAGCTGAGAAGGCTCTCCGCGGAGGTCGAGGCCCTGAGACGCCAGTTGCTGCAGGAACAAGAGAATGTCAAACAGGCTCACCTGAGGAACGAGCATTTCCAGAAGGCGATAGAGGATAAAAGCAGGAGCTTAAATGAAAGCAAGATAGAAATCGAGAGGCTGCAGTCTCTCACGGAGAACCTGACCAAGGAGCACTTGATGTTGGAGGAGGAGCTTCGGAACCTGAGGCTGGAATACGACGACCTCAGGAGGAGCCGGAGCGAGGCGGATAGTGATAGAAATGCAACCATCTCTGAACTCAGGAGCCAGCTGCAGATCAGCAACAACCGGACCCTGGAACTGCAGGGGCTGATTAATGATTTACAGAGAGAGAGGGAAAATTTGAGACAGGAAATTGAGAAATTCCAAAAGCAGGCTTTAGAGGTATTCACAAATATTTGATCACAGCTTCCCTGTCCTTCAAATAATTCCCTCCATTTTCATCTCATCTCAGCTGTGCTCCTGCTAACTGGGATGGCCGCTTACAGAAAGTCTAATTTTTCTCCTTATTGCTGTACTACTAGCTGTCATAACCCAGGCCACTGCTTGAAAGCAATTTGCCCTCTTTGCCCTTCTGTCCTGTTCCCGCATCAATACTAATCTGTGTGTCACCTCTGTTTGGCCGTGCTTTTCAAACTTTAGCACACCATCAGGTTTAACACCTGAGAGCTTGTCCTCTGACTATTCCAGTCTGTTTTCTAGAAGATAGCTCTTACTTAGCAAGCTATGACCTGCATTTTTTCATTAAAATTTTCCTAAATAAAAGCCATGGTAAAGGTATTGTCTATGCAATTTTGAAATCACTTTTTCTTGCTTGCTTACACGGCTTTTCTGCATGCATGACATGTTCTCTTTTGATCACGACCCTGATGTGTTTGTTTTTGCTAGGCTTTTCTTTTAACCCCTAGTTTAAAAATACCTTCTTTAAGTTCTAATACGTTTGACTTCTATAGACAATATTTGTGTGGGGCTGGGTGTAGGGTGTGTATTTATTAGATTTATTTTGTTTTATTAAACATGTTAGTATAGCTGTAAGAGGGGAGATGTAGGTATAGCAGGTGTGATAACCTGGGACAAAATTCCCCATATTTTTTCAAACCATTATTTCTGTTAAGAGTAAGACAGGTCTATAACTTCTCCTAGTTCCTTCTAAAAAAAAAGAGTAAGTATGATGCCATTTATCAAAGTGGCAACATACCTCTACAGAATTTTTTTTTTCATAATTTATAAGATAACAAAATAGCAGTATATCCAGGGAAAATAGAGGAAGTTCAAACTAAGTTTTATTTTTTAAGTGTAGGAAAAGAGGAATTATAACCCTATGGTACGATCAAAACGTTATTTCTTCCCATTTCTTTCTTTTTAAATTCTAGGCATCTAATCGGATTCAGGAATCAAAGAACCAGTGCACTCAGGTGGTGCAGGAAAGAGAGAGCCTTCTAGTGAAAATCAAAGTTCTGGAGCAAGACAAGAGCAGGCTGCAGAGGCTGGAGGATGAGCTCACTCGCGCGAAAGCAACGCTGGATGCGGAAAGCAGGGTGAAACAACGCCTCGAGTGTGAGAAACAGCAAATCCAGAATGACCTCAATCAGTGGAAAACCCAGTACTCCCGCAAGGAAGAGACGATTAGGAAGATCGAGTCGGAAAGAGAAAAGAGTGAGAGAGAGAAGAACAGCCTTAGGAGTGAGATCGAAAGACTCCAGGCAGAGATCAAGAGGATTGAGGAGCGGTACAGGCGCAAGTTGGAGGACTCCACCAGGGAGACGCAGTCACAGCTGGAAACAGAGCGCTCCCGACTTCAGAGGGAAATCGACAAACTCAAGCAGCGCCCCTATGGGTCCCATCGGGAGACCCAGACAGAATATGAGTGGACGGTTGACTCCTCAAAGCTGGTGTTCGATGGACTGAGGAAGAAGGTAACGGCCATGCAGCTCTATGAGTGCCAGCTAATTGACAAAACAACCTTGGACAAACTGCTGAAGGGGAAAAAGTCCGTGGAAGAAGTTGCTTCTGAAATCCAGCCTTTCCTTCGGGGTGCAGGGGCTATCGCTGGAGCATCTGCTTCCCCTAAGGAAAAGTACTCTCTGGTAGAGGCCAAAAGAAAGAAATTAATCACCCCGGAATCCACAGTCATGCTCCTGGAAGCCCAGGCAGCTACAGGCGGTATAATTGATCCCCATAGGAATGAGAAGCTGACCGTTGACAACGCGATCGCTCGGGACCTCATCGACTTCGATGACCGTCAACAGATATACACAGCAGAGAAAGCTATCACTGGTTTCGACGATCCGTTTTCAGGCAAGACCGTATCTGTTTCAGAAGCCATCAAGAAAAATCTGATTGATAGAGAAACCGGAATGCGCCTGCTGGAAGCCCAGATTGCTTCAGGGGGTGTGGTGGACCCTGTGAATAGCGTCTTTTTGCCGAAAGACGTAGCCTTGGCCCGTGGGCTGATTGACAGGGATTTGTATCGGTCCTTGAATGATCCCCGAGATAGTCAGAAGAACTTTGTGGATCCAGTCACCAAAAAGAAGGTCAGTTACATGCAGCTGAGAGAACGGTGCAGAATCGAACCACACACTGGTCTGCTCCTGTTGTCAGTGCAGAAGAGAAGTATGTCCTTCCAAGGAATCAGACAACAGGTGACCGTCTCTGAGCTGGTGGATTCCGGTATATTGCGACCATCCACTGTAAATGAACTGGAATCAGGTCAGATTTCTTATGATGAGGTTGGCGAGAGAATTAAAGACTTCCTTCAGGGTTCAAGTTGCATAGCGGGCATATACAATGAGACCACGAAACAGAAGCTTGGCATTTATGAGGCCATGAAAATTGGCTTGGTCCGACCTGGTACTGCCCTGGAGTTGCTGGAAGCCCAAGCAGCTACTGGCTTTATAGTGGATCCTGTTAGCAACTTGAGGCTACCAGTGGAAGAAGCCTACAAAAGAGGCCTGGTGGGTATTGAGTTCAAAGAGAAGCTCCTGTCTGCAGAACGAGCTGTCACCGGATATAATGATCCTGAAACGGGAAACATCATCTCTTTGTTCCAAGCCATGAACAAGGAACTCATTGAAAAGGGCCATGGCATTCGTTTATTGGAAGCACAGATTGCAACCGGGGGGATCATCGACCCGAAGGAGAGCCATCGCCTGCCAGTTGACATGGCGTACAAGAGAGGCTACTTTAATGAGGAGCTCAGTGAGATTCTCTCTGATCCAAGTGATGATACAAAAGGATTCTTTGACCCCAACACAGAAGAAAATCTTACCTATCTTCAGCTAAAAGAAAGATGCATCAAGGATGAAGAAACAGGGCTCTGTCTCCTGCCCCTGAAAGAAAAGAAGAAAGAGGTGCAGACATCACAAAAGAATACCCTCAGGAAGCGCAGAGTGGTCATCGTTGACCCAGAGACCAACAAGGAGATGTCTGTTCAGGAGGCCTACAAGAAGGGCCTTATAGATTATGAAACCTTCAGAGAACTGTGTGAGCAGGAGTGCGAGTGGGAAGAAATAACCATCACTGGATCTGACGGCTCCACCAGGGTGGTCCTGGTAGACAGGAAGACAGGCAGTCAGTATGATATTCAAGAGGCTATTGACAAGGGCCTCATTGACAGGAAGTTCTTTGATCAGTACCGATCTGGCAGCCTCAGCCTCACTCAGTTTGCTGATATGATCTCCCTGAAAAATGGCGTGGGCAACAGCAGCGGCATAGGTGGTGGCATCAGTGACGACGTTTTCAGCAACAGCCGACATGAGTCAGTAAGTAAGATTTCTACCATATCCAGTGTCAGGAACATAACCATCAGGAGCAGCTCTCTGTCTGACCCCCTGGAAGAATCAAGCCCCATTGCAGCCATCTTTGACACAGAAAACCTAGAGAAGATCTCCATTACAGAGGGAATAGAGCGGGGCATTGTCGATAGCATCACTGGTCAGAGGCTTCTGGAAGCTCAGGCTTGCACAGGTGGCATCATCCACCCAACCAGTGGTCAGAAGCTCTCACTTCAGGATGCAGTCTCCCAGGGCCTGATTGACCAAGATATGGCCACCAGGCTGAAGCCCGCTCAGAAAGCCTTCATTGGCTTTGAAGGTGTGAAGGGAAAGAAGAAGATGTCAGCAGCAGAGGCGGTAAAAGAAAAATGGCTCCCCTATGAGGCAGGTCAGCGCTTTCTGGAGTTCCAATACCTCACTGGAGGCCTTGTTGACCCAGAAGTGCATGGGAGGATAAGCACGGAAGAAGCCATCAGGAAAGGATTCATCGACGGCCGAGCAGCTCAGAGGCTGCAAGACACCAGCAGCTATGCCAAAATCCTGACCTGCCCCAAAACCAAATTAAAAATATCTTATAAGGATGCCATGAATCGCTCCATGGTGGAAGATATCACTGGCCTACGCCTTCTGGAGGCCGCCTCTGTTTCTTCCAAGGGCTTGCCTAGCCCTTACAACATGTCTTCTGCCCCAGGCTCCCGATCGGGCTCCCGCTCTGGCTCCCGCTCCGGCTCCCGCTCCGGCTCTCGCTCTGGTTCCCGAAGTGGGTCCCGGAGAGGAAGCTTTGATGCAACAGGGAATTCTTCCTACTCTTACTCCTACTCCTTTAGCAGTAGCTCTATTGGGCACTAATAGTCAGTTAGTTGCT
This sequence comes from Prionailurus viverrinus, assembly GCF_022837055.1. Classification (NCBI taxonomy): domain Eukaryota; kingdom Metazoa; phylum Chordata; class Mammalia; order Carnivora; family Felidae; genus Prionailurus; species Prionailurus viverrinus. Next base: position 20,822,905 of record NC_062565.1, on the reverse strand, counting down.
ACTTCCTTGGCTTCACTTATGTGAATTTTCACTTTACTAAATACTAACAAAAGAAAACCTAGTGCTTGCAGTATAGTGATAGAGTTTCAATGATTAAGAAGATATAACCTTGGTTGAAATCAAATACTGTTCTGGCTTTTTATCTTCTCAGCTCATCTAACATATCTAATACACTGGATGTAGTGTGTCTGAAATGGTAATCAGTTGTAAGGATAGCACAAATTGAATCTAGAGTTCGTTCCTTCTGTGTTTAGTTTTTTTGATCGGTTCTTGTACTTCTTTTGGCCTATAATACAGATTTCTGTTCTTGGAGATGAAATTGAGTTGATCATTGATATTCTAGACATCATTCTGTTTCTCATCTAAATATTTCCATTTTCTGTGTTAGGAGAAAATTACCCATCCCATTCTCCCCAGAATACTCCACCCCAAACCCAAACATTTTGGAATGAGTCTCCTTTAGGTTTAGATTGTGGATTGTGTAACCTATATACTCTTCAATGCACCTGTTTGGTTCGGCATTAATTTGACTATATGTGCGTGATAGCAGCAATCTTTGCTTTTCTTTGGTCAAACTTTTCTGTTTATTTTGCTTGTCATTTACTATGTACTTTAAAAAGGTGTCTTTATGAAGTTTGCGATTCTGGCAATAAACTTTTAGACTTTTGAAGTTTCTGTGTTTTGATTTTATATGTTTATACATACGAGGCATTTATCAGCATCTTTCTGTTAATATGTCTAAAATCTTATGTTTACTAAATGCCTGTTAAGGATGACCATTAAAAAAAAAACTATCTTAGTTCTGAATTCTTGTTAGAAGTTGGTCTTTTGTAGTTTTTTTCAACATTCTCAAGTGCCTGTTATGTATGTACCAGGCAGAGTTCTTGGAAAGAAGCCCATGTAAAGAGGCCAGGCCGCATGTCAATACCCAGTTCTTGTTTATCCTGGACAGCGAATTCTAAGTAGCATGGGCAAAAGTCACCATAATACCATTAGAAAAAAAATGAAGTGCCTAAGATTCTATTTTGGGTATTCTCAAAATATATGGTGTTTCATTTTGTCCCCTCAGACGTATGAATTGTCCTTGAATCTATAAAAATGAGTCCTGAAGGGTTTTTGGCTCTCTGTTGAAGGACAATGAGATAAAACCTATTCTTTGTATCAAAAGAAGCTTTTGAAATTCAAACACTTGTTATTAAATCAATATGACCTTACTGAATACCTATTATGTCTAGTATTAGGTTAGATACTATGAGGATTCAATACATTGATATTCAGTACATACGACTTCAAGATATTTGCAGTCTGGATGGGGACAGAAGACACCTATAAAGCAATCAGTGGAAGAACTTTCATATATCAGCAATATGTATTAGTATAATCAAGTACAGTACAGACTAGAAAATAGGAAAACAAATGAAATGTTAATTGTGAAGAGCAAAAAAGATCATATTTAAGATAATACTTAAATTATTGGGGCTTTTGATACTTCGGATGAAAACAGCATTCCTTCCTTCCTTGTCTCACCTGCTTCTTGCTCCCCTCCCAATCTGGAAGACTTGAAATTAATTTTTTTTTAATTTTTAAAAAATATTTATTTATTATTGAGAAACAGAGACAGAACATGAGTAGGGGAGGGGCAGAGAGGGGAGACACAGAATCCAAAGCAGGCTCCAGGCTGTGAGCTGTCAGCACAGAGTCCAATGCGGGGCTTGAACCCACAAACCACAAGATCATGACCTGAGCTGGAGTTGGGTGCTTAACCGACTGAGCCACCCAGGCGCCCTGAAATTAATTTCATTCACTAATAATTGACTTCTGTGTGCTACACATTGTGCCCAAAGCCATGGATCCCCTGGTATTAACACATTGTAATATAAAAGGAAGAGAAAAATAAGTGGTAAATGCTGTGTTGGGTGAAATGAAGAAGGATCTTCATGCTAGAGCTAGGAGACTGTATCAGTCAGCTTGGGCTGCCGTAACAAAATGCCATAGACTATGTGACTTAAATTAATTTTCTCAGTTCTAGAGGCTAGAAGTCCAAGATCAAGGTGTCCTTAGATTGGTTTCTGGTGGGAGCTCTCTTTCTGAATGGTAGGCAGTAAGGAGTGGGGCGGGGGAAGCCCTGTTGTGTCTTCCTTGTCTTAGAAGGACTTGAGTTTTATCACATTAGAGTCTCTTCTTTATGACTTCATTTAACCTTCATTACCTTCTTACAGTCCATAACTCCAAATAAGTCACATTGGAGGTTAGGGCTCCAGGATATGAATGGGGGTGATGGTGGTGGTGAGGACAACACACAATTCAGCCTATCATAGAGGCCTAATCTAGAATGGGACAGGAGATCTCTCTAGAAAAAATGGTGATTAAACAGATGAATAAGTATCTATGTAAAGCAGTTCTTAGGGTTGAAAGAGTATACCTCTAAGCTGTTGGTGAAAGTTGTTATTAAGCTCTGAGACAAGATAGGCTGTGTCCTAGAGACAGGACTTGCTTGGCCTTGGATAAGTTTTGATTTGGCTCATTTATAGTGAGCCTCCACAGAAAAGGGGAGTATATATACAACTTTTCAATGACAGTCATCATTTCACATTCAAAAATAGTCTCACGTTTTCTAGGCTAGTTGAGCTAAACATATAAATGCTGATAAAGGTAGGTATGCTGTGGACAAAGTATGAATAAACTGGAATTCATCCCTTCATATCTGCTTGCAGCTCTTGGCCTATTTCCGTATTTTTGGGTACTGCTTATTTATACTCAAAACTTTTTTTTTTTTTTTTTTTTTTTTTTTGGTGAGAGAATTGTACTATCTGAAATAGCTATTCTGTCCACAGTTTCTCCATCTGATAGAAGTAAGTGCAAAGGGAAGCAAAGATTTGACATTAAGCTTGAAAATAGTATAAAATAATATAAGAGGGATTAGGTTCTGGGAGTTAAAACCATTTGGGGAAATTAAAAGGGTTGATTCCAGGTCTTGGATAGGAAATGTACAAAGTAAGCTTGGGTTAATCAAAGCAAGGAAAAGGAATCAAACCAACCTTCCACTGGTCAAGGTTGGGACAATTTGAGAATCAGTTAAGAATTGTGATGGTAACAGAGTATGTAATAATGAATTAAGAAACCTCAAATCAATAATGATTTTAAAATTCCCTTGATTCAGGGCGCCTGGGTGGCTCAGTTGGTTGGGCTCAGGTCGTGATCTCATGGTTGGAGCCCTGTATTGGTTTCCATGCTGACAGCTCAGAGCCTGGAGTCTGCTTGGGATTCTGTGTCTCCTTCTCTCTCTACCCCTCCCTTGCTCGTGCTCTCTCTTAAAAATAAAAAAAAATAATTAAAAAAATTTTAAAAATCCCTTGATTTCATAGTGAACAAAAAGAAAGTGTGCTAAGAATGCCGGCTAACAAATACAGAAGCTATGACAATACTAGAGAATCATCATTTATAACTCCTAATATAATGACAGATTCACTGAAGTATTGAATCAGTTTGTTGGGGAAGAAGACTCATATGGCTTCAAAGTATCATCCCACAGAGGAAAATGTCCTACAGCGGAGTGATACAGCTCTCTACTTTTACCAAGTGATCAAATTTAGCATTACTAATAGAAGGAGAATTTAAGGTGGGTGTCCTTTATGAGATGTAATAAAGAGGCATACACATCTCCTTGCAAAAATTAAAAAAATCTAATCATAGGGGGAGAAATCTGATAAATCCAGAAAGAGGAACATTCTATGAGATAACTGGCTGAGGCTCCTGACAAAATTCAATGACTTAATTTAAAAAGGAGGGTGTGGGGTGTGCCTGTGTGGCTCAGTCAGTTAAGCATCTGACTTTGGCTCAGGTCACGACCTCGTGGTTTGTGATTTCAAGCCCCACCTCAGGCTCTGTGCTGACAGCTTAGAGCCTGGAGCCTGCTTCAGATTCTCCCCCTCTCCCCTCCTCTCACTCTCTCAAAAATAAATATATGTTAAAAAATTTTTAAAAAGGAGGGTGGGGAGACATTCCAGGTTAAAAGAGACAAGAGCCGATTACAGTTCATGGGTTGAAAAAACTAATCAAATGGCTGTGAAAGGAATTTTGTAGACAATTGGGGAAATTTGAATATAAACTGAACATTAGATGGTTTTACGAAATTATTATTTATCTGAGGTTTAATCATGTATGGTGGTTATGCAGGACAATATCCTTATTCTTAGGAGATGCATACAGACCTATTTGGGGGTTGAAACAGCTGCACCTGACCCTTAAATAATTCTGCAAAATAAGTATGTGAGGTTGTGTGTGTCTGGAGAGAGCGAGAGAAAGCAAACGTGGGCAAATGTTAACCAGCTGGAGGACGGCTTTGCAAATTCTCCTTGTACTACTCTTTAAACTTTCTGTAGTTATAAGCCATTAAAAAAAAAAGTTGTTTTTTGTTGAACACGTTGAAAGAGGTTTAGTCAAAAAGACCCAAAGCTCATGCATGCCATCATCAGACTCCTCTGATTCTTTTATTTGCTCCCACTTTCTTCTTCTTAGAGGGGCAGCAGTGGTGGATGGGGCAGCACTTTTGCTGGTGCAGCGCCAGCCGCTGCGGCAGGTACACCAGCCCCTACGTTGAGATGAGATTCCTGATGGTGACACTGGCCAGAAAGGTTCAACATTTAATGAGGGCATCGATCCTATCCTCCGTGACTGCCATCTCATCGTCGTGCAGGATGAGAGCTGAGTAGACGCAGGCGAGTTCCGAGACAGAGGCCAAGCTTCGGGCAAGTGTCCAGTGGGAGCTGCCAGGGGCCTGTACTAGTCGCCGGATTAAGTGAAGGCCTCATCCCAATATGGCCTGGTTTCGTCGGAAGGACGGAGCATCTTAGAGGCAACTGAGCAAAGGGCGACATAAACTTTTTTTTTTTTTTACAATTGTGGGGTCCGGCTGGAATGCAGTTCAGAGAAGCCCCGTCGCAAACGCATCCGGGAGCAATTACCAAGTTGCACCACCGGGAAGAGACCTGGGAACACCTCTCTAAATGACAGCTCTGCTCCTTCCGGGGCCTTTTCCTATAGGCGGTTCCAGTCACGTGGCGGCATGGCCCCGCCCACACCTCCCAGAGGCCCGCGCGCGGGGCGGGCTGTTCTGCCGCTTCTTTCTGGCGGGCCGGGTGCGGCCATGGAGGGCGAGCCGCCTCCTGTGGAGGAGCGGCGGCGGCTGCAGCAGGAGCTTAGCGAGTTCGTGGAGAGCTGCTGCCGGACGCTGGAGGAGGTGACGGCGTCCCTGGGCTGGAGCCTGGATCGGCTGGACCCCGGGGAGGAGGGGGCGGCAGAGGTGAGGGCGGCTTGCGCGCAGGGTCCTTTTGGGGGCTCTCCGCCTGCGGTCTTTTCTGGCGGGGGAGGACTCCGCGTGGGAGCCCCCGCCCGTCTGCAGCGCCGTGGTGGGCGCCCGGGACCCGGCCTGGTGCGCCTTGTCGCCGGCGGGCCTCGGGTGGGGCGCGCGGGAGCCGCCGGAACGACGCGCACCCGCTACCTGTGCGGCGCTCCTAGCGCGGAGCTTGGGTTTGAGGAGGTGAAAATGCGGTGGGTGGGGAGGGGTGGCAGGTCTGGGGTTTACCTAGAAAATAGGGGAGTCGGAGTGCTGCTAGCAGACGTGTTGGCCGTTTGCTTTGTCATCTGTCACATGGATGCCGCAGTTGCACCAGATTCGGCGTCGGGAGAGAGCTTGGGAATTCAGCTGTCTCTGCCTTAAAGTTGTACGCTTCCGCCTGGGACAGCACCGATTCTAGGATTATTAGAGGATGTCACTAAGAGATGGTGACTAGCAACTCTTTTGAACGTTAAAATTGCTTTTAAAAATGTAGGCACGTGTATGAGAGTGAACAGTCCTGATATTTGGTTATTTTTCATGGGATGGGAGGAACGGAAGCGCTTCACTCGGATAATTCATGATCTCTAATACTCTTTCTGGGTTTACCGAGCTCTAATAATTTCTCCCAGGTTTAAATTACATGACTGACTCCCCAAAGGCAGTTAGAGTATATTTAGTTTACACACAAACAATTCACGTTTCTTAAAGTCCTGGTGGAAATTTTTAAAAGATTTTTTTTTTAAGTTTATATAATTGAGAGAGACAGAGACAGCGCGAGTGGGGGAGGGGCAGAGAGGGAGAAAGAGGATCCCAAGCAAGCTCCCCTCTGCCAGTGCAGAGCCCTAAGTGGGGTTAGAACTCACCAAACTAAGATCATGACCTGAGCGGAAACCAGTTGGATGCTTAACTGTCTGAGCCACCCAGGTGCCCCTAAAAAGATCTTTGTTGTTTGTTTAGAGGGGTGTTTGAAGCTGTGAATTCTATTGAGTGGATCCTACCATGCCTTTCCTTACCACTGAAATTTCTAATAACACTTAAATAGCACTTTGCTTATGCTATTTATTATATAGGTTAGTTACCTCGTTTAATGCTTCTAATTACCCTATGAGGTAGGTACTATTAGCCACATGTTATAGATGAGAAAACAAAGCCAGAGAGGTGGTAATTTGTTGCCTAGGACACACTGCTAGTAAAGGGCGATTGGGATTTTGAACCCAGGCATTCTGGCTCCCGAGAGTCTGTGTGTTTAATTGCCATGCTGCCTCTCTAAAACTTCTTTGTAAAATTCCAAAATTATGACAATTAGCTGTGAGTGTACATCTAAATTTTACCGAGCCAAGGTCTGCTATTCAAGACAGTGACTGGTTTAAAAATCCTGGTACGTGATAGTCATCATTCCTGGAATAGGTGCAGTCCAGATAGTTAATGAAGCCTCACTTTTCTGCAGGAGTGTTTTAATGCTCAAGTACAGTGAACAGTAGTCACAGGTCCTGTTGCAGAGCTTACTGTCTGGGTGTGGTGACGGGGAGTGCAGAGAAATCAGCGTACATTATAATGTGACTCAGTCTGTGACTAGCTGTAGTACAGGTTATTGGAGGCTGTCGTAGGACTGTGGAGGTTTCCTGGATAAGGTGAATTCTCAGCTGATAAAAGTATGCTAAATTAGCTGGGTGAAGCACAGGGGAAGCATCAACAGCAGGGGAAAAGGATGTGACCAGATCAGGAAACCTAAGGTGGTTAAGGATAGGTAAGCATAGGCTATAGAGAAAGAGGGGGGTGATGGTGGGAAGGGTCCAGATCTTAAAGGTCCTTGTGTCAGCCATAGTAAAGAATCTGGATTTTTTTTTTTTTTATGAGCTATGGAAGTATTTTAAGCCATACTATATCATCATATTTGCCATTTAATAAAATAATAATTGCTTACATTTATTGACACTTGCTATGTTCCAGGCTCTGTTTGAATTGTTTTATGTGTATAAACTCGTGTATAACTTATTTAATCTTCGCAATAGATCTGTGACAGAAGTCCCGTTTTACCCATTTTTTAGATGAGGAAACTTAGGCAAAGAAAGGTTAAGTACCTGAACCAAGTTCATGTAATCAGTAAGTAGCAGACCTGGAATTCAAAGTAGCTGCATTGTGGAGAGTGGAAGGGACAACAGATCTGGAAGCAGAGCAGTTAGGCAATGGCTGTTGTAATCCAGAAGAGATAATGATGATGTCCTGAAGTGGGGAAGTGGCAGAGAGGATGGATTATGTGGTAGGATTTCAGAGTTATTTAGTGAAAAGGACTAGGTGATTGATTAGATGTGAGTGATGAGGGAGAAGAGACGGTTTTCTACTTGAGAAAGTGGGACCTTTCACTGAAACTGGGAAACCCAAGAGGAATAGGTTTGGGGGTCAGGAGACCATGAATATAATGAATTTATTTTTGTTATACTGGATTGTTAGTGTTTTTAGTATAAGGTACTCAGGAGAGAATCCAGGTCTAAAGATTTAGATTTTGGGAGTCCTTACTATATACTAGAAATTGAAGCCATGAGATCTTCTAGTAAGTGTATATCAAATGGCACAAAGTCACTGGTTTGACTTACATAAAACATCAGCGTTTATAGGGGTACAGGTAGAACAAGGAAGGCATCTTTTTTTTTTAATATTTTAATGTTTATTTATTTTTGAGAGAGGGAGGGAGGGAGGGAGGGAGACATAGAATCTGAAGCAGGCTCCAGGCTCTGAACTGTCAGCACAGAGCCCAATGCGGGGCTCAAACCCAAGAACTATGAGATCCTGACCTGAGCCGAAGTCAGATGTTTAACCGACTGGAGCCACCCAGGTGCCCCAAGGAAGACGTCTTTAGAGGAGACCAAGTAGAAGGAACCAGAGAGGTAGGACATGAAGACTGTATGAGGATGACAGAAATGAACAGTTGGATTGTAACCTTCTAAGAGTTCACATATTTTAAAGAGTCTGACATGTACTTTGGCTATAGTAGTAAGATGATTGTTAGTAACCTCCTGACTGGTAGTTTGTCTGTAAACAAATCTTTCAAAGGGTTGGGCTTTGAAGGAGTGGAGAGGGGGCTATAAAGGAGAGAGAGATTGAAGGAGGGAGGTTTTTGTTTTTGTTTTTAATGGGCACATACATCACACAGGGGGTTGGGAAAGAGGCCTCCAGAAGAGATGAATGGATAGTACCACTTAATCGAGTAGTAAACTTTTAATGGTATAATCATTTATTTAAATATTATGTACCCCTTTTTTTTTTGCTTCTATTTCTTTTTTATAGGATGACGTTGTGATATGCCCCTATGATTCCAATCATCACATGCCTAAATCATCTTTAGCAAAGCACATGGTATCTTGTAGATTGAGGAAACTGGGCTATACCAAAGAAGAAGAGGTACCCTATATTTATTATGTATATATGTCATGTAATTCCTACATTAATAAATTTACAGTATTTGGAAGATATAGTGTGAGGTTTTCTGTCAAAATAATAGTTATTTGTGGGGTGGAATGGTACTTGCCTAATTTCGCAGACTTTATTAAGAAATATTTAAATGATATAATCTTTTGTTAATGTCACATCTTAAAATAGTCAATTATCTGTTACTCAAGAATGCTAACTTTTTTTTGTTTTTACCATTTAGGATAAAATGTATAATTCTGATTTTTTCTATGAGAATGTGAAGATACCTTCAATTACTTTGAGTAAGTATTAATTTAAATATAATTAAAATTTTTTTTTTTAACGTTTATTTATTTTTGAGACAGAGAGAGACACAGCATGAACGGGGGAGGGGCAGAGAGAGAGGGAGACACAGAATCGGAAGCAGGCTCCAGGCTCTGAGCCATCAGCCCAGAGCCTGACGCGGGGCTCGAACTCGCGGACCGCGAGATCGTGACCTGAGCTGAAGTCGGACGCTTAACCGACTGAGCCACCCAGGCGCCCCAAATTTAATTATAATTTAAAAATATCTTACTATAGGCATTGATATTTCATTTTTGAATTATCAAAAGAATCGACTTTTTATTTTTTTTTTAATTTTTTTTTTTTCAACGTTTATTTATTTTTGGGACAGAGAGAGACAGAGCATGAACGGGGGAGGGGCAGAGAGAGAGGGAGACACAGAATGGGAAACAGGCTCCAGGCTCTGAGCCATCAGCCCAGAGCCCGACGCAGGGCTCGAACTCACGGACCGCAAGATCGTGACCTGGCTGAAGTCGGACGCTTAACCGACTGCGCCACCCAGGCGCCCCAAGAATCGACTTTTTAGTATGCTTGTGATTAAGAAGGACATTTTGTACCTTGAGAGAATGTAGGATTAATTAATGTACAGTGAAAGTAGTTTGCTTAATCTGAAATTTAGAGATGAGGCTTTTATTAATAGGTTATGGAAAGCTTTGTACAGTAAGACAGATACTTTCTTTCTTGGTTATAACAAAAATCTGGCCACAACACAGTTTGCAGACTGAGTATGGAAGTGTGTTCCAGGTGTTAACAGCATAGACAGAGGTTAAAATTTCAGGCTGTAGAATCAGAATGCCCTGATTCAACTCCTGGTTTTGTCACTAATAGATTTGTGACTTTCAGAAAGGTAATTTAACATTTTTGTTGCCTAAATTTCTTCATAAAATGGGGGATGATGATAATAGCACCTTTGTGAGGATTAAATGATATATATGTAAAATGCTTAGAAGAGTGCTTGACGCTTAGCTAGAGTCAAGAAATGGTAGCTATTATTGGTTGCTAAAATTTGCAACAACTACTGCAGTATGCCTGATGGTAATGTTTTCTGAACTGCTTGAAGTCTTGTTACTTACTGGGTTCTAGCTAGATCTGAAAGAATTCTGCGTTCAGATTACGTGGGGAGTGATGTGGGTGTTTTGTTCTTAAGATTCTGGGGGCGCCTGGGTGGCTTAGTCGGTTGGGCGGCCGACTTCGGCTCAGGTCATGATCTCACGGTCCGTGGGTTCGAGCCCCACGTCGGGCTCTGTGCTGACAGCTCAGAGCCTGGAGCCTGTTTCAGATTCTGTGTCTCCCTCTCTCTGACCCTCCCCCGTTCATGCTCTGTCTCTCTCTCTGTCTCAAAAATAAATAAATGTTAAAAAAAATAAAACAAAATAAAAAAAAAAGATTCTGGAAGATTTGTCAATGTGCCCAAAGAGCTTGGATTAGAAACCAATTAGTTAATTTAGTTGTGGACACTGATGATTCATTCTGTGTTTATGGGTGCTTTTTTGACAGATAAGGACTCACAATTCCAGATAATTAAACAAGCTAGAACTGCAGTTGGAAAAGAGGGTGATTGTTATAATCAAAGTAAGTAGCATCATAATTTGAGCTAATTAATAATTCAAACTATTTTTTAAGTACATGTTACTAATTTTTAAGAAAAATCTTGTGCAAACAGTTACATGGGAAAAATTAAGTTTTACATTTAACATTAGGCCAATGTGTTTGGTGTCAGCTTCATTTGTTAGATATTTTCTGCTCAAATATAGCAGAATCTCACTGGGCTGCTGTCTTAGCTAGGGTTTCATGGCTTGGAATCACCTAATAGGTGAGATTATCTTGTAGATCATTTTTATTCTAGTTATTTGGTAACTAAATCCCACTGAGATTGTCTAACCCTGAGATTTCTTTCCTTTCTTGAGAATTAGCCCATTGTTAAATGTAAGGATATTGAAACACAATGTAAAAGGAAAGGCTTAGGCTGAAAGAGAATTTGAGAATAAAGCCCAAACACAAGGTTTTCCATACAGGTTCAGAAAGTTTGTGGACCCCTTCATGCCCAGTCCCTTCTTCCAGGGACTTACTTTAGCAGAGACTAGGTTAGAATTTTTAAGTATGAGCTTTTAGGAAATGAAAAGAAAACGAAATCCATCCAAAACATAGAAGTAAATGAGTAGATAGAGCTAATAGATTTCTGAACCTAGATATAACATGTAGCCAAAGCATTACTGGCTCCTTCTTATAAGGGTTTCTGAGTTGTCTTTGAACCTTCTAAAGATAGATTTCTCTGGGCATCTTACCTTTTTTTTCCCTCCCCTCATTTTTCTTTCTAGCTCAATTATATTCATTAGCCCGTAGTTAGGATTTGTTTCTCCCTTGCTGAAGTTCAGTCTTTACCCTTTGTTATAAGCCAATATCTGGACTTGATTTTTTCTTAAGCTGCACTGTGGCTTCAGGAGGAGGAACTCTCTTACCAGTGGTGTATATTACATTGGTTCCATGCAACAGCCAGAAGCACATTTCTTGTATTTCCTGTTTTAAAGCTCCCATTTTTATGTACTTTTTGCCAAATTCTAGAGTTTTTTTTCTTTGAGGGAGACATTTGACTCTTACTTGAAGAGATTACTGAGCTCTGATCAGTCAACCTTTTTTTTGGCCCTTATTATTGATTCTGTCTCTTACCCCCAGTTTAGTTAACAAACCAATAAAAATGTAGAGGATTTTGCTGTTGTCTTTTTGGAGGGGTTAATAGTTAAAGGCCTTTTTGACTTTAACTAGTCAGATAGATTTGCTGAATTTATTTTAGAGTTGAAAGAGAACTGGAAAATCATCTAATCTGGCATCTGATTTACAGATAAGGAAACAAACCCTATCTGAGAGAAATGATAAGGTTCTGGTGTGTTTGTTCTGAAAGCTCTCAATATTTTATTTTTTTTTTAAAGGGATTCTTTTTTAAAGCTGTTTTATATATTTTGTTTCTCTTTCATAACTAACTTGAGATAATCTGGACAAATACTTTCCCCTCCATATCAGGTGAAGAAATTAGAGACACACAGAAATGGGTTAACACTCCTTTGTTAGATAATAGCAAGTCTTGGTAATAGCAAAGCTGGATTGAGGGCCAAGTTCTGAATTTTGGTACACACTCTGAACTGAGTTACTCTGTTTTCTGTTAGAAAATTTCATTTAGTGAAATTTATGGACTAAGATTCTAGCTGTTGCTCATATATTCATTATTTATTATGTCTATTATAAATAAGTACAAGGTAATCACAGACTTCAAATCTGTACCTACTCACTGCTATTAGTAATGTTCATCGTTTGTTCTAGTTTGTAAGCCTATTTTAAGGAAAGAAACTAGTTGCTTGGCCTGGTACAAATGACAGTTTTCCTGAGGTTTTGTTTCCTTTTCTGTAGTATAAAACTATCTTACAATGTTGTTTAAAGCAATGGAGATAATGAATGCTAAACTAGCACTAGCTCTAATATATGGTAATTTCTATTGTCTAAGCAATTTAATTTCTAAGCACATTAATGTATAGAAAGCCATATTAAGATAATGAAATGGGTGAGAATTTTATATATGTGGGTAATTTAATGTTCTCAAGTTTTTAAATTTATATTAACTAAGTAATAAGGTGGATTAGACATTGAATTTAGTTCTTTACAGAAGCAAAGAATTACTTTGAATAGTTATTTCAGTAGAAAAGTTAAGAGGAACTTTTGTTTTCACACTCTATTAAATTAAACTGTTAAGAATTTTTCTTAAATGATCTGTAACCCTCTTTTTAAAACTTTTTTTCATCTTGTGTAGAGCTCTGCAGTTTCTCAATAGACATTATTTTTGTGACCCACTTATGTCTTAGACATTTTAAAATCTTACAGCCTAGAACAAGAATCTTTTTTAATATGTTACTGATTTATTTACTTTGAAGGAAGAGTGACTAACATAAGCAAATTTACATTTTCCCATTTAATTAATATTTTGTGTGTCTTGTACTAAGTTGTAAGTTTTTGATAAGTTATATTTATGTTTCCATTTTGTCAGTCATACCAGGTCTCCACTCAGTGTACAGAATTCTCAATTCATGAACTTGTGAAAGCTTGATGCAACCATGAGATGTACTTACCTATTATCAACCATGAGATGTTAATTTTATAACCAACATGCTAATTTTAATCATAAACAATCATTTTACATTTAGTGGCGTATCTTTTTCTTTCAGTATTATTTGCTGTATTTCAATTTCATGACTATATTTGAATCATGGCCATGATTTGAAGATCAGTGTATTATACTAAACCCTTGAGAGACCTTAGTAGATTGGTTCTAGGCCTAATCTGTTCTTACCACTTGTGTGACTTGGGCAAGTCATTTTACCTCTATGGGCCTTAATTTCTTTATCTCTGATGTTGGAAATTGACTCTGTATGTATTCTTCCTAAAATTCTGAATTTGTATCTTTGAGCCAGTACCTTCTATTAATGTTTAATATTATATATGTCATACGTTTAAGATGCTCTGTGATGGCAAAAGTGACTAAAAAGAAAGAATTAGAGTTACTAAAAAGGTAGATTAGAGTTTCAGTTTGGGTGAAGAAAAACTTCTGGAGACGGACAGAAGTTATGGTTGCAAAACAATGTAATATACTTAATGCCTCTAAGCTGTACACTTAAAAATGGTTAGATGGTAAATTTTATGTTATATATATATTGCTACAGCTTTTAAAAGGCTACTACAAAAAAAAGTAGAGGATCATGGAATTTAATATGATTACAGCACGTCTAGGTGTATTTCTAAATCCTGTAGAAGCTTGTGTTTGAAAAGTTACATTTTATGGAAATGTAAGCTTATTTGTGTTTATCCTTTTTTTTTGTCAGAAATATCTATGTTCTGAATTATTTGAATGCAGTTTGTTGTTTAACTTTTCCTGTACTTTTTCTTTTTCAGTAATTGGGGTGAGTATAAAGAGGAATTAGGAACCTGAATGTACTCCTTATTTAAAGATATGCAGTATCCTTTTTGCAAATGATATCCTTTTAAAAGTATCACTCAAATTTCTAAACTTGATCTTAACCACTGTCACAGTATTAGAATCTTTGGAATTTTCGTTGAATTTCAAGGAATTTAAGTATCCATTATCACCATACAGAAATTTAAGATGAATGAAGACAACTCAGAATAATTTAAGGAGGAAATTATATTTCTTTGTCTAAAAATAATAGGCAAAGGTTTATGTGGATCTTGTTTGTAATATATCAGTGTTTTCTAATCTTTGTATTTTTCTCCCAGATTTTTATAAAAGCCTATATTCAAAGGAATTAGGCTTATCAAAGCTAATTCATTTTTATGGTACAAAATTAAATGTTTTCACATCTGCCTTCATAAAAAAGCTTTTCATAGTGTCTACCACAATTATAGTAAAATTGATTGACTTGAAAGGAAACCCTTCTCTACTAATTCAAAACCCTTCGACTAATACAAATGACCCTGTATTGTTATCCGCATCTATTCATGGACTCATATTCAGTGTAGCCCTCCTCCTAATGTAGACAAATGTAAAGTCATCTCTTTTTTTGTGTTGTAGTGCTTAGTTGGTAGTTTGCTCTTACTTGAATTTTTCTTTTGCCTCTTTACCTGGGAAGTTAAGGCTAGACTTTATCAAATAAAAGTATCTGGGAAGAGCTACTGATCTTACTTGTTCTGTGAACCAAAGTTATTACTTTAGGGTAGTAGCTCCTATTTATTGTTTGCATCAGTAAATAATGAAGGCTAGAAAGAATTGTGTTAAAACAATTGCTTTATTTACAGTTACCATAAATTTTTATTTCTTTGAGAAAATTTGAATCTCAAAACAAAAATTTTCTTCAATGTTTAATACATCATATCAAGGTATTGTATTTACTTTCTTTCATTAATGAGCAGATTTTAGAAAGTTCTGTGACTGTTGGGGGGGGCAGTGCTCTTAACTCTTTTAAATTAATTTGGTTGTGTCAATATGCTTCCTCTTCCGAAAATTAAAACAAATTTAGTCTCAGTTTTACCTGTCTTTCTCTGGTCTGAGGAAGTTTGGGATTTCTGCTACCTAATTAATTGTGTTTTGGTCCCTGGCTCTAAGTCATTGCAAAAGTAGGGTATATTTTGAATACGGAGCATCTAACTTGATGTCTCATATAAAAAAAGACATTTTTTACACATTTTTCATATTTCTATAATATATTTTCAGAGGGACTACAACGTGTATTACCTATTAAAAGCATTTTTTCCCAAGCTCTTATGGGAAAAAGCATATAAACAGAAAGAAAGTTACTATTTTTATCATATGGGTAGCCTTTTAAAAATTGTTACCCAGAAGGTTTCCTTATGAGCAAATTATCTCATGGTTATTATTGCTTGCCTTCATGGGATGTGTCTTAACATTGTTGGAGAGAATAGCAAACATCCACAGTACATGCTTTCTGTGGGTATGGCTTTGAGGATAAAGTCACTGTTTATTATTTATCACACAGACGGATATTTTTTATATTTTAGGGATTACTGTGAAAACAATTGTGTTAATGTTGCATTATTACAGCACATGTTTAAAGATAAAGAGTAAATTTTAAGTCCACAATGCTTCATGTATTGTTTATTCTTGTGGTTTTATTTTTACTAGGGATTTATTCTTCATTACCTGTTGAAGTTCCTCTGAATCACAAACGGTTTGTTTGTGATCTAACACAAGCAGATCGTCTTGCCCTCTATGATTTTGTAATGGAGGAGACGAAGAAAAAGCGCTCGGATTCTCAAATTATTGAAAATGACAGTGATCTCTTTGTAGACTTGGCTGCCAAAGTCAATCAAGGTTTGAGATGAATATAATAGTTTTATATTTCTTAATTGTCATTTCGCTCTTTGAGTATTACAAAGATTTAGTTGTTAGGCCACTTTGAGTTGAAAGAGGATGATTTTGCATTATCCGATATTCACATATATGTTAAGATATTTACTCAGGGCATGAAATTTTGCTCTCTGTCCTTTGTATTAAGCATATTTTCCTTCTATAAGAATGTCACTTATAGCTGTGCTGGTCTTTTAATCTTTATACCTTAACAATCTTAGGTTCAACTAATGGAGAAAAGGAATGATATAAAACTTAGTCTATTTGTATAATATGGAGTTTTTAGGATGTTTTTGTATGCATGGAAACATGTTGAAATATTGGATGATTGCGGTCTTTCTTCCTGCTAATTAGTTAAGAATCTAAAAGCTTCCAAGGATATAATAATTTTGTTTTATTCTTTTATTAGATAATAGTCGAAAAAGTCCAAAGTCTTACCTTGAAATCCTAGCAGAAGTGAGAGATTATAAAAGAAGACGCCAGTCCTATAGAGCTAAGAATGTTCACATAACCAAGAAATCATATACTGAGGTAAGCTTTACATAATCTCTTAGAGCTTTGTTGAGAACAGAATGTCCCTTTGATAGTTTTCTAAGTCTGTTCTATGGATTTCCAGAGTTCATAGAGGTTTTTTGAAAGAAAATAGCTTCAAAGTGGCCACCTTGAAATACAAATACCTGATTTGTATTTGCTCCATTATTTTCAGATCCACTGTACCAGGCAAATAAGGCCTTTTCAAGGTACAAAATTCTTATGTAAATAGGTTGTACAATCTTAAAAAATACCTACTTTTGAGAAAGCATTGTATCATGATAAGTGCATAGATTTTGGCCTTAGACCTGGGTTTGAGTGTTGATTGTACTCTTTATCATTCGCTATTTGACTTGCACAAATTCTTTGAGCTTTTTAAGTTGCAACGTTTTTCATTTTATATATTTTATGTAGATTTTGTGGGGGTGTTATAAGAATTGATTGAGATAATGCATGTAGACACAGAAGTTGGCCAGCAAACAGCCGTTGTCTTTTCCTTACAGAAATTTTAGCATGCTTTTATGTACTCTTCTAAATGTTTGGGCTTAAGAAATGTCTGGTATAAATTATTTATGTATTAATCTCTTGATGTATATCCAAAGTTATTTTCAGATGTCCTTTAGTGGATGGTCAGAGTTGATGAATTTTTTGGTACATGAATTACCTTGCCCAGACTCTACAAATAATCTCCTTATTGAATCTCTAAATTCTTCCCACATTATTTCTTACTTCTCTCTATGATTTCTAAGACCTTCCATAATCTGACCTTATTTTACCAAGCATTTTCTTTTGCTTTAGTCAAGCATGTCTCTTAAACTGTATCTGATTACACACATTTATTCTTATCTACATGTCCAAATAACATGTTTTCTCACCTGAAATGCTCTTTGTTGTTATTTTAAATCTTGATGTAAATTTTAAGGCCTGTTGTTTCCATGAGGTGCTAGTTGACTCAGTCATTTGTTGATTTATTGTTTTAATGCTCTCTGTACCACATAGCTTAGCATTTAATCTTATGCTGTTCTTTGTATAATTAAAGTATATGTTTCAGTCTTATCTCTTCCAGTAGAGGTCTGGGACCTCATCATATTACCTAAGTATTCGTACAGTCCCTCAAATACTTGGTGGTTCGTCAGTTGTTTCTTCTCTGGTCTCAGTACCTTGTAACCAAGTGTAAGTGTTGCTGCTAGTGTTCTTCACAATTTTATGGTTAACCTTTTTGTTTTGTTTTGTTTAAAGTTTATTTATATAAGTAATCTCTGTACCCAACATGGCCCTCAAACTTACGACGACCCAGAGACCAAGAGCCAGCCACACACTTTTGGGACTAAGCTAGATAGGCGCCCCTGTGGTTAACTTTTTATTATGGAAATATTCAAGCATATGCTAAAGTGGGTGGAATAGTCTAATGAACTCTTTTGTCCCTGTCACTCAGCTTCAAAAATTATCAACATTATGGCCTTGTCATTTTCTTTATATCCTCACTTGCTACCTCCTTCCTCCACATTGGTAATTTTGGAAGCAGATCCTAAATACCTTTCATCTGTAAAAACTTCAGTGTTTACAAATCTTTCAGTGATTTATCATATTCCTGGTCATGACTTTTCCAACATTTTATCTATTTCTAGCTTCATTCATGTCCTCTATTATTTTTGTTTGGACTAAACCTGAACTTCAGAAAAAAGTTACCTACTGTAGTTACTGTGCATAACACACTGCTGTTGGGTAGTTAAAGATAAATGGCACACAGACACCACCCTTAAGGAGCTTAGAATAGTTTATACAAGTGGAACAGAGCTTTCAAAATACAGCTTGCATTCAGTACTAAAAGTGAGATCAAAGTATATGGGAGAAAAGAGCGATTATTTTTAAAAGATAAGATTGGTATGGGCTTCATAGAGAAGATAGCATTTGAAGGAAAGGGAGAAGCAGGAAGGATAAAGAATGTATGTTCATCAGCTCTTTCCTATGGCGAATCTATGCAAGGTTAGGTCTGTGGAAACTGTGTCCAGTAATACTTGGGCTTCACAGAGTTCATGTAGAGCTAGTCAGGGAGTCATGGAGGGCTACTCGGGAAGTGCTGGAGCTAGAATTGGAATTCAGGTGTCTGTGACTCATGTCACTCTCTGGATTGTATTTGGACACATCTAAGATTTTCTCAGGAGAATATGGTGGAGGAGGGGAAGTCGTGGATGAGGATATTCCAGGTGGAAGGGTTAGTGTTCCTAAAAATAAATAGAGGTATAGTTTTTGAGATACCCATTAGTAGTCCAAGATGGCTAGCATTTAGCGTTTCTGAACCTCCAGTAGGAGATAAGGCTGGTTTCTGCTATGTGATGTAGTAAAATCATGAAAGGCTTCAAAGGCTCTATTAAGGAATTTGGGCACTGTTCCATTTTACTTTGGGAGCCACTGAAAGTTTCCTTGAAGTAAGGAGAAACTCAGTCAGAACTGAACTTTTTAGTGTTTGTCTTTGAGATTGCCCCTTGTCCCCTGTACCTTCTTAAAACATTTGCTAATTAGGCATGAGGGAAATGTAACCTTCTATTTTAGTTTCATCTGTGCTTCTCAGTTCACTAGCCCTGTGCTTGATGGCATGGATAAATAGGAAAGAAAGAAACTTCCAAATGGTTCTTACAGGTAACGGGTTTATATTAATCTTATAGGAAAGTATCTGTGAAGTGACTATAATGTTTCATATTTTGTCTCTCATCTTAATTACAAGATTTTTAAAAAGCTTTATTTGTAAATAATCTTAAACATACAAATAAGTTGCAAAACCAAAAATAGTACAAAGAACTCCTAAATATCCTTTACCCTGATCACCTGTTAACATTTTGTCCCATTTGCTTGTCATTTGCACTCTCTCTTAATTTGTATATTTTTCTCTCTCTTGATCTCTGTCTATGCGTTATTTTTTTCTAAACTATTTAAGTTTCATAACCCATGATTTTTTTGTCACTAAATACTTAGTATGTATTTCTTAAAAATAGGGATATTTTTCTTAATCATAAAATAGTAATCAACTAGCAAGTTTAGCAACGATTATAGTACTTTCCTTTTTCTTTTTTAACATTTATTTTTGAGAGAGAGAGTGGGGGAAGGGCAAAGAGACAGGGAGACACAGAATCTGAATCAGGCTCTAGGCTCTGAGCTATCAGTACAGAGCCCGATATGGGGCTTGAACTCATGAACAGTGAGATCATGACCTGAGCCAAAGCCAGCCGCTTAACCGACTGAGCCACCCAGGTGCCCCTATAGTATTTTCATTTACCATTCATGTTGTAATTTGGCCACAGAATTTTTAATATTCTCTAAACTCATATCCCACAGTTCATTCTGTCATAACTCTTAGTAAATATTTGGATGATTGTTAGCAGTGATTTTTCTAGCTTAATTTTTTGAAAAAACTTTATCTGAGACTGGGTGCTTATCTCTCCTAAGGTGATTCGGGATGTCATAAATGTGCACATGGAAGAACTCAGTAGTCATTGGCAGGAAGAACAGGAAAGACCAGAGGATGATGCTGAAAAGTATGTCATGGTGTTTACTGGTGAAAATATTCTCTTTTTAATCTGTTACTTTATAATCATTTGACTAAATTTTAGCATTTCCAAGACCATTAATAACACACTGTAGTTAACTAATATGCTTAAGTTGTTCCATGTTGTCCTTCCTCAAGATTATTATACCAGGGTTTCTCTGTGACGTTGCCCTTTGACAGTTTTGGAGAAACAAATATATTGATGAAATATTAAAACAGTAAAATATTTAAGAGCTATATTTCTTTAACTGTCTTCTCATATGGAATATAAGGTTATACCTATTTTTTTTTAATGTTTGTTTATTATTTGAGAGAAAGAGAGAGTGAGAACGAGCAGGGGAGGGGCAGAGATCAAAGGAGAATCTGAAGCAGGCTCCAGGCTCTGAGCTGTCAACATAGAGCCCGATGTGGGGCTCAAACTCACAAACCGTGAGGTCATGACCTGAGCCAAAGTTGGATGCTTAACCCACTGAGCCATCCAGGTGCCCCAGCTTATACCTATTTATATCGATTCTATTGTTGTTCTGATATAGAATATTCAACTTTAAGCTGGTGTGTCTGTTGTGTGTTTGGTGGAGACCAGTGTTTAACTGTTCTGGGACACCTGGGTGGCTCAGTTGGTTAAGCATCCAACTTTGGCTTAGATCATGATCCCAAGGGTCATGAGTTTGAGCCCCGTGTCAGGCTCTGTCAGAGCCTGGAGCCTGCTTCAGATTCTATCTCCCTCTCTTTTGTACCTCCCATACTCATGCTCTGTCTCTGTCTCTCTCAAAAATAAACATTAAAAAAAATTAAAGAATAAAACTGAACTATTCTTTCTGTTTTTCAGGAATGAAGAAAGGCGATCGGCTTCAGTAGATTCACGGCAGTCTGGTGGAAGCTATTTGGATGCTGAGTGTTCACGACATAGAAGGGATCGGAGTAGGAGTCCACATAAAAGAAAAAGAAATAAAGATAAGGATAAAAACTGGGACTCAAGAAGAAGGAAAGAGAGGTGAGTCTAACACTGCATCATCTGATGTTGAACTGTTTACTTTTGAAAAGTAAATAGATCTGTCTGTTGTAGAGTATGTTGAGAAAATGGATTATAAGAGTAAATTACAGTACAGAGAGTAAGTAATTGATGAGAATTCATATCATTTGTCTTACGTTAGTTCAAATAACCACAGCTCTGGTGGCATAGTTCTCTATATGACTGATTGGATGTGGGTTTCCCTCTTTTACTCCTAGTTAGTTTCCTAGTCATGACATATGGAAGTAATGTCTAGGTAGGAGGTTAACTGTCAACAAGGTGTTTGCCTAGATCTCTTTTTTCTGCTCCATCCTCCCTCCTTTTTCTTATTATTTCTTTCTCCTGCTAATTCTTGAGTTAAAGGGTATATAGGGTCAGAGAGAAGATCCAAACTTTAATGTCAAGTCAATTTTGCCCTTGTTAATAACTCTCATAGAATTTGATGGCTAGAAAAATATGAACTAATACTAAAATAATAAATTTAAGTCATTTGTGGTCTATTCCTGTAGTCCAGCTGCCTCTGGGCATCTGCCTGGATCTCACTTTCATCAGGTCTCTAATTGAACATACTTTTTCTCATTCTGCCCCTCTTTTCCCAGCATTCCATATTCTGATTAATGGGATGACCATCATCTATTCACCTAAGCAGAAGTCAAGGATTTATTTTAGTGGCTTCTATTTTATTCCTACCATTTAGTTCCTAATTGCTGTCAGTTTTACCTGAAGATGCTTTACATGCACCTCCTTGTCTCTGTCCTTACTGCTGTCCATCTGGAAAATGATAGTTTTTCCTAATTGTTCTATCTGCTTGTAAGCTTGTCTCATATGGAGACATCCCTACTCTACTGCCAGAGTGAACTTTCACTCTTAAAACTTTTCAGTGTCAAAATTCACATTGTTTAGAATGGCTCTTAAACCCTCCAGGATAAGGGCTCCGCCTACCCATCCTTGTATTTTGCCAAAACCCCATGAAATGCCAAAATTATGCTGTAGCCAGCCTGAATTACTTAGAGTTCCTCATCTATACTGTGCCACATTTGTGCCTTTCTCTGTCAGGTTCTGCTGCCTAATTTTTATTTTTAAAGCCTGCTTGGTGAGCCCTTCCTTGTCCTTTAAGACCCAGCTTAGTCATTTCCATGAAACCTATTCTCACTGAGGCAGAGCTGATCTCTCCCATCGTGTCAGCACTCTGCTTAGCATGTTCTTTTTATTGAACTTATGTTATTACTCTCCCTACTAGACTGAGCTCCTTGAAGGCGGGTTGATGTCTTACTTAGTAACATATGCCCAGTGTTTGTCTAATAATGGCCTCTCAAATGATATCTTTTCTCTCTTCAGGGCCAGTAGTGATCAGGAATTAGTAATGCTTATTGGTTCAATAATTTTGCTCATCTCACTGTCATTCATTTCATAGGTTTCAAGCTAGCTGTGATTTTATCCTATTCTTATAAATAAGAAGTATTTGCTTAGTAATCCCTTTTGAGTCACATAATGAATGGTATTTTATAATAATTATACACAAATTAACTCTTAGTTATCAGAGTTATTCTTTTACTTCCTTATGGTTTGTTCATGCTTCTTCCATTTGAGTAATTCTTAGCATCTCTGGTCAGTTTTTATTGACTTAAATACATTAGCCTCAAATATAAACATGAAATAATTTTCCTTTAGAGAGGATATATTTAGAGTTTAAATATAAACTGAGTATCAGTAGGAAATACATCCTTCTCAGTAGTGTAGGACTTATCTTTGATATCCACACTTGAGGTGGAATGAATTGTAGGGAGCTGAGATAGGAGCCAGCATAAAAATATCAGACCATTTCTGACTTCAATATTTTATTTGAAATGAATTCTCCCCTTCTCATGAGTGTATATTCAAAATCACCTTTAAAGTGGAACTCCAAAATGCAACTTAAAAAAATCTCATTTTGCTTGTCCCCATGTCAATTTTGTCCCTTGGTTTTAACGTTTAATTTTCTACATTTACTCTTAATTTTCTACATTTACTCTTAATTTTCTACATTTAATTTTCTACATTTTAACGTTTAATTTTCTACAACTGTTTAGGGGCATCTTGCTGGCTCAGTTGGTAAAGCATGTGAGTCTAGATCTCAGGATCATGAGTTCAAGTTATGTTGAGTGTACAGCTTACTTAATAAAAACAGTGACTGTTTAGTTCTGAATGCATGTTATAACTTGTTCTGAAGTATATTACTAGTGAGTTATCGTTTTAACATTGATATTAAAATGTCCATCATTTGTAATATTTTTTTTTTCCACTCCTGTCATTTCAGGGATGGGGAAAGACACCATAGTCATAAAAGAAGAAAGCAAAAAATATAAATGAGGTATTTGTGCATGTATTAATTATGCTTATGCCATGATAACCAATATGCCAATATTTTAATTACAATTGCTTTGAGTAAAAGAATGTGTTTCTATGACTTGTTTAGTGCTCAGATTATTGATTTTCAGTAAGTACTTATGTTTCTAACCATGAGTACACTATCATGCCCTATAATTTTGTTTCACTTATATTTTAATAGATGATTGCTTCCTATTACTGATTTTGTTTCATTCTTTGTTATAGTTTATGTATCAGAAAATTCTTTAATTAAAGTCAGTACTTAAGCTATATAAATAATACACAAATACATTTGCATTAAAAAAAAATTAAACCTTTCAGTTAGGTTAATGTCCCCTTGGAACACCACCTATAATCCCTGTGGCCACCCCAGGAACTACTATTTACCACTATACTGGTAAATTGTAATAGGGAAAGACGACTTACATATCTGTCAGAAGGGAAATAGCCTCGTTAAATAAAATATGGAATAGTCGTGGGATTACTATAGTGGACCTAAAAGAAATAAACTTTATCTAGATTAATATGGATAGATCTCAGAAATATAATGCTGAGTGAAAATAACAAGCTGAAGAAAGATAGATACAAGTTATATTTATGTACAATATAATACTATACATTTTCTGTGACCATATATGTATGTAAATACATCTTTAAGGGTTTAGAAGAACCCATACCAAATTCATAATAGTGATTATTTGGGGGAGGAGTTATAGATGGGAGAGGTTAGGAGTGAAAACCAGGATTGAGAAAGTGGTCGAAGAAGATTTTAGCTTTATCCATAATACATTAATTTTCAAGAATCAGATGCTTATGTTTCACTTGTTAATTAAAATTAGATTTTAATTAAAATTAAAAATACACTGTATTTTCTTTCATGTAAATCATTTTTATTGAGGTTTACTGCTTCTATAAAATAAAATACATCCGTTTTAAGTGTAAGTTTCATTGACTTTTGACAAACTTTTACCCCTGCCAACAAAATCACCTTAATCAAGATAGAGAACATTTCCATCATCCCCAAAAGTTACCATATGCCCCTTTTACCAGGCAGTTTCTCTGTCCCCCCTCTAGGCAACCACAGACTGGTTCTTGTTGCTGTTGATTAGATGTATCTTTTTTAGAATTCATATAAACAGAATCCTACAATACGTACCTTCTTCTACTCCACGTGTTTTTAGATCAATCCATGTTGTATGCATCAGTCGTCCCTTTCTTTTTCTTAGTATATTCTGTTGTTATGATGGATCACCCAGGTGAGACTTAAGCATTAAATGTTAATCATCTCATGTCTAATAGCAACATCGTGATTCTTGGATACCCAGGATAAAGACTCCAAGGTGGGTACCAAATAGAAATGAAACTTTAATTATTTCAATAAGTGACTGATAATGACACAAAGGTTGACTGGATTTAGATCAGATTGGCTGTTAGGCTTCAGGTATGAGAAACAACTCTCAGATTTATAAGTTGGAAATCAACTGTTCACTTGCCAATTTGAAGTCTTACTACTGCTGTTGTACTTCATTTCTAAATATATAAAATTCAGATTTAAAAATCTTAAGGATTTTGGCATTATAATGTTGAACCATGTAAAATTGCTGCTTTTGTGGGTCAAAACCATTTGAATTACCAGCAATTTTATATATTGTAACTTAATTTATCATTTTGTTTTTCAATATGATTTCATTGATTTTGCTGAGTGGAAGAAACTGAAGAGTAAGATTGAAAGGCATACTTGGGTTTCTGGTAGAAGAGAGAAATAAGTGGAAAGGAGAAGTGGGGTGGTGGGATTGGGGAAAAGTAGGATAGTATGGAAAAATGTAACCAGAGTGCCCGTTTTAGCAGCACATATGCTAAAATTTAAATAATACAGAGAATAATACAGAGAAGATTAGTATGGTTTCTGGGCAAGAATGACACGTAAAATGTAACCAGGGTTCTTTACAGATTTTTAAGTATAATATCAACTACTGCGAACTATCCATTAAAATATAGATGTAGATGTAGGCTTTGTTTGATCCTTGCATGTTTTAATTTTCCATGCTTGCCTCTTTGTGTTTCAGACTCCTTCACTGGATTATGGCTCCTTGAGAGCAGGTTTTACATTTTTATCAATATAACCCCCCCAGTGGTTGTCAATTTATTATCTTAAATTTTGACAAAAGCATTTGCAAGCCCCTGTCATTTAATATCTAATTTTTGATTCATAAAGTACTGATATTAATAATAACTATAACTGTTACCCATTTTACCTGTTTATTTAATCCTATTTCTGATGGTACCTTCTTGCCTACATTTATGATCTACTGGCTATAACAATATTCTCTCCTGAAGTCTTTTAAAAGCACTAAGGATAGCTAACATTTATTGAGCACTCACTATGTAGCAGACTCTGTTTTGCACATACACACACACACACACACACACACACACACACACACACGGTGTACGTAACATAAAATTGACCATTTTAGCCAATTTTTTATGTTTATTTATTTTGAGAGAGAGAGAGAGAGAGAGAGTGTGTGTGTGTGTGTGTATGAGTGGAAAGAGAGAGAGAGAGAGTGTGTGTGTGTGTGTGTGTGTGTGTGTGTGTGTGTGTGTGTGTGGAGGAGAGGCAGAGGGAGAATCCCAAGCAGTCTCTGACAGCCTGTGTGAATGGACCCCACGAACTGTGAGACCATGACTTGTGGCAAAATCAAAGGTCTGACGCTTAACCAACTAAGCCACCCAGTCTCCTCTACCATTTTGGCCATTTTCAAGTGTATAGTTCAGTGGCATTAACATTCATGTTGTCACTGCCATACGTTTCCAGAATGTTTTCATCATCCCAAACTGAAAATCTCTACTCATTAAACAGCAACTCTCCGTTTACCCCTTCTCCCAGCCCTTGGTAACCACCACACCACTTTCTGTCTTTAGGAATTTGACTATTCTAGGGAAGTCATGTAAGTGGAATAATAGAATATTTGTTTTTTTGGTGTCTGGCTTATTTTACTTAGTGTTTTCAGGGTTCATCCATGTTGTAGCATGTATCAGCATTTCATTTCTTTCAAGGCTAACTAATATTCCATTGCGTGTATATTCCATATTTGTTCGTCATTCATCTGTTGGTGGATGTTTGGGTTATTTCCAACTTTTGGCTACTGTGAATAATGCTTCTGTGAACATGGCTGTACAAAGATCTGTTTGACTCCCTGCTTTCACTTCTTGTAAATGTGTACCTAGAATTAGAATTGCTGGGTCATAAGGTAACTGTGTTTAATTTTTTGAGAAACCACTACACTGTTTTCCACAGGGTCTGTGCATTTTACATTCTGACCAGCAATGCTCCAGAGATCCAGTTTCTCCACATCTTTGGTATTTTCTGGTGGTTTTTTGTTTTTTGGTAATAGCCATTCCAATGGGTGTGAAGTGGTATTTCATTGTGGTTTTGATGAGCTCTTTATATTAAACATATTTAGTTCTCAGAAAACACTCTGACACACCACTAAATACTGATATTATCACCATTTTAGAAATGAGGAAACTGAAGCTGAAGGAACTCAGTAACTTTCTCTCATTCTCAAAGACAGTGGTGGAGCTGGAGTTCTAGTCTAGGCAGTCTTGCCCCAGGGTCCGTGCTCTTTCAGTATTTCTCTCTCATAATTACTCATGCACTGCTTCCATCTCCGACTAGGTTTTAAAATTTTTTGAAAGTAAAGTACATAATGCTTATCTTTGAATCCCCAAAGTGCTTCGTATGATTCCTTGAATAATGTAGGTAATAAATGTTTGTGGATGAGAAAATTTAGGCATAGAGATGCTTAATTATTTTCCCAACATCATACAAACAACACAGCAAAGACTGGAACTAGAGCCCCTGCTCTTAACCACTATACAGACTTTTATTTATTTATTTATTTATTTATTTATTTGATTTTGATTTTTTAAGTAATCTCTACACTCAACATGGCGCCCGAACTCACAACCCCAAGATCACGAGTTGCATGTTCCATCAACCGAGCCAGCCAGGCACCCCTATACAAACTTTTATTAACTGTGGATACTTTTTAATGGATTCCCATCATGTTAATGTCTGCCATTTCATAGCAGTCTCTATATATCCACCAAGTTCTCTGAACTCCTTTATAAAATCCAAAAAAAAATGAACATTTTGCCGCCTGCCATTTTGTTAAATTCAAGCTGATCCATAAATGAATTTGCTTTGTATCTTGATACCCTTTAATTGTGCACCAAAATTCATTGCATCAATCAGCTTTACATTTCACATGAACTCATAAAAATCAAAATCTCACAGCACCTCCCCAAATTAAGACTGCTTGATAGTTAAATGATAGATTCTTAGAGAAATCTTAGCCAACATAAGGAAATTGGAAACAACTGAGGAAAAACTCAGACCTGCTTAATCCCCTGTCTGCTGCTTCCCATTTCCTGCTTATCTTGAGGAGGAGGATGTGGGTATGGTTTTTCAATCTATCATAGGATAATAGTGCTAATGCTGAAACTCAAGAGAGAAGGGATCTGTGAGCAGAAAGAAATTAAGGAAGCTTCTCAAATATTTAGTCTTGGTTGCTTTAATGTACTTGTTGTCAAGGTAGCTGCTGTGCAGAGCCCAGGACGCTGATTACATTCAATAGGAAACTTAACTCATCACTCAGAATTTAATTAGATCAATGATCTCCAGGTTTTGGCCACTTTTGAGTAAGGCTGATTGGATAATCTCAGGCCTTTTAGTGAAAATTAGTTGTCAAATGGTAAATTTTACATAAGATGTTTTAAATTGGCTTTGAAAAATATTTTCTAATCACCTATATATTCTATCACACAGAAATATTAATACTATAAAAGTGTGTGTAGGGTTTTTACCCATGTCTTTGAGGATGCTTTCTTTTAATGTTTAGTGAGTTCATAAAGGGCCAAGAGGTCTGATGTAAAGCTTTGTTGCGTTGAGTATAAAAAAACAAAATCTACTTGTAGTTGTTTGAGTATATTTATAGGGCTAATTTCTTTTTATGTAGCTTGCTTTTGAGTTGTTATAATTGAGCCAGCAGGTGTGTTAATTACTAAACTAAACCTCACTTATTTGTTACATTAATGATTGTACTTCCTACTCTGGTCACAAATTTGGGAATTTGGTGTAATGGAAAGTCCTCACAGCTTTTGGTTATTTAGATTGGGACCAGGATTTGTATTTCTGTCTTTCAGGAAAGAAAAAAGTAAGATTTGTCGGATGTAAGGGGCTGCATGCTAGATTCATCTTTACTGAGTGAGTCAGTTTCCCATTCAAAAAACCAGTATGGCCACCTAAGAGAAAGGATGCTGCCATAAAATAGAATGTAAACTTCTAAGCTTATTTTTAGTTCTTTGGTTTAGTAATAAAAGGCAGGAGGCACTTCCACTTTAAAAAGTTGCTGCACATAACATCTGGACACTATTAAATTAAGGAAGGCTGCAGGCTCCAGAGAGTCCTGCCTTCTGAGGATCATACCTTGTGGCACCAATTAAGGGATTTGGGGTTGGGTTGCTTGAGTACTGTGTTTATGAGGCTCGTTTCCCATAATCATGGCGCTTTGGTAACCCAAGCTGTTCTTCCAGCTCAAAGTCATGATTCCTCTTTTAGAATGAGAAAGCTAATTAAGGGGAGATTTAGGGAATACAGAGAGATGGGCTTTATTTGCTGTTGCTGACACTAATATAAATGAAACACTTTTAAATAACAAATTCTTCACATAATGGAAGGAATACCCTATCAAAGGGACCACTGTGATGAGTCAGATGGATACAGTATAGGTCTGCCTCTTTCTTCACTGTGACCGTGGGTGAATTAATCTTTCCATGCCTCCTATTCCTCATCTGTTGATTGAGAGTAACAGTATGCTCTCAAGGGTAGCTCAGAGGTTTCAAGATAATGAGTATGATTTGCTTCACCTGGTGTCTGATAGATGTTAAGTACTAAGTACCTGCCATTATTATTTGTAGCATACTTGTGAATATTTTCTTTCTGCTCTGCCTCATATGTTTTGCTTGGCTTAGAGACCAACCTCTCTTAGGCCTTCAGAATTCTGTCTGACTATAATATTGGCACATAAGCCAATACATCATTGAAGACTCTGTAAAGAAGTGCGTATAGGGAGGTGCTTCACATTACCTACCTCCAGGGTATATATACAGCTGGTACGCACCTGAATGGCTGACCAGTGTAAAAATACTGAAATGCTTCTAAACTGCCTAGTAAATAACTGCTGTCTCCCATTTCCCCCTCTTGCCATAGAGTTTCCTGACTCTCTCCTAGGCACCGCCATGATCCAACAAATAAGGGCTGATGTCTAGCACAGCTGTCGGCTTCAGCGTACCCTGCTCCAGAGCTAAAGCTGGTTGGTGGCTGTTCTGATTAATTGGTGACTATGCAGTCAGCCTCTCCCCCAAATAGAGATACCATTGTTAGCATGGAATGTATTATTCCATTTCTCACTTTTCCCTATATAGTATGCTCTGTATGTAGGTTGTGATATTGTGGGAATACCGATCGTGGACATGGTTACACATACTTAAATCAGCCACAGCTGTCTGCAGACAACAGCGCAAGCGTGGAAGGGGGAATTGGAAGTATATTGTTGTAAGGGTTTCACATTGTACATGTATAATAGTATTTGAATACAGACTGTGGTAAGTAAATATATATAATAAACCCCAGAGAAGCTGCTAAATAAATAAAACACAGAGGAATAGCTAATAAGCCATAGTAGGGAGGAAACAGAATCATTAAAAACAATCTAAAAGAAGATACAAGGAAGAAGAAAAGAACAAATAAGACAAATAGAAAACAAATAGCAAGAGGGTAGATTTAAACCCACTCATACTGACCTTATTAAACATTAAGTGTAAATATTCTAAATACTCAAAAGACAGAGATTGTCAAATTAGATAAAAAGGCAAGACCTAGCTATATGTTGTCTATAAGAAACCCATTTTAAATATAAGGATACAAGTAGGTTAAAAATAAAAAGATAGGGAAAATGTGTCCTGCTAACACTAATCAAAAGAAAGTATATTACAATCAAAGTAGACTCAGAACAATGAATGCTACCAGAGATGAAAAGGAACATTTCAAAATGTCAAAGAATTCAGCTCATCAAGAGTATGTCACAATCCTAAATATATGTGCACCTCATAAGAGAGTTTCAAAATACGTGCAACAAAGATTGGCAGGACTGAGGGAGAACCAGGCAAATTCACAATTACAGTGGAGATTTCGACTCTCCTCCATCAGTAATTCATAGCACGGGCAGACAGCACATGAGTGAAGAGCAGAAGAGAAGAGTTGCACAACACTGTCAACCAACCTGACCTGACATTTGTAGAACACTCCATCTGGACAACCAGCAGAATATTCTTTTCAGACACACTTGTGATAGTGACCAAGATCACATTCTGGGCCATAAAACAACTCTCAGTACATTTGAAAGGATTGAAATCATACAAAATATGCGCTCACATATGACCACAACAGAATTAAACTAGAAATCCATAACAGATATCTGAAGAATCCTCAAACATCTAGAAACGAAACAGCCTACTTCTAAGTAACTAATGGGTCAAAAATTATAAGGCAAATCAGAATGTATTTTAAACTGAATCAGAATAAAAACAACATCGAAGTTTGTGGGAAGGACATTTATGGCATTAAATGCTTAACTAAGAAAAGATGAAATCTCACATTAATGATCTAAACTTCCACCCGGAAACAGTAGAAAAAGATCAAATTAAACAGAAGGAAGGAGACAATAAAGAACAGATGTCAATGAACTAGAAAACTGAAAAGCAGTAAGGAAAGTAAATGAAACCAAAAGCAGATTTCAAGAAAATGTTGAAAAAAATTGACAAGCCTCTAGACAGATGGATCTAACCAGATTCTAGCCAAGAGGAAAAAAAAAAAAAAGACACAAATTACTGATACCAAGAGTGAACATGGAAATGTTGCTATAGATTCTATAGACTTTAAAATGATAAAAAGGAAGGGGTACCTGGGTGGCTCAGTTGGTTAAGTGTCCGACTCTTGATCTCCGCTCAGGTCATGATCTCACAGTTTGGTTTATGAGATCAAGCCCTGTGTTGTGCTTTGCTCTGACAGCACAGAGCCTGCTTGGGATTTTCTCCTTCCCTCTCTCTCTACTTCTCCCCCACTTGAACTCTCTCTGAAAATAAACACTTAAAAAATGATAAAAAAAGTATTATGAATAATATGCTAATAAATTCAATACCTTAGATGAAATGGATAAATTCCTTGAAATATACAAATCACTTAGGCCCACTTGAGAAGAAACATCATTTGAAATCATCTTATATCTATTCAGTAACTACATTGAATTCAGTTAAAAACTTTCCAACAAAGAAAACTTCAGTCCCAGGTGGCTTCACTGGTAAATCCTACCAAATATCTGAGGAGGAATAATATCAGTTCTTCACAAACCCAGATAATTGAAGAAGGAAACTCCCAGCTGTCCCCCTGATAGCAAAATCAGACAAAGATCTTACAGGTAAACTGTCGACCAACAGATCTCATGAGCTTAGACACCTTAACAAAAAGTTGGCAAAGTTTTGCAAACAAATGAATCCAGCAACACATTAAAAAAAAATAATAAAATAAAAGCAACAACAATGTATGATCAAGTGAGTTTTATTCCAGGAATTTAAGGATGGTACATTGAACATCATTGAACATAAAGGTAATTCACTATATTGACAGACTGAAAAAGGAAAATCCTATTATCCTCTCTAGATGCAGGAAAAGCAGATGATAAAATTCAGTACCTATTCATGGTTTTAGAAAACAAAACATTGTCAGCAAACCAGAAATAGAGGAGAACCTCCTCAACCTGATAAGGGACATCTACAAAAACCCTGGATTTAACATCATAATTAATGGTTAAAGAATGAATAATCTCTTAAGATTGGGAGCGAGACAAAGGCATCTGCTCTGCCCTTTCTGCTCAATGTTGTACCAAGGTCCTAATTGGTGCAATAATGCAGTAAAAAGAAAGAAAGTGTATAGATTAGAAAAGATGAAGTAATGTTGTATTTATTCACAGGTGACATAATCCTCTATGTAGAGTCCTGTAAGGAATTTATTAAAAAAAATCTAGAGCTTATTTAGCAAGGCTATATAGTCAATATACAAAAATCTTATAATTTTTGTATGCTAGTAATGAAAATTAGAAATAGCATAAAAAAACATAAAATATATGTAGAGAGGTAAAATGTGTGTAAGACCTGTACACTGAAAACTATAAATCTTGCTTAGAGAAATTAAAGAAAATTTAAATAAATGAAGAGAGATGCCATGCTCATAAATCAGAACACTCTAAATGTAACATACCAATTCTCATTAGATTGAACAATAGATTCAATGCAAGTGCAATGAATTCCCAGCAGGCCCTTTTTAGAAAAAGCATAATGTATTTTTTATTATAAAGTATACATAACATTTACCATTCTAGCCATTTTTATTTTATATGTTTATTTGAGAGAGAGCACATGCAAGCAGGAGAGGGGCAGAGAGAGAACCTCAAGTAGGCTCCGCCCTGTGAGCGCCAAGCCCAAAGTGGGGTTCCATCTCAGGAACCTGTGAGATCATGACCTGAGCCGAAATCATGAGTCAGACACATAACCAACTGAGCCACCCAGTCACCTCAAACCACTTTTAAATATACAGTTCAGTGGCATTAAGTACATTTACATTGCTGTGCCACCATTATCGCCAGACGTCTCCAGAACTTTTTCATTTTCCCACACCAAAATTCTTGTACCATTAAGTAGCTCCCTAATTCCCCTCCCCCAGCCTCTGGCAACCACCATTTCACTTTATGTCTCTGACTTTGCTACTCTAGGAATCTCATTTATGTAGAATCATGGAATATTTGTCCTTTTGTGTTTGGCTTATTGCACTTAGCATAATGCCCTGAATGTTCATCTATGTTGTAGCATGCTAGCAGACTGGCTGGCCTGCTTTGTTTCTTTGTTCCTTTCTTTTTCTCATTCTTCCTTTCTTCCCTCCATTCTTTCTTTCCATTCTTTCATTCCATTCTTTCATTGAAAGATTGATTTAAAAATTATATGGAAGGGGTTCATGGGTGACTCAGTCGATTAAGCATTCAGCTCTTGATTTCAGCCCAGGTCATGATCTCACAGTTTGTGAGATCGAGCCCTGCATTGGGCTCTGTGCTGGCA
The DNA here is from genome assembly GCF_022837055.1 of Prionailurus viverrinus. Lineage (NCBI taxonomy): Eukaryota > Metazoa > Chordata > Mammalia > Carnivora > Felidae > Prionailurus > Prionailurus viverrinus. Next base: position 20,789,265 of record NC_062565.1, on the reverse strand, counting down.
GCATGGAGCCTGCTTGGGATTCTCTCTCCCTCTCTCTCTGACTCTCCCCCTCTCTCTGACTCTCCCCCTGTTCACTCTCTCTTAAAAAAAAAACCAAATATGTCTGTGTGTGTGTGTGTGTGTGTGTGTGTATGGAAATGCAGTGGACCTAAAAGAATCAGAACATTTTAGAAGGAAAAAGGATAAAGTTGGAAGACTTATACTACCCAGTTTCAAGATTTATTATGAAGTTACAGTAACTAAGACAGAGTGGTATTGGCATAAGGATAGACATGAGTAGAACAGAAGAACAAATCCAGAATTAGATGCACAGAGATGTGACCAGTTGATTTTTCATAACCTACTGAGATTCAGTGAGGAAAGGATAATACTTTCACCAAAATATGCTGGAACAACATGATATCCATATGAAATGTAATGAACCTCAATTTTTATCTCATACCACATCAACCTGAAGTTTATCATAAACTTACATATAAGAGCTGAAATATAAAACTTCTAAAAGGAAACATAGCAGAAGTTATTTGTGACCTTGGGTTAGGCAAAGATTTCTTAAATAGGACACATAAAAGAAGACAGAGAAAGCCATTAAGTTGGATTTCATCAAATTAAACGTTTGCACTTGAAAAGGCAAACTGTAGAATGGGACTAAGCATTCACAAAACATGTAGCAGACAAAGGACATAGCTAGAATTATGTAAAGAACTCTTTTGAAACAACCTCCCAAAAATGGACAAAAGATTTGAGTAGACCCTTGACAAAGGAAGATACCTGAAAAATAAGCACATGAAAAGATGCTGAACGTCATTACTAAGGGAAATGCAAACTAAAACCACAATAAAATAACACTACACACCCAAGAATGGCTGAAATTAAAAGACTGATAATATCAAGTGTTGCTGAGAATGTGGAACAACTACAATTCTCGTTTAATGCTGGCAGGACTGTATAATTGTACAGTCATTTTAGAAAACTTAGAGTGTTTTTTTCTTTTTAAAAGTTAAATGTACATTTACCATACAGTCCAGCAGTCTTTTTCCTAGACTACTCCTAGAGTGTTTCTGTGTTACCAAGGATGAAACATATCCACACTCAGACTTGTTCACAGATATTCATAGCATCTTTATTCACAGTAGCTCCAAAGTGGAAACAACTGAAATGTCCATCCGCTGGCAAATGGATAGGCAAATTATCTGTCCATTCAATAGAATACTACCCAGCCATAAAAAGGAGTGAACTACGGATACAGCAATGGATGAATCTCAGAAGCATGTTAAGTGAAAGAAGCCACACGTAAGAGTATATATACTATATGATTCCCCTTACATACAGTTCTAGAAAAGGTAAAACAGTGATAAATCAGTGGTTGCTAGGGGTTGGCAGGAGGAGGAGACTATAAAGTAGCACAAAGAAGCTTTTAGGATGATGGAAATATTCTGTGTCACTATTGTGGTGTTGGTTATAAGACTGAATACATTTGTTAAAACTTTCCAAATCACACACTTAAAATTGGTGAATCTTATTTTATTGAAACTATGCCTCAGCAATGGGAAGAGAAAAAAAAAAGGAAAGCAAGAATATGATAGCATCCCCCCCTCCAGGAGCTCCCAGTCTATGTAGGGAGTCAAGATAGTCTGGAAGAAACTTAAGGCAACGAATGATTAGGAGTCAGGTATAGTTCAGTTAAACATGTTCTATCATGCCTAGGACTGGTAGCTGTAACCCCATGCCCTGGGATGGTTATCAGTAATGCTCAGTTATGCCATGAGGGAAGCAAGTCCAGCTTCCTTCGAGGAAGGAATTTAAGAGACTTTCTTCTTAACAAGTCAGCCTGTCTTACTTTTATCAATCTTCCGGACTCTGGACTCTTCCCTGGGTAAGGCACCTTGAAGCAACTGTACTTTGACTGGATTATGTACAGTGTATCCAGCCTGGTGCTGGGAATTTGAAAGAAACACACTTTAGGACAATCACTGGGAGAATAGAAACCAACAGTTGAGAAGTACTGGGAAGTTAACAGTATAGGTGAAGACACAGACTACATGTGGAAAATGGTGTTATTCTACATGAAGAGTATTTGTGGGCATATGCCTGTGGGTCATGGGTTTCGAGTAGCAGTCTATTGGAGATGAAGTACCAAACTTAGTGGTTCTAGTAATAACCCTGAAGCAGAAAGAAACTAACTCTGAGGCCACAAAGAGAAAGGGATCTAATTTGAGATGGATGCTGAGACTTAAAGAGGTGGAAGGAAAAGAAAGAATTTTCTCCCTGTTACAGGAGATATATGTGGACAATCCACTTGAGAAAATAGCCCCATCTCCTAAAAAATATTACAGGTGTAAAGAGTTTGATTTCTTCAGAGAAAAAGTAGAATTTGGAGCCAAGGAGGCAAAACTGATAGCTTTGTTGAATCATGGTTTTATCAAGAATAGATACATTTCCCATAATTTTTTGCCAGGTTAGAGTGTGACTAGTATATACAAGGCAAGTTATTCCAGGAGATTCATGAAAAAAGGTCTGCAGCTTTATTAGAGGTGATCATCAAAGACAATGATTAGGGAGGATGTTGACAGTGAGGGAGGCTGTGCATGTGGGGGTCAGGATGTATGGGAGCTCTCGCTCAATTTTGTTGTGAACCAAAAGTGTTCTAAAAAATAAAATCTATTTTTAAAAACAATTATTTGTAAATGTGGCTTTGTTTGACAGGGTAAGAATTGAGTTTGGAAATTTTCAAAAACTTCTTGGAGGTCAGTTTTCTGAGTAATATATAAACATAAAAGGAACAGTGTGCCATGTTTTTCTGGCTCCAGACCCACTTCTTTTAATTGAAGCACATTAAAAGTCAAAATGAAAGAGCAAGTCTTGATTTCAGAGCATTGGGCTTTCTGAGTTAGGAAAAGCTGGTGAGCTGGTCTCTGATGAAGGGAATAGCTGCTCCCAGGAGGCTCTCCCGCCATCTCACCCTTCCTTACCTGTCTTACTCGGCAGTGTAGGGCCTGTGGCCCAGCCCCTGTACTGTCTGTGTGAGGAGAGGGGGTGAGCAGCACTGGGAATCATCCGGGTGCCTGAGGGAATTGATGGAGGGAGTGGGGCACAGGCGAGCAGACAGCAGCTAACTGCCTCTCAGCTCAGACGGGACAGGCAGGCCTCCGGATTTGGCATCTCTTAGAGGGTCATGGAAGTGTTAACCATTGTTCTTTTACGAGGAAGCTGCAATGAAAAGTGTCAGGACTTCTGGCCTCCTCTTCAGTTCCCCGAAAATTCTCTAGCTATGGGAACATTCCAGAAACTGTCAGGAACATCACTGAGACACACATCTAGACCGGAAGTGGAGGCTGGTAATAACAGCAGTAGCAACAACAGCAATGATGACGGCTGTCATTGGGCACTTGTTCCGTCTGAGTACCGTGCACCTAACATGCATTACTTCACTTAATCCCCACAACACCGTACGAGATAGGAACTGCTATCATTCCCACTTAACAGATAAGGACCCAGACTTAGAGCTCCAGGGACATGTCCAAGACTGTGCAGCCACCACAAATCAGAGAAGTGACCCCAACTCAGAAGTGTTTACCTTTGGAACATCTGCCCCTAACCGCTGTACTTACTGTTGCAGTCATCTGAAAGTGATCGCTTGCTTTGCTTTGGTCCGGAGTCAGGGTAGATCGTGCCTGATCCAAGGGGACTGGACCAGAGAGAGGGGCTCAGGAACGTGGAAGGATTCAATGCCCTTGACAATGGATGTGGGCTGGATGTGACAAATCAGAGGTATTCTCTTATCTCCAGATGTGTCTGCCTCGCCCAAATTCCCATCTTCCCAGCATGGCCTGCAAGCAAATAAATGTCTAATGTCTCATTATCAGAACTCAGAGTGCAGTTGATTTACACGTTTTTAAATAGTATGTGTGGAAGTAGGCAATGACCATATTGTGCTTCTTGTACCCTGTTCAAAACCTTGCCTGTGTAGAACTGAGCCTTCTCTGGTGATCTGTGAGTGTGGCAAATCCTGCTACAGAAGGAAGAACAATTTACAGTAATGATGCTAGAGTCTGCTAGAATGCAAGCTTTATGTGAGCAGGGATTTTATTTGTAAAAAGTTGTATCTCCAGGATCTAAAACATGTAGGAAGTGTTCAATACATATACGTTTAATAATAATTACTAACTCTTCAAAGTACTCGTTCATCTACTATAATACTTGAGTAGGAAGGATAGTTTCTTTTTTTCTTTTTTAATTTTTTTGTTCCCCTCGCATTGTTGAGAAGGTGTGAGGAAATTGAGCCTTAGGAAAGTTAAGTGAATTATCTTGGTTCTAATAGCTAATTAGGAGAAATATACTGGGGCCCTGGCTTCCCATTTCCTATTCTGAGTTCTTTCCTACCATTATCAGTCTCATTGGAATATGTTATTTCTGCCCATAGTGGGTTATGCTTTTATTTCTGTGATTTCTGCTTTGGGTCTACTGGCTCCAGGGTTCAGAGGAAGCATGGTCATTTCCTGTGGTGAGCTACATGGGCAATGTTCGGAGTGACCGCCATGGCATAGTGACAGCTGGGCATGCTCACGTCTTTCTGAACAGAATAGTGCTGTACTTCATTGATTCTAATATAAATACCTCTCTTACTTATTTTAACATCTCTGAAACCTGGGGCGTCTGGGTGGCTCAGTCAGTTAAGTGTCCGACTTCAGCTCAGGTCATGATCTCGTGGCTTCTGAGTTCGTGCCCCACGTTGAGCTCTGTGCTGACAGCTCAGAGCCTGGAGCCTGTTTCGGATTCTGTGTCTCCCTCTCTCTCTGCCCCTCCCCTGCTTGCACTCTGCCTCTGTATCTCTCTCAAAAATAAACAAACGTTAAAAAAAATTTTTTAACATCTCTGAAACCTGAACAGGTTTGCGATCACTGTTGTCACGAAAAGACATTGAGTTTTTCTAGAGAGGATATGTGTCTGCTTCTGCCAGCGCCCTAGAGGTGCTATCACCCTGAGGTCCTTCAGATTCAATTCTTTGCTTGAAGAGAGCTCAATTAAGACCATCAGGGTGATTTTTTTCCCCCTTCCTTCATCCAGTACTGTGGCTGAGCCTTGCTGTCCTATTCTGCGGGAGGAACACTCTTTGGTTGGTGTTTGAGTTCTATCTACGTGGGTGTCACCTATTATTAGACTTGCCATTTGGGATACTTTTCTTTCTTAATGGTACATAAAATAATGGGCCTCTTGTGATTGATGACTCTTAGACTTGATGACATATGGAGCTTCCCTTTACTGAATTCTTCCTATTCATGAGACACTTTGCATACATGTCTTAGGTTCCTTGGGAACAGTGTCTGAGACTGAGATTTGATGCTGAGCGTGCTCTCAGGATCTGCACCTCTGGGATGGGGAAGGAAGCCTGACTGGCCAGAAGGGGAAATTTAACTCCAATGCAGTCAGGACAAAGGCCTTACCTGATCCTAGAGGGAGTAGAGATTCTGAGACTGGGGTGATCCTTCTGAGCTGTCTCTAGCTGGGGCAAGCAGCAAGCAGACCTTTATACTCCCACATCCACCATTCACTGGGTGCAAGCTCCACCTTCTACCCAACACCCTGGATGGTCTGTAACTTTGGACGCGGTCTCCCTTGGACCAAAGGCAATTTGGGGGAGTATGTCAGATAGTGGCTATCATCTGGTGGCTGGGGAAAACTGCCTGCATTCATAGGGGAGATCTGGGTGGCACACCACAGCCAGCAGCACATATATCATCTCATTCACTCTTCACCCTATGGGAATTACTGTCATCGTCAATATCCAGTATGCAGATGAGGACACTGAGGCTTGGAGAGATTGAGCAGCTAATGTAAGTTGCAGAAGATTCATATCCGGTCCTGACATTAAGACTCAGCTCTTGACCATGAAGCTTGAGGGCTGCACTCTTGGCATCTCATAGTACGTTCATTGGTAGAAAAGAAGGAGGGAAATGCGCATGTCTGGCCATAGTAAGAATTTCTCTGTTGGAATGAAAAAAACAGGCTAGGTTTTACACAGAAGTGCACAGGAGGTAGCAGGGACTCACTATGGTGATGAATGGGGGCGGGGGTGGGTGGGCAGCCAGACTAGCTTATTGCTCTACACTCCATGCAGTCTATGCCTATGTTTTAAAAATTTTTTTTTTACATTTATTTATTTCTGATAGAGACAGAGCACAAGTGGGGGAGGGGCAGAGAGAGAGGGAGACGCAGAATCCGAAGCAGGCTCCAGGCTCTGAGCTGACAGCTCAGAGCCCAACGCGGGGCTTGAACTCACAAACTGTGAGATCATGACCTGAGCCAAAGTCGGATGCTTAACCTACCGAGCCACCCAGGTGCTCCAGTCTATGGCGATGTTTTATCTCCTGCCCTCATATTCATGGAAGGTGCTAGAGAAAGTAGCTTAGTCCACACTTTAGAAGTGAAATCATTAAGGCCAGGGAAGATGGTAATTTGCCCAGAATCATTCGAAGGGGTGACTTGATGACCAGGGCACAGATGTGTCACCTTGTCCCTGTGCTCCCCATGTGTATCCCAGTGGAGGCTTCTTTTTTTTCCCCCAAATATTCTATTTTTTTCTATATATTTATCTATTTTTTTTTTTTTGAGAAAGAGCGAGCAGGGGAGAGGGGCAGAGAGATAGACTGAATCACTAAGCAGGCCCCACACTCAGTGCAGACCCCAACACAGGGCTTGATCCCACCACCCTGGGATCATGACCTGAGCTGAAATCAAGAGTTGGATGCTCAACTGACTGAACCACCCAGGTACCCAAGAAAGATTTTTTTAAGTAATCTCTATACCCAATGTGGGACTTGAATTTACAACCCTGAGGTCATGCTCCACCCACTGAGCCAGCCAGGCACCCCCACCAGTGGAGGCTTCTTAACGGGAGGGTGAGATGTTGTCCCCTTCACCTTTGAGGTGAGCAGGGCAGATGATGGTTAGATGAAACTTTTGTCTCCTCACCCGCTTGGAGAAACCAATGTCACCAGTCTTGAAATTGTCCATGGGAAGCAAGAAGTAAAGCATTTCAGAGAATTTCTGAAATTTCTAGGGCTCTGTTGGCTTGCTTAATCATTAAGAAGGAGCAGTGTATTTGCAGGGAGGAAAAAATTTCAATGAATCTGATGTGAGAGCCATAAAAGACAACTCTTTTAGTTGAAAGGAGCATTCTTTTACTTTATGTAGGAATTTCACTTCCTCAGCTGCTTTGCAAACCAGCTACTTCAAAAAGCCATCTGTGTTATTGCTGGGTAGATAACAGTGGGAGACATTCCTGTTTGGGGACAAAATTCACCTAGAAGAAAAGAAACAGGTTAGCTGTTCCCTTTTATTTGATTCTTCCCTATGCCAAGAGGGAAAACAGGTATCAGTTTTCATTGTTTGCTCTAGCTGGTTACAGGCCAGTGATGGGTTCTTTACCTAAGCTCCCTGGGTTGGGTGTGCGGGATTGGGGCTCATTCTACCCTCCTTCTCATTTGTCTTTCTGCACTGTAGAGGCTAAAAGCCATGCCTCTGGTTTGCAGCAAGGGTTAACGATGAGATTGCGGGCTTCCAGTCAGATGGGCCTGTGGGCCATCTGCAGGTAGGAGTGAATGCAGCATAAGCTGGCATCCCAGGCAGGAAGCAGGGCCTGTGTTCTGCAGGTTTGGTTCTTGGGGAGATTTCCTGGTGTTTTTGGAGCCAAGGGCATTTCTCTCTGGAGAAAGCCACAGTAGCAGTGGCTTCCTTATCATTGAATCTCTGCTAAGCTGTGTGATCCTGGATCTTTGTCACTCAGCAGCTTCCTGATTCCCCAGCTCCTGGTTGTGGCCAAGGTGGTAATTCTCTTGGCGGGCCAGTTCTCCGGTGTTGTTCTGGGATTTATTCCTGAAAAGCCAGCCTGGGGCCTGTTCCTCCAGCCTTTTTCAGTAGTTTTGTAAGCACCTAACCCCTTAATTAATAGCATGCACTGTCTTAGGCCATTCAGGTTGCTGTAACAGAATGCCATAGACTGGCTGACTGAAATAACATTTAGTTCTCACAGTTCTGGAGGCTGGGAGGAACAAGATCACAGTGCCAGCACATTCAGTGTCTGGTGAGACCTGGCTCGCTGTGTCCTCACATGGCAAGGACTCTCTGGGGTCTGTTTTATAAGGGCACTAACCCCATTCACGAGGGCTCCACCCTTGTGACCTGATCACCTCCCAAAGACCCCAATGCAATTACCACAAACTGGGGATGAGGTTTCAACATACACATTTTGTGGCAGACACAAATGTTGTCTCTAGCATGCATCTTATGATTGATGCCTCTTAGACTTGAAATATGGTAGCTTCTCTTTCTTGAGTGCTTTCTACTAATGAGGCACTTTGCATAGATATGTTGGGTTAGGTTCCCTAGGAGCAGAGTTTCTTCTGTGGGGTGCCGAACAGCAGCTGAGGCACGGTTGTATTTGACCTTTGTAACTACCCCATGAGACAGGTACTGGCTGGTCCCAGTTTCACAGCTGAAGAAACAGAACTCACATGGCTCGAATGACTTGTCAGTGGGAATGCCGGTTGCAAGCCCAGGTACATTCCCTCCTTACTGCGTCACCCCATCCCGCCTTGCATGGACTACGTGGTCACCTGGTATTTGCTTATCCTGTTTCTGGTATAACATATTTGCGAGAGAAAAATGACAGCAAACTCATCTTCCAAAGTACTTCATTAAAAAAAAATTTTTTTTAATGTTTATTTATTTTTGAGACAGAGAGAGATAGAGCATGAATGGGGGAGGGTCAGAGAGAGAGGGAGACCCAGAATCCCAAGCAGGCTCCAGGCTCTGAGCTGTCAGCACAGAGCCGGACGCAGGGCTCAAACTCACGGACCACGAGATCATGACCTGAGCTGAAGTCGGACCCTTAACCGAATGAGCCACCCAGGTGCCCCCCACAGAGTACTTCATTTTGTGTTGTTATTCAAAAAGTATCTTTGAAATGAAATTTCTTAGTTTTCTGCTATAAGCTTCTCCACAAATGTATGATACTCATTTCCTCCTGACTGCAATTACATTTCTTGTCTTTCCTTTTAACAGAATCAGGCTCATTCCCTGAGTCCCACCCAGAATGCTTCCCACTCTCTTCACTGAAACATGAAAACAGCACCTCTATCATCTCATTAATCATATAGTGTATATTTTCAGGGTTCTTTCCTAGATCATAAACCCTTTGAAAACAGGAACAATTGCACTAATATGACAGTAATAATATTAGCATCACTGTAGGGCACCTATTTGTGCCAAGCACTTAATGGGCATGACCTCTCCTCCTCCTCATAGCACTGCACAGTGGACATCGTCTTGTGATCTTGTCACTTGGAATTTTGAGTCTTACTGGAAGGGGGTGAGTGGGTTTTTGTCATGTGTCAACCCTGTGGAAGCCTCCCTGATCACGTCTCCCTCCTCCCACCCTGCAGACATCCACACTCCTGCCTTCTGTGGTTTCCATGCCCTCGTTTCTCTACTGTTCCAAACATGTGCCCTCAGACATTTTCAGTCTTGGCTTTGAGCTGTTCTGCGTGTCTTCTTCCACCACTTACTTCTTCGCTCAACGGTATGTGGGGTGCAGCCTCGCTCCTGTGCGGAGTGTGCTCACGGTCACTCTGGTCTGTGTCCTGCTGTGTGTGCGTCCACACTTCCTCCTGTTTGGGGACGTTTGGCACTCCTGGTGCTTGCTGCTGCAAACACTTTCCTGCGAGTATTCCCTGCTCATCTCCTGGAACACAGGTGAGCACTTCTCCGGAGCACAGACCTCTGGAACCGCTGGGTCTGCGTGATTCTTCCCAGTTCTGTTTGCTGGCAATTCAGATGCATCTGCACCCCCTCCCTGACCATCCTGAGGGGACAGGAGGCCTTGCTTGTGGCCTGAATGTCTGTGGTCAGGTGCCCTGGGGAAGGAGGAGGAGAGGAGGAGGAGAGGAGGTGTGGACGGTACTTCCTGCCGGCAGCCCAGGGAGGCAAAGCAGGGACAGCCTAGCAGGGCAGTGCCCTGGCACCTGCTCTCCGGGGACCTGGAGACCGGGGCCTCAGGCTGCAGCATGGCGAAGTCACAGAATCCACTGCGTGGTCACTGCTGGGCTGTGGGACACTAGAGGATGTTACATTCGGAGGCCCTTTGGCCTCGGTTCCTTGGTGGACCCGCAGGCAGTAAGCAAAACCGTGTGGCTCTGGGGGCGTTGTCCAAAGCCTGGCTGCTACTTCGTGCTGCTCTGGCTCCTGCTGCAGGGTCCAAGGTCGTCGGATGTCTGTCCCCGGATGTCAGCCCCGGCCACCCTCTGCAGTCACCTCCCTGGCCTGTGTGCTCCCCCGCAGCCTTAGACACTCGCCCAGCCCTCAAGCCCACGGTTGTCCCGTGACCCCTTTGCCCAGGGCTGGCTTTGACCTTCCTGGAGGAGGAGCCTGTGCCGCTGGCCTGTCACCAGCAGGGCCCGGATGGGTGATGTCAGGGCCCCCCCAACCCCCCACCCTCCAGCTAGGGAAGGGCCAGACTGGGAGGGGGGGCGCTGTGAGCAGAAGAGCCCTGGGGGCTGCCCCTGGGCTGCTCCAGCCTCTCCCTTTGTGGTGGCTGGTGGGGCAGCCTGAGGATGGTCACGTGGGTGAGGGGAGCTCCCCCTCCTGGGATCCCCTTCTCCCCCATCTTCCCTCCTTGGCCTTGACTCCGCGCTGAGACCTGGCTTCCCCCTCAGCTGCTCCTGTCGCCTCCCTCTGTGAGGGTGACATGAGGCTCCCATCTGGCCATCCACCTGCTGGCGTCTCTGCCCCTCTTGCAGGCCCATCGTGCAGCCCCTGTGGAAGGTTGCGCCGCCCCTGCAGCCCTTTAGGACCCCCAGGGGCCTGTGCCGCTGCTCCCGCGGCCATTCTTTCTCCTCCCTTCCTGGGCCTGGGCGGCTGCTCCGTTCTGGGCCTGCAGATGCGGGGGCCTCTGTACTCACGGCCTGGCTGTGGGGCCTGTGGCCGCTCCTGCTGCTCCTCACAGCGGACCCTCCGCCACAGCTGTGCACTTGGTGACTGCGTGAGGGGTGGTTGCGCTGGGCGTCCCATGAACAGAGTCTTTGTGGGGACACGTGGATTCCCTCCCTTCTCCCGACTGTCCCCTTCCAGCCTAGCCAGAAGAGGTGGCCTCAGACACCTCAGGGAGCATGTGGAATTCAACTTTACCTTCGTCTCCTCTCCATGGAGCCCTCGGCTTATCCTGAGAGGAGAAAGAAATGAGGTCAAGAAGACAGTGAGGCCAGAGCATCTCAGATGGAGAGCATATAAAGGAAGACCCTTCGAGGCTGTGAGTCCATTGTCCTGGGGAGTTCGGGGAGGGCTCCCTTCTGCGGCACGCCCGAGGGGCAATCTTGGACAGCAGGAGAGCAAGACGGAAGGTTCTGCTTGTTCAGCAGGAGAGCGTGAAAGTTCCCCATGAAAATCGTTCACTGTTCTGTTTTGCACATTGTGCTTGTGTCTGTAGAACCGATTCCTACAAGTGAGACTGCTGGTCAGGGGGCGTGCTCATGCACACGTTACAGGTGCCCTCCCCCCTCCCCCCCCCCCCCCCCCCCCACGTTGTGCTGGTATGCAGTGTAGGGCAGTCATGGGGAGACAGACTGCAGCTCAGACAAACCAAGGACTTTCTCCTGGTTAAAATGTCTCACAACTGCTGAGACCGTCTATGTCGGGGCAGGAAGTGTTCCAGAAGTGCATGGATGACCAGGGTGTTGTGGAGGGGATTACAATGTTGGGAAATGCAGCTTCGTGTCATGCTCTGGAGAAGCCCTAGGACTCTCCAGTGTGGCATGTCCCCCAGGGGTGACTCTAGGCCCTGAGCCCTTTCAAATGTGATACATTTTCCTGGTGGGCCCAAGAGGGCTCAGGGGCTTCACAGTGTCAGCTGTTGGCCGCATTCCCATCCTCCTGCACCTGCAGACTTACAGCTGAGCTCGGCTTATGCTTTGCCCCAACAGGCGTGCCTACTGTGTCCTCAGCTGGGCTGGGCTGGCCCTGATGCACCTCCCCTGTGGTCTCAGGTGAGACCTGACCTTGACCTGGCCTGACCTTTCCCCATAGACCGTGAGGTCTTCTCTGGTGTCTGAAGCGGGGACACTATTGCAGGTAAGGTACAGCCAGTGACAGACTTCAGGTGTAGCTGCTGTCTCTTATGATTGTGGATGGAGATCTTGAGAAACCTCAAAGAAAGGAGGCTGGTTAGTGCTAAGGTCGTTGTGGAGCCCCTGCCCTGTGGCCTATCGTCTGCTCCTTCCTTGGGCCAGCAGCATGATGTCAGGTAGTGGGCGATGGGGCTGGTCATGTGATGCCCCTGCCGCCATTTATCGCACCCAAAAGTCACTTCTCTCCTGTTGGTCTGAACAAAGTCAAATGTTGGTGCATGCGTGAATACATCTGTCTCCCCTGCCTGGCTGCCTCTGTGGGTTCCTGGGGAGGTGCTGAGCATGTCCACTGCACAGCTGGGGGCTGTGTGATGCAGGGACATCCATCTGTTGCTCAGGGCTATTGAGACAATCCTGCATCTGGCTTTCATTTCCCCACAGGGCCTGTGAGAGTTAATTCATTTTCCTCTGGGACCTCAATCCACTGACTGGCTGTGCTCATCTGCCACTGCCTCTGTGACCTGCCCACCACACAGCCTTTCTCCTCGACCCCTGGCAACAACCTCTTCAGAGCAGGGCCATCACCTGCAAGGTGGTGGGGTGGCAGGCCTCACCCCTCGGGGGATGCATGCAGGAATGGGGTACACATCTGTTTATAATCTCTACTTCATTGATGAGAAAATCAAGGTGAAGAGCCACAATTCTGCCTATGTCTCATCATGTCTGAGATCTCTGGGTAGAACCAGGATTCCCTACAAGGGGCTGGAAGTGCCTGGCTATCATAGTTCTGATCCTACTGTGGGTCATTAGTAAATACTGGGTGAACGACCTTTGGTCATTACGTTTTTGTGACCCAGGATTTCAGTGTACAAGAAAGCCAGTGTGGCCTTAGGGTCCTGGTCACTGAACACTGGACCTGTGTGATTTGGTGCCACTTTCCAAACGTTGGCCGGGGAACCTGAACTGGGCTGGCTATATCAAGATCATAATGGGGGCTAATAAAAAATACAGATTTGGGGTCTCCATCTCTGAAGATCACAATTTACATAAAGTCTGGGATAGGACCTTGGAATCTATATTTTAAGCAAATTTCCCAGATACTTCTTATGTCAGTTAAACTTATCAACTAACTGGATTGAGAAAGCACAGAGAACAAAAGTGGCTAATTAAAGATTGGTAGGAGGGCGTCTGTAGATTATGATGATTTTTCTTGACTATGTTAGAGGTTTGCCGACAGAAAGGAAAAAGAGAAGCAGAATTTTATGGTGTCAGCCACACTGCTTGTGTGCTTTTGTTGGTGTTGTTTAATTAAAGTTCACTGACTCTGAAGGGACTGAATGCAAATTCTTAGATAAACTCCATCTTTCAAAACCACTGCCTACTAAAGCTGTGGTTCACACACCTCCCTACCCCCTTCACATACAATGTGTACCAAATGAATACAATTTAAGGACGGAAAACTTTCTGATGAACAAGAAGAGGTCCTGGGTTTGCTTTTTGCAGGTGGAAACATAGAACCTTGCCCTGGGCTTAACTCAGGTATTTTTCTTGGAACGGATGGATGAAATGAGTACTTAAAAAGAAAAAAGTTTTAAAAGACTTAAATTTTTTTTAATCTTTATTTATTTTTGAGAGAGAGAGAGAGAGTGAGCAGGGGAGAGACAGAGAGGGAGACACAGAATCCGAACCAGGCTCCAGGCTCTGAGCTGTCAGCACCAAGCCTGACACGGGGCTCGAACTCACAGACTGCGAGATCATGACCTGAGCCGAGGTCAGACGCCCAAACGACCGAGCCACCCAGGCGTCCCTTAAAAGACTTTTTAAAAGACTTTTTCATATCTTAGAATGTTTAGGGCTAGAAAAGCCTTTGGAGTTTATCTGATCATTTCTCCCCCCTCATTTTATAGGTGAGGAAACTGAGGTTGCCTCACATATTAGTCCTCCTAATGCCGACACACAGACTTCAACGACAGAAATTTATGTTTGCACAGTTCCGGAGGCCAGGGAGTCCAAGATCAAGGTTTGGCTATGCAGTTCCTGATGCGAACCCTCTTCCTGGCTTGTTGACAGGCGCCTTCTCACTGTGGCCTCACAAGTCAGAGGGAGTGAACTCTGGTGTCTCTTCCTACAAGTGTACGAATCCTATCAGATCAGGGCCCCACTCTTATGACCTCATTGAACCGTAATTACCTCCTCACAGGCCCTAACTCCAACAAATGTAGTCACATTGAGGGTCAAAGCATCAACATTTAGATTTTGGAAGACATTATTCAGTCCCTAGCATCCAGCTGGTGTGGAACAGGACCAGGCCTACAATCCAAGTTTCCTAACTTGAAGTCTCACTCTCTTCTGAATATTCATAAATACTACTTCTCTTGATCACACTATCGAAATGGCACCCTTATAGATTTGAGGGAGTTAGTATAGGCTTCTTTAATCATCCATACTGGATCTACTTTGTTGCAAAGCAGGGGTTGGCAAGCCACTCCCCACAGTCCAAATCCAACTAGACACCTGCTGTTTGTGGGCTAATAATGGTTTTTACATTTTTAAGTGGTTGGGGAAAAAGTCAAAAGAAAAATAATATTTCATGACATGAAAATCCTATAAAATTCAAATTTCAGTGTCCATAATGACTATTTCTTGGAACACCATTGTACCTGTTTATATATTGTCTATGGCCATATGGGAGCTGTAAAAGCAGAGATGAGTACTTGCAACCAAGATAGTATGCCCTCCAAAGCCTAAAATACTTATCATCTGCCCCTTTTTGGAGAAAGTTTGCCCACCCCTGATCAAAAAGGTTGGGTTTTGTTTCTAAAAGAATGACTAATTGTGTGTGTGTGTGTGTGTGTGTGTGTGTGTTTTAAAATAAGTAACAGCGTCTTCCAGCTTTTATTCTGACAATATTCTGGGTGTCCTTTCTGGATGTCCATGTAGCATATCCCTATAACCCCAACGCTTTTGTGGGGCTAACCTCGTAGATGTTACATTGAGCCCCGTGCTCAGGAAGAGAATCTGTGCTTGGGGTTCAGTGCTCTGCCATTGTCGTTCTGAAATTCTTAATAGCTTTTATCATTGAATTTGTGTCTTGTTAGAGTAGTCCTATGGGACACTGGGGCTTAGAGCCCTGGTTCACTCTCACCTCCCACCTCACTGAGACAGCCCCTCATTCCCAACCCTGGCCCCATGAGAGCTTGGGCGCCTTCACCCCAGTGTTCCTATGGGAGTCAACTGTTGACCAGTGACCATCCTCATGACTAAAAACAAGTAAAACCCATTATGACGGGTCAAGAAAGAGATCATGAAAGACAGGAAAAATCTTTTTGGTTTGCCTGCTTTTTGAACAAGGGCTCTGCATTTTTATTTTTCCCATGGCCCTGCAAATTATGTAGCTGCTCTGTTCTTATGACTCATAGCCTAGTGGTTTTATTGAATATAAAGAGCTATTTGTCCAAATTAGAGAATGTTATAGCACATAAAAAGGGAGATAAATTACACTTGTCTTTGCTCTTTTATTTCCACTCCCAGTATTAGCATTTTAAAATAATCACTCTTTTGATTTACTAACATTCTTTAATATTTATTTGGCAATGAATCAAGGCATTCATTTGGGAATTAAAGACTAACATCATCAAAAGTTATGAATTTTCCTCTTGGTGCAGAGTTTAGCCATATTACAGATAATTAATAAATGTTTCTTTTTATGGTCTTTCCATTTAATAATGATCAAGTGATACACGACTTTACTGTTTTGAGAAAAAAATGCAGAAGTTTTAAAAAACAAGTTACTTTTGATGAAATGAACTATGCATAACTTGAGGGACAACTGTTTTTTAATAACAACTTTGATATATTAGAGATCAAACTAAGTGCCTACAGCAGGAGCATAGCACATTTACACATTCATATAATAAGCTCTCAGAATCTCATTGTCACACAGCTTCCCAGGCAATTCTGATGAAAAGGTCTGATAGTTGTTCACTGGCCAGCCTTGGAGAACCACTGCTTGATTCATCGATCCATTGGCTTAAAGGGATCATGTTTTAATACAGTTCATCCTTCTTCAGGGGTCTTAAAAATTGTGATCTTTGAGGGGCACCTGTCTGGCTCAGGTAGTGGAACGTGCAACCCTTGATCTCAGGGTTGTGAGTTTGAGCCCCACATCGCCTGTGGAGATTACTTAAAAAAATAAAATCTTTAGGGGCGCCTGGGTGGCTCAGTTGGTTAAGCGTCCGACTTCGGCTCAGGTCATGATCTCACAGTTTGTGAGTTTGAGCCCCGCGTTGGGCTCTGTGCTGATAGTTCAGAGTGTGGAGCCTGTTTCAGATTCTGTGTCTCCCATTCTCTCTGCTCTTCCCTGCTTGTGCTCTGTCTCTGTCTCTCAAAAATGAGTAAACGTTTAAAAATAATTTGAAAAAATAAAATCTTAAAAAAAATTATGATCTTTGAGGCAATTGTTTGATTAGAGGTTGGGGAAAGAGGGAGAAAGAATTATCTAGAAAAAAACAGCTTGTTTCAATTATTCCTTAGAGGGGAAGGGATGTATATATAACAAGTAGAGAAGATTTCTCTTCATAAAGGACCCAGATGAATAAACATGGTATGTTTATGCTTTTAACAAACATATGTTTAGATGAGTGAATTTTTAAATAATTTTGAGTTTTGGTGTGCCTGGGTGGCTCAGTTGGTTAAGCCTCTGACTTTGGCTCAGGTCATGATCTCACAGTCTGTGAGTTTGAGCCCTACATCGGGCTCTTGTGCTGACAGCTCAGAGCCCGGAGCTGCTTTGGATTTTGTGTCTCCTCTCTCTGCCCCTCTCCCACTTGTGCTCTGTCTCTCAAAAATAAATAAACATTTAAAAAGTTTTCTTTAACAATTTTGAGTTTTACTTTCATGTTAGAAGCTCATATCTGTCTCTATTCATTGGTCTTCCAGGGAAGAAGGCAACAATTCATGAGGATTCTTGATTATTCTTGATTATTAAGCAATTGGGCAATGATTCTTGATTACGGGGCAATTGGGCAATGCTTTTTCATTATTAGACAGTTCAAGATTTTACTAGTCAATTTGTAGTTGATATACATTTCCTGCTTCTACTCCCATAGTGTACTTCACCCCCATCAACATCTCCATCATAAGCAGTGGCAAGGGATTAGAAATGAAATACAAGCACATTCAGTGTTGCTGTGCTCATCTTAGGGTATAATTTCAGGATGCACTTAATATAATCAGTGTCTTTGTGGTTGTTAATGCTCTCTGGCTTTAAAATGAAATGCAAAGCAAAACTCATAATCAGATAGCAGCCAATCACACTCTAGAGAGAATTTGCATAAATGTATTCTCTCTGCTGGGTTTTGAAATTTTGGAACATATCCCTCATCATAAAATGAAAGGATTTGCTTACCTTAAAGGTCTTAGGTTTCAGAATGCAGATGATGTTATTGGAGTGGGTTCTGATAGCATAGTAATCATACTACCCTTGCTTAGGCTGGCTCTAAGCCTGCTCTGGTCATTCTGAGGTATGTAGGGGGAACTGGTTTCTTCTGTCTGTCATCTCTCTGCTTCTGTGAAAGGACCAGGATAGAAGTAGGGGACAGACTTGGCTGCTGGAGCATCAGGAAGTAGAAGCCAGTTAAGGCTGGTACCAGCTGTGACCAAGAGCAATTTACGTTTGGCTGTGGGGTAGGTTCGTAGGGAACTCTGGATTGGAGGCGTTGGGCCTCCCCAAAAATATGTATTAGCCACATGGCATTAAGAGACACTGTAGTTTTGGGGTCACCTGAGTGGCTCAGTCAGTTAAGCGTACGACTTTTGGCTCAAGTCATGATCTCACAGTTCGTGGGTTCAAGCCCCATGTCCGGCTCTGTGCTGACAGCTCAGAGCCTGGAGCCCGCTTTGGATTCTGTGTCTCCCTCTCTCTCTGCCCCTCCCCTGCTCACACTCTCTCTCTCAAAAATAAACATTAAAAAAAGAGAGAGAGAAAGAGAGATACTGTGGTTTTCTATAAAGTATGAAGGCCAAACAGAAGATTAGGATTTAATTCCAATTCTTTTACCAACTAGCTTGGCTTTAGGCAAGCAGTATGACTTCTATGAGTCTTACTTTCCTTATCTGTTAAAAGGGGAATCTCTAAGATCCTTCCTGATGATATTAGTTTAGGTCTATTATCCTATTAGGAAAATGGCCATTATCATCACTGATCAGAAATACTGTAGGATTAACAGAGCATGAAAAGAAATACTGAAAACATGATTTGTTTGCAAGGTATAATAAAGAATACATCTGGTTTTTGTCCCCACTTCGTAGCATAGAGCTTCAAACCCCTGGGAACTTCCAGAGTGACAGGAGTGTCTTTGTTATGCTAAGGAGACAGTTCCTGGTGGGTCCCAAGGTAGCTTCAGGACAGGATCTGGTCACCAGAAAAACCCACCACTTAAGAGTTGGAACTTTGGGCCAGCCTGTCCTCCACTGGACAGGAAGGGAACTGAAGATTGAGCTCAGTCATGTGGCCAATGATTTAATCAATCACGTATAATAATGGAGCCCCCTATAAAAACTCTGGACATTGAGATTCAGTAGAGCTTCCCAGTTGGTGAACATGTTGGTGTCCTGGGAAAGTGGCGTGGCTACATTCCATGAGGAGAAGGCATGGAAGTTCTGTGCCCTGTCCTGTCTTCTCTGTCTTCCTGCCCCCAGACCTTGCCCTATGCGTCCCTTCATTTGGCTGTTTTTGAGTTGCACCCTATATGCTAAACTGTAATCAGAAATGCATGTGGCCTGGGAACCCACCTTGTGGCTGGCATCTGAAGTGAGGGCAGTCTTGTGGAGCATGGAGCCTTTAAACCTGTGTTAGTGTGATATTAACTGCAGGTAGTTAGTATCAAAATTGTGTTGCAAGACACCCACTTGGTGTTGGACAGTTGGTGTCAGTTTGCCTAGAATTAACATGAATTATAATATTTTATATGGACTTTCCACCTTTGTGCTTTATTTCAGTAGAGCCACATAATGACTGTATTTGTAACTGCATATGATCATTTATATATTTAATATAAAATTATTTGATTACAGTCTTAGACTCTGTTCATGGATACCCAGCCTTTAGTTTATGTTCATTTATTTTGGTCATCTTCTTACATAGTATGTTCATGACTTAGAAAGGAATAAACAAATAAAACTGAGGGAGAGCTTTAAAAAATTTTTTTTTGGCTTAAAAAAATAATGCATAAGTCCTCAGGTATAAATGCAAAATTATTAATTGATAATTCAGATGGTAGATGTCAGTGTAGAACTAGAAGATAGAAGTGTTTGGAGAAAGAGTCCAGGTTCTGATGATTTGAGAAGGAAAGTGTCTGTGATAGAGACTAGATGTGTTCATCAAACTCGATTTTTCTCTACTTCCTGGGCACGTGAGAAGATTTCCCAGATGTTTAATGGTGATGTTAGGACCATATGAGTAGTTTTGGCCAATGGGTTATGAGCAGAAGGAACAAGTGTCTCTTTGAACCAGAAGGCACTTAATGAGCAGGTGTGAATGCTCCATGTCACATCAGACTCTGAAGCAATGTTACTATGGTGGCATCATGAGACGCAGATCGTCTGGCAGCCCGGATTGCTGAGTGACTACAGCACGTGGGATGTGCAAATGAGGAAGAAATAAATCCTTGTTATGTGAAGCTACTAATAGTTCAGGATTAATTAGTTACCATAGCACACCCTAGGTTATCCTAACTAATGTAGTGGCTTTGGGTACGTACTTTTTTAGCATGGCTCTGAATACCTGTCCTGGGTTGGGCTCTTGAATGAATCGTGAGATTCTTGGTGGAAGATCTGAGCTGATGTAAAAGAACAAAGAGGCAAATGTTATGACGTGTGCATGTTAGAAACAAGGGGCACTATTTAGCCGGGGTTACATGTTGGTGTTTCACATAGTGACCAGATATTTGAGCTGCAAAGACCCTTAGGGATCATTCAGCTCACTAGCAGACATCACTGGTTGCATCCCTAAGTCCATTCCTCACCCTTGCTTTCCTGCTTACAGAGCCCATGTGCTCAGGGAAGGGACTCCCTGGCTCCTTGGTCTAAGCTAGTCATGTGACCTAACACCTTCCCCCGTTGATTTAGGAGTGGTCATGTGACTCTGTTCTGGCCAGTGTCACATAAGAGGCCGTTTCCTGGGGGCCTCCTGGGGAAGGCTTTTCTTGCTCTTAAAAAGTGATATGTTAGAAAAAGCATTCACTTTTGTACCTCAGCACATGGCTGTGTGAAGCATGATGCTTGGGACATAAGATGAACCCACATACTGAAGGCTGCAGTGTGGTGAGAACTTTGGTTCTTGGTGACAGTGTTGAGACTCAGAATGAACCAATCCTGGAAGAGCCCCGCATCTGGACTTCTCGGCAATCGAGATGCAGTGTCATTGTTTTTAAGTCATTGTCACTTGCATCCCCAAGCCTACTCTCTGGTGTGCCTAGTCCCATCACTTGACATTTTACAGGTGGAATCTGCCATGTGTGGACTTTAACTCTGTTTCACTATTTGTAAGTTCTAGAAGAAATCTGTATATAAAATGTTATCACTGCTCTGGGGCGGCTCAGTTCGTTAAACATCCGACTTCAGCTCAAGTCATGATCTCACAGCTTGTGGGTTCGAGCCTCGTGTCGGGCTCTGTGCTGATAGCTCAGAGCTTGAACCTGCTTCAGATTCTGTCTCCACCTCTCTCTGTCCCTCCCCCGCTCATGCTCTCTCTCTCAAATATAAATAAACATTAAAAAATTTTTTAATGTTATCACTGCTTAAAAAAACAGCTTTATTGCTACAATTTACATACCATATATAATTCTCCCATTTAGAATGCACAGTTTGATGGTTTTTGGTATATTCACAGAGCCGTGCATACGTCACCACAGTTTTTGAACATTTTTATTACCCTGAAAAGAAACCCCTGTACCCATTGGTGGTCACTCACAGCTTGGGCTGTCCTAACAAAATACCACAGACCGAGTGGCTTAAAAATACAAATTTATGGGGGTGCCTGGGTGGCTCAGTTGGTTGAGCATCCGACTTTGGCTCAGGTCATGATCTCACAGTCCGTGGGTTCGAGCCCCCAATTGGTCTTTGTGCTGACAGCTCAGAGCCTGGAGCCCGCTTGGGATTCTGTGTCTTCCTCTCTCTGCCTCTTCCCTGCTCATGCTCTGTCTCTCTCTGTCTCAAAATAAATAAAAAACATTAAAAAAAATTTAAAAAATAGAAATTTATTTCTCACAGTTCTGGAGACTGAGAAGTCCCAAGATCAAGGTGCTGGCAAAGTAGATTTCATTCTGAGGTTTCTTCTCTGGGCTTGTAGGCACTGCCTGTGTGCTCATGTGACCTGTTTGTGCACGCTCAGAGAGAAAGAGAGCAAGCTTCCTGGTATCTCTTGATAGGAGGGCCCTAATCCTATTGTACCAGGCCCCGCTCTCATGACCCCATTTAATCTTAGTTACCCCCATCCCAGTCCTAATCTTCAAATATAGTCACACTGGGAGTTAGCTTCCATCTACGAATTTTGGGGGAACACTATTCAGTCCATGTAGTACTCCTCATTCCTTTCTCCCTCCCCTGACCCCTGGCATCCACTAACTTGCTTTCTGTGTCCATAGAAACACTGGCCATCCATTGTTTCATAATTGGTATGATTTAGGATCCCTCTGCTCTCCACCCAAATTCAGAACAGGATGGACAGAGGGGCCAGATGGAACAGTAATGTTGGCTTTATTAATGCTGATACTCTAAGAAAACACAGCTGAAGTATGGGGGACCCCGATGGCATCCCACCCCCAGCTGTCCGCACAGCTGGGCAAGTGCACACCCCTCCGTCAGGCCCTGTTCCTGTGCAGCAGACACCTGCCTTGTGCAGGCGGGGAATCCCCAGCTCCTCCTCCCAAGCTCACCCATCAGCCCGGCGTGTCCCCAGGAGGAGTGAAAGGGGCAGAAGGGGACAGAAGAATTTCCCATGGAGCCTTCACAAGAGCCACACCCTAGCAGCAGGGGCTATGACAATTTCACTTTTAGAACTTCCCTTGTGTCTTGATTTGTAGTCATTTAAAAACTCTCTCAATTCCATGTTGCAGTAACATTTGCTCCTCTGAGGTGTGTGAAATCCACATTCCTAAAGCTAAAGCTACAGGTCAGTCTGTGGCCAGGACCCCTTTCCTTTCTTGCCGTGGGCAAAGGGTACAGGCATGTCTTTCCCCTCACAACACCTTCAGCCAGTGGTTTGAATTCCATTCAGACGTGGATGCTCTTCCAAGGCCTCTCTATTCTCAGAGATGATACTGCCCGTGGGCGGGGCAGGGGCTTTCCACCCTCTGTCCTGTGAACGCTCGCTCCCAGCAGGCCTCTGAGTGCTTGGGTCCTCATCCCAGCTTTATCTTGTTCCTGAGTAAGTATCTGACCCGTGCTAGGAAAATACTGTCATGTGCTGATCTCAGATGGCTGCACAAAAATCCAGAACTAAAAGCAGACACTGTCATGCCTAACACAGCTTATCAGGGTTGATTTTCTGTACACGTATTTATCTATTTGCACATAGTTGTTACCCAGGTCAATCTTGTCCTGGTAGCAAGGCACTTAGGTTCCTCCAGAAGGACTGCTTTGATAAAGAAGAGCGAGGGAGATTAATGAAAAAGGCATTGATTTTCTCTCTTGAGGCAATAATCCCAAAGATTCTTTGTCTCTTGGGGGATGGAGTCATGGTGCTGGCCATAGAAGTGAGGCACAAGAGAGGAAGTCTGGTCTGTGTCTTACACCGCCCTTATTATCTCCACACTCACCCCTGTTATCTCCACATCCACTTCGCCCACACTCACCTCTATTATCTCCACACTCCCACTCCCATTACCTCCACACTCACGCACCCCCACATCTTCTCACTGTGAATTCTGGAATTGCCAATCCTACAACACGAGCCAAAGAGCCAACTCTGACTCTTCACGCAAATTTAAAAATGCAAGAGGTGGTGGTAACTTTGACAATTTAACTTTTTCTGTTTACAAGCCATCTTCTTCCTGCTTTCCTGGAGTTATTATGCAATTCTTGAGGCAGCCTCACTTACACTGCAAGTTGCCTCCTGGCTCAGGGCTGTGGTTTGTCCTCTGCCTTTACGTCTTACAGTTACTGAGTTACTATCCTAAAAATCAGAATAGGTTCCACCTCTGTAATTGCTTGGTGTCATTTAATATTTAATACACACATTACTCAAGATTAATGTGTGTATTATGACTCAATACGCTTAATGTGTGTATTAATTACTCAAGATTAATGTGTGTATTAAATATTAAATGTTTCACCCTTACTTTCCGAGTTCATCTTCTTACTTAGTACAAGGGCACCATGTCAATGTGTGTGTGTGTGTGTGTGTGTGTGTGAATGTATACACACATATGCACACTCATATACACTGCTGTGGCAGATTTATTAAAATCTTACAGATGGGAGTTCAGATTGGATTCCTGATAACGCGCCAGGGCCATCATGATGAGGGAACAGACACTTCTGTTCTTCCTCTGACGACTGAATGTGTCACTTCTCTCCTTCTGCCTCTAGTCCTTTCCCTAAAACACCTTCATACCCACCATTCTCTGTATTCAGAATGTGCTATGACCAGAAGAAAATGATTCTCCGATCTCCCTCTGAATCTGGCTAGATAAAATTGTCTATCAGGGAACATCTCCAGTATTGAAATTTAACTCATCCCATAAGGGTCTTCTCAAATGACTCCCGACCTTTTTGGCCAGAGCCATTTCCTGGCGGTGTTGCTTTGTATTACACTCGCCAGAAATCAAAATGCCCCGAATGAGTCTTCATCCTCACGCTCGATGCCTCTTTGTCGAATGACGGCAGGGATGTCGTCCCCCCGGACAGAGTCAGTGCCTGGCTCTGTGTCTTGCTCCTTGATGATGCTCGGTTCAGATTTCTGCAAGAACGAGTAACTGTTGACATGGCACCTGCTGATGTTCCGAGCCCTGGAATGAGGGAGAAGTCCCCGTTTGTGCCTCAAGGAGGCTGAGGATGTGAGAGGAGACACAGATACCGAGCAAGGGAACCAAACATGTGGGTGAGCCCTCTTTGCATGATTTCCTCCAAATTTTATTCTTGCACTGGTTTCATTACGCCACAGAAGCCCTTATTTGTGCAAACTACCTCCTTCTGATTGCCTGATATACAAAAAGAGTTTTACGTTACACAAACACCTTTTGCACATATTGTAGGAAAGGTGAGAAATACAAGCAAGGCCCCCCAAAATCACGTGTAGCCTAACTCTGCCTCTCAGAGATTCTACTGCTGTGTGTGGTGTGGTCTTTGTCGCTCCCCCCTCCCTCCTCCAGCACACACACCGAGCACCCACTGTGTCTGTGCCTTGTTCCACACACCATTCCGGGGACACCGCAGTGAACCAGAGAAGGTCCCTGCTGTCATGGAACTCACAGTCCACAGACTGGACAAAGAAGAAAACTTTCAGGGATGCACAATCCTGTGCAGGCAATCGGTGTGCCATGATAGTGACAGACTGGGTGACGGCTGTGGTCGGGAAGTGAGGAAGGCCTCCCCCAGGAGGGGACATTTGAGCCATGGCCTGACTGACAAGCTATGGGTAGATGAGGTGCAGATGACGCATTCCAGGCAGAGACCCCCCAAGGCAGGGACCAGGCTGATGCGGCAGGAGTTCGCTGAGCGAGGGGAAAAGGCCAGTGGTGAAGGCTGAGCAGTCCTGAGGGGCCAGACCTTGAAAGGCAGACTGTGACCTTACAGGCTATGGCCCTGAGTTGGGACTGGATTTAGATATTTGAAACATTCTGGTCTCTGAATGGAGAATGAATGGAGGGCAGAGAGGGGTCAGAGAAAATCAGGAGAGGATTGCATTAGCCCAGGTGAGAAAGCAAGGACCACTGTTCTTCTGGTGTTTGAAAGAAAAAATGGACATACTTTTATTTATTTATTTATTTTTATTTTTGTTAAAAAAAACTTTTTAATGTTTAGTTTTGAGAGAGAGAGAACTAGTGGGAGAGGGGAAGAGAGAGAGGGAGACACAGAAACCAAAGCAGGCTCCAGGCTCTGAGCTGTCAGTACAGAGCCTGACATGGGGCTCGAACCCACCAACTGTGAGATCATGACTTGACCTGAAGTCAGACGCTTAACTGACTGAGCCACCCAGGCGCCCCAAAAATGGACATACTTCTATAAAACATCTTTGTATAGACTTAATGTATTTTTGAATGACCTTATGCTGTTTGTATAACTTTTAATCCACCACTAAGCTTCCTATTCATATTATGAACACATTTCTTTGTCATTTGATGTTCTTCAAGGCACCATTATAAATGGCTAGTCATTATATTGATATGTAACCATGATACGCCCCAGCCTCATGAACGGATTTGTGATGACAAAGAGAAGGTGTGCATTGGACTCTCAAGGTCCCATGAGACTAGTAGACAAGGAAAAGAACAAATACATTTAAAGTAGATTCTCAATCACAGTCATCATAATGGTAATAATAGTTACCATTTACTAAGTGATTACTATGTGCCTGGTTCTGTTCCACTGCTTTACATGTATTAACTCAGGCAGCCCTCTTCAGTCCTAATCTTTATGAGGAAGGCACTCTTATTCTCATTCTTTTTTTTAATTTTTTTTTAATCTTTACTTATTTTTGAGAGAGAAAGACAGAATGCAAGCAGGGGAGGGGCAGAAAGAGAGAGGGAGACCCAGAATTCACAGCAGGCTCCAGACTTTGAGCTGTCAGCACAGAGCCTGATGCAGGACTTGAACTCGTGAAAGTGAGTGTGTGACCTGAGCTGAAGGCAGATGCTTACCGACTGAGCCACCCAGGGGCCCCCCATTCTTTTTTTTTTTAGTGTTTATTTATTTTGAGAAAGAGAGTGGGGGAGGGGTAGAGAGAATCCCAAGCAGATTCCCCACTCGGTGCAGAGCCCCACGCGGGGCTCAATCCCACAATGGTGAGATCTACCTGAGCAAAAATGAAGAGACCCTTAACTGACTGAGCCACCCAGGCACCCTTATTCTCATTCTTATTTTATTGATGAGAGCAAGAAAGCACAGAACAGTAAGTCTATGTGAGGTATTTATCTTATCAGTTGATCCAAACGAAATTTCGTTTCTCTTTTAAAAAAGCATGACAGCCAGAACGTGAAAGCAACCCAAGCTCCCGCTGACAGATAAATGGATACAGAAAATGTGGCCTTACGTACAACGCGATATTATTCAGCTTTAAAAAGGAAGGAGGTTCTGACACATGTTACAACGTGCATGAAACTTGAGGACATTTTGTTCAGCGAAATAAGCCAGACACAAAAGGACGAACACTGTAGCACTCCACTTACATGAGGTCCCCAAGGAGTCAAATTCACAGAGACGGAAAGTAGAAGGGCAGTTGCCCGGGCTGGGGGAGGGGATGGGGTGGGGGATGGAGAGTCAGCGTTGAATGGATGCAGAGTGTCAGTTTGGGCAGATGAGAAAGTCCTGGTGGCAGTGATGATTGTGTAACAGTGTGAATGTACTTCATGCCATTGAACTGCCCGTAAAAATGGTTAAAGTGCTTAATTTTAAGTTATGTATATTTAGCCACAATAAAAAAAAAAAAATGCACACTTCTTTCTCCAAAGGAGTTCCTGGCATTTTCTGTCTGAAGCCTTCAAATTGAAACATCCCCAAACTTAATAAGAGTGAAACAAATTTGTTTGGCTAGAGGAGTATTCTTCAATCCTTCCAACATTACTTGGAATACCCTCAGACTGAATATTCTCGGCTTGGAAATGTTTATCTATAAAAGGAAATGTTTTCAGAGGGTGCAGTTTGAAATTAGGGGATGAAAATGAAACCTTTCCCAAACATAACGATGTCGTTTGTTAACTGCGAATGAAGTGGCAAATAGAGGCATTTTTAAAGAATTGACACCAAAGCATTATGCTGCCCTTGTGTGAGGAAACAACAGAGCTGCTTGTCCTGGAACATGAATTTTGAGCTATTGGAATGCGGTGTGCCTGTAGCAGACACCGTTGGTGGCTGACCTACATCTCCCTGGCCTATGCCTGGGGTTGCCTGTGGACAGTTCTTGTACCCATCCGTGGCCTGTGCACCTGTCTTTGCGTCTGCTGGCCTCTGGTGAGTGCTTTGCCTGGTACACGTGGGCTAGAAGGGTCAGAGAGTTAAATACTCCCAGAAAGCGTGGGACTGCAGGTGGTGGGTAAAGACCCCAGCCCCCTCACTCTCAGGGGTCCCATGTGAGATGTGCTCTGCTTGGAGAAATTGAACCCAGTCGCCCACAGTGGAAACGCACTGATATACCCCATATTGAATTTTTTCTTCGTTCATGGTTCTTCCTGGGGTTTCCTCCCAAAGCAGCTATTTGGATCCATATCCTTTGTATTTAAAAAAAAAATTTTTTTAACGTTTATTTATTTTTGAGATAGAGAGAGACAGAGCATGAACGGGGGAGGATCAGAGAGAGAGGGCTCCGAAACAGTCTCTAGGCTCTGAGCTGTCAGCAAGAGCCCGACGCGGGGCTCGAATCCACAGACCATGAGATCATGACCTGAGCTGAAGTCGGACGCTTAAATGACTGAGCCACCCAGGTGCCCCCGTATTCTTTGCATTTTTTTTTTTTTTTAATTTTTTTTTTTTCAACGTTTATTTTATTTTTGGGACAGAGAGAGACAGAGCATGAATGGGGGAGGGGCAGAGAGAGAGGGAGACACAGAATCGGAAACAGGCTCCAGGCTCTGAGCCATCAGCCCAGAGCCCGACGCGGGGCTCGAACTCACGGACCGCGAGATCGTGACCTGGCTGAAGTCGGACACTTAACCGACTGCGCCACCCAGGCGCCCCCTTTGCATTTTTGATAAATGTTTCTATTGTGGTAAGATATGCATAACATTAAATTAAACATTTTTACCATTTTTACGTGTACAGTTCTGTGGTATTAAGCTTATGCATACCATGTGCTGACACCACTTGAAATGCTGTCCCATTAAACAGTAACTCCCCATTCTCCCTCCCCAGACCCTGGCCCCTGGCAAGTACACTTCTGCTTTCTGTCTCCATGAAGTTGACCACTCTGGGCACCACATCTAAGTGGAATCATATAGTACTTGTCCTTTTGTGGGTGGCTTAGTTCACTAAGCATAATGTCCTCAAGTTTCATCATGTTGCAGTATGTGACAAGATTTTCTTTCCTTTTTAAGGATGGAGACTATTCCATTGTATGTGGACATCACATTTTGTTTATCGATCCATCATCCAGGGACACTTGGGTTGCTTTGGATCCCCATTCTTATTTCAAGAATATGGAGTGAAACTGAGATGTTTTGAATTCTGTCCAGGAGGGAATGTGACAGTTATTGGAAATTGGAATCAGCTAGTTAAATGGAAGGATCCCAGAAGTCCTTGTGATGTAGACCCCGTGGGAGCAGAAGTTAAGGAACATGGGTGATGTGCAGAGACAAGTTGAGTCTTGAATATTGGACCCATTGAATATGACCTTGCAGAGGGTCCAATATTTAAGCAAGGTTATGTGTTAAACTCTGTCAAATGTCAGATGGCTTGTGAATATTTAAGTCCTGAGCTACAGAAGAGGTGTATATGCAAATATCACAGACTCAAAGAATGTAATACCAAGCAGATTTATCCAGTCAGTGCGATTTTCTTTCACAATATCTAGGATACACTTCTACAAGTGGTTCTCATGGATTTGTAACTATTTGGGACCCAATTACCAGTTCACCTGCATGCCCTTCATCATGGTGTCACTTGCCTTCTGCAAAGAGGGGACCACACTTATAATTCATATGGAGGAAATACGTGACCCGGGACACCCTGAAGGTGGTGTTTGCATGCACTAGGAACCGCTGCAGAAGCAGAACCACTTTCACCTACTTCTCTGGTGAAAGTAGAAATTACCTTTTCAGAAAGCTGTGCTTGTTTCCTGCAAACATGTGCATATCCCAGAGAGGATACTTTATGGTGAATACGGACACATTGTGTGCTTGGATTCTCTCTCTTTTGTATCTTACAAGGAACTTGTTTAGAGTGAGGAGTACTTGTGTTCCTGTGCTAGAACCTGAAATAAAACTTCTCTTTGGAAATTTTTTCCCCAGAAAGTGTATTTGTTACATACAGAGAGTTTGCGCTCATATGCCCTTATTTTATTGTTTTTTTTCTACATATCTCATTTTAAACTATTATATCTATACTGTCTTCCAAATCAGAGATTTACAACCTTAAAAAAAAGTGTTTTAAAACTATTGGCTCTGCCCTGGAAATACCAGTCCCTGTGCACAAGTGGGTGGGAAGGAGGTTACTCACTATGTCAAAAACTAGGAAACAGGAGGAAAAGCTATAGTATCAGAAAGAGGGTTCCCTCTGTGGGTCTTCATACTGGGGAATTCTATGTGGTATTTGGAAAGGACCTGAAATAAAGCAAACTCTAGTAGAACCAGAACTTTCTACCTTCAAAGCTGAACTATTTTTAATTTTTTTAAAACTAAACTTTAAAAAATGATTTCCAGATTAACTGGGATATAGTTGACATATAACATTGTGTAAGTCGATACATTTCTATATTGCAAAGTGATTGCCGCCATAGCATTAGCTCCATCCTGTCACATAATTACCGTTTCTTTCTTGTGCTGAAAATATTTGAGATTTACTCTTAGCAACTTTCAGGTATTATAGTACAGTGGAAGTGTATTGTAACACAGTACTATGTACAGTATTATACAGTATTATAATGCTCTCCATTAGATCACCAAGAACTTTAATCTTATAACTGGACGTTTGTACCCCTTGGCCACTATCTCCCCGTCTCCCCTCCCCCCAGCCCCTGTGACACCTCACTCTATTTCATTTTTCTATGTAAAGCCAAACTATTTCCCTACTAATTGTACATTGCCTTTTGTTTGACCTTATTTTATATACATATATACTATATAATTATATGGTATATTATTATATATTGATATATATTATATTATCATCATTTAAGGATTTCTTACCAGCCTGCCTCACTTTTGCTAAGCATAAGCATAAGCCTGGGTGGTCCAGCAGCAGCAGGAGCCCAGGTGGTGGAGGCAGGGTTAGTTGAAAGGAGAAATCTCCAAGGAGCAGCTGAAAATCACAGGGCTTGGAGCTGCTCCATCACTGGACCCATGGTATCTTCCTTTCAGGACTTCCTGGGTTATTAGAAGAGTGGAACCAGCCATATGATCTGGTAAAAGCATCTGTTAAAAACAAGGGGCTTCAGGGGCTCCTGGGTGGCTCAGTTGGTTAAGCATCCAACTCTTGATATCAGCTCAGGTCCTGATCTGGTGGGTTCGTTAGAGCCCTGCGTCAGGCTCTGCACTGGCAGCATGGAGTCCTGCTTGGGATTCCCTCTCTTCCTCTCTCTCTCCTTACCCCTTCCCTGCTCTCACTCACTCTCTTTCAAAATAAATAAAATTTCAAAAAAATTAAAACACACACACACACACACACACACACACACACACACACACAAAACCAGTGGGCTTCAGGTAAATTAATTCTCATCGCTTCTTCCAATCTTCAGTCATCCTGCCAGGTTGGAGAGCCACAGGGATGCTTGAATCATGGGGAACTTGTGGGGTACCTATTGACTGTGAGGTAACCAACCAATGTTGGGACTGGAACTCCTCGTCTGCTGGTCCACCATCGAATGAAACGGGGATCACCTATTTTAAAAACATATTTTCACTAAATCTCCATCCAGGTCTGCTCTCCCACCTGGAGTGCTCTACCTAATTGGCTGATAAAACAGTCATTAAATTAACTACAAATGGTAGTGCTTGGCTGTTTCCGACAATACTGAGATCAGTCTTTGGGTCCCAGCTGTTTAGGAGCAGGGGAAGGAGTGGCAGAGCCTTGGGAGGTGTGGTCCTTCTCTGCCTGCTGACTTAACCTTCCTCATCAGAGCTTCCACAACTGCTGCACCAGACAGCAAATGAAAGGTGACCCAAATGACAAATAAAAGTCAGCAGAGTTTATCTGGAGGAGCACAAACCTTGAGAGACTTTTCATTTGATAAGACCTTTTTCCCATGTAAAATGGGGTCTTGGATACATAGGAATTGCTCAGATTTTATCCTGGAGGTTATAAAAAGGAAGCAGAAAATAATGAGAGTTCCATTTCAGTAAAGATGATCACACTGATTTCATGTCTACAGAAATTGAATTATCAGATTACAAGTCTGTGGGGGGTTTTGTGCTCTTTAAAAAGACTGGGTGCCGGGGGCGCCTGGGTGGCGCAGTCGGTTAAGCGTCCTGCTTCAGCCAGGTCACGATCTCGCGGTCCGGGAGTTCGAGCCCCGCGTCGGGCTCTGGGCTGATGGCCCGGAGCCTGGAGCCTGTTTCCGATTCTGTGTCTCCCTCTCTCTCTGCCCCTCGCCCGTTCATGCTCTGTCTCTCTCTGTCCCAAAAATAAATAAACGTTGAAAAAAAAAGTGAAAAAAAAATAAAAAGACTGGGTGCCTTAGAAGAGAATTTCTATTATCTTTTAAGGGCATTTAATACCAAAAAGGAACCAAAAATGTTCCAACCATTGTTGGAACACTACCTATTCAGATGGAACTATCATTTATAATGATTTTTGCTCTCACAAGGACCATCTTGAGTGGCTGTGCTGTGCTGGTGGTCCATGCTGGTGGGAGAGCTCCTTTTTTCCAGCCTCTTTAATTCCTGTGGCTGTGGAAATGCACAGCCATCTTGGTGGGAACAAGCCACCAGATGGTGGCACCATCTGGGTGCCAGGGTCAAAGATTGGAGGAGAGAATGAAACACAAAAAGGGGGAAGAGGTAAGAGTGGCATTTATTATTTTTCAGGCTCCAGGGAATTCAATTGAAATAGCACTCCCCACCACCACAAGGCTTTCATGAAAGGGATCTGCAAGGCCGGCCATCAGCTCCCGAAAGCGTCCCTTACTTGGCGTTTTCCATTTGCCTCAGAGCCACGTACATGTGTGCAGGGGGAATGTTTTCCATCCTCTTGGAACATTTGGGATAGTTGAAGTCATTGTGTGGTTAAGTACTGATTGGAGCTGGCAGTAAGAGGAAATTTGCTTTTTAAAAATGGAAAAGAAAACTCCGTTATTTGGAAGCAGCAAGTATATTTGAGCAGCTCTGTTCTGCCTGGTGAATGTCTCCAGAAGCGAACAGTCCTGGGATCCATGTTGAAATGGAAATGATGGTCCAAGTCAGGGTGATTCAAGGTCAGGATCAGGACTTGAGACAGTGCCCCAAGTCTGCTGTTTAGAAACCGTGCCCCAAGCCTTCTCCTGAAGGGCTTTCAAACATCTTTTCACGTGAAAAGCGCTTAAACAAAATGCATTTTACTTCTCCTTAGTGTTACCCAATTTTTCATTAATTAGCTTCATAAGCACTTGCCTCTGCCCATAGGACCTTACTTAATATGCTACACTAGGGATGAAAAAATACGTTGTCTTAGCAACTGGAATCAGAATCCTCGCAAGAGAGACACAGAAGACTTCCCTCTGAGCTCCCACAGCACTTGGCCTAGACTTTACATTTTTTTTTTTAAATATGGTAACATATAACACAATTTGCAATTGTAACTATTTTTAAGTAGGCAGTTCAGTGGCCTTAAGTACATTCACATTGTTGTACAGACATCCCCACCATTCACCTCCAGAGCCTTGTTCATCTTGTAAAACTGAAACTCTATACTTATTAAAAATAACTCCCCATATTTCGTTCTTTCTCATTGCCATGTAATATTCCATTGTGTATATAAACCACAATTTCTTTATCCATTCATCAGTTGATGGACATTTAGGCTCTTTCCATAATTTGGCTATTGTTGAGAGTGCTGCTATAAACATTGGGATACAAGTGCCCCTATGCATCAGTACTCCTGTATCCCTTGGGTAAATTCCTAGCAGTGCTATTGCTGGGTCATAGGGTAGGTCTATTTTTAATTTTCTGAGGAACCTCCACACTGCTTTCCAGAGTGGCTGCACCAATTTGCATTCCCACCAACAGTGCAAGAGGGTTCCCGTTTCTCCACATCCTCTCCAGCATCTATAGTCTCCTGATTTGTTCATTTTGGCCACTCTGACTGGCATGAGGTGATATCTGAGTGTGGGTTTGATTTGTATTTCCCTGATAAGGAGTGACGTTGAGCATCTTTTCATGTGCCTGTTGGCCATCCGGATGTCTTCTTTAGAAATATGGCCCTTTGTAGCAACATGGATGGAACTGGAGAGTGTGATGCTAAGTGAAATAAGCCATACAGAGAAAGACAGATACCATATGTTTTCACTCTTATGTGGATCCTGAGAAACTTAACAGAAACCCAGGGAGGAGGGGAAGAAAAAAAAAAAAAAGAGGTTAGAGTGGGAGAGAGCCAAAGCACAAGAGACTGTTAAAAACTGAGAACAAACTAAGGGTTGATGGGGGTGGGAAGGAGGGGAGGGTGGGAGATGGGTATTGAGGAGGGCACCTTTTGGGATGAGCACTGGGTATTGTATGGAAACCAATTTGACAATAAATTTCATATATTGAAAAAAAATAACTCCCCACCCCCCACCTCTCCCCAGGTCCCTGGCAACCTCCCTTCTATTTTCCACCTTTATGAATTTGACTCTTCTGGGTGCTTCAGATAGGTGGAATCATACAGTGTTTGACCTTTTGTGTCTGGCTTCTTTTATTTAGCATAATGTCCTTAAGATTCATCCATGCTGTAGCCTGCGTCAGAATTTCTTTCGTCTTCAAGACTGATAATACTCCACTGTATTGAAATACCACACTTTGACCTATGCCTTTTTCAATTAGGATTTAATTGACATATAACATTATATTAGTTTCAGGCGTACAACATAATGATTTGGTCTATGTATATATTGTAGTATGATCACCACAATACATCTAGGTAACATGCATTACCACACATAGTTAACGTTTTTTCCTTGTGTTGAGAGAGTTTAAGATGTACTCTCAAGATATTTCAAATATACAAAACAGTATTTATTGTTATTATTTTAAATGTTTATTTATTCATCTTGAGGGGGAGAGAGAGAGACAGTGCACATGAGTGGGGGGGTGTGTTGCACAGAGAGAGGCAGAGAGGGGATCTCAAGCAGGTTCCATGCTCAGTGCTCAGACGGAGCCCCAATGTGGGGCTCGTGCCCAAGACCATTAGATCATGACAGGAACTGAAATCAAGAGTTGGATGCTTAACCGACTGAGCCCCCCAGGTGTCCCTACAACACGGTATTATTAACTATAGTGGCCATGCTGTACGTTACACTCCGGAACTTGTCTTACAACTGGAAGTTTATACCTTTTGACCACCTTCACCCATTTCTCTCTCTCCCTATCCCCCCACCTCTGGCAATCACCAATCTGTTTTCTGTATCTATTAGTTCAATTTTTTGTTTTTTGGGTTTTTTTAGATTCCATGCATAAGTGAGATCATTTGGTGTTTGCCTTTCTCTGTCTGACTTCTTTCAGAACAAGATAGACTTAGCAAAATACCCTCTAAATCTATCTGTGTTGTCGCACATGTCAGGATTTCCTTCCTTTTTTATGGCTGACTAATATTCCACTGCAAACCACATTTTCCTTATCCATCCTTCTATCGATGGACACTTAGGTTGTTTTCCATGTCTTGGCTCTTGCAACTAATGCTGCAATGCACATGGTGGTGAAGAGAGAGTGTTTTCATGTGCTTGGGATAAATACTTGGAAGTAAAATCGCTAGATCATATGGTGGTTCTATTGTTAAATTTTGAGAAAATTCCATACTATTTTCCCTAGTGGCTGCACCAATTTACAATCCCTCTAACAGTGCCCAAGGGTTCCCTTTTATTCACATCCTCACTAACACTCATTATCTCTTGTCTGTTTGATAATAGCCATTCTAACAGGTGTGAGGTGCTATCTCATTGTGGTTTTGATTTGCCATTTCCCTGGCCTATACTTGTGATATGGCACATACCAGCCACTGTCTATTTTAGCCTATACACCGCATGGGGACCAAAAGATACAAAGGATTCATACTTTGAATTCCTTCACCTTGGCATGCGGCAGAGCAAATAGCACAGTGTCAGGATGTATTACTCAACTAGGTCTGTTAATGGTAACACACACACACACACACACACACACCCCAGAATAATGTGTGTGGAGGCATCATTAGTTGTTACTATGATATTATGAGTGGGAGAGGGTAACCTGGTCCTACTAATAGATTAATTGCTTGACTGACTGACTTGTTGATTAATTCGTTCACAAACAAATATTTTATGCACTTTATACAAGTGTCAGGCAGCTTGCTAATGACCGAGACCACAGCAAAGATACTATCCTTGACTTCATGGAGTTTCTAACTCTTAGGGGAGAAATTAAAAAATAACTACTCAAATAAATACATAATTACAATTTGTGATAAGAGCAGGGAAAGAATATTATAGATAGACTGGTGTATGAGACACAGCAGAAACATATGTTTCCTCTAATGAGATTTTTAAATAAAAACAAAATAAGAGGTGCTGGGTGGCTCAGTCAGTTAAGCATCTGACCCTTGATTTTGGCTCAGGTCATGATCTCGGGGTTGTGGGATCAAGGCTCGTGTCTGCGCTGAGTATGGAGCCTGCTTAGGATTATCTCTCTCTCTTCCTCTGTTCCTCTCCCCCACTCGTGCTCTTTCTCTTAAAATAAATAAATAAATAAATAAATAAATAAATAGTAAAGTCGGGGGCAGCCTCTGGGTGGCTCAGTTTGGCTGAGCATCCAACTCCTGGTTTCGGCTCAGGTCATGATCCCAGGATCATAGGATGGCTTCGGGCTCTGTGCTGAGTGTGGAGCCTGCTTAAGATTTTCCCTCTCTCCCTCTGCCCTTCCCTGCTCGTGATCTGTTCCTCTCTCTCTCTCTCTCTCAAAAAAGAAAAAAGAAAGAAGGAAAGAAAACATATTCCTTGGGTCTCTGACCTCTGATTGACATTGACAGAGGGAACACTGACCTCGGAAACTTCTTTCCTTCAAAACCTAACAGTGAAAACAACCAAAGAGTGAGAGTCAGGAAAGGGTGACTGTCAATAACCAAATAAGAAATGAATGTCCAAGGGGCGCCTGGGTGGTTCAGTCAGTTAAGTGGCAACTTCAGCTCAGGTCATGGTCTTGCAGTTTGTAAGTTGGAGCCTGGCTTCGGGCTCTGTGCCTACAACTCAGAGCTTGGATCCTGCTCTGGATTCTGTGTCTCCCTCTCTCTCTGTCCCTCTCTCAAAAATAAATATTAACAAAAATTAAAAAAAAAGAAATGAGTATCAAAAAAAGCTCAATGGCTCTATCTGTTTCCCTCAATGCCTAACTCTGCCTTTCACACAAACACTGTCTTGGAGAAGCACCCATATGGAAGCCTGACAAATGGTACAAGTGACTTCCAAACTGTAGTGAAGGCAGAAGAGAGTCTGCTGGGCGGGGGCAGGGGAACCAGTGCTTACAACAGGTGACTGACCAATGAGACGGCCAAGCAAGATGGTGCAGGGAGGGCTGAGCTGGGCAGATGTCAAGTGGAGATGTCTCATTTAGATGTCAAGTGGAGAATTAGGGGCCAGCAAAGAGGGAGAGTAGTCATAGACGAAGGGGGAAAACCAGGGAGGTGGAGAAGCCAGAGAAGAGGGTGTGACAAGAGGAGGGATCATTCTGCTGTGATTAGAGCTACCAAGAGGTGCCCTGGGGTAAGCATCATATACTGTCCGTGGGTCTGGCAAGTGGAGATGCTAGTTCCTTCACCAGGAGGGCTTTGAAGGGAGTGAGATCCGCCAGCTAATGACACTAAGGCCTTTTGAAAGCCACTTTGACCAGCGGGGTCCCACTGCCATCAATCCATAGTTTTTAGCAGAGATACCCAGTGACTGTGCGCTGAGATAGTATCGCAAGCACGATTCACGATCACCGCCATGATGGTGGAATTGGACGATTAGCCACCTGCAGCACATTAAGCATTCTCATCATGTGTGAACCACAGTTTCCCCTTCCAAACTTTTCTCAACGTCTCCATGAAGTCTAGCTTCTACTCCCTGTTGCGTGAAAAAGCAAAAAATCTGAGATTAACAAGATGTGTCTGTAGGGGAGAAAAGCCCCAAAGCCCAGTGCGGTCTGTTGTCATCGCCAGAGACAACCCACCTTCTAGGAGTGGCTTTTTCTGGTCTTCACATTCTTCTCTCAGATCAACCAGGTTTGCGAGCCTGAGAGCCTGAGAGGCCTCCTATCATCAATCCTCCAAGACTGGCAGAAATATCTTAGTGACTCTCTAGCACAGCCAAGTGACCTAGGGACTGGTCAGTCGGTGTCCCAGAAGGGACCCATCCCTTGGCTTTGGTCCAGGTAAGACCCTGGCACCTTTTCATGTCACTGGAGATAAGGAAAGAACCTTAAGAATGGTTTGAGGTTGAGTTTTATTCTAGCCCAGGGAATGTGGGCACCAAGCCAAAATTAATTTGATCTAAAAAAATGTTTTAGTGCATTTTTTCCTGGCTTCCTCGAATCCGAGGTCTGAGAATACTCATACCTGTCTCAAATTACATTAACTTGAAGAAGTCAAAGCACACCAGCTCTTGATTTTGTGGCCCATGGAAGAGAATAGCACATAGAAATGGAACCCACTGCTATTTCCAAACTGCTTTTCCTCATTTAAAGCCTTTTCTTGTTGACTTTCTAGTAAACAACAGCAAGATTTTTTCCCCTAGTTTCTTCCTTCCCTCTTGTTGTCAATTAAAAACCATATACAGCCACTTTGAGAAAAGAGTTTGGCAGTTTCTTATAAAGTTAAACATACACTTACCACATGATCTGGCAGTCCCACCCTTAGGTATTTACCCAAAAGAAATGAAAACATATGTCCACACAAAGGCCTGTACATGAATGTTCATGGCAACTTTATTCATAATAGACAAAAACTGGAAATGATCCAAATATCCAGCTGGTAAGTGGGACAATTCCAGCCAATTGGATGAATGAATTATTGATACATGCAGCCATATGGAGGGAGCTCGAAAGTATAATGCTAAGTGAAAGTGGCTGAACACAAACGAATACATACCATCTGATTCCACCTACACATAGTGCTCTACAAAGCAGAGCTACAGTGATAGACACAGAGTGGTTGGCAAGAGCCAGGGGTTAGGAGAGGGGATTGACAGCAAAGGGGCACGAGGGAGCTTTTCGGAGTGCTGGAAATGTCCCGTACTGGGGTTGTGGTGACTGGTAACACAACTTCATGTTCCTTGAAACATATAAAATTTTAAAATACTTAACAAATTGGTGAGTTTTACTGTGTGTCACAAAAGCTCTAAAAAAGCTGACCAAAATCATAAGGGAGGAATAAAGATGATAGTAATGAAGGTATTGAATAACTCGTTCCTGGACACTTGAGAGACCCGTGTAAAGGGGTCCCCAGGATGCTGGTTCCAATTTTTCTTTAATGTTTGTGAACTGCATGTTGTTCACCCATCTCCACCCAACCCACACTCCAGTGCCCCCATTGGAAGAGGCCCTCCATCTTCTCCAACACCCCTTCTTCCACCGTGAGAAGCCATGCTGCTTGGGTTCAACACTACTACCTGGTATCTGGCTCCAAGTATAGTGTGAGCCAACATGAACCCTTCCCCACATCTTCCTCCATAGTAGACAAGCTCGGCCTTCCCTGTTGCCTATCTTTCTTTCATTCCACGGCTTTATTGCTGATTGTGGGTAATATTTATCACATGTGTGTTTGGGTTTTCTAGAGAAACGAACCAGCAGAGATCTCTCTATTCCCTCTCTCTATTATCTATCTATTATCTACCTATCATCTATCTATCTATCATCTGTCTGTGTATCTGTCTATCTGCCTGTCTAGATAGAAAAAGAAAGAGAATGAGAGAGATTTATTTTATGGAATTGGCTTCTGCAATTGTTGGGACTACGAAGTCTGGAATTTGCAGAGCAGGCCAGCAGGCTAGAAATTCAGTTAAGAGCTGACACAGTCTTGAGTCCAAAGGCCGGAAACTCAGGCAGAATTTCTATGTGGCAATCTGGAAGTAGAATTCCTTCTTCTCTGAGTGTTCGGAGTCTTAGCTCTTAAGGCCTCAACTGATTGGGTGAGGCCCACCCGCATTATGGAAGGTAATCTACTTTACCCAAAGTCCACTTTAAGTGTTAATCACATCTAAAAAATACCTTGACAGCAACATCTCAACTGGTGTTTGATCAAACAGCTGGTTACCTTAGCCTAGCCAAATTGACACATAAATTAACCATCACACATCTTCATTAGCCTCTTTCCTCCCTTTTAAAGTCATTAAAATCTGAGTTTGCACTTTCACTCTGCCATTGGCTAGCGGTGTTACCTTGGGAAAGCTGCTCTTTGGGCCTCCATTTCCTCAATATAAATCTGGGTCAATAACAGGATTGTTATGTAAGAATTAAGTGAATGAATATAAGAGAGTGAATACATTCAAAGAGCCTATAGAAGACTACCCAGCACTCTAAACTACTTACTACCTTCCAGGCACTATTTTATATTTTATATATATTAACTAATTTTTGAAAAAATTTCTATTCATCTCAAAATTACATTTATGAGCAAGAAACTTCCCAGTCATGGCCAATGAATGACTTGAATCAAAAAGCGGGGAGGGAACCATATGTTTGAAGTAAACTAGACAGAATAAAGAAACGTTTCAAACTCAAATGTTCAAAAAAAAAAAAAATGCCCCAGAGCCTTCCCCTACTGACTTCCATAGTGACATTTAATCAAGGCCTAGCATTTAAGATAATTTTCAAAAGCTTTTTGCTCAATGATATTCTTGTTTTGCTGTTTTATTTAATCACTAGTGTGGCAAAAGCCTTCGATTTTTCTTTTTTTGGTAGTGTATAAAAAGCAGTTCTCATACATTGTACTTTAAACAGCCCACTTGTGGGCTGGTGGGGGCCCAATCACCGCTGATCACATTTCTCTGGGAAAATGTATTCCAAGATCCAGGCAAATGACTTACGAATGAACTTGTAGTACATATCCCATCTCTAATTTGCTGTCCCCTTTCAATACAGACAGCATGACAAAGTAGGTAAGGACAAGCACTTTGAAGCTTCCCAACAGCTATGAGGATGACTCCCAGCCTGGCTGCCAACACTGGTGTCACTGTGGGCAAATTGCTTAATCCCCAACTGCCCCAGTTCTTCAACTTGGTAATGAAATAATAAGTACCACTTCATAGATTTGTCATGAAGATTAAATGAATTTTTCTAGCACTTAGAAAGTGCTCATTAGGTGAAATCATTCTACTCTGGAGAGTACCCCATGATATCCATAACATTTAAATTATTTGGTACCAAATACCCTTACACCTTGCTTTTCAAATGAGAAAAGGGAGCAGAGATATAGCGGCGACTCTCGTAAGCTCCCCATGCACATGCCTCTATCCACATATCAAGAACTTCCTGTAACTCACTGCTGTCTCGTGTCAGCAAGCACTGGCTGAGATCAATGATTTCTGCATCGCCAAGGCCATAGGGAAGTTTGCATCTTTTAGTCACTGGGCCTCTGTGCTATGTTTAACTATTAAACCACTGCCATGGGTGAAATCGTGTCCCCCCCATCCCCATGTCGAAGTACCAACCTCTAGCATTCAGAATCAGAATTTATTTGGAGAAAGGGCCTTTGAGGAGGCAATTAAGTTCAAAGGAGATCATTAGGGAAGGCCCTGATCCGATAGGGCTGAGGTCTTTCTAAGAAAAGGACATGAGGACACAAGACACACACAGAAGAAAGAAAAGGTGAGGACACAGGGAAAAGACCACCATCTACAGTCCAGGAGACAGATGTGAGTCATCAATCCTGATGACACCTTGATCTTGAACTTCCAGCCTCCAGGACCTTGACAAAACAAATTTCTATTTTTTTTAACATTTATTTTTATTTTTGAGACAGAACATGAATGGGGGAGGGTCAGAGAGAGAGAGGGAGACACAGAATCTGAAACAGGCTCCAGGCTCTGAGCTGTCAGCACAGAGACCGATGCGGGGCTCGAACTCATGAACTGTGAGATCATGACCTGAGCCGAAGTCAGACACTCATCTGACTGAGCCACCCAGGCGCCCCCAAATTTCTATTTTTTAAAGACAGCATCTGTGGCACTTTGATATGGTAGCCCTTAGCAGACTAATACAGTGGCCACTGTCTCCTCTCCCTCCTCCTTCTTCTTCTTATTTATTTATTTTAAGGGGGGAGAGAGAGAGAGAGAGAGAGAGAGAGAGACAGGCGAAGAGAGAGAGAATCCCAAGCAGGCTCAGCACTGTCAGCACAGAGCCTAATGCGGGGCTCGAACCCCGCATTAACCATGAGATCATGACTTGAGCTGAAGTCGGACACTTAACCAACTGAGCCACCCAGACGCCCCTAACATAGCCTCTCTTTGGAAATTTACTACTGCCTAGATCCTCACAGCTCCAGCTGTTTTTCCAGCTGTTCCTTCTGGATAGATTTCTTGTCCTTTGCTCATCCTTCAATATTGGTGATTCTCAGCGTAAATAACCTTTCTCTTTTTATATGCTCCTCACCCACTCTTATGTTTTAACTACCGACAGTAACCAATTCAATGATTTCAGCTTAGTCCTCTCTCTCTCTTGCAAGCACCACATTTATGTGTAAAATTGCACATCTTCCCCCAATGCTCCCCACATACATCAGACTCCACAGTGCAAAACTGTGGTCATCACCTTGCCCACAAACTGGCTCTGCCTCCTGGGTTGTCCCTTGTGTTCACCTCATGGCACCATCTTCCTGTTCACACCAGAGACCTGACAACCAGTCTGGACTTCTCCCTCTCCTTTACTGCTCTACATGATCTCCTCATTAGGTGTTAAGCCTCTCCTGTCCTTCCGATGCTCACTGCCCTGCTCTGGTCCAGACAGCAAGCCTCTCGTGCTCAGACTGCGGCAAGTACTTCCTGGTTGCTCTGGTGCTGGAGTGTCATTCTCATATCAGTCCTGGTTGTGCTTGCCTGGGCAATTGCCCAGACTCTATCCCCGTGTTCTTCCCAGGAGAGCACCACACAGCCTCGAGCAGTTTGATCAGGAAGACTTGGAGATCTATCTTGGAGGGTTGGGCAGGGAGAGACTGAATGAGAAGGTGCTATTTAAGATGAGGCTCAAGGACCAGGAGGCACCAGTGTTGTCCTTCAGAACAGCCACCAAGTCTTTAAAAAAAAAAAAAATTCAAATCTACTTAAGCTTTTGCCATTTTCCCAAAGGTGTTAGGGAGTTGTAGGGTTTATATGAAGCTGTCTACTGCCACCTTGTGGTAGACAGTTGAAAAGACCACCCCCCCCCCCCAAAAAAGTTCTGCTAACTTCTAGGAGACTGAGCCTCGCTCCTGTTACAATGGATGGCTTATCCGCAGCTCCATCGAAGAACACCACCTCTTCTTGTGCTCTGGAATCTGTCCTCTCTCCCTTCACCCAAAGACGGTGTTCCAAGTATTTCCCTCTGTCTGGCATCATCGATTTTCCTCTCTCTATTGCCACTTCCCATCAGGACTCAAACCCACTGATGCTCACCATCTTAAAACAAAACAACCACAAAACAAATACCTTAGCTTAACTCCCTCACCCCCGCCCCTCGTCTCATCCCACCCTATTTCTCTGCTCTCCTTTATGGCAATTCTCTTCAAAAGAGTTTTGTGTACTTGCTGTCCTCACTTTCCCTTTTTCTTTTCTTCCTCTTTTCTTGTCCTCTCTTGAGTCTATTCCCACTTGGATTTTTGCCTCTAACACTCTACCCAGACTGCCCAGTCAAGGCCAGAAATGACTTCCGCGTTGCCAAATCCAGTGGTCAAGTCTCAGTCCTCATCTTGACCCAACTGTAGTTGACATCACTGCTGAGTCCCTTCTCGA
This sequence comes from Prionailurus viverrinus, assembly GCF_022837055.1. Lineage (NCBI taxonomy): Eukaryota > Metazoa > Chordata > Mammalia > Carnivora > Felidae > Prionailurus > Prionailurus viverrinus. Next base: position 20,746,179 of record NC_062565.1, on the reverse strand, counting down.
AACACTTTACTCACACCCCCGGCTCCACCCTTTCCTGGCTCTTCCTTCCACACCATAGGCCATTCCTTCTCAGCACAGTTTGCTGGTTTTCTCGTCTTGTCTCTAAGCCTTAAATATTGGAATGCCCATGGCTCAATCTTCTGGCCTCTTCCATATCTGTGTGCATTCTCCAGTCCCTCCCATGAAGTTCCTCTACTTTTACTACAACTCATATGCTGATCATTCCACAGGACTCTTGCCTTTTCCCCCTGAACCTCAGACTGGACATTACCACCACATGCCTACTGTGTATCTCAGACGAAGCATATTTAAAATTGAACTTTTGATTCCTTCTCAAATGCCCATCTTACTCGTTCTTCCCCAGTTTCCCTCATCTCAGTAAATTGCAGCATCATGCTTCCAGTGGCTCATCCTTCACTCTTTTTCTGATACACGCATCCAATCCATTGGGAAATCCTATTGACCTTATCATGCATTTTACCATCTCCTTCCACCACCACCACCATCAGCCTCATTCAAGCCCACGTCACCTCAGACTGTCAGGAAAAACCCTTACTTGGTCTCCCTGCTTCTACCTTGTCCCTCTTACCGCCTGTCTCTCCACCAAGGAGCCAGGGGCCAACATGGTCCTTCCAAGCTGGAAGTAAGGCCATGTCACTGCTCAGCTCAGAACTGGCCTGTGGCTGCCCATGTCACACAGAGTAAAATGCAAGCTTCTCACCAAGCTCGTCAAGGGCCTGCATGGTCTGTGCCCAGTCCCAAGCTTCTGGTCTCACCTCCTGTCACTCATACTGCTCCAGCCTCCTCAAGCATGAGAGGCTTGCTCCCACTCATTGCCTTCCTTCTGCCTGAAAAGCTTGATTCTTACATCCTCCAGTTCTCTGCTCAAAAGTCTTCTTACCAAAGAGGACTTTCCAGATCATCCTACTGAAAAATGAGCTCTTTCTCCCTTTCCCTTGGCTCTATAATCTTCCTCTGTAGCATTTCATTACCTAATATAGCTTATGAGAATGTAAATTTCACAAGAGGAGGGGACATGGTCTCTTTGCTCACCGCCACATCCCCAGTGCCGGGAGCAGTGCCTGGCACACAGTAGGCGTACAATAAATATTTGTTGGATGAATGAGTGAGGGCCACTGTCCTAGGTAATCCAATTTCAAAAGAAGGAACACATTCTTTCTAATCCATCTACTTTTGCTTGAATGAAGCAACAGCAACGGTATCTTTAATCAATTCCTTATTTACTTAAAAATACCCTTAAGACTTTATTTATTTAGAGCAGTTTTCGGTTCACAGCAAACTGCAGAGGAAGATACAGCTATTTTCCATATACCCCCTGCTCCACCACATGTACAGCCTCTCCTGTTTCAACGTTTCCCACCCCAGTGGGACATTTGTTACAATTTATGAACCTGAACAGACACATCATAATCACCCAAAGTCCAGAGTTTACATTACGGTTCACTCCTGGTGCTGCACATTCTATGGGGTTGGACAATGTACAATGAAATGTATCCCTCATTATGGTATTATACAGAGTATTTCCACTGCCCTAAAATCCTCTGGGTCCCACCTATTCATCCCTCCCCCAAACCCCTGACAACCACTAATCTTTTGACTGTCTCCATAGTTCTGAATTTCCCAGAATGTCATAGAGTTGGAATCATACACTATGTAGCCTTTTCCGATTGGCTTCTTTCATTTAGTAATATGTCTTTAAGGTTCCTCCATGTATTTTTATGGCTTGATAACTCATTTCTTTTTAGCACTAAATAATATTCCATCATCTGAATAAACCACAGTCTATTTATCCACCCTTCTGAAGGACATCTTGGTTGCTCTCAAGATCTGGCTCTTATAAATAAAGCTGCTAGTAACATCTGTGTGTAGGTTTTTGTGTGGACATAAGTTTTTAACTCCTTTGGGTAAATATCAAGAAGTACAATTGCTGCATCATATGGTAAGACTATGTTTAGCTTTGTGAAAAACCACCGATCTGTCTTCTAAAGTGGCTGCACCATTTTGCATTCCCACCAGGAAGGAATGAGAATCCCTGTGGTTTCACATCCTCACCGGCATTTCGGTTGTCAGTGTTCTGGGTTTGGGCCATTCTAATAGACATGTAACGGTATCTCCTTGTTTTGATTTGCATTTCCCTGATGACCTCTGACATGGAGCATCTTTTCATGTGCCTTTTCGCCATCTGTGTATCTTCTTTGGTGAGGTGTCTGTTAAAGTCTTTGGTTCATTTTAAAATCAGGTTGGGGGCACCTGGGTGGCTTAGTTGGTTGAACATCTGACTCTTGATCTCCACTCAGGTCATGATCTCACGGTTCGTGAATTCGAGCCCCACATCGGGCTCTGTGCTGACAGCATGGAGCCTGCTTGGGATTCTCTCTCTCCCTCCCTCCCTCCCTCCCTCCCTCTCTCTCTCTCTGCCCCCGCCCCACCAAAACAAATGAATAAACATTTTTAAAAAGGTTAAAAAAATAAAATCAGGTTGTTTATTTTATTGTCAAGCTTTAATCTTTAACCATTTTTTTTTTACATGGAGAAAAGCTGCTATTGCTAGTTCTTTTTTGTTTTTTTTTTTATTAAAAAAATATTTTTTAACATTTATTTATTTTGAGAAGAGAGAGAGAAAGAGACAGAGCATGAGTGGGGAAGGGGCAGAGAGGGAGACAGAATCCAAGGCAGGCTCCAGGCTCTGAGCTGTCAATGCAGAGCCTGACGCAGGGCTTGAACCCACAAACTGTGAGATCATGACCTGAGCTAAAGTCAGACGCTTAACCAACTGAGCCACCCAGGCACCCCCATTAACTCTTTTTTAAATGTTTATTTATTTCGAGAGACAGAGAGAGAGCAAGCAGGGGAGGGGCAGAGAGAGAGGGAGACACAGAATCTGAAACAGGCTCCAGGCTCTGAGGTGTCAGCACAGGGCCCGATGTGGGGCTCGAACCCACAAACTGTGAGATCATGACCGGAGCTGAAGTTGGATGCTTGACCGACTGAGCCACCCAGGCACCACACTAGTTGTTTCTCTATTGAGGTAGAGACAGCAAGTCAGATTTTTCTCTGGTCCAGGAAGGGTTGAGTGAACTCTTTATTTATGTAAATGTGCAGCCAGGCCTGCCCTGTGGGAGTTGGGGGCCCTTTTGATGGCTTGATTGAGGGTCCTCATCCCTCTGGTCACCAAAGTGCAGAAAGGAAAGAACCTTCCTATGAGGAGAGACATGGAAACCCCAACCTATTCTCTTTGAGGCTGGATGCTATTTGGACTGCTATAGATTCTGAGATGGTCTCAGGCTGAGGCAGTTCTACAGAGAAAAGAGACCTCCATGATCTTTCTCAGGCTGCTGGTGACCTGGGCTCAAAAAGATGGCTTGGCTGTGATGAGGGAAAGATTGCTCTGAAGTAGTGTTGGGCGGGGGCACCTATCTGCCTGGTATGGGGTACATGCCTGTAGCGGGGGGACCTTGGGAACCAGAGCTGGTTTGGATGTGTATCTTCCTGCATGGAAATACCCCTGGAAAGCGCGATGTTGCTGCCTTGAAGAAACGCTGTGTCTTGAAACCCACAGTAGCACCAATGATTTTTTTGAACCAGACAAGATGAGTACTTAACTGTAGCTCTTGTGATCCTCACTGCCTGGCCAGGCAGCTAGATCTGGAGCAGCTGGGTTCTGGGGGTGGCTGTGGTTTCCTTCAGCCCCAAGGGCATTGGTCTCAGTTTTGCTTTGTGCGACCAAAACCAGAGGGGACTGGCTTTGGAGACACTACTAAGTATGTGGGGAGTTTTGGACAATGCTAAGACGTTGGCGGGAAGCCACAAGTGGAAGGTGTTGAACTTCCTGCTAAGCTGGCATGTTGTAGCCTGAGCTGAATTCAGTCCAAAAAATAAAAGGCATACAGCCTTCCTTGTGTGCCAAGTGGTGGGGTGATTCTCACTCTGGTTCTGTAAGAGTCTGGTGTCCTCTACGGAAACAAGCAGGGCGCAACACTCCTGTGCCTGCTTCTCTCTGTCCCCCTGCCCACTCTCTAGCCCACATCCCTGCTTCTGGTGGCCTTACACCACACTAAGGTGAAACTCAGCTTGGAATAATCCACATCTTTCTCTCTGTTCCCACCCCTGTGCCCTGGAGGACACCACAAGGTCCAGCCTGGTGCTATTACCCGTGTATGGACCCCTATCACTACCTTCCAATCCCCTTCACTTCCCTCTTCTTGTGCTGTTTGCATTCCTCAAAATGACAGCTTGACCACTTCCCCCTTCACTCCGAAAATGGAAACCAACACACAGAAGCTTCTTTTACTCCCTGCCTCCCCCAACCAAAGCTATTCCCTTAGCAGCATCTGGAATGATACTAGCTGACTATGAAGTGAGAGCTTGTACAATGACCGAGCCTTGCCCTAAATGCTTCAATTGCCAACTTGTTTCATCTACTGTTTGTCCTTTTTGACTGAAACCAACAAACACCAAGGCACAGAGAGATTAAGTAACTAGACTGAGCTCGCAGGACTAGAAATGGGCTGAACTGGGATACGAACTCAGGCAGACTAGCACCTGTTATGACTCCTGGAACAACTCAGCACAGAGGTGCCAGATGAAAATGTGTTGTCAATCAACCAATGAGTAAATGAATCTTTGAAAACAAAGAGGTTGAACTCCAGCTTTAGGATGCTGGTCAACTCAGTGTCAGACACAAGGGGAAAATAGCAATGATTTATGGAAGGTAGAGGTGGCGAAGCACGGTAAATTTATTTTGTTCGTTAATGTTTATTTTGAGAAAGAGAAAGAGTGAGAGAGGTGAAAGGGCAGAGAGAGAGAGAGACAGAGGATCTGAATCAGGCTCTGCACGGACAGCACAGAGCCCGATGTGGGACTCAAACTCACGAATGGTGACATCATGACCTGAGCTGAGGTCGGACCCTTAACTGACAGAAACACCCAGGTGCCCCCAAAACACAGTAAATTTATATTTAAATTTCATTTTGCAAATGCGAAAATAATACCTAATTGAAGAATATAGGAAAGAATCACAAAAGTATAAAGAAGAAAAAGAAACCCACTAGAAAAACCAGTGACATTTGTTCCCTTTTGAAATTCAGGTATCTTTGGAAAAAACAATATCCTAGGCTCCTGTCATTTATAGCTTTGTTGAGTGAACCTGAGATCCTTCCTCAAACTAGCCCTGTATGAATGGACAGGAAGGCCTGGCCTGACTTCCTCACAGGATCAGTCAATGTTCTGCAGAGAAATAAAGCCAATAGGATATGTACATATTTATATAGAGAGATTTATTTTAAGGAGTTGGCTCCCTATTATGGAGGCTGGTAAGTCCAAGATCTGTAAGGTAAGCTGGCAGCCTGGAGACCCAGGAAAGAGCCAATGTTGCAATTCAAGTCTAGAGGCCATTTGCTGACAGAATTTCTTCTTGCTTGGGAAGGTCAGCCTTTTTTTTTTTTTTTTCCCCTTAGTCAGGCCTTCCGCTAATTAGATGAGGTCCACCCACATTATGGCATATAATATGCTTTACTCATGGTCTCCTAATCTAAATGTTAATTTCATCCAAAAACACCCTCACAGAAACATCCAGAATAATGTTTGACCAAATATCTGGGCACAGTGGCCCAGCCAAGTTGACACAGAATAACACTCCCTCCCATAGGCTCAGGTGTCATAACTAGGGAATGTTCTCCTTTCCCCGACCAGAGTTCTGGGTGGCAGAGAGAGCCCACAACATGGAGGCTGGAGGTGGGGAGCTCATTGTCTTTGGATTTCAACATCATCAAAGCCTCAGACACAGTTGTGGAACGCAGTGTATATGGGAAGTGAGTCTGACCTAAGTCAGTGCCTGGCTCAGGACAGTCAGATGTTGACCCATTGAATGCTGGAGCTGGAACAAGGTGGGGGTTTGTTTTCTTTCCATCGTGACCCCCATCTGCTTGTTTGTCAGGTGGGGGAATGAGGCCCATCTGTTCATTGTGTAACGCACTTCTGAACTTTCCTCTTGCCCTGACCAGGATTTTACTTTCTCACGAGTATTAAGTTTGATTTTTCCCTGATGTTTTTGGTTTCAGGCTTTTCATAGGAAGTATTAGGAGGAAGAAGGCTGGTGGTGTTGGTGTATGTGGGTGAGTGTAAGGGGGATGTAGGGCGGGGTTGGGGAAGAGGGTTCTTCAGTGTGTACTGTTCCTTCAACAGAAGAGGAAATATATGCTTCAGGTGAAGGCAGTACACCTGTCAGAGGTGCTGCGATGGTTCACTACATGTGTCAACTTGCCTGGCCAGAGGGTGCTCAGGTATCTGGTTACTATTTCTGGGTATGACTGTGAGGGTGTTTCTGGAGGAGATTACCACTGAAGTCAGTGGCCTGAGTAAAGCCAACCACCCTCCCCTGGTGTGGGGGGTGCTTGTCCAATCTGTGAAGGCTTGAACCAGAGGAGAAAGGTGGAGGAAGGGCGGTTTCCATCTTTCTGCCTGAATGTTCGAGTTGGGACATCCATCTTTTTCTTCCCCTGGACTGGTGCTTACACCACTGGCTTTCCTGGTTCTTAGGACTTTGGAATTAGATTTTTCTGGTTCTCCAGTTTGCAGGCAGGAGATCATAGGACTTCACAGCCCTCCTAATCACATGCGCTGTTTCCCCATGGTAAATATCTATCTATTTCTATCTATTTATCCATCTGTCTATCTACATTTATTCTGTTTCTCCAGACAACCCTGACTGCTACAGATCCTTATCTGTTGGGCCTAGAATAGTGCTCAGTACACCCCCTTGGTATTGGGTCACTTAAATGGAATGGCGGGCTCAAGGAGTCCTCATTATTCCAGTCCTCATTATCTGAGTTTCTGAAGTGATGGAGTTACACAAAAAGCAAAAAATAGACACATCACGAAAATATTAAGTAATGGATTGGCCACATGTAAAATCTTCCTGGGCTCAAACATGTGTCTCAGATACCAAATATCTCTGATTAGAGCCTGGTGTTGTAAACACTCGGCGAAATCGTGCCAGAATGAATGGACTGCACAGTGACAACGCAAACCTGGCAAGAGGTAGGGCTTTTCACGCAGCTGATGAAAATGATGATGGATCCTTCCTTAGATCTGCTGTGGAGCCATCAGCAGGTGAAATTCTCGCAACAGGAGAGAGCCCAGTTAAGGCATGAAGAAGAGAAAGTTCATAAGCAAATCAAGACAGAGCCGTCACAAGGGGATGATTTAAACATCAAAGGATTGAGAGACTCCCTCGAGAGAATTGATGTTGTCTGCAGATATTTTTGTAAAAACGACTGTGCTGTAAAAAAAATGAGGGAGGCTATGTTATGCAATCACAGATTTCAATCAGAAGAATGATCCCCCTCCGTAAAAGCCCGATTTATGTCTTGCACATTTCGAAAAGTAGTTTATGGGTCGCATTATAATGGAAATGTGGTTAGATATAATATTAAAAAACACTTGTTTAACTTACTTTTTCCAGATACAATTTCAGCCCAAACTTTTTTTTTTTTCATTGCTTCCTTGGATAATGAGGACTGTTTTCCATATGCTGGGGTAGGAAAAGCCTCCCTAAGCAACGCCACAGGAGAAGACAGTGGGAATTGAGCACTAAAAATTTGATAATGATGCGTGTCAGACTAATAATAGGCACACACCTCACTGGATGAAAATCTGACTAGCGTATATAAACGCCGGTTGATAGCCACGATATATGGGAAGCACGTTTAAATCAATAAGAAAAAGGAAAGTCACCCAGCGGCAAACTGGTAAAATATGTGGCAGGTGGATTCACAGAAGAAAAAGGGGAACACGGCCGGAAAGTGGCTAAGGATACTGACACTTAATGGTAATCTGGGAAATGCAAAATAAAACATCAAAACACCATTTCCCCCCAGAGATTGCCAAAGACTGGAGTTAATATCCAGTGCTGGTGCAGGTGCAAATAAATATACTCTTTCGGAGACGCAGCTTAGTATGGTCTAGCAATATTAAAATGTGGAGGTCTCTGAATATAGCAATTCCACTCCTAGGAATGGAAATCTGTCCCGTAGAAATACGCACACATGCTCACACAGAGCTGTCTGTAAGTTGTTTGCTAAAATATTACTCTAGGAAAATTGGAAATACTGCCATTATGATGAGTAACAGCTCATACCTACAGAAAGCCTTCTCTGGGTCAGTACTTGCCTAAGCACTTTACATAGATGAACTCGCTTACTCCCCCGTGACAACCCTGTAAGTGCTTTTATTATCCTCATTGTACAGATGAAGGACCTGAGACACAAAACGGTGAAGAAGCAGTTTCCTCCTGGCCTGGAGCCAGCAGGAGGCAGAGCTGTGATGGGATGAGACCCCAGGCAGTCTGGCAGGAGTCTGAGCTTCTCCATCACTTGCTGATTCACCTACGTCCGGTGTGGGCGTGGTTGATAAATCACAGCAAACCCTTAAAGCAATACCAAGACCTATTGTAAAACGGAACAAATGGGTGGCAGTGTAATCCCATTTAGGAAGTGTGCAAACTGTACTTGGTGTGTGTGTGTGTGTGTGTGTGTGTGTATGTGTATAAATGCATGGATGACAGCAAACTGGAAGAAACACACTGACTGTTCTTAGTGGTTGCATCTGCTAAGGGACATGTGACTGGGGGCAGGTGTTGGGGGGGGTGGTGCTGAAAAAAGGAGACTTTTCATTTCTAATCTATAAATCTTTGACCTGTTGAGTTTTTAGGAGAATGTATTTATTACATGTATAATTTCAAAATGTCAAAGCCAGGGGCGCCTGGGTGGCTCAGTCGGTTGAGCGTCCGACTTCGGCTCAGGTCATGATCTCACGGTCCGTGAGTTCGAGCCCCGCGTCGGGCTCTGTGCTGACAGCTTGGAGCCTGGAGCCTGCTTCGGATTCTGTGTGTCCCTCTCTCTCTGACCCTCCCCCATTCATGCTCTGTCTCTCTCTGTCTCAAAAATAAACATTAAAAGAAAAAAAATCAGAATGTCAAAGCCAAACACTAAGGGGTGGTGGGTACTTCTGACCTGGTCTATGAATAGCCTAGTTTGAGGCTCAGTGATCCTTTACAAGTTTTACTGGAGAGGGGGTGGTGGTGAATAGCAGCTCGCAGGCAGAGAGACTTTAGTGGCTGAGGGAAGAGGCCCAGGAAGCAGGAGCTGTGGGCTGACAGCCATCTCCTTCAAGTGGTGATCCTTCCCTGGACTCACCCCAGCCCTGGTCATGGGGATGAGAGAGCAAAGAGGGATATTTCTCACCTGTTACCATTTATGAGAGGTCTATTCCTTTTCTTTTTCATTTGAATTTATTTTATTTTTTTTCAATATATGAAGTTTATTGTCAAATTGGTTTCCATACAACACCCAGTGCTCATCCCAAAAGGTGCCCTCCTCAATGCCCATCACCCACCCTGCTCTCCCTCCCACCCCCTCAACCCTCAGTTTGAGAGGCCTATTCCTAATTGTAATGTTCTAACTGGTCAGCCATGCCACAGTGACTGTTCTCATGAATGCAGGATTTATTTGTTATCAAGTAAGGATATACTGGGGAGGGGACAGACACGGGTGGTGTGGTAACATTAGTGACCCGAACAGGGCAATGACTTGCTAGCTACTATGAACTGGCAAGTCCAGCATCACAGTCCCACTTGCCTTCCTCAACTGTCGAATCTGAAAACTAAGAGCATCCACTTGCCCAGACTTCCTTGCAGCTGCAGGGTGACTTTGTGACCCAGCCCTCTTTCGTGAGATATTCGTTGGCATCACTGACTGGACTTCCAGGAAAGCTCCCTGAGGGTGCAGTCTAGACTGTGGGATGACCCATCAGACTTTTGCTCTTTCCCCCACTTTTCCTGACCAGACCACAGATGTCTAGCAGTAGCTGCTGTCCTGTGAAGAGGAAGATGAAAGTCATATCTCATTGGTTGCCTAAGGTGGCCATAAAAAAGTACCGCAAACCAGGTGGCTGAAAAACAACAGAAATGTAATCTCTCACAGTTCTGGGGTCTCGAAGTTCAAAATCAAGGTGTCAGCAGGGCCATGCTCCCTCGGAAGGCTCTAGGGGAGGATCCTTCCTTGCCTCTTTTTTGTCTTCTGGTGTTGCTGGCGATCCTTGACACTTCCTCGGCTTATAGAAGCATCACTCCAACCTCTGCCTGTGTTGTCACATGGCCTTCTCTCTGTGTCTCTTCTTTTCTTGTAAGGGAACCAGTCGTGTAGGATTTAGGGCCCACCCTATTCCAGCATGACCTTGTCTTAAGTTGATCACATCTACATGACCCTATTTCCAGATAAGATCACATTCACAGGTACCAAGGGTCAGGACATGGACACACTTTTTTTTTTTTTTTTTTTTTTTTTTTTTTTTTTTTTTTTGGTTATAAAGGTAGACAATAGGAAGATGGAATCCCCTGATAACTTTTGGGACACTGCTGTCATTGGACAGCCTACCTGTGCCTTCTTGTTGTGTGAGTCAAATAAGTTCCTTAATTATTTAAACATTGTTTAGGTTTTATTTTTGCTGCAGCTGAACGTGTTCCTGACACATTCCTATCCATCTGTCTACCCGTCCAGTCAGCCAATTTGGGGGAGGTACCCATGGTATTCCAGACAGGCAGCTAGGTGCTGTCCTACTCAGAATTGAGCTTGGCACAGAGAACACTCATTATTTGTTTGTTAAGGACATTCTGGGAAGAAAATTCCTTGCTCTCATGGAACTTATAGTTTAGAGGATACACAAAAGGTAGACAATTAAGGTGTAGAAATAGACCATGTGTGGGCTTGTACCCAACTCAGACTTGGAGCTGAAGGGCGGTTTCATGGTGATAAAGGGTGGTGGGAGAATGTGTAGAAGCTGAAGAGAGTGTGATGCATTTAAGAAACAGAAAACATTTAATACCCTGACCTGTGGAAGGTAGGGAAAGGGGGCAGGGATGAGGAATGGGAAGAGAAGAGACAGTATGTGTGTGTGTGTGTGTGTGTGTGTGTGTGTGACAGAGAGAGAGGGAGAGAGAGAGAGAGAATATGAAGAGCAATCTGCACAGAGGGCTAGAGACACAAGCATAAATGCCTGAGATCATTTTTTAAAGTCTATTTTGTTTATTTTGAGAGAGAGAAAGAGAGTGTGTGCGCGTGTAAGAGAGAGGGGCAGAAAGAGGAAGAGAGAGAATCCCAAGCAGGCTCCATGCTGTCAGGGCACAAACCCATGAACCATATGAGCTCATGACCTGAGCAGAGATCAAGAGTCAGATCCTTAACCGACTGAGCCACCCAGGCACCCCTGAGATTGTTTTTTAATATTTGAACCTGTGTCTGGTAAAATGGTAACTGTGGGAGAACGACTATATGTACTTTTATATTTGGGGAGGAGGGGGTCTGTAGGTCTTTAAGTTGGCTGATATGACAATATGTACAATGTGCTGCAGAGGGAAAACAGCCTTAGGATGCAAACATCGCTCTTTTGTGTGGTTAGATCCTGCTCTGGTAAACTCTTCATTCTTGGGTCAATAGTCTGAAGTTCAAGTTTTATATTTTATGTAACATGTGTTAACACTCAGGGATGTTTCCAGTAGGCCTTGCTTTCGCACATCATCCTTATGCAGCTGTGTTTTCTGGATGAGACCCGCGGAGAGCTGGTTTATGCCAAATGCTCACTCCTGACACTCACATTCTTGCCTCCCATATTGCTTGCCAAGGGAACAGGCATGGACGGCTTTCACTTGCATGGACTTCTTTTCCTGCCGCACTAAAATTAACCTTCTAAAAAGTTCACTAAAAAACAAAATGAAATATGGGGCACCTGGGTGGCTCGGTCGGTTAAGCGTACGGCTTTGGCTCAGGTCATGATCTTACGGTTCGTGAGTTTGAGCCCCGTGTTGGGTTCTGTGCTGACAGCTCAGCGCCTGGAGCCTGCTTTGGATTCTGTCTCCCTTGCTCTCTGCCCCTCCCCCGCTCACATTCTGTTTCTGTCTCAAAAATGAACAAATGTTTAAAAAATTAAAAAAAGAAAACAAAGTGAAATGAAGGCTGTCTTGCACATAGAAAGTGCTAAAATTAAGTGAATAAATGTATTCAAATTAAAATAATCTATAGTCCTATATCTTGGGAAAAATCATTATCATTTTGAGGGGTAATCAGAAGCAGGTTGATTATTTATTTATTTATTTTTAAAATGTTTATTTATTTTTGAAAGAGACAGAGACAGAATGTGAGCGGGTTAGGGGCAGAGAGAGAGGGAGACCCAGAATCCGAAGCGGGGTCCAGGCTCCGAGCCATTAGCACAGAGCCCGACACGGGGCTTGCACCCACGAGCTGTGACCTGAGCCGAAGTCGGACGCTCAACCAACTGAGCCACCCAGGCGCCCCTGATTTTTTTTTTAAGATTTTATTTTTAAGTAATCTCCATACCGAACGTGAGTCTCGAACTCACAACCCTGAGATCAAGAGTTTCATGCTCCACCAACTGTCAGCCAGATGCCCCAGAAACTGGTGGATTTTTGTGTCTCTTGGACCCTAGGGGTAGGCTGGTGCTGGCCCTGCCCTGGATCAACACTCAGGCAAGATTCATGTTTCCTCTGGTCATCTTGACTGGTACTGATCTAGAGATCCAGCACTGGGGTGTTCTAGACTTGGTGGATGTTCAAAACACATCATTTCTCTGGAAATTTCTCTTGCGTGTTCTTGGGAGACCTCTCATCAGCTAGGGTCTCTCATCTTCTTTCTCTTGACATGTCTGTAATCTTTCTTTCTTTCTTTCTTTCTTTCTTTCTTTCTTTCTTTCTCTCTTTTGAGAGAGCATGAGCAGGGGAGATGCAGAGAGAGAGAGAGAGAGAGCCAGAAACACAGAATTGGAAGCAGGCTCCAGCTCTGAGCTGTCAGCACAGAGCTGGACATGAGGCTTGAACTCATGAACCGCAAGATCATGACCTGAGCCGAAGCTGGCTGCTTAACTGACTGAACCACCTAGCCCCCCACCTTTTTTAAACATCTCTGTAATTTCTGGTTTCCCTGTGACCCCTTCACAGTCCTTAGGCGTCTGTATGTTCCTCTCTGGACTCTTACTATTAAGGTTCCCGTGCCCCTGTAGGGAAACTCTTTTAGGGCAGGATCTAAGACATCCCCTCCTTACCTTTTTCTCATCGCCCATTCTTTACTATGACATATTTAGGTTAGTTGGGCCAAACCCAGTGTGACAGCAGCCTCTGCCCACAGTTCAGGAACCAATCAATCCTGCCCCCTTCAGACTTATCAGGCACGGGTTAGATACCAGTCTTCTGGGTACCCCCAAACTACAGGGGACACACATTATGCTTTCTAGGTGGTAGTGCTAAAGCCCTTTTTCATAGGCTTGAGGTGAGGGAAAAGCATCCCTAGCCACTACCCCCAAAGGGGAGGGGAGGACACACAGCACCCGGAGAACTCTCTTTTTCAATGCCCCCCTCCCTTCTCTTCATGTGGTTTAGGGACCCAAGAGTCATGAATCAGTTTTGAAAAATTTGTACTGTTGTCTCTCACCTTTCTGTTGTCTCGTGCTTCAGGTAAATCTTGTGTTTTAACATCTGGTTACCATTTCTCTGGACCTTGGTCCCTATCTGTAAAGTGGGAAGCACAAATTCTTAGATATCAGCCATTTGGTGGCTGTGAGGACTAAAGAAAGTATCTAAATAAAGTCTAAATTGGTCTGGCATGGAGTTGATGCTCAGCCAATGGTTCTTCCCTCCCACTTGACCCCATGCTCTTGGGGGTGTTAACTGAGGCCAGTGGGTGTAACTTGCCTGGCAAAGTTCTTGCGACACCTTTTGGAGGAGGAGCAGGATCCCCTGATTACAAAGCCCTGATACAGTACCTGCGGTCGATTTCTGTGCTTCATCCCTGCAGCCGGCACCTAGGTCACCCTGTAGCTCAGTCTACACAGGAGGTGAAGGGTGAGTCCTTTACATATAGGACTGTAGCTCAGTCTACACAGGAGGTGAAGGGTGAGTCCTTTACATATAGGTGTTCTGGCACTTTACCTAGAGGAACTAGCCCTTTTGATACCTAGGGTAGACCCTGGGGGAAACTCAGAGCCCCAAGACCATGGAGTCTGTCTGACTAAAGGGTGAATGAAAGTCATTGCTCAACAAATTTTTCACTTCCGGTGTCCATTGTGTCCCTATGCAGCCTGGTCCCTATGCTCCCGGGTGGGGAGGAAGGTGAGAGGGTGGTTCTTTCTTGAAAAGGAGAAGTGATGCTCAGATCTGCCCTTAGAAAGGCTGAGAAACTGAACTTCATCTTGTAAAACAGTGTCAGAAACAGCCGAGGTTTCACTTGGCTGAGGTTTGAAAAATCTGGGAAGAGCTGGTGGATCAATCTCCATTTTTAAGTTTTCTGGATATACCAAAACTTGTCCCTTAACTGGGCAAGTTGAGGGTTAGGCAACACTGCCCCCTAGAGGTCTATTGGTGCTCTCGAGCACATTCCCTCAACCACAGAATTTTGGGTATCATCTTAGCTGTTACAGTGTATTCCATTACACTTAGATGCTCAACTACATCCCTTGATTTGTGGTGATTCAGCAGTTCAAATTCAGCATGTTCAAGGGACATGGACCAGGACCAAGGCAAGTGACTAAATGAAGGCCCACAATTGTATGTTCACATATTTCAAAGTTATAAACTAGCTTAATAAAATATTAAATACAATATATCCTTCAACTTTGACAAATGTACTTTCATAATAACCTGGGTGGCAAAGATCAAATTCAGAATTCTTAGACTTTTTTGGACTTCCATTTTTAAACATCACAGTGTGGGAGAGCCAATGTGGCTAGGATCTGCCCATCTTCTGTTTACACATGTAGCTCCATCTGTCACTGCAAGAAGACTCAAATGCAGATATGCAGACACCCTAGACTAGACCACATTTCGAAGCTTGGTCCACAGTATCCCCCAAATCGTTGTCCCTTGTCCACCTCCAGGTCTAGCCTTGCATGTACTGGAGGCACAGCCTGCCCTTGGGATAACAGGCCCCAGATAAGAGGGTTTGCAAACTCTAGGATATCACGGGGACACTTGGGCAGGGATTCCAGGATTCTGGGTACCTGGAGCATGGAATACCATGGTCTCTGAGCGAGCATGATCCCTCGGTCTTATAGACTCCTCACTGTCTGAGGTGGAACATGTCTCGGAAGCTGAAGCAGAGCCCTCTAAAACATGGAGCTCAGGGTAAGGGTCTTTTTACTAGAGTCTAAAGACCGTTCTTGACTGGGGAGTCCCTAAAGGAAGCCATATTTCTAGGAAAGGCATCTTGGCTGCTGAGAAAAACAATAACAACAGCCAACAATGGATGAGAAAGAAGACTGGAAGAGTGGACAGGTTGAATTGCACAGCTAGGTTGACCTAACTACCAATGGTTCCAGGTATAGGCTGAAGCTGTTCTTGACCAGTCCTCAATGCTCCCCTTTAAGCAGCCCTCACCCCAACTTCTAGTACTTGTGCATGCTAGGAAGAAGAGGGCTTCCTTATAAAGAAAATAACCAAATCCAGCTTAGGAGCTCAACAACTCAGGTGTGGGAAGTCCGTCTACAAGACCTGGTTATGAGGATCAGGAAATATTTCCCATTGGTCAGAGGAGGAGATGTCTGGAGGATGAGGATGTGGAAGACTTGTGAGAAGTAGGAGGTGAAGGGATTCCAAGATCAGTGGTAGTGGGGTTGGGGAGGCAACATGAGGGAAGCAGAGAAGAGTCCATGGGGCAGAAGGATGGAGAGGGCTTTGGACCCTGAAACAGAAGGTCTAGAGAGCTGCAGGTGACAGTCTGACTATAAATAACTCCCTTCGGACAGATAGAAAGAAAGCCTAGGGAACAATCTGGTTTCATGGATAATTTCCATGGGGACTTTGGACACTATTGGAGAAGGGGATCCTGGGAAAAGACAGGCTTTCCTGTGATTCAAGGCAGTGAAAATCAAATAGATGAAGAATCAGAGTGTCTAGATATGGAGTCAACAGAACATGATTAGTTTGAATGCATAAATCAGTAAGGCCTGGGGTTACCTGGTTCCAGATGCCTTTTGGAAAAATGAATATTAAAAAACAAAAGGGACCAAAAGAATTAACTTATGTTTCATATAGATGAGTCTGGGTGCATCACACACTATGGTATGTTCTTAATTATACTTTATACTTTAGGAAATAATGGGGTACACACACATTAAAAATGGTTCCAACATCCAGCAGATAGATGGGCCCATCTTCAGCAAGAGGCAAGTGAAATGAACTTTGCCATCTTATGCTCAGTTGTAATCTTTTTCCAGTTAATTCTCGAGAAGACAGATGGTTCCAATTTAGTCTCAAAAAGTACACAGTAATAAAATAATCTGCAAATTAGCATGTTGGTAGGGCCCAGTGTTTACAATCCATTTTGAATAAAAAGCTTTGACTTTGTCTGTTTGCATTTCCATCAGGAAGATGGGGTTGCCAAGCAAGCATTATCATGTTATCTTTTGAACTTTTATGTTCAGATTCTGATTCAGACATAACATTGTTTCTTTGAAATGCTCTGCAGAAGCTGACCAAATATTTATATATTTCTTCAAACATCAAGTTCCTTCTTCTCTCTCTTTTTTTCTTGGTGAAGTAAAAAAAAATCTGCTTTTCTGAAGATACCTCATTAAACCTTGTTTGAATATTTGTGAAGCTTTTTAGAAGACATTGGAGACCTGGTCTACTGGTTAAGCCTTAAGGAAGTGAAGGATTCCAGGAGAGCCTCATGATCTGTTTCATTCAGAAAATTCAGATGAGCAGTGGAGAATGATGGAAACAGCATGGAGATAAGAATCTGGCTTATCATTTAGTGCATCCCAGTGAGGTACAAAGAAGGAGAACATGAATTCTAAAACATGGGCTCTGGCTGCACCCTGGCTCCTCAGAACAAGATCTCAGTCCATGTTTCATTCCATTAATGGTGACCTTGAGCTAGGATTTTCTGGTGCCTCAATCATCATCCAGGTTCTAGGGCTGTGCTTGTTCAGTAGAGGGAGGATACTGGGATGGCTGTCATTCCTTTAGGATTTCTCCCAGTGAGACTTAGAGTATACCCCACCCCACTTTTGATTCTGGGCTGGTCTGTGACTGCCCCAGCAACCGAATATAGTAGGAGGGAAGCTATGGCAGTTCCAGGCCCAGCTTTGGGAGGATGGCAGCTTCCACTCTGGTCTCCTGGAGTACTGAGCTGCCAGGTAACATATCCAACTACTCTGTGGGAAACACCATGTGGAAAGGCCCTGGGACTCTCTGGAGAAGGAGAGGGATCCTGCTAAGCCCAATATTCCAGACATTTCTATCAGGACACCAAGCATGTCAGCGAAGCCTTCTTAGACCCTCCAGATCCAGACTGAACAGCATCTAGGGACCCCAGGCAATAGCACAAGGAGGAGAAAGAATTGCCCAACTGAATCCTGCCCAGATTCCTGACCCACAAAATTGTGAGTGATAATTGTGGTTTTAAGCCATTGCAGTTTGGATAGTTTGCTTATATGGTAAGAAATAACCAGGGCAGGCATAGTGGCCACCCAGGAAATACAGGAGTCAGACACCATCCTGGGTGTACCTCGATGGGGCCCACTCCTAGGAGGTGGACTGTAAGAAAACAAACCCATAAAGAGGGATTCCTTTAAACATTTCCCCTGTCCCCAGAAAAGATTCACAGATACCCCTCAGAGACCCAGATTCAACTTAGGCCCAAGGTAACATATCTGCCCAAGACTCTGTGTTTTTGCCATGAGTCAGCGCCCTTGCAAATAGACTTCCAGTGACCAGGCTCTACAGCCCATCATACCATGCAAGTCTGAATCTGCCTCATCACGTAGCTCAGGCTCAAGCCAGAATCTGCTATCAAAACAGTATCTCACTTGTACCCCAGGTCAGCATTTCTGATCTGTCAAAAATGTTCTTCGATCAAAATGACTCCTTTCCCTTTACTATATTGACAACAGAGCGATGGTTGAGGTTGGTCTTCTGCCAAATGTAGACCCACTCTATATCACAATTGTCTTTAACTGGAAATTTTCACCATGAGAATTCTCATAACAAGTACAGCTATAGTTGAAGGAAAGAAAAGAACTCTGTGGAATGCAGCTTTGTAGATAAGAATAAAAAATATCTCAACAAGTTACAAAATTTACCAGCTGCTCAAGCCTCAGTGTATATCGCACAGACGATAAAATAAACAAAATCAATGTTATTTACTCAGCGTAAATGACTCCTGGCTCTAGAACCATGGACATGTAATTGAACTTAAGCTGCCCTTTGCTGTGCTGTTCTTGTCAGGTGGTCCTCTGAATGTCATGGCTAATTATGACACTGTGTGAAAAAATCTGAAGGACTGGCATTACTGTTGAGGCAATAGCTCTCCATTAGGAAAATGGTGTTAAATTGATTAATATAATGAACTGTATTTTAGGATTTTAATACCTTTTCCATTGTTATGAAATGGAGTGTGAAACTAAATTATCTCTCAGTCAAGTTGTTTGAAGTTCATTTTTTTGAGACTTTTCTGTATGGAATGATGGTATTTTGATTTCAAGGATTTCTGGATATAAAGCAGAAAATTCAACTGGCTTAATTTCCCTAGAAAAGATCTCCAAACACATTTGTTACGCTTCTTCATTCAGTAGGAATGTCCTGGATGGGTAACAAATTGACATTCTGGTTTCTACTAGGGTTTTGTATGTGTTCTAGGGGACTTATGAGTTCTTGGTGAGGATTTAATATTTTAATTTCTGTCTTAATTTCTATGACTTTATAAAACAATGAATATTAGCATATTGTGAATCACCTGAATGACTGCATTAATACGTTCAGTCCCCTGCTTGCTTGAATTTAAATTTTTAAAAATGTTTTTATTGATTTTGAGAGAGATAGAGAGAGTGCACGAACAGGGAAGGAGCAGAGAGAGAGAGGGAAAGGGAAAATCCCAGCAGCCTCCATGTGTCAGCACAGAGCCCAATGCAGGGCTTGAACTCACAAACCATGAGATCATAACCTGAACTGAAATCAAGAGTCGGGATGCTTAACCGGCTGAGACATCAAGGTGTCTCTGCTTGTTTGAATTTAATTTGTAAATTTGCTTTTAAGTTATAGTTGCATGAGAACCATACCTATCACTTTAACCCTAGCTTTATGTGCATATATTTTACTTTATTAAGCTCATTTCTTTCTACCAGGCATTGATCTAAAAACTTTACATGTACCATTGCCTTTGTTTCCTGCGACGAATCAAAGAAGAAGGCACCAGTATTATCCCCATCTTAAAAATAAGGATATCGATGGGGCGCCTGGGTGGCTCAGTCGGTTAAGCGTCCGACTTCAGCTCAGGTCACGATCTCGTGGTCCGTGAGTTCGAGCCCCGCGTCGGGCTCTGGGCTGATGGCTCGGAGCCTGGAGCCTGCTTCCGATTCTGTGTCTCCCTCTCTCTCTGCCCCTCCCCCGTTCATGCTCTGTCTCTCTCTGTCCCAAAAATAAATAAACATTAAAAAAAATTAAAAAAAAAGGATATTGAGGCACAGAAAGGTAAAGCTTAAGTAATGTAAGGCTCAATTGAAAGTTTTAAAAATAATAATAGAGATTTGTCAAATCATAGAATTGAAAAGTCCAGAGGTAGAGTGAGCTTCAGGTAGTTTGGCCAAGGGTCTGGCTCAGTTTCTCTGTAATTACTTTGGCTCAACCTCTACTGTGTGTCAGCTTCATTTTCTGGTTGGCTTTGGTCAGGATCCCAAGATAGCTGGCTTCCTCTACCAGGGCCACTTGTCTTCTCATTCACACCTAGGAGAAAGAGTCACTCCTACAACTTCTATTGGCCTTGCTGCAATTGTTTTGCTTCAGACCAATTTCTGTAGCTAAGAGAATGTCTGGCACCGATTGGTTTAGGCTTGAGGTAATCACTGTGTCAATAGGGATGAGATTATCGTGGTTGGCTCCATATACCCAGGGAAGTCTATCCATGGCGTTGAAAGACTGAGTCCCACAAAAACTGCATGGCTGTTACACAACGGAGGTCTGCTGAAATGTAGTTTAGTAAGTTGCCCAAGGTCATGTGATTAATAAGTGGTAGAAGGATTCTAGTCCAGCAGACTGACTCTAGGATCAGCTGTATTAACCCCTAACTGCATATGTAATTATATTTATAATAAAAATTATTTCGGTAAACATCAAGTCAATTCCATACTCAATTTTAAGAAAGATTGTGTAAGAGTGGCACCTGGGATGGCTCAGTCTGTTAAGCATCCAACTTTGGCTTAGGTCATGATCTTGTGGTCCACAAGTTCAAGCCCTGTGTTGGGCTCTGTGCTGACAGCTCAGAGCCTGGAGCCTGCTTTGGATTCTGTGTCTCCCTCTCTCTCTGCCCCCCACTTGTGCTTTCTCTCTCTCTCTCTCTCTCTCTCTCTCTCTCTCAAAAATAAACATTAAAAAAATTAAAAAAAGAAAGATTGTGTGAGAGAATATTAGTAAAGAGGAAAGAGAAAAGGTAAGTAATTCTATTGCTGTGTAACAAATCATCCCAAAACTTAGTGGTTTATCTTTCATGATTCTGTGGGTCAGGAATTCAGGAAGGTTTGGCTGGGTGGTTCTGGCTCCAGCTTTTGATGTCATTTCAGTCAGAGAGTGGCTGGAAATGGGATAGTTGGGGTTAGCTGGACATCTCTCTTCAATAGTCTCAGGGACTCTCCATGTGGCCTCCCTGTTTAGGCTAGTTTGGGCTAGCATGGTGGTTTCAGAGTATAGAGATGACCTACATGGTAAGTCAGTCCTCCAGAAGCAAGTGTCCCAAGAGAACCAAGGGGAAAGCTTTATCATCTTTTACAACCTAGTCTCTGAAGTCACACATCCCTTTCACCAGACTTACGAACTTACCCAAACTTATGGCCTGGGAACATGGACTCCACATCTCTGTGGGAAGATTGTCAAAGTCCATTTCAAGTAAATGGTGTGGGCTGTGAGATACTGTTGTGGCCATCTTTGGAAAATACAATCTGCTACAATTTCTATACTTCTGTTATTGATGGGCCTTGAGATCTTTAAAACAGAATTGACACATAATTGAGGAGCCTATGCAGTTGCTTGTGGACACCCATGGCTGTTGCTTGTTTTCACATTTCAAGCAACCTCTTTAAGACATGGTTTCAGGGGTGCCTGGGTGGCTCAGTCGGTTAAGCGGCTGACTTCGGCTCAGGTCATGATCTTGCGGTCTGTGAGTTCGAGCCTTGCGTCGGGCTCTGTGCTGACAGCTCAGAGCCTGGAGCCTGTTTCAGATTCTGTGTCTCCCTCTCTCTCTGACCCTCCCCTGTTCATGCTCTGTCTCTCTCTGTCTCAAAAATAAATAAATTCTAAAAAAAAAATTTCACCTAAAATAAAACATGGTTTCAGAAGAGAGTGGTAATTCCTTCCCCATCTCCGTTGCGTTATGCAGGGGTTTACTTCTGCGTACCATTTTGTCAACTGCAAGAACTTTGTTTCTTATGTGTGTGCTTTGGAAAAGGATAATATCAGGAGGTTGGGAATAGAAAGGAATATAAACTGAGTGACAGATCAGGAAGAGAGGTTTTTCCACTAAAACTTGGGAGAAAGGAAGGAAGATGAAGAAAATCTAATATGGGACTTGGACCATATTCTCCTGTCTGTGGGAAGGAGGGAGCTGAGACATTAATCAGAGTTGCTGACAGCTCCTGATTTGCCTTGAAAAGATACTGGGCAAGTGAAGCTGTGTAACTCTGGGCAGTGGGAAAGGGGTGAAGAAATACCTATGTGCTCAAGCGCTACACAAAGTCTCTCAAACACACAGGTTGTTCCGTGTCTCTAGAATCATAGTAAGAATGAAACATTTCATGCCATAACATTAGTGACAAAAATGTAAAAAATTTACATGCTCATTATCTTTAATAAAGAAAAACAAGCATTTCACCGAAACCAGGAAAAGCAAAATCATGAACGGTTTCTAGCTATTAGAACATGATAAATAGACCTTAATCTTAGAAAACAATTACTGCAGATTTATATACATAAAATATCAGTAAGTTGAAAATAGAACTACCATATGATCCAGCAATTATGCTTCTGGATATTTCTCCAAAACAATTTAAATCAGGATTTGGAAGAGATGTTTTCACTCCCATGTTCATTGTAGCATTATTCACAATAACCAAGAGGTGGAAACAACCTAAATGTCCATTGGCAAATGAATGGATAAAGAAAACGCAGTCTATGCATATGATGGAATATTATTCAGCCTTAAGAAAGAAAGACATCCTGATACAGGCTAAAACATGGATGAACCTTGAGGACATTATGTTAAGTAATATAAACCAGGCACAAAAGGACAAATACTGTATGCTTCCTCTTATGTGAAGTACCTAGGGTAGTCAAATTCATAGAGACAGTAGAAAGGTGGTTTCCAGGGGCTAGGGAGAGAAGAGAGAAATGGGTGTTGCTGTTCAGTGAGTACAGAGTTTCAAATCTGCAAGGTGAAAAAGTTCTAGAGATCCACTATACATCATTTTGTCTATAGTCAGCAATACTGTGCTGCACACTGAAAAATTTGTGGAGGGGAGATCTTATGTTACATATTTTTGCCACAATAAAAAACATCACTGGTAATTTACTGACTCCCTATGTTGTCTTTATGCTTGAATTTTGTGCATTTAAAGTGCTATTACAATGACATCCACATGTTTCCTTGTAATTTCTCCCTTCCCACCTTAGTTTTGCCTTAATGTTTCCCCAAGTTAAGCCATATCCTGGGGCTTCCAGAAAACTAGCTCTCCTAGGTGGGGATGGCCGCCACATGGATGCAAGCTTCTTAGGGTAACTGTATGTGGTTGTAATTTTCTTAAATTAAGATTTAACTAATAGTGCATCTGAGTCTCTAATGTTAGCAATTTTCTAAAAGTGTTTTTACTGTAGAAAACATGCAACTAAGTGGGAAATCTTTTAATTAATTACTTTCATGGTTAGTTACCCCTTCATTGCTTGTGTTTACAACCCATTTTCAGAAATAATTTTTGCACTTCAAAATGAGCACACAAGGTCAGAAGAATGACTCAAAAATATTAGCTTGCATTATCCCTACCATTTTAATTATTTCAGGCCTTACAAAAAAGATTTTTGACTAAAGTGACTTATTCATTGTTTAGAACTTATGCTTTAAAAAAATCAACATTTTACTTCTCTACAATAGAATAAAAACATGCTTTTGAATATAAGATACTATTTTGACAGTTTCTGAATAGGCCAGTGGCCAGGAACTTTCTGAATCAGGAGGGTGTGACTCTAATTTTACAGTTTTTTTCCTTCTCCTGAAAATGAATCTTATCTATGCAATGTTTCATATTAAAAATAAATCTAATTGCTCAACTTATTCTTTAGGTCAAGAACTGTTATTAGTAGGAAGCCATTGTGGATGGCTAGAATGAATGTCAGGTTCATGGTTTACACATCCAGACCCTCAGGGACAATCCATTCTTATCTCTTTTCTGTTTCCAGTGAAGTGAAGAGGAGGGGCCTTTGAGTATCCTTTGAGTATCCCCTTACCTGATAGTGTGACAGAAGACTGGAACTCCACACTGGAAACCAGAAAACCTGGGAGGTTGCAGTATCTGTGGTCCTGGGTTCTGAGTTAGTCTGTCCGAACTGCCATAACAAAGTATCATAGACTGGTTGGCTTAAACAATCAGTTCTTGCAGTTCCAGAAGTTGGATATCCAAGATCAAAGTGTCCAGAAGATTTGGCTCCTGGTGAGAATTCTCTTCCTGGCTTGCAGAAGGCTGCTTTCTTGGTGCATCCTCACATGTTGGAGAGAGAGAGAGAGAGAGAGAGAGAGAGAGAGAGAATGAGAAAGAAAGAGTTAATTCTTTTCTTTTTTTACAAGGGCATTAATCCCATCATGAAGGCTCCACCCTCATGATCTCATTTAACCTTAGTTACCTCCCAAAGGCCCCATCTCCAAAGACCATCTCTTTAACATTGGGGGCTAGACCTTCAATGTATGAATCATAGTGGGGGGGGGCAGCAACCCAAATGAGTCCAGATCAAGCTGCTTTCATTGCCTTTCTTCTGGAATAGAATAGGAGCTCTGATTTTCTGGGACATATCCAGGAAGAGAATTCTTCTCTGTATCTTAGTTTTAATATTTAAAATTGATACTTACCAGCAACTTCTCAGAAATGTCAAAATATATTTAAATAAAAATTGCATATTAAATCTACTCTGATGCCTTAGATATAAAAGTTAATCCAGCAAATAGTTTTCATGATTATTATCACTTTTTGAGAAATTATTACTATACACCTATTCTTATTACCATGCAAAATTCCTTTTCACTTGTGGGGTGTGAGATCTCTTTCTGATGACTTCAAGCTCGGGTTCTAGCTCTGGCCCCAGGACTTGCAAATCTAGGCTGTGAATTTTCCCACCTTTAAAAAGTTCCTTCTCTCCATATCCTTTGGGAAAGAGGCATGGATGTCTTCCATCTGCTCTCAAGGTGTTGATGTGACTCCTCAGAGTTATGTGCTCACTTCCCTCACCATTGGTCTCAGTCTGGAATCCACTGACTGCAGTGTGTCTGTGTGTGTGCATGCATGCGCATGTGTGTGCATATGTGTGTGTGTGCATGTGTTGCCCGTGTACACGTGTGGTGTGAAGGATACTGATTGAACAGGATCTTTATTTTCAAGTGATAATTATCCAATACCAAGCAGCTTAGGAAAAGGGAGAATGTACTGAGTCATATAAGTAAATGGTAGGAAGAACAGCGTTCTTTCACTTCTTTCTTTTTACATGCCATCATTTTCCTAAATTATTGTTTTCCTTAGGGTTTGAATCATGGGTACTGGTAGTAACAGGCACACATGTTCCCAACTTTTCTCTCTGAGAGGACAAAACTGGGAAGGGTTCTGATTGGCTGGCCTGCATCCTGGGCCAGCTGGAAGAGCCTAGCTGGGGCCAAGAGCTTCCCTTTGACTGGTGTGGCCTGAGTTGGTGCCATGAAGCTCACAGGTGGACCCTATGTTAAGACCAAAGCAATTTCCTCAAAGAAAGGAGGGAAAGGCAAGATCACCATGGGAATTGTGAGCTAAGCAGCCACCTCACTTCTCAAACTGTTTCTACTACAGTGATACAGGCCTCACAACCCTCTTTGTAGCTCTGGGGAGCTTCTCTTTATAGCCTTCCACACATAGCTGTCTGGGTGGATCAGATTTTATTGGAGGAATGGAGAAAACCAAAGGGAATGACAACCTATGGTAAGAATTGCAAACTGTATGCTGACATTATCTGTGGTCTAAGGACAAGCAGGTAAGGTGGCCAGCCTCCCATAGGGGATTCTGTTCTGATGCACCCAGTTTCTGTGTGTGGGCCCTCAACCCCTGTACCATGTGCCACCTTCCTCTAAACTTTACCTCTCTGCCATTAGAGGGATTAGGAAAACTCTATCAGGGGCACTGTTAATCCCCTAGGACACACCTTTCTCCTGACAGCAGTACTTTTCCAGAGTCTTAGTTAGCCCAGAAATAGTATCTCAGGGGCTCTGGGAGGATGGGCTCTGGTGGTCTTTGCCTCTCCATCTCCCAGAGTTGGTCAGGCAGTGGGCTTTGGTACCACTGCTTCAAATCCAACCAAGAGTGTCAGACTCTTCCTGGATACTGTCCTGGCAGACTTCCCTAGGTTGTTCTTCTTTATGCCCTGCCCACCAGTGTGGGTTGTGAAAGTGCATATTTATTTTCCTGATTGTCTAACAGAAAGAAAGAGATTAATACTTTCCTCACAGTTCTGTAATTGCAAGGCCTACTTACTCACAATGAAGTTCTGTTCACTTTGGATTTCAAATGGTTTCCCAGTGGGCCTGTTGGGGATAATAAACAGGCGCATTACTCAGCCATATTCAATGGCTGCTTCCCTGGCTACTAAAAAGACCTTGCCAATACACTGAATTTTCTGCTTAGAGAGGCTGGATTAACTTCTTAGATAAGGATCATGCTTCTTAATCTCTGTCTGGGGAAAAGAGTTGGTTTTTTTTCTCTCCACTGTGCAAGTGATTTTCCTTTGAGTATCCCCAGCAAGCTTGAAAACTTTTTTTGAAGTTTATGGTTGTGTCATAAAATTAATGTAAATGTTGCATTATATGCCATTATATATGTTTATAAGTAATGTTTTAAATTACTTCCTATTGAACAAAATATATTTTCTGAAAAGATGTGTCATATTCTTCTTGTTACCCTGTTATTCTCCAGCTTTGAGTAATTCTTGGCAATGACTTGAGAAAACTGGTAATATGTCATTACAGCCTTACTACTCCCTCCCTTCCAATCTCTAATCTTCTGAAGCAACTTGGAGGAGCCCAAGCCTTTGTAAAACTGAATCTTAGGGACATATAACCTCACCCAGATCTTAGAGTATGATGAAGGGGAACAAAATTTCCAGACAAGCTCAGTCAGGACAGTCAGAATGCCCTTTGGCATATGCAACACCCATACTTTCTTTCAATAACTTTCTGACTTGGGACTTGAGCTTTCATGTACTCACTGGCCATTATGAATCATTGATTCAGATATTTCTCAACTGAATGTAGCACCACCAACTCCTGGTCAACTCCTGGAGATCCTGGACTGGGTGTGTATGTGAGTCAGGACATCCGCACTCCTCTGGATCTGGTGGATACATTTTGCTGCCCAGTATCCATTCACTCGTCTCTGATAACCACACCCCAATATCACTCTGGGGAACCACCCCTAATCCACTTTCCTTCCATCTACTTTTGGTTGTTTTGGCTCCTTTGAGGTGCAGAACATATGACTCAGGTCTGGCCAATCAGCATGTCTCAGTTCCCTGGCTAGGGACCCAGTATGACTCAATCAGAGTGAATAAAATGAAATCCTATTGGGCTTAACGCCTGGAAGATATACAATCTAGATCTTCTGTAGACATCTTGTGATCAGGAAGAGAGAGACTGTCTGAAAATAAAGCCAAGATACAGAATAGGCCATGGCCAATAGACCATGTGATGAAGACAAACTGGGTCCTGGCAACATCATTTGGCATTTACACAAAGCTATGTTTGAAGCCAATATTACCCCTGAACTTTTCAGTTATCTTAGTTAATAAATTACATTTTTTGGCTTAATCCTATTAGGGCCAGATTTTTTTTTTTTTTTTTTGTCTCATGGAAATGAATGAATTCTAACTGTATGTTCCGTGTAAGCAGGATCTTGCCTGATTTACCACTGTATCAGTAGAACTGAGAACAATGGTTGACATGTAATAGGCATGGAAGAAATATTTGTTGAATAAATGAGTGATCGATAAGTTAGTACCAGGAGTAAGAATTAGCAAGTAGCAGATTCCATAATTGGCTGGGTCAACGTTGAATGGAAGTCAGAAGGAATTCTCTACCTCAGGTTGTAAAGTTGACAATAGTAATTAAGCATAGTAAAAATGCTCATCAAATTTTCACCTGCTCTTGTGTTGGCACACACACCATGGACTACCAAAGGTGACAACACAAGGGGACTTGGTAGGAAGAATTCTGGGTGTTAGAGTATGCTGGTTACTTTTTGTGGTTTCAGTGAGGGCTTATAATAAAAACATAAGCCTAAGCCAAGAACAATTTGTGATTGATTTTGAAGACACTCTTCAGCTTAAATTCATGTCATTAAGAAAGGAGTTGATAGAGTATAGCTTTTAAGTAGCATTACCTCTTAAGACCATCTGAGATATGACTATGGAGGATAATGGACAAAGAGATCTTCCAAGGAGAAACCATGAGCCATGGAAGAAAACAGATGAGGGAGAACTTCCTAGAGCTGTCCAGATTGGTTAACCAAGGATCAAGGTCCAATGCCAGGAAGTAAGCCTTGTTATTCCTGTCCAGTGGAACATGATATTTGTTTTGGATTGATGAACACTAAGTAATTTCTAATTGTTGCTTTTCTCAAATGGCTTAATGGAAGTTATCTTGTTCTTCCCCCACCACTGTATATTGAGTGTCAGGGGTTGCTAAAATGATCAGTTAGCTATATCAGATTATGATGCATGACATTTTTTCCTTGACTGGCAAGATTGCATATTATCCAGAGATCCTAGGTTTGGTGCTGGATTAGAATTGGATTATCTCCTTTTGGAGAAGTGGTGAATGTATTTTAAGTAGGTATTTCAAGCAACTTTATAAGATATGGGAGGAAGCATGCATGCACATACATGTATGTGTGTGTGTGTGTTCAGAGATGGCTGGAGGAGTGGATTGTAATGGATTTTAGTTGTATTTTGTCACCCAGAAACCATTTACCTTTATTCTGACAACCATATGTGATCTCTTTCTGGGAGGTCACCCCTTACCCATTCCCTTGATTACATATCCACATGTAGATTTGGAGCATCCCATTGCCTATCTGCATGCAACCCAGAAGAAGTCAAATAAACATGATGGGACTCCTAGAATCTCTGGGAAAGATATTCTTGCTGTTTGTAGTGCAACTGAAGCTTAAAGAAGAAAAGATATGAAACTTCTATAGTCACCTTATGACCACAGAGGGAAATATTATTTGAGGATAAAGCCAACATATGGAAGGCTGTAGAACTGAGTCAAAAGACAGTGATGCTGGATCTTAATGTTATATTTGAAATCCCCACATCGCAGTCACTGCCTGAGGTCAGTTTTGTCCTTACACCTTCCAGGTCAATGAGCCAATACATTCCCATTGATCAAAATACATGTTCTGTTGGATTTCTTGCCATTTTCAACTGGAGAAGTTTTAACTGATGCCCTGGACAAGTATACACTCTCCTGGAGATGCCCTGAAGGAGATGCTCTGAAAGGAGGGCCTGAGACAAGGACTTGCTCCTAGGTGCACAAAGTTTATTCAGGAGGTGATTTATGGAAGCAAAAATGAGAGAATAAGGAGAAAGAGACAGAAAGTGTCAGTTCCACTGGGGATTCTCTGAGGAACTGTGGAATGCAACTCAAGATTGTCCCACCAGGAGACAGGTGGTCTGTAACATTTATATACTGGCCTTTGCCCCTGTTATTTGAGGGCTATCCCCAGGAGTCTTAACTCCAGTGTGTATATGGATTGAAAATAGTTGAATCTCAGCAGATTTAAATAGTTTTAGAGAAATCTCAAAGTCAGAAAATCAGAGGGACCTTGAGAAAAGCTCTTGATGTGGGGTGTTGGTAGTATGCACAGAACTGTTGGTCAGAGATGCACTGAAACTAGATGGACTGGAGGGATGTGGTATGGTGTGCCAGAAGCACGAGCTACATGATTCATTTCCCATTTTTTTCTATTCAAGTTTCTCTAATAACAGACCTCTTTAAATCAGCTATAGAAATTGAAGAACCTGCTCACACCTACCTTGGGCTTAGCCTATTCCAATACTACTCTTCCAAATCATCAAATTAATGTCTTCAGTATCATGATGCTAGAGCAACCTTCATAAGAAGACTCCAGGTAAATAAAAATTTACCTCTGCCCCCACACCTGCTTCTCAAAGAAGCTGGTTTGACTAAGGTAAATTTACCAGTGGGATATAAGACATTTCTAAAAATCAAAAATGTTTAAGTAGTGAAGACCTGAGCTTAGATGGATTCAGGACTCAATGCACATAGAATCTGACCGTTCTCTTATAAGGAAGCTGACATAAACCAGGACAGCTAAAGCTCACAGTTGATGAACTGAGTCCAATCCTTGACATACATGAATTACAAATCTAATCTGTGCTAATATAGGCTGGAAATCAGGTCAAGAGGTATATCATAATGTGGGGAGATAACTTGAGGACTTTTGTCTTAGGCTCCTCCTTTCTCCTGGAAAAATGTCATGTAACAGATGTCTCTTCCTCAGAACCTAGAGATAATTGTGTATGTCTATGTGTAGAATAATTAACTGTGTCACCTGGGTGACTCAGTTAGTTAAGCACCTGACTTCAGCTCAGGACATGATCTACAGTTCGTGAGTTCAAGCCCTGTGTCAAGCTCTGTGCTGACAGCTCAGAGCCTGGAGCCTGCTTCAGAGACTTTGTCTCCCTCTCTCTCTGCCCTTCCTCCACTTGCACTCTGTCTCCCTCCCCCCCTCTCCAAAACAAATAAACATTTTTTTTTAAAGTTAAAAAAAAAAGAATAACCAGTAAATTTAAAAATTATTTTGGGGGCTAACGTGGTTGACAGCTGGCTTGCCAACCAGATATATCTGTTCTTGTTTTGTCTTTAGATAAGTCTGAAAAGAGAATGTATATGAAATCTATAGACTGATGGAATCATTACTTCAATTGGTATGGGCCTTGAGGCCTCCAAGGCTGTGGTAACTGAACTTTGGAATATAGAAGTCCTCCTTGGATAAATGGCCAATAGGATAGCAGACAGGGCAGAGACCGAGTGTGTGTGTGTGTGTGTGTGTGTGTGTGTGTGTGTTGAAGCAAGATCTTCCCCTGTGCAGACTTATTGGGCCCCTTCCTACCCAGACAACCTCTCACTGGTAACCAAACTTTCCCAGATGTCACTGCTAAAGGAGTAGATGCCATCACTTGATTGTATCTTCTTTCTTTCCTGTTCTTTGTTTAACTGGTTGAATATTTTGGCTTTTAAAAGTCCACAGTAAAGTAAAGCAATTGCATTTTGTCATGAGATTTTTTTTTGTCTTTAATCAAAAATGCCTTTTCACGAAGTAGAAGTGTATGGTATCTCCTGTATTACTTTACAGGATTAGATTATAGTAAAACCTTGGTTTGTGAACATAATTCATTCTGGAAACATACTTGTAATCCAAAGCACTTGTATATTAAAGCAAATTTTCCCATAAGAAATAATGGAAACTCAGATGATTCATTCCATAAGCCAAACATATTCATGCAAAAATGATTACAATTCTGTACTATAATACAAAATAATAAAGAATATACAAAAGAGAAAGAAAAGTAAACAAATTAACCTGCACTTACCTTTGATAACCTTCGTGGCAGGTGTGAGGGAGAAGAAAGAGGGAGGGTTATTGTGTAGGACGATTTTCACTATCACTAACAGAATTGCTGCTATCTATTGGCTCAACGGAATCTTTTTTTTTTTTCGTGCAACTTTCACAAGGAACGTATCCAATGACAATTGCTTTGGCCTTCTTTTGAGGATTTCATGGAAATATGACGTTGCATTGTCGTTAAACAGATTCATCGCTTGCACTGCTACAGCCTTATTCAGGTGATGCTTTTCTTCAAAATTTTGCACTGTTTCCCAAATTTTACACATCTGCATAATCTCATTTGAAGTGATGGATTCCTCCGCCTTTTTCTCCTCCTCCTCTGCAGATGAGATGCAGACTTAGACTTCTTATAAAATCTTGCAATTTTGGTCACTCACATCCATGTTTGTACTTCCTGATGATTTCCTTCTTAACTTCCACCATAATCATCTCCTTACTGCTTTTATTTTCAACTTTTTCTGCATGGGGCCATTGTATATGCTTGCATGGATGTTGACTATAGTCCAGTATTAATAAACTCTTGTCATATACTGTATTTAATGGCACTGGCAATAAGGCAGTGAAGGAAAGGGTCTATATCTGCAGGCAGCCTGACCTAGAATGAAGCAAAGCATTTTTAAGTTTGCTCTTGTATGGAGAAGCAAAGGACTGTCCATAGGTGCTTTCAAATGACAAAAAATACACCAGTGCTAGTTGTGAGCACTTGCCAACATTCTGAAAAATCACTGATTTCTGCCAAACACTGTGGCCTGAGACTGAGCATGGGAGATGATCACCCACAATCCCACAGGGAGAGAGAGAAAGAGGGAGAGAGAACCAATGGCTCAGTTGTGATTACGTGAATTCTGGCATCATGTACTACTTGTATTGCAAGCCATCACTTGTTTATCAAGTTAAAATTTGTCAGAAATGTTTGCTCATCTTGTGGAATACTCGCAGAACAAGTTACTTGCAATCCAAGGTTTTACTGTATTTCTGTTCTCTGTCTCTTCTAAAGGAAGTGTGGGAAGGGGCAGAGATCTCTTCAATCCAAGAGATCCATCACCACCTCTCCCCATTTTTAAGTATTTAACCTTACCATTTCAAGTCCTGAAAATATTCTTCTATGTCCTCCAAAGGATTCAGCATTCTGGAAGGACTAGTTCTGCCAAATAACCAGTTAACGTACCAGGAAAAAGAGAGTCCAGACTTCAGAGTTGCATTTTGGCTATGACCCTACTCTGCAAAATATTGATCATGGTCTGTATAAATTTCTGTAAGCCTTGCATATAGGATGATGCCTTTTGTTATAATAACTGTGACATTTTTACCTAGGACAATGGGAGACTCAGAGAGTTAGCTTCATTTTTGATTCCTGAACTCTGTTGGCAACCTCCACATGGACTCCATGCTACTTCCTGGACCAGCAAGAGTATTTAGTAATGTCGGACACTTCCAAAGATTGCTTATATTATGCCCTGTGCTGGATCTCCATACATTCCAGCCACATCTGCATAAATACAGATATAAGATTCTGTCTTATTGAGCATCCCAGCCATTATATTATGGCCTGCAGTTTATATCCTGGTTCTGGGAAGTATTATCCAAATTCCACCATGTCTTTGAATATATCCTGGAAGAATATTTTAATGTCTGTATTTATAATAAACACAGAATCAGACTGAGATTCTCTGTAACACAGAATCTTATCGGCCAACCAACAAGAGCTGAAGCAAATCCCAAGAAGCTGTTCAAAGCACAGGCTCCAGAAACAAGAGAGATCACTTTAATAGGAGATGCTGCTGGCTTACCTGTGGACATACCTATACCTGCCTTTGCTGAAAATTGGAAGACTTTCCAAGGGTGACTTGCGTTTTGGAGGCAATTAGCCTCACTGCGTCCTGCCTGACCCATCCTCTCCTATTTTCTGCTAGTCCCTCCCCTCCACCCCTTATCCTTCTGTTCAACTCTGTGGAATGGGCATGCACATTGGGGAAGGAAACCAAACTCTAGTTCTTTTGGCATGATGGCGTAGATATACTAGAGATCAACAAATATTTGGTTAATACATGAAGATGTGTCTGTTTGCATATTTTGGGCAGGTATTTATAACATTCTTAGACATGCAGTACTTTAATCAGAACACATCTCACCTCATTACATTTGGAGCGCTGCCTTAAAACTCAGAATTTATCTGGGAATCTGGATTATATTTTCTGCCTAAGAGCTGTCCTGAGTACATTCCTCATCACTTGTGCCTGAGCCAGGTGAAAACAAAGCAGGATTCCATTAGAGTCATATCCCTCAAAAGCACTAAATCTCAAGACTTCCACTTTGGGTTGTATCTTCTTGAAAGCAATTCTATTTGATTTTATAGATGCTCAGTTTTGTCTTTGGGGTACAAGAAATACAAACTAAAAGTACAGAGAACCAAACACATCTGCCTCCTGAGCAGAGAAATTTAGTAACTATCAATGTATAAGAGAATTTAGACCAGCTCTTTCATTTTAGAAAACATCTTTCATGCCAGTAGTCATATTCAATCATTTAATTCATCTGATAATTTCCCAGACTGTCTTCATTACATTTGCCTGGTATTGGACTTGCTTTTGGTTTAATTTTCTTTTGGTTGGCATAGTTTTGCTGAAGCTGATTTCTAGATTTTCCTATTGCCATCCTCAAATTCAGACTACAGGTTGAGTAGAACGTGGAATTAATTAACTGTAACTGTTATATTCCCTAAATGTCTCTAACCTGTGGCCTCATCCAACAACAGATACTGATGGGTACATCTCTAATGGATGATCCTGTACTGGGGAGAGATGAATTGTTCTCTCCTTTTTCCAGATGGTTCTGTTCAATAATGTAATATGTAGATGATCACCACCTGCCTACAACAGAAGAGCCAAATAAGCATTAGGGGTCTTAATGTTTTAATTCCAACTTGGTAATTAAGTAACTAAATTATTAAGCTCAGAGGAGGTGCTACTTGTATTTAGGCAAGAAAGTTCTTTGGTCTGAAGGATTGTTCTATGCATTATGGGATGTATAGCATTTCTGCGCTCCTCCCAGTTAAAGCGACAGTTGAAACTGCTCCTACAACTCTCAAACACTTCACCCAATGGAGGATCACTAAAGGAATAAGGACTTGCTTTCAAGAGAGTGTCTGGGAGTTACTCGGCAAAGCTATACTTACCTTTAATGAAGAATCCTGAAGGACAGGCAATAGATAAATGATACCCTCATTCTCCACTAGAAGTAGCTCTTTCTGCATGGTGTGACTTGTACTTTAGATTGGCCAAGCTCTTGATCTATGCCCAGATAGCTCCAGAAAATTTTCCAAAGGGATCGTAGATGCTTGACTTTGAGCATTTCAGAGGCTTGACTTTGGGTCTGGAGTTTCTCTAGAAGCTATTCTGCTATTCTTCTTGGGATTGGAAACAGATTCAGGGCATGGGACACTATTATCCATAATTTACTTTTTGTCCCTCTTCAGGCACCCTAGTATAAGGCTGCTGTTAACCAGATGGGCTGGGCTATAAGGGGGTGAAAAAGATCCCGTCTTTGTCAGGCTAAAAGAATTTCCAAAACTAATGAAAACTTAAGGAACCAAATGCTTATTATATGTGATTATCACAGTGAAGCATTGTTTTAGAATGTTGTTGACACAGGTCTTGGGACTGTGTGTTCATAAACATAGTGCTCTCATGGGTGGAAGAAAATTCCAATCTAGGTTATTTTTAGAGAAAATTGTAGTTCTTTGTTTCTCCTAAAATAGAAAGATCATATTTTCAATGCTTTTGTGGCTATATCATGTTAATGAGAATAGTAAAAATATGTGGTCCTAACTGGCTAGATACAGGACTCATACAAGACACAGGTGGCAAGCACACTCTTATTCCTTCCTAAAAGATTGAATACTTATTTGTTGATTATGTGTTATGTCTAACACACTGCTAAGTGTGGAAGAAATACAAATAAGTATGTTATATAAGATACATTTATTTCCTTCCCACCAGGAGTTTCAATGAGCCACATACATATAAGGGATGGTAGAGAATCAAAGGCAGTTTGGGATATATGCCACCAGGGCTGTCACTGTGGCATTGTTCAGAAAATCTTTTGTTGGCCATATTATAGTAGCTTTATTTCCAAGCCACATGACCATACCTCCCACATTAGTATTTTCTCCATGTGGATTTCAACTCTGCATCTGTAGGAGTCTTTCCAACCTACATGTTTAGTGAGATTTAATGCTTTGGGATAAAAGCTTCTGCAATATAGTGATTTTTCCCCCAAATTAGTGTAATCTTGAGCTTTCTGAACACCTCTGGAAATATGTTGTCCTGAACAGTCTAATTTCCTAAATAGCTATGGGTCCAGTCCTTTGAAGGGATAGGGTGGGACACTCATCTACTTTATTACCTTGAAAATGATTAACCATTTTTGATTCAGGCTTCCTAGTCAACTTCAATCCCATTACAAATCAGCAAGCATTTTATTGAATGGCAGTTCTGGGTAACACAGTTATGAGGGATACAAGAACTACTTAATGAGGCTCTACTCTTCCAGAGTCATAGATTAGTGATTCTTAGCCCTGATTATCAAACAAGATAATCTGGCAAGTTTCAAAAATATTCAGACCTGCTGAATATTACTCTCTGACAGTAGGACCCAGACATCATTTTATTTTATTTGTTTATTTATTTACTTATTTTACTATATGATCTCAGTTACATTTGGAATCTAAAAACACCCTGCAATCATAGAACTCAGAGAACAAATTGGTAGTTGCCAGAGATAGGGAGTGTTGGAAGGGCAAAATGGTTGAAGGTGGCCAAAAGGTACAAACTTCCAGTTATAAGATAAGGAAGTCCAGGGGATATAATATACAACATGGTGAATATATAGAATACTGTACTGTACCTTTGAAAGTTGCTAACAGAATAGATATTCAAAGCCCTTATCACAAGAAAAAAATTGCAACTATGTGTGGCGATGGCTGTTAACTAAACTTATTCTGGCTATCATTTTGCTCTTTATACACATATGAAATTGTTATGTCATGTACCTAATGCAATGCAATATTATACATCAAGTATATCTCAGTTTAACATTAAAAAATTTGTTATGTTATTTTGTTAATAAAAAACTTTTTAGATGATTCTCATGGGCCCCTGGGGTACAGATCTGGACAAACAGACCAAAACAACCATAATAACAATTTGATAAATATTACAATAGAGGTATAAATAAAATGTAAGGTAAGGCTGGAAGAGGAGGTTAATTTCAAATGGGAATACTGAAGATCTCTTCTTGAAGAATGCAAGTGTGGAGTGGGACAAATTGCTGAAACTTTTGATTTCACATGTCTGCACTTCATCATATTTTCCAAGTTCTCTCTCCTATTAATGGGCTATTAGCTGTCCCTCTTACAGCTGCGAGTGTACGTCTATAACAGCCCATTTCTAATGGAATATTGCTAAGCATCTGGGGCTAGGAAATTTAATGTCTAAGTTTGTTGGAATTGAATGCAAATTAAGAGTAAACAGGTTGCACTTCCCACTAAAGGAATGAGGACTCCTTAGAGAAATGGCTGACTCCAGATCTGGGGCAGGAAACATATGTGATGAACCTAGGACATCTTGTGCCAGAAAGCAAGGAAGCTATCAGAACTAATGGGGTCCTATCACAAGAACAGAGATCTAACTTGAGGAGACTTCCATGGGCCAAAGAAGGGGATATTTGAGTATTGGCAAGGATAATAGCTGTAATAGGTTGAAATAAATACATAAATATCCAAGGGCTCACAATGATACTAAAACACAAAAACAATAAAAGCAAAAAAACTAAAAAAACCCCAAAGACCAAAAAACCAAAAACTCAAACTTCAGTGATGAGTTGGAATTACAGGGCACTAGGAAAATTCTAAAGTAACATCAAGTGTTTGTCCTTCCTTTCTTATATTTACCCTTTCAAGGCAAACAAATAGTTCTTATAGGAAGTTGTCCCTTTTTTTTTTTTATGAAATTTATTGACAAATTGGTTTCCATACAACACCCAGTGCTCATCCCAAAAGGTGCCCTCCTCAATACCCATCACCCACCCTCTCCTCCCTCCCACCCCCCATCAACCCTCAGTTTGTTCTCAGTTTTTAAGTCTCTTATGCTTTGGCTCTCTCCCATTCTAACCTCTTTTTTTTTTTTTTCCTTCCCCTCCCCCATGGGTTCCTGTGAAGTTTCTCAGGATCCACATAAGAGTGAAACCATATGGTATCTGTCTTTCTCTGTATGGCTTACTTCACTTAGCATCACACTCTCCAGTTCCATCCACGTTGCTACGAAAGGCCATATTTCATTTTTTCTCATTGCCACGTAATATTCCATTGTGTATATAAACCACAATTTCTTTATCCATTCATCAGTTGATGGACATTTAGGCTCTTTCCATAATTTGGCTATTGTTGAGAGTGCTGCTATGAACATTGGGGTACAAGTGGCCCTATGCATCAGCGCTCCTGTATCCCTTGGATAAATTCCTAGCAGTGCTATTGCTGGGTCATAGGGTAGGTCTATTTTTAATTTTCTGAGGAACCTCCACACTGCTTTCCAGAGCGGCTGCACCAATTTGCATTCCCACCAACAGTGCAAGAGGGTTCCCGTTTCTCCACATCCTCTCCAGCATCTATAGTCTCCTGATTTGTTCATTTTGGCCACTCTGACTGGCGTGAGGTGATACCTGAGTGTGGTTTTGATTTGTATTTCCCTGATAAGGAGCGACGCTGAACATCTTTTCATGTGCCTGTTGGCCATCCGGATGTCTTCTTTAGAGAAGTGTCTATTCATGTTTTCTGCCCATTTCTTCACTGGGTTATTTGTTTTTCGGGTGTGGAGTTTGGTGAGCTCTTTATAGATTTTGGATACTAGCCCTTTGTCCGATATGTCATTTGCGAATATCTTTTCCCATTCCGTTGGTTGCCTTTTAGTTTTGTTGGTTGTTTCCTTGGCTGTGCAGAAGCTTTTTATCTTCATAAGGTCCCAGTAATTCACTTTTGCTTTTAATTCCCTTGCCTTTGGGGATGTGTCCAGTAAGAGATTGCTACGGCTGAGGTCAGAGAGGTCTTTTCCTGCTTTCTCCTCTAAGGTTTTGATGGTTTCCTGTCTCACATTTAGGTCCTTTATCCATTTTGAGTTTATTTTTGTGAATGGTGTGAGAAAGTGGTCTAGTTTCAACCTTCTGCATGTTGCTGTCCAGTTCTCCCAGCACCATTTGTTAAAGAGGCTGTCTTTTTTCCATTGGATGTTCTTTCCTGCTTTGTCAAAGATGAGTTGGCCATACGTTTGTGGGTCTAGTTCTGGGGTTTCTATTCTATTCCATTGGTCTATGTGTCTGTTTTGGTGCCAATACCACGCTGTCTTGATGATGACAGCTTTGTAGTAGAGGCTAAAGTCTGGGATTGTGATGCCTCCTGCTTTGGTCTTCTTCTTCAAAATTCCTTTGGCTATTCGGGGCCTTTTGTGGTTCCATATGAATTTTAGGATTGCTTGTTCTAGTTTCGAGAAGAATGCTGGTGCAATTTTGATTGGGATTGCATTGAATGTGTAGATAGCTTTGGGTAGTATTGACATTTTGACAATATTTATTCTTCCAATCCATGAGCAGGGAATGTCTTTCCATTTCTTTAAATCTTCTTCAATTTCCTTCATAAGCTTTCTATAATTTTCAGCATACAGATCCTTTACATCTTTGGTTAGATTTATTCCTAGGTATTTTATGCTTCTTGGTGCAATTGTGAATGGGATCAGTTTCTTTATTTGTCTTTCTGTTGCTTCATTGTTAGTGTATAAGAATGCAACTGATTTCTGTACATTGATTTTGTATCCTGCAACTTTGCTGAATTCCTGTATCAGTTCTAGCAGACTTTTGGTGGAGTCTATCGGATTTTCCATGTATAATATCATGTCATCTGCAAAAAGCGAAAGCTTGACTTCATCTTTGCCAATTTTGATGCCTTTGATTTCCTTTTGTTGTCTGATTGCTGATGCTAGAACTTCCAGCACTATGTTAAACAGCAGCGGTGAGAGTGGGCATCCTTGTCGTGTTCCTGATCTCAGGGAAAAAGCTCTCAGTTTTTCCCCGTTGAGGATGATGCTAGCTGTGGGCTTTTCATAAATGGCTTTTATGATCTTTAAGTATGTTCCTTCTATCCCGACTTTCTCAAGGGTTTTTATTAAGAAAGGGTGCTGGATTTTGTCGAAGGCCTTTTCTGCATCGATTGACAGGATCATATGGTTCTTCTCTTTTTTTTTGTTAATGTGATGTATCACGTTGATTGATTTGCGAATGTTGAACCAGCCCTGCATCCCAGGAATGAATCCCACTTGATCATGGTGAATAATTCTTTTTATATGCCGTTGAATTCGATTTGCTAGTACCTTATTGAGAATTTTTGCATCCATATTCATCAGGGATATTGGCCTGTAGTTCTCTTTTTTTTACTGGGTCTCTGTCTGGTTTAGGAATCAAAGTAATACTGGCTTCATAGAATGAGTCTGGAAGTTTTCCTTCCCTTTCTATTTCTTGGAATAGCTTGAGAAGGATAGGTATTATCTCTGCTTTAAACGTCTGGTAGAACTCCCCTGGGAAGCCATCTGGTCCTGGACTCTTATTTGTTGGGAGATTTTTGATAACCGATTCAATTTCTTCGCTGGTTATGGGTCTGTTCAAGCTTTCTATTTCCTCCTGATTGAGTTTTGGAAGAGTGTGGTTGTTCAGGAATTTGTCCATTTCTTCCAGGTTGTCCAGTTTGTTGGCATATAATTTTTCATAGTATTCCCTGATAATTGTTTGTATCTCTGAGGGATTGGTTGTAATAATTCCATTTTCATTCATGATTTTATCTATTTGGGTCATCTCCCTTTTCTTTCTGAGAAGCCTGGCTAGAGGTTTGTCAATT
Organism: Prionailurus viverrinus; assembly: GCF_022837055.1. NCBI lineage: Eukaryota > Metazoa > Chordata > Mammalia > Carnivora > Felidae > Prionailurus > Prionailurus viverrinus. The sequence continues at coordinate 20,706,248 of NC_062565.1, read as the reverse complement.
TTGTTTATTTTTTCAAAAAACCAACTCTTGGTTTCGTTGATCTGCTCTACAGTTTTTTTAGTTTCTATATTGTTTATTTCTGCCCTGATCTTTATTATTTCTCTTCTTCTGCTGGGCTTAGGCTGCCTTTGCTGTTCTGCTTCTAGTTCCTTTAGGTGTGCTGTTAGATTTTGTATTTGGGATTTTTCTTGTTTCTTGAGATAGGCCTGGATTGCAATGTATTTTCCTCTCAGGACTGCCTTTGCTGCGTCCCAAAGCGTTTGGATTGTTGTATTTTCATTTTCATTTGTTTCCATATATTTTTTAATTTCTTCTCTAATTGCCTGGTTGACCCACTCATTCGTTAGTAGGGTGTTCTTTAACCTCCATGCTTTTGGAGGTTTTCCAGACTTTTTTCTGTGGTTGATTTCAAGCTTCATAGCATTGTGGTCTGAAAGTAAGCATGGTATAATTTCAATTCTTGTAAACTTATGAAGGGCTGTTTTGTGACCCAGTATATGATCTATCTTGGAGAATGTTCCATGTGCACTCGAGAAGAAAGTATATTCTGTTGCTTTGGGATGCAGAGTTCTAAATATATCTGTCAAGTCCATCTGATCCAATGTCTCATTCAGGGCCCTTGTTTCTTTATTGACCGTGTGTTTAGATGATCTATCCATTTCTGTAAGTGGTGTATTAAAGTCCCCTGCAATTACCACATTCTTATCAATAAGGTTGCTTATGTTTATGAGTAATTGTTTTATATATTTGGGGGCTCCGGTATTCGGTGCATAGACATTTATAATTGTTAGCTCTTCCTGATGGATAGACCCTGTAACTATTATATAATGTCCTTCTTCATCTCTTGTTACAGCCTTTAATTTAAAGTCTAGTTTGTCTGATATAAGTATGGCTACTCCAGCTTTCTTTTGGCTTCCAGTCGCATGATAAATAGTTCTCCATCCCCTCACTCTCAATCTAAAGGTGTCCTCAGGTCTAAAATGAGTCTCTTGTAGACAGCAAATAGATGGGTCTTGTTTTTTTATCCATTCTGATACCCTATGTCTTTTGGTTGGCGCATTTAATCCATTTACATTCAGTGTTATTATAGAAAGATACGGGTTTAGAGTCATTGTGATGTCTGTATGTTTTATGCTTGTAGTGATGTCTCTGGGACTTTGTCTCACAGGGTCCCCCTTAGGATCTCTTGTAGGGCTGGTTTAGTGGTGACAAATTCCTTCAGTTTTTGTTTGTTTGGGAAGACCTTTATCTCTCCTTCTATTCTAAATGACAGACTTGCTGGATAAAGGATTCTCGGCTGCATATTTTTTCTGTCTAGCACCCTGAAAATCTCGTGCCAATCCTTTCTGGCCTGCCAAGTTTCAAAAGAGAGATCAGTCACGAGTCTTATAGGTCTCCCTTTATATGTGAGGGCACGTTTACCCCTTGCTGCTTTCAGAATTTTCTCTTTATCCTTGTATTTTGCCAGTTTCACTATATGTCGTGCAGAAGATCGATTCAAGTTACGTCTGAAGGGAGTTCTCTGTGCCTCTTGGATTTCAATGCCTTTTTCCTTCCCCAGTTCAGGGAAGTTCTCAGCTATGATTTCTTCAAGTACCCCTTCAGCACCTTTCCCTCTCTCTTCCTCCTCTGGGATACCAATTATGCGTATATTATTTCTTTTTAGTGTATCACTTAATTCTCTAATTTTCCCCTCATACTCCTGGATTTTTTTATCTCTCTTTTTCTCAGCTTCCTCTTTTTCCATAACTTTATCTTCTAGTTCACCTATTCTCTCCTCTGCCTCTTCAAGCCGAGCTGTGGTGGTTTCCATTTTGTTATGCATTTCGTTTAAAGCGTTCTTCAGCTCCTCGTGACTGTTCCTTAGTCCCTTGATCTCTGTAGCAAGAGATTCTCTGCTGTCCTGTATACTGTTTTCAAGCCCAGCGATTAATTTTATGACTATTATTCTAAATTCACTTTCTGTTATATTATTTAAATCCTTTTTGATCAGCTCATTAGCTGTTGTTATTTCCTGGAGATTCTTCTGAGGGGAGTTCTTCCGCTTGGTCATTTTGGATAGTCCCTGGAGTGGTGGGGACCTGCAGGGCACTTCCCCTGTGCTGTAGTGTATAACTGGAGTTGGTGGGCGGGGCCGCAGTCAGACCTGATGTCTGTCCCCAGCCCACCGCTGGGGCCACGGTCAGACTGGTGTGTGCCTTCTCTTCCCCTCTCCTAGGGGCGGGATTCACTGTGGGGTGGTGTGGCTCGTCTGGGCTACTTGCACCGTGCCAGGCTTGTGATGCTGGGGATCTGGCGTATTAGCTGGGGTGGGTAGGCAAGGTGCTCGGGGGCAGGAGGGGCAGGCTTAGATCGCTTCTCCTTAGGTGATCCACTTCAGGAGGGGCCCTGTGGCAGCGGGAGGGAGTCAGATCCGCTGCGGGAGGTTTGGCTCCGCAGAAGCGCAGAGTTGGGTGTTTGCGCGGAGCGAGCAAGTTCCCCGGCAGGAACAGGTTCTCTTTGGGATTTCGGCTGGGGGATGGGCGGGGGAGATGGCGCTGGCGAGCGCCTTTGTTCCCCACCAAACTGAGCTCTGTTGTCAGGGGGCTCAGCAGCTCTCCCTCCCTTTGTCCTCCAGCCCTCCCGCTTTCCGAGCAGAGCTGTTAACTTATGACCTCCCAGACGCTAAGTCGCGCTTGTTGTGGGAACACAGTCCGTCAGGCCCCTCCGCTTTTGCAAGCCAGACTCGGTGGCTGTGCTTGGCCGGCGAGCCGCCCCTCCGCCCCGGCTCCCTCCCGCCAGTCCGTGGAGCGCACACCGCCTCGCCGCCCTTCCTACCCTCTTCCGTGGGCCTCTCGTCTGCGTTTGGCTCCGGCGACTCCGTTCTGCTAATCCTCTGGCGGTTTTCTGGGTTATTTAGGCAGATGTAGATGGAATCTAAGTGATCAGCAGGACGTGCGGTGAGCCCAGCGTCCTCCTAAGCCGCCATCTTGCCGCCGACCTCTGAAGTTGTCCCTTTTTTTAAGCATATTTTCAGTTAATCAGTGAAGAAGAAATTAGAAAAATCACATTTTGAAACTTGTAATAGTTATCAATGGATCTATCTATCTATCTATGTATCTGTTATCCATCCATCTATCATCTACTATCATGAATCTCAGCTATCTGCTGATGCATGACAAACCACAATCATATGGGTCTGCTGGGGTCACTAATGTGGCTACATTATTTGGGGCTACATTCTTTGCACCCAGGGTTTCAGTGTCCAAGATGGCCCCACTCACATTGCAGGCCTTGGTGCTGGCTGTCACCAGGGAGTCTCAGTTCTCCTGCCAGTGGCCTCTCATCATTCACAGTCTGTCCTGAGCTTCTTCACATGGTGGTTGACTTCCGTGAGGGTGGAGGCAGAAGCTGTCAAAGCTGGCTGGTCTCTTAAGGACTAAAACCTCAAGGGATACCATGTCGCCTCTGCCACCTTCTATTGGCTGAAGCGAATCACAAAGCCAGTCCAGATTTAGAGGAAGGAAAGTGGACTCCAGCTCTGATGGGAGACATGGGCATCTCAGGAATAACTTGTCAATGTCTGTCTCCTAACCACAATAGTTCATACCCCTTCCACATGCAACATACACTTAATTCTCCCCCAATGTCTCCATTTTGGCATTTGCTGAAAGTCCAGGGTCTTGTTATCTAAACCAGGTCCTCAGGTGTAGCTCCTATTGATCTGAGTCCTATGGACTAGGAAGACAAGTTTTCTCCCCTCCACACATCCAACATACAATGGTGAGGCTGCACAGGGCACAGCTGGTCAAAAGGGGAAGAATGGGAAGAACGTGGTAGTAACTCTTCCACAGCAATTCTGAATCCGGACCAACCTCACCATTTCCTACAATTTTGGGGTCAGACAGGGGAGGAGCTGCTGGTGGTGATCTTTGGGAACAACGTATCACATATACTCAAGTCTTTGGGTGAAAACTTTATGGAGACCTTCATGCTAGAGAAATAGGGCTGACACTGTGTGAACCTAGTAATGAGTCTTGGCAGGACTCTAACTCAGGCAGCCAGAATTGTGAGCCTTGTGATGGAGCACATGGCATCACTCAGCAACTATTCCCATCCAAACATTGATTCTGAATCTCTGCAAACACCTATACCTGATGACTAATCTACAGGCAACACAAGCATTAGAGGGACAAGTTAAATGACACAAAGAAGTAATTAGCCAGATTCAGAACACTCCACATTCTACAGTATAAATGACTTTGTTTCCTCAACAAATCAGTGGCAAGGAAAACAGAGAGGGACTGTTAGAGAATAAAAGAGAATTAAGAGGCTTAGCAATCAAATGCAACATGTGGACCTCATTTGAATCCGTTTCAATAGCTGGGGATGCACACTAAGCTATTCCTGGTTAAAGTACCGCGATATCTGGGATTTGCTTTAAAATATTTGAGACGAAAGGAATGGGGCAGGTTGAAGGTGGGGTGGGGGCGGGGCAAATAAAATAATTGGGTAAAATGTTGGTCATTGTTGAAGGTAGCAAATGGGTAAATGGGGGTTCTTTCCAATCTTGTGAGCGTTTGAACATTTGCATAATAAATGTCAAAAGAGAGCATAGTTTCTGAATGAAGGGGTTTTCCTAGGTAAATAAAATGAAGGGCCAACACCATGGGGCAGCATTGCTAGTTATTCCAGCAATGACTCAGGGCCAGACTTGGGCTGATTTCCTACTTCTCATCTGGGTGAGGTGGGCAGGGACTGTGCTTGAAGCAGGAAGAGGCCAGCTGTGGGTTTATCTGATAGCTGAGATCCACTCCTTACTCCTGGCACTTTTTGCTGAAAATCAAATAATCCATTGGTTTATATTAGGTAAATCAGTCAGTTAATCAGTTGAGTACTTATGGGGCTCCCTTAATTTTTTTTTTATTAAATTAAAAAAATGTTTTATCTATTTTTGAGAGAGACAGAGAGAGAGAGAGAGAGAGAGAGAGTCAGTGGGGATGGTGGGCAGAGAGAGAAGGAGACACAGAATCTGAAGCAGGCTCCAGGCTCTGAGCTGTCAGCACAGAGCCCGACGTGGGGCTCAAACCCATGAACCATGAGATCATCGACCTAAGCAGAAGTCAGACACTTTACCAACTGAGCCACCTAGGCGCGCCTGGGGCTCCCTTACTTTAGAAAAGTTAATATTTATTACCGTAAAGAAACACGTGCTACTTTAAAACACATTACACACAGTTTTAAGAATCAAATGGTTCTACACAATTTCCACCAAAAAAGAGCAAGTAGCTCTTTGCTCAACTCTTCCCTGCTTGGATTTCCTCTTGCCAGGGCTCCAACTCATATCTCTTGTAGTTCTTGCTCATGCTGTTTATTTCCATATGTCAGAATATCTGTTTATCCTCCTTCTGTCTTATTTTCCAATTTTAGATATAACCCTATGGCCTCCTACTGAAGAAAGTGAGGATTTAGCTCCTTACATCAGCCTCCACGCATACAAACTTGTCTCTCTTCCTATTTTCCCAATAGCTTTATTTTTTGGTTAAATCAATATTCAGTGTTTGCACTGTGAGAACCAGGTAAATACCGGTCACAGTCCAGCCAAGTGGTGAGCTCAGAGTCTATTTTCTTCCTCGTGAAATGTTTGGTTTTTCAGATGTTAATAACTGTCTCATGTGGTCATCTCTTCGTTTGCTTGGTTTCCTGGGGACCTATAGCCCCAGTCGTGTACTGGGACTGTGAAAGTCCAGTATGTTCTAAACATACTCAGACACATCAGGTGTTTGATGCCACTGTATCCTCCTGGATAGCTCTATCCTCCAGCTCTGGAATGAACTGGCCACTGTGCAGGTCCACTCCATAGATGTCCTCTGGACCTTCCTCTTACCTCCTTCTTGGGCTGAATCCCGTGTTTCCTGGATCCCAAGTTTCATTCCTGGTTTGCTCCCATATTTTTGTGGAACACACTTTCCCATAGTTTCTTGAGAGAAGGCATGCAATGGGGAGTAATGAATATTACAGTGATGTTCCATGTAAGAGAAAATGAAGACCCAGGTCTGTCTTATCACAGGCTGCGTCCCCCGTGAAGCAGGTTTTGAGAAGGAGATGAGGGTACTGGAGCCACTAGGGACATTCTTGGGATCAGTACACTGGAAGGGAAGGAACCAGCTATGGGCAGAGGGAGAAGGTGAGCTGCAGTACAGACTCAGTGAGACCTCAGTGGTGCTATAGGTTGTTCTGGAGCTGAGCTGAGTCTTCAGCATTGTCCCAAGTTGGGATGACTGTGTCGGGCCTTCATACACCTACAACAATCAGGCATTGGATTCCAGCCCGTCTAGGAAGTAGGTATGGTCTTGAGTGAGGATCTCTCTTTAGCCCAGGTAATCCCTGTGGGGGGTGGGTAGGGGTCTGGGGGTCTGGGAGACACTTATGGCACCCACCACAGTCCCTTTCTGAGCTGCTTGAATCCATTATCTTGTGTAAGGTCTGGGAGCAGTTCATCTGGGATTCCAATGGGCATCTTTTCCAGGGAAACTTAGAAAATGGAAATTAGTGGGCTAATGTCCCTACCAGGAGAACTCTTATCCCACAATCCAATGAACTGATGCAAGAGATTACTAAGTACCAATGACATGTTCAGACATGGGGGAAATGACCACTGGGCGGGTCTGTGGAACCAGTGGACCTAAGTGAGCTGGTTCATTGCTAGGACTCCTGGCCCCCATATGCATCCCACTGTAACAGGGGGTGGGGCATGATGTCACTTGGGGTCCTCAGATATCAATAGTCAACTTGGACCCTGTATTCAATGGTCCTGAAATGTTTGAGTATTTCCTTTCTCTAGTTACCTGAGTTAGGAAGCACTAAGAGGCTAATTACCATACATACTTCCTGTGGTATGTCAGCGTCTTCTTCCTGGGGCTCAGCTTCTCCTTTAATCAATGGGTTCTGGGACTAAAAATGGCCTTAGGTCTCAACCCAGAGAAAGTAACAATGACTGTTGGGGCCTCCCCTCTCAGTCTCTGGCTCACCCAACCTTGGCTTTCTCACTGTACAGATGCAATAATATCCTCATTGACTGCCATCTATTCTGTCCCTTGGGGATCTATGTTCTCTGAACTGTTTCCCTTAACTCTCTGTGGGTCAGGCCTCTGTGTTGTCCCTCTGATCTGGACACTCATGTGACAATTGAGTCTTTCTGGCTTCTGATGGTGACTGCAGTCACTTGGCTTCGACTGGGGCGGTGTGGGGGGGTTGCCTTGCCCTTTCTTGTTGGGGAGCTCAGTTCTGTGGTAGCTTCCCCTGCAGAGCCACCCCAAAACCCCTAAGGGAAGCTGGAGCCCGTCTCTCCTGTGCCTTCCTTACCACCTTGGGAAATGGGGTGCCCTCTAGGTTTCCCTGTAACACTGCCCACTCCAGCATGCCCACTGCTCTGAGCCTTTCAGTGCCTTCACCCACCATCTGCCATGGCAGTTCTGGTGCTCCTACTTGGCTTGGTGTGGACGTTGCTTTCTCCATGCTTTAGGGGGTGTTTGCACCATCTTCTGGGGCCTTGATGAGGTATTGAGACCTTCAGACCAAGTGGTACGATTCTACCACTTAGTGGGACCAACTCATCCCCAGCCCTGTGACAAAGTGACCTAACTAACCCTGGCTATTGGCCTCATGGCAAGTGGATGTGGGGGGAGACAAGGAAGATTCTAAGTGGGGAGGGAAAGTATGTGATTTTGGGGGGGAACAGACCTTTGTAATCTTTTTTAATGTTTATGTATTTTTGAGAGAGAGGGCACACGCAATTGGGGGAGGGGCGGAGAGAGAGGCAGGGAGAGAGAGTGTATTCCAAGCAGACTCCTCACTGTCAGCGCAGAGCCTGACACAGGGCTTGATCTCAGGAACCAGAGATCATGACCTGAGCTGAAATCAAGAGTTGGTTGCATAATCGACTGAGCCAGTCAGGCACCCTGTTTGTTTTGAAACAAGGGAGGAGTGTTAGCTCTTAATGAGGAGGAGAGAGGGCACTTCTGTGGGCTTAGAAGGTTTAAGGAAATCTGGGAATTCAAGATTTTTTGGATGCATCAACCCAGATGTCCTCATTCCATGTGTCAGGGTCCTGTTCCTCAAAAAGGGAGCTGGTCTTGGTAGAGATGACATACCTTGGTTGGCTTAACATTCTTTTGAGCTCAGCTACTCTTAGGACTTCAATCTATTCATAGGATTTAAAAATCTTGAGTCAATCCTCAACCTTCCCTATCCTCTTCTGCAGAAGATGAGGATCACTGTATGTTGCCCACGGGGCCCTCTGGCTTCCACATGTAGCTTTTTGTTTCTGTTTTGTTTTTCCTTTTAACAGCTTTGTTGTGTGATAAGTCACAAACCACATAGTCCACTCATTTCAAGTATAAAATTTAAAATTATATTCACAGGGTTATGCAACCATCATGACAATCTAACTCCAGAATATTTTCATTGCGGGGCACCTGGGTGGCTGAGCGTCCGACTCTTGATTTCAGCTCAGGTCATGATCCCAGAGTTGTGGGATGGAGCCCCGCATTGGACTCCACACTGAGCGTGGAGCCTGCTTGGAATTCACTCTCCCTCTCTGCCCTTTCCCCAACTCACGCTATCTCTCACTCCAAACATAAAAATAAAAATAAAAAAGTAGAATATTTTCATTGTGCCCCTCCCCCAAAAGACATCTCAAACCCATTAGCAGTCACTTCCCATTTGCCCTTCCCCTACTTCCTGACACCCACTACTTTCCGCCCTGCAGATGAGCCTATTCTGGACAGTTTGTGTAAATGGAATCATACAGTATGTGGTCCTTTGGGACTAGCTTCTTTCATTTAGCATAATACTTTCAAGGGTCATCTATGTTGTGGCATGTGTTAATACTTCATTTATTTTTACTGCCAAATAGCATTCCATTGCATAGATTTACCCCATTTTGGTGATCCTTTCATCAGTTGATGGACAGCCCACTGTTTTAAGGAGGCTGATGATGGGGAAGAGGAGTGGGTCTTAACTTTTAATTCCATATGCTTTTGCAGTGTGTAGAATTTTCATAGAAAGCAAGTATTCCTTCTGTTAAAAGAAATCAGGGGGGAAAGTAAGGGGTAATGACGATGTCAAATGTTACACAGCTGAAGACCGTCATTGGAGAAGCATTTAGAAGTGGCTTGGAGATACTGTTGGTGACATTCTGTGCACAGTGGGAGGGTGAGGACAGGTAACTGAGGATGAAAATGGGCTCAGGGAGACTGGAAGTAGTGACCCAGCATGCTCAACAGCCAGAGGAGTGAGGAAAATAGAAATATATTGGGGACTGTGGTTGTAAAAGCCTCTCAAATGTTATCCCTTTGCCTAATTTTAAAATCCCGAAGAAAGACTTTTCTCAATTTGCTTGCTTTAAGGAAATTCTGAAAATAGCCAAAGTTTGCCAGAAGTTCCAGAATAATTTGACTTTGCAACTGCTAGTCACTACTTGTATTACTTGGCTAGGGCTGCCATTCTTTTTTGGAGCAAAATACCAGACTGGGGGCTTAAACAATAGAAATTTACCTCATGGTTCTGGAGGCCGGAAGTCAGAGATCAAGGTGTCTGTCAGCAGGGCCAGGTCCTTCAAAAGCTTCTCTCCTTGGCTTGCAGATGTCCATCTTCTCCCTGTGTCCTCACACAGGCTTCCCTCTGTGCATGTCTGTGTCCTAATTTCTTTTTATAAGGACACCTGTCAGATTAGATTAGGGTCCCATCCTCATAACCTCATTTTAACTTTGACATCTTTCAAGGTTTTACCTCCAAATAGAGTCCTATTCTGAAGTACTAGGGGTGAGAGCTTCAACATATGAATTTTTTGAGCAGGGGACACAATTTAGGCAATATCACCAGTGATCATTTCAGATGGGACGTAGAGGCAGGCAGTTCCCTACAACCAACATGGACCATCTGCACTTCCAAGAGCAGTCCAGGTGGCCACCGCTGACCACCAACCTCAGCTCTCTCCCTCCCTCTTCAGTCCCGTACGTCATGTCCCATAGTGACACACACAGTACACTTCTGAATCCTAAATGTGAATCGACTGCTCCTCATTTATCCTGGGTGTACCCAGCATATTTGAATCATCTTAGGGCCACTCCTATTTCTTTCCTTGCTCATTGGTCACTTGAACTTACAGAGGGTAAGCAGACTGTGAGTTCAAAGCCACAGTGCATATCATGATGTTTGGGGTTTGGGATGTAAACAGGGCACCTCCCTAAAGTATCACAATCTTTATGGTCCTTTGGGGGAACCAAGGCATGCCCTGGGAAAGAAAATGCCACCCAGAGGAAGTTGTCCTCGGAGAGAACTGTGCTCCTAGAGAGACATCCTGTTTACTCTGACTCATTTCTGAGACTGTGTCAGCTCATGTTTTTTGGTAATTTGCTAATGACATGGTATCTATTAAATACGTATATAGCAAGGTAAAAATAGGTGGAGCATTTTCTAAATAGCCCTGGCTCAAAGCAAAGCGGTGAAAGAGCTGTTAGTTCTTTTTAAGGCAAAATAAAGCTGCTCTTCATCATCCCTAACACACCCGGGTACTGCATCCCAGGACAAACAAGAAATGCCCCAATGAAAGAAAATGAAAATGCTGTTCTCGACTGGCTTGCTTCAGAAATATGCCTGGACCCGAGAGTTCCAACTTTTCCGGGATTCATTCTTACAGAGTCTAACCCTTGTGGTTTTTTGGTAGGAGGTAATTTCTGTGCTTGTTATGATTTGAAGGAGCTGGCCCACAGCTCAACCTTGCTCAAATTGGAACAAGATGTCACCAGTGGTCTTGCTCCCACAGTAGGCACTTGGAAATAGATTCGCATTGGGACTGCCAGCTTCTGGGCCTTTCTGCGGGACGTCTGTTAGTTTCCATGACTAGAAATGACACCACCATTCTGTCACTGCATTTCACGTCCCTTGTACCATGTAGGAAGTGCGAGTGTTGTGGGTGGTTTTTTTTCTTCAAGCAATGAAGGCAATGGCAAAGAATTTTTCATAAAAACAAGTGACAAATTTCACTCAAGTTACTGACACATAAAAGGAAAAAATTAGTTTTCGCTTTGAAGCTAACCAGAAACAAATGGCTATGTTTCTCCAAAGGAAAAGCTGGAGTTTAGTTATGATACATCCCCTCCCAGAAATCTAGGAAATTATACATACTGTACCCTCTGTTTATAAGAATATGAATAACATGATTGTGCGCACAGGGGTCAATTGCAGTTCAGATGAGAATTTACTGCTGTTAAATAGCAACTACATAAAGGCAGAAAGAGCTGCTGTTAACCCTTTATTCACATGATCCAAATGCCTTCCTTTTAAAAGACACTTGGATGGAAAGCTCCTTGAAGCCAGGAAATCTGTCTTTGATGTCTTTAGATATCTCTCCACACGCAGCACAGACGCCGTGGCGGGCACACAGTCAGGGAAAGGTGTGCATCCTATTCGACCAAAGAGAGAAGCAGTGTTTGACTTTTCCATTGAGAAATAGGAGTGGTTTTATTTGAGCCGCATCGTTGAGTCCCTGGTGCCAAGCAATTGAGAGCTACAGGAACCCTGAACTTGCTCTCAGTTTGGGCCACTTACTTTCATATATCCCAAATCAGGCTGCTATCAGCAGCTGCCCCAAGATCTCCATGACAGCAATGTCTGTGCGTGGGGCTTGGTGTTGTGTCCCGTGATTCCATCCCATTTATCGCCCCCCCTCCCCCTGCCAACCACCACCCAACCACAGTGGGCACTGTCTTCATTTTGGAGGAAAGTGGGCCCCAGAAAGGGTAAGCAGCCTGAGACCATGTAGTGAGTGGCCTGACTAGGACGCACACTCAGGCTGGTCTGAGTGCAAAGGCTACCTCTCCCTGCTGCCCTCCATGATTTTTGCAAAGGGATCATGCTCCGTTCCTAAAGCCAAGCAATCTGCAGGACTATATAGTCATGGTCAAGGAGCTTGGGGATAGCAATTAGCCAGCCTGAGGGGCACTGGGCATGGCAGGTACATCCCAGCCTATGACCCCCTCCCTCACTCCACTGTAGGGCTCTATTTAACACATAATTAACCAGGCAGGCTTCAGCAGGAGAACACCCAGGAAGGCCAGCAAGGAAGAGCCTAAAGGAGAGGAGATGCGGCTGACCAGGGTGCAGGGTGAGGAGGGCAGGGATAGGGGAGGGAAAGAAGGAGGGAGGTGGTGATTTGGCCTCCCACCCCTCCTGCCTGGCCTCTGTGGGAAGAGGATGGGGCCACTAAGGGAAGATTGTTTATAAGCACCTCAGGCTTTTTTACCAGCTGATGGCGCCCCTTCCTTCTTTTTTCCCTCTGAGTCACACTGCCATACCAGCCACCTGCAGTCCCCAAACTGGGGCCAGAGGGGAATGCATTGCTGCAGAATGAGGGCGCACTTTGGAGTCAGATGAATCCAGCTGTGATTTGGGGCAGCTGTGGGCAGCTCACTCAACAGCCCTGAGTTCCTCTTGGGGGTAGTAATACCCACCTCACATGACTCTGGTGGGAATAGAAAGAGGAGTCCGAGATGTGAGGGTGTAGGACGCCCGGCACCCCGGAAGTGTCCAATGACTGTTTCTAGTCTACATTCACCCACCCTCAGCACCCCCCAGTTGGAGAGATTGCTCCGCATTGTCACCCACCTGAGTCAGCTCGAGGTGGGTCCAACTCCATTCACGATTGAGCGCTAGAGAGAAGGGGAGCTTTTCCTGATTCTCTTCTCCCGTGTTTCTAAATCTGATCCTAGTTTGACGAGTGGTGATAAGTTACTGATGGCATGGATGTCAACAGTTCTGTTCCATGTTTCCTGAAGACCAGCTACATCCCAGACACGGTGCTTGGGACAGAAAAATGCACAACATGTGGCCCCTGCCTTCGGGGACCTTACATTTCCGCTGAAGAGACAGACACATAAGTGAGTTAAATATTATGTGTTAGATGCTGTGACAATGGAATGCACAGAATGCTAAGAAAGCACAGAGAAGTGTTGATGAGCACAATCTGGAAGTTGAGGATAACTCTCTAAGGAAGGTGTTGCCTTCGCTGAGTCTTAAAAGAAGAGCCAGTTAGCCAGTGTGGTGACCTCGTATTTGTTACCCTGACTAAGCTGAGACTACATTCCCCAGAATTCCCTTCCTTGTCTGATTCTGGGTTAGGATTAATCGTAAGAGAAACATGCATGAGGTCTGGAAGGTGAATGAGAAGCAACAGCCATATTTATGCCCAGAATGTCAACATAGGGCCAGACGTCACTGTCGCTCACACTTATGGTTGCAGATCCATTGACCTGCCCTGTTGGAGTCAGGCAAGCAACGAGATCTGCACCTCCTTCCCCTCCCTCTGGACTCCTTCCTTCAACTTCTCAGATGGCTAGGCCAGGTGTGTGTTTAGCTCTGTGATGAGGGATACCAGCCTCCCTTCTAGCATCATTGAAGTTTGAGGTATGAGAGACCAGCACAGACTCCATTCATCCTTCTGGGCTCCCAGCTTCTTATCCATGTGGGTTCTGGTTTCCCTTGGCTCTCCCCACTTCACATTCATCTTTCCTTCCCAGACGTGAACATGGCCCTGCTCCCTCCAGGCCCAGCACCAGATATAGACACAACAGCTGCACATAAGCTGTGTAACCAGCATTCACAGTTGTGTAGGGTCAAATCCCCATAATAAGCCCCTTGTTCTAGATCACTGCAGTGGTTATACTTCTTTGGTGGACCTTGATGGGTAGACCAGTTAAAGATGGCTGGGAAAAAATGGTGCAGGCAAGAAGAATAGAATGAACAGATTCATGAAATGGCAGAGTATATGCAGGGAACCACAGGTAGCTTGGTGTTTCCAGAAATCAAATGAGAAGCAGAGAGAGGAAGATGGGACCAGAAAGGGTGGAAATGCCCAGGCCGTGGAAGGAACTGAATGCCACGCTAGACGTTTGGCCAACACAAGAAACAGCAGAATGAAGGAAGCTTCTAAATGTGTGGTAAAGCTGTGAACAGTTTGTGTAACCTATCATGCTATTTATTCTCTGAATAATGTTCCACATGACAAATCTTTAGAATATACTACTTGCTTTAAGATATGGTGTTTCCACTGTCTGATGGCAAGAATTGGGTACCGTCTATTGGGATAGGATAGGTTATGCTGTCTAATAAATAAACCACAGGTTTCCGTGGCTTGACACCACAAAGGATTTTTCTCACCCATGTCATGGTAGGATGTTTTTCTTCGGTGTGTCTTTATCAAGCAGGGACTGCGGGTTTCAGGATCCTTTTATCTCATGACTATGCAATCTTCAAAGTGCGGTCTGTAAGACTGGAAAGGAGAGCTCGTGGACCATGCTGCTGGTGGGGCACTGGTGGGCAGGAAAGTGGCTTGTGTAACTTCCAACAGCCGTCTGTCAGCAGCACCTAGTCCTGCCTCCCCAGCTACTAGAAAGCTGGGAAATGTAGGCTGGGAGGAGGGAAATAAAATGGATCTGGTAAATGCATAACATGGTACGTATTACCCTTATCACTTTGGGAGCTTTTTTTTACAGCTCAATCCTAGTAATAGCGTTAACTGTGTTAGCACATAGATGGGCTTCTTTTTCCATTACACGGTTTAGATTCTCTGTTCTTGTTTCCTTGCTCTTGTATATTCCAAGACAAAACACACACACACACACACACACACACACACACAAACAAAACAAAAACTCCAATGGTCACATCAGTATTGAGTGCTGTTATTCTAACAATTAAAATGACTCCTCTCCTTTTATCTAGACAAGATGGCCCTTGTTTAGTAAACAACTTTCATATGGAAAGAGTTTTAGTAGCAGGGACCTCCTCCAGATCACTTTTCCTTTGTACGCCCAGGTACCAGGGATTATTTGGGTTAGAGAACATCAGCTAATAAAAATGTAGAGTGATTGCTTCTTACGATTATGCAAATGCACAGAGAAGTTCTTGGTGGCAAAGAACATATCGCTCTTCCTGTTTCAGTTTATCTTTTATTTTTTTAATGTTTATTTATTTTTGAGAGAGAGACAGAGTACAAGCAGGGGTGGGGCAGAAAAAGAGACAGGATTTGAAGCAGGTTCCAGGCTCTGAGCTGTCAGCCCAGAGCCCAACACAAGGCTCGAACTCATGAACCATGAGATCATGACCTGAGCTGTGGTCGGATGTTTAACCAACTGAGCCACCCAGGCACCCCCAGTTTCAGTTCACCTTGAGTCCCCACGATGATCCCTAACTTATGGGAGACTGACCCAGGCAGGCTACCATACTACTGGTATTTTGATTTACAGGTTTGGATGCATTTCCCCATAGACACAGTGTTACAAGAGAACCACTGGTCTTACACTTTTCCAGCATGTAATGGATCAAGTAGGTGAAGTTGAACCATTTATTACATTAGTTGCTGCAATTGCTATATTGTAAGTTCTAGATAAAGGACTTAAACTTTTAAAAAAGGGCCTTTTCTTTCCAATTTTCAAGGGATCTCAACTGTAAGTTTCATGTCATAATGTCTCTAAGGGCAAAGTGATAAAGTGCTTTGAAAACTAGAAGATATTGCATAAAGTATCATAATGTTTTAATTTCTTGTAGAGAACTTCAGATTGTGCACATGGCACTACAATGGTTCATCTTATGTGTCAACTTGGCTGGGCCATAGTGTCCAGATATTTGGTCAGACATCAATCTAGATGTCACTGTGAATGTATTTTGAGATGAGAATAACCTGTAAATCAGTAGACTTTGAGTAAAGCAGAGTACCCTCCATAATGCAGGTGGACCTCATCTAATCACTTGAAGGCATTAAGAGGAAAAAACTACAGTCCTCTGTGGAAGAAGAAATCGTGCCTCCAGACTTCCTTTGGACTCAAACTGCCACATCAGTTCCTCCCTGGGTCTCTAGCCTGTTGACCTGCCTAACAAATATCAGACTTGCCAACCCTCACAGCTGCAGGCATGAGCCAGTTCCTTAAAATCTGTGTGTGTGTACCCACATATCCTATTGGTTCTATTTCTCTGGAGAACATTGACTAATGGAGACATTTTCTGAACAAAGGAAAACAGACAATAGTTACTAATTGGCATCTAAAATATGTGGAATCATACACCTACAAAGTGTTCTTTGACAGATACCGACCCAGTTGATTAAGGAATCTGTTTCTTAGTGATTTATCTTTAACCACCTTCAAATTTCTATTTTCTAGAAGTCTTTACAATGTGTCCCACTTCTGCATTCTATGCTTGAAGGCAGTGTAGTCAAGACACTCTTAGGTAAGAGAACCCATAATCCAGCAATACATCCAAGACTGTTCACTCCTAAACCTGTGGAGAGGATTGTTCATACTTTTTGCAAACTCTTATTTCAACTCTGATAAGGAATTAAATTCATGTTAGGTACACGTTTGATACATTCCCAGAAACAAAGGAAACTGGCACTAACTGCTGTTAAATAGCATTTGGGACACAAGCCAATGGAAGAAATGAAAGCGTAACATATGATTGAGACTCTGTCTGACCTAGCCCCCTCCGCCCAGGCTTGGCTGGAGTTCTGACGCTCTGTGTGATGTTCCATGTTTGCAAAATGGTTGGCTATTTGAACAAGAAGGGTCACACAAAGAATGAAATGTCAGCTTTAGGAAGGTGATTTGTATTGCGTGAGGGAATACCTCCTACACAATGCCCCCAGAAGGAACCGTGTCCTGTAAACAACTTTCACTGCTTATGTAGTAGTCCTTGTGGCAAAGCCAGAGAGCATTCGCGTCTGCTGAAGGAATTAAAAATGAAACAAAACAAGAAGCCATGAAAAATTACATAGAATAGAGGTCAATTCACAGATGTCTAATCCAGGCTACGTTTAAGAAGCATCACATTCTTTTCCACATCGTGTTAGAAGATGGTGATCTTGAGAAGATTAAACAGGAATGGGAGGATTAAAAAGAGGACAAAATATGGAAGGGCCAAGTTAGGAGTTAAAATCATTCAAATCATTCTTATGTGCTCTCTTTTTCTTCCCCTCTTTTGGAAGCTGGGGAGGTGGTGTGTATCTCCTCGAGTAAAATGACCCACCATAAACCTCATAATGTCAAAAATTGGAGACTTATTTATCATCCACATTAAAGACAGAAGCCATGCAGCTGTGGCCAGGAGTGATATTAGAGGAGCCAAAAATGAAAGCAGACAGCAATATAGGCATGGATTTAAAACTAAGGCTTTTATTACAGAAGGCACAGATAAGAACAGATGGGTGAACAGAATGGACATTTGCATGTACAGAGGAAATGTGGTTAGCTAAAAAGTAGCACTGATTTAGTGAGTAAGGAGCTGTTCTGGTTCCATGTAGCCTTCCCATGTGGGATCTTGGTGGAATGACAGTCTACTTTCTGCCTTTCTGCTTTATTTTATTTCATTTTATTTAATGTTTATTGATTTTTGAGAGACAGGAGAAACAGAGGGCGAGCGGTGGAGGGGCAGAGAGAGAGGGAGACACAGAATCCGAAGCAGGCTCCAGGCTCTGAGCTGTAGACAGAGATCCTGACGGGGGGCTCCAACCCATGAACTGGGGGATCATGACTTGAGCCAAAGTCGGATGCTTAACTGACTGAGCCTCCCAGGCGCCCCTATTTACTGCCTTTCTAAAGACATTAACAACTATTTTAATTTATACACTTGCAAGGCAGTGGACCCCGCCCTGAACATTTAGCATAGCGCCTGGGACCCAGCAGACTGCCATATATGGCTGAAAAATCAGACAATTTCCTCAGGAGATATTCCAAAATTAACATATCAGTATTTTGCCTTAATATGTTATAAGATCATCAGAAGTAAGTCCTGGCGAACTTATTTTCAATCATCCAATTTCGGTTTCTGATTGTATGTTCTTGGACAAGACAATAATCCTCCCAGGATTCAGCTTCATCTGTAGGGTTTTCAGATTCTCTTTGGCATTAAAATTCTGCTTCTGTGAACCTAGCTTCAGGGCACCCACAGCTTAGACCACTTAAATCTTATTTTGCAATTCAATCCCATTCAATCATAAATATCCAGACAATATTTAAGTACCTAGTATGTACACGATGCTGCCTGAGCGGCTTGAGGTACGTGACTTTGTGAGTATGAAGGCCTGCCCTCGACATCAAGGAGCAGACCCTCAGAAAGGGTGGAAGGTGTGACATGAAGGAAGAGTCAGAAAGTTCTAGAACCCCTCAGACCGGGATAGTGACATTTTAGAAGGAAGGAAAGTAGAATGGAGGCCCACTTCACCCAGAGCTCTGGACCCAGAGCTGCAGGACAGCTTCCTGAGGGGAGAAACTGAGTGTGTTTGGGTAAGAGTGAGAGTTCGTCCTGAGCAGCATTACCGCGTATGTAGAGAGGGGCAGGCGGGTAAGGTCGAGGCCTTCAAATGCAGAACCAAATTGCAATATTTGCAATATCAAATGCAGAGACCAAACTGAATTGACTCAACATCTCTGCGGAAGGACAAGAGAGGCTGCATGTGGCGGGGAAGTCAGAAAGCAGCGAGGAGAGGAGAGGAGAGGGACGTGCCCATCCAGGAAGACCTCGGCAATGGGCGGTGATGGGACGGCTTCCTATGCCTCACCTGGTTAGTTACTAGAACACGCTGTAAAAATGGCATGTGGTAAATGAATGTGGTTGTGGGCTCTGGTACTGAGACCCTGTGCCTCCAGGGCTGCTTGCTTGTTTGGCTGGGGTGTCCCCTGGAAGTAGCTTTTGGAGCCTGCTCTTGCCGTCACCATGGTGGGGGGGGGGGGTTCGCTTTTCCTCTTGGCTGATCTCCTGTTGCCTTTTTTTTTTTTTTTTTTTTTGGCTGTTCAGCAGTGGTTTGGTACATGTCTGGGCAAAATGGCTGTCGATGATCTTTCCACCCCACCTCTACCGCACCCCCCCCACCCCAATCCCACAAGGACATACCACTTCATAAGGCAGTGTTGGAAATGGGAAAATGATGAGTCCCTCTGGCTTTAATTGTTGACTTTTCGTCCTTTTTTTTTTTTTTTTTTTTTTTTGGCTAACATAGACAGCAAAACAAATGAGGTTGAAATAAATATTCTTAGCTACTCATCACAATCATAATAACTAAATGACCATTGCTATTCTACCAGGAAGATAATGCATTAAGGCATATTCCACTTCTTGTTTTCATTGCTTATTTTTAACCTGCCTGCTCATTTTTGTTTGTTTAAGCAACTCCTAGCATTTTTTATGCCTTCCTGAAGTGGCAGACCCCCAAAGTTTCATGCAGCAAGGGCGTAGGGAATGATCCTGGATAAAAGGGCTGGGGGCCTGGCATTGTGTCTCCCAGGATATTTATAGGGAGTGGCTCAGCTAGGAGTCCAAGGGGGCCATGGAAGGCTGAAGTCCTCCGATCACTCTTGTGTGGACCCCTCCCTCCCAACCGGTCAGCGTTGCTGACCTCTCCTTTCTATTTTTGTTTTAAGCAATTGGACCACTGAATAGCCTCTCCTCACTTTACTACTTTCTTTGCAGTAAATCTTTTCAAGATTTTTGTCTCTCTGTCTATTTTTTGGCGAAGTTTCTTTGTATATGTTTTGAGTTTTTATCAGAAGGTTTCTATTGGAATCTTTCTCTTTGGTACCTTTTTTCCTATCGTCTTTTCATTTACATGATCTTGGCCTTTTGCAGATTGAACAATGGATCCTTCATACTTCAGTTTTAGATGTTTGGTTATCTTGACACATGTAATAACAGATACTTCATGCAACTGTGACTGTCAAAGTTAATTCAGTTTTGCTTGCAACCGCTGTTTTAATGAAATTTGGATTTTTTTTTCAGCTCCCACTCTTCCCCACTTGTGGCCTTTTACTTATTTGGAAATATAATATTTGTTACATAGTTGAATTATATGTTGTGCCTTTGTGGTGCATAGCTGTGCCTCTAGAGCCACCTTTCTAAGTTTTCAGCATGTTTGAATGTGTTGTTTCTACAGTGGGCAGAAAAGCTCAACTTACAGCTGTTACTTCTAAATAGTTGCTCTAGAAATGATACACCCACAGTTTTCAGCAAGGTTAACGCATTGCTTTATCTGTTGGGTAACTAAAACACACACACACACACACACACACACACACACACACCACAATGCAAACCTTATGGTCGACAAAAGAAAAATTATGGTGCACAAAGAAAACACCAGAAAACAAAAAACAAAGATAAAAGGCAGAGCAAAAACCTCCTCAAAGTAGGGCATTTGTTTAAAGTTGCTAAACTGCACATTTTGGACCCTAAAAATGTTTGTAAAAAGTGCTCTGAAATTATTAGACCACAGTACTTCTTTAGAGTCTGAAAAACATTTCGAGGCTCTGTGATGTGGAGCAGGGAGTCGGGGCTGGCCAGGAAGGCAGTGCCATCAGGAGCACTGTGACAGCCTAGGAGACAGGAGAGTGGCAGAGAACTGAAGGTCTGTCGCTGCATGTGTAGAGACAGGCTGGGGTGGAAGCCAGGGCGTGACAGAGCCGACAAGATGGGAGCTTCGTCAGAGAAAGGAGATGTTGGCTAGGTAATGCTTCAGAGGAACCCCAAGGTTCTGTGTGCGACTGTGTGACCAAGGTTCTGTGGTGAAGGAGGTAGAGCTGGAGGTCGCTGGAGCTGAGGTAGTCAGGGACCAATGAGGGCCAGCTACCAGGTAGTCTCCATGGATGATGATGTCTCTCAGAAGCTGGCAACTCAGGAGAGCGGAACTGTGAGCCAGAGAAAGATGTGCCCCTTCTCATCGCCCTCTATAACTGTCAATCCATAATTCAGGCTCTGCTTATTCAAAAAATAACATGCCTTAAGTACCAATCATATGCCAGCCACTGCTACTGGAGGTACAAAAATACATCAGGCATGGTTCTGAGTCTGGGGAGCTGACTGCCTGACCGGGGAGGGGAAACATGTACTAGGGATCTCAGGCAGAGCTTGCCACTCACAGGACTTTGGGCGGCAGGCTGGCCGTGTAAATGGTGACGTCAGCAGGTGCAGTATGTACAGACTATTTGGTAAATGCAGTGAACCAAGGGCCTCATGGCTTACCTAGAGGAGATGGCTGTCCCTCCATGTTAGCGAATCTTCGATTTTCTTTTTTTTTTTAATGCTTATTTATTTATTTATCCTGAGAGAGAGAGAGAGAGAAAGAGAGAGAGAGAGAGAGAGAAAGAGAAACCCAGGCGGGCTCTGTGCTGTCCCAAAACTTGAGATCATGACTTGAGCCAAGAGATCAAGAGTCGTTCGCTTAACTGACTGAGCCACCCAGATGCCCCCTGATTTTCTTTTTAAAGTCACAAATGTAGACTTGTGGAGGTACCATCTCCCAACTTTAAAATTTTAGCAAGTGATTAAAAAATTAAAAGCACTGTATAAGCCAATGATTTATGAACTCTGATTTAAATAACTGGAGCTTCAGGCAGTCTTGGGTTCTGGTTCTGGCCCTAATCTACTGGTGATCTTAAACAAATCACAAAACTTCCCAGGGCCTCAGTGACCTCATCCATGAAATGGAGCAGTAAGCTGCAGAGGACGAGTTCTGGAGTTTTTCCTACTTCTCTGAGTGTATGAATTCAATGTCTAAATAGACTTCTAATTGATTTCTGTCTACAAAGAAGGGTTGGGGGGCCACCTGGGTGGCTCAGTCAGTTAAGCGTCCGACTTCAGCTCAGGTCGCGATCTCATAGTTTGTGAATTCGAGCCCCACATCCAACTGTGCGCTGACAGCGAGGAGCCTGCTTGGGATTCTCTCTGTCTTCCTCTCTCTCTGCCCCTCCCCCCCCCCACTATCTTTCTGTCTCAAAATAAATAAATAAACTTAAAAAAAAAAGGAAGATGGTAAACACAAGGTCTGTGTTTTTGTTTGTTTGTTTGTTTGTTTTTTACGTTCCTTCTTCTGAAATGTGTCAGCAGAGAGCTGCTGCTCTGGAGGAATTCATTATTGGACCAGTCTTGGCTACCTGGACTCTCTGGGGCCAGGTTTGGCCGCTACCATGATGCACTTTGTGTCTCTTGCCCTCTCCCATGCTGTAGTCATCAAGGGAGGCAGGGTGGCATAATGGAATTGTCCAGAAGGCCAATATGCTGGAACCTCAGACCTGTTTCTTCCTGATCTCTGTGATTGGGAAAGTCATTTCCCCTCTGTCCCAGATGTCAGCAGCTGCAGAGCTGGAAAAAAGAATGTCCTCCCATAAAAACTGCATGCTTCTCTCCGCCAGAAGAGAAACATATCATCCCTTGTATGCGTGTCTATTTGTTTTTCTGCTTTGCCTTGAGTGCTACCAAGTTTACCAGAAAGCAAATATCTGGATCGAATTAGCTTAAATTTTTAAGTCAGAGAATCCCTCGGACTAAATTAGAATTTAATGTCGTAATGGCAGCTTTTTAAAATTGTCTTCAAAATTGCTGTTAGAGGCATTATTCAAATGGTTGCTCAGCGTTTCTTATGTGGTGAGCAGAGGACGCCTTCTGTGAGGCAGGCCGCAGGCAGGACTGTAGGTTGCTAATTCGCTTCCCACTCAGCTTTCGTTTTGCCGAGTGAGGTGTGCATGGAAGGGCATGAGCTGAATTGCTGGGACAGATAAAGAGGATTTTTAGAAACTGTGGGTGAAGAATTGGGGAGTAGGAGGAGAGAAGGAAAAGAAAACTGAGCTGAAGGGGGAGTGGAGAAGAGACCTTAGGATGGACAAGGACAGAGACGGCTAATACAAGTTGGATGAGGTTTTGTCTTGTGCTTAGTGACGTAGTCTTTTTTTCATCTCCCCGCAAAACTCTCAGGAAAATCTTCCTAGTGATTTTTGCTGCTGTTTTGGGGTGATGAACATTGGCTTCAAGGTGTGCAGGGTGAGCAGAGGCCACATAAATGGTCCCGCCATCCATGGGTTATACTGATAGAAGATCCCCCATTAATATTTTCTCACCAAATGTTGTTGCCAGGAAACAGTATCGCTTGCCAAATAAAAGTGTGTGCTTCCTTCTGCCTAATGAGAAATTCATCAGATGCTTTATTGGTTTAGCTTTGGGTAAACAAGGTTAGAAAAAGATTTAGTGCTTCATTGTATAATATCACTAGTTCCTAGTACATTGCTTTTTTTTTTTCTCTCTTTGTAATTTATGATCTCTCTTTCCTGTGTTTATTTTAATTGTAGATCTTGAATGTTTTAAAGACGCCTCAAATTCATGTTTTAGTGTTTAGTTTTAAGTTTTAAGACACTCCAAATCATTTGTGGAAGCCAAGGAAGGTCTAAACCAGCACCATCCAACTTAACATTCTGTGTCAACAGAGATGTTCTGTATCTGTGCTGTATCAGTGGTGGCCACTAGCCACATGTGGCCCTTGAGCATTTGAAATGTGGCTAGTGCAGTTGAGGCACTGAATTTTTAATTTCATGTAATTTCAATGAACATAAATTGAAGTTTAAGTAGTCATCTGTGGCTAGTAGCTGCCATATTGAACAGCACAGTCCTAACCATTTATAAATAAACAAATACTTCTGAACCTCTGAAAAGGGGTCCTTCTCAAGTTTGCATGTTCTTTTTTTTTTACAGGATTGATTAACTTAGAAAAATCTTTTTGTATAATAAGGAAAAATTATTGCATTGTATTTGTGTAGTATAGAATTATAAGGAAGTTTAAACCCTGTTAATTTACAAAAATAGCAAAATTAACCAAGTGCTTTCTATTTCCTGGAGCATTGGTGGTTCCACTATCGACTTACATCCCAATTTTTACTAAAGGACTAACCGTGACTGCCTAACCATCAGAACTAACATAATTCTTATTTTAATAGGAAGTTTGTGGGAGACAGCCTAAAAAATAAATTTTAGTTCCATTTCTTGACCTGGATGAGTGTTTGCCCAGAGATTCCCTTTATGACTGTTTAAATGTCCTTACATTTTTAATGCACTTTTCTGTATCTATGTTAATTTTCACAATAAAACACACAAAAAATGAAGGTTAGGCTCTTTCATGTTTCGAGGCATAATGTGATAGAACCATAAAAGTGTCCATTTCATAGATTGATTAAGGAAAAAGGAGAATTTATTATATAAGAAAAGTAACATTTCAAGTCAGTGCGAGGGGAATATGAGTTGCTTAACAAGTGGTGATGGGAATATTCTTGTATATTTAGGATAAACTATGCATTTGAATTTACATTTAGTGGGATCAAACTATTGCCATTGGAATGCACATTTTTCCCAGGAGGGTATGTATGTATGTATGTATGCATGCATGTATGTATCTATGTATTTAGAGAGCATGAGCTGGGGAGGGGCAGAGAGAGAGGGAGAGAGAGAATCCCAAGCAGGCTCTGCACTGTCAGCACAGATCTCACAAACTGTGAGATCACCAGGACCTGAGCCAAAATCAAGAGTTAGAAGCTCAACCAACTGAGTCACACAGGCACCCTCAATAAGGTTTTCTAAATGAATAGGTGTTGGGTATATTCTTTAGCTAACCAAGATCAAAGTGTGTCACTTAAATTTGCATTTACATTTGAAATATTTAAGAACAGACCTTGATACCACATTTCCCCATGAAGTCCCTGTTACATTCAACTTTAAATAAAGCTGGCAAAAGGAAAAATCTCAAATGGTTAGAGAGCTAGAATGTAGTGGCAAACGAAAATGACTGAAAGGCTTAAATTAAAAAAAATTATTTTGGGAAAGATGTTAATTAATCTTAAGAATATTTTTTCCATCTTTTACCTACAGATTTTAATTCTTTTCCTTAATTTTAATTTCCGTAGGTTGAGATCTTTTCATTAATTGTTACCCGCAAATTAATTCTAGGTAGATCAGTGTTTACCCAGAAGAAAATAAAGTCAAAAAGTAGTGAAAACATTGATGAGAATTTCTTTATAATTTTTGAATGGAAAAGGGCTTTTTAATGATAATGTTAAACTCAGGAGCCATAAAGAAAAATAATCATAAATTTGAGTCTAAGTTTCAGAAAATCTCTTTCTAGCAGCCAACTCCATAAAGTAAAAGCACCGACTTATTCACAACATAATGGCAATCGACAGTCTGATTTCCATAAAGCACAAAGAGCTCTTTCAAATTAGTTTTAAAAATACTAACAGAAAAGGAGCAAAGTATCTAAACAGGCATTTCACATAGAAAGGAACAAAAATGGCCAATGAATAGAAAATATTCAGTATCAATTATTAAAGATTCAGATTAAAGATTCAGATTGAAAGTTCATCATTTTTAAGGATATAGAATCCTTTCACCTTTCTTTTTTAATATTTATTTATTTTTGAGGGAGAGAGAGAGTGTGCGCACACAAGCAGGGGAGGGGCAGAGAGAGAAGGAGACACAGAATCTGAAGCAGGCTCCAGGCTCTGAGCTATCAACACAGAGCCTGATGCAGGGCTGGAACCCACGGACCTCAAGATCATACCTGAGTCCAAGGTGACTGAGCCACCCAGGTGCCTGGGAAATAAATCATTTCAATTGGCCTGCAGAACTATATTAATGTATCTATTTCTTCCTCAATTTTAAATTTACTATGTGTACCTTTAGCAGAATCTTGGGCAAATGTTCTCTGTGAACATGACCTCTTCACCAAATTGAATGGCTTTTTAAAAAAAAAAGACAATATTAAGTGCTTACAGGGATGCAGGGCAATTGGAATTCTCAGTCATTGCTGGCAGGAATGAAATGTACAGCCACTCAGGGAAAAAAAAATTGGCAGTTTTTTTTTTTTTATTTTTATAAAGTTAAACATACACCAACCATATAATCCAGCAACCCCACTCCTAGGTTTTTACCCAAGAGTACTGGAAACTTTTGTTCACGTAAAAACTTGTACGTGAATGCCAAAAACTGGAAACAACACAAATGCCCTTCAACTGGTAAATGGATAAACAAACCATAGCACATCCAAATACTGGGATGCTATTCAGAATGGAATAAAAGGGAACAAATTACTGGTTCACGTAACAACGTGGAAGAATCTCAAGTGCCTTGTGCAAAGTGAAAGAAGCCAGACTCAAAAGACTACATTTTGTATGATTCTAATTATATGACATTCTGGAAAATGCAAAATTATAGGAACAGATCAGTGGTTGCTAGGGGTGAATGTGGGGGAAGGGTCAAGTACAAAGGGACAGCACAAGGAAATCTTCGAGGATGAGATGGCTGTTCTGTATCTTCATAATGGTGCCCTGATGGCATGCATTTGTCTGACTCATAGACACCAAAAGCCGTGAATTAGACTGTATGTGAATTTAAATTTGAAATTAAAAAAAAAGTTTTATTTATTTATTTTGAGAGAGACGGAGACAGCGTGAGCAAGGGAGGGGGAGAGAGAGAGAGAGAGAGAGAGAGGGAGAGAGAGAGAGAGAGAGAGAGAGAGAATCCTAAGCAGGCTCCACACTGTCAGCACAGAGCCTGATGCTGGGCTTGAACCCACAAAACTGCAAGATCATGACCCTATCTGAAACCAAGTCAGATGCTTAACCTACTGAGCCACGAGGCGCCCCATATGTGAATTTAAAAGGAGAATAAAAAGGTAATGGATTTCTAAATTAAATAATGGATTGAAAACACAATGACATCTTTCCTTTTTGTTTTTGTTTTTGTTTTACTTAGATTTGGTTATCTATGCTATTGTTTTGGGAAATAGACTTCTTCTAGATTAATGTATAACATACACATAAAAATGCACAGATTATAAATGTACAGCTTGATTATAAATGTCACAACTATCATGTACCGAAGTAACCATCACCTGGATCAAAAGACAGAACATCATCACAGGCCTCTCCTCAGTCTCCTTCCTCCCTCCCAGCTGGAGCCAATATTCTGACTTCTAACACCATAGACTAGTTTGGCCTGTTTTTGAATTTCATGTAAAGAAAATCATATAGTGTTGAATATTACACTCTTAATAGGCTTAGTTATATTTCGAACTAGTGTTCTTCATAACTAAATATAGATATGCCAAGTAACAATGGGGAGACTGAACGGGGTAACCACTATGATTTCTTCTAGGTCTCAACTTTGGAGTCTGTGAGTCAAGAAAATTGTGAAATATTTTTTGTTTGAAATATGTTTTTGGCTGACAAAACTTACCATGCTTTTTAAGCTAATCTAAAGGCATTTGGGAAATGCACACCATACTGTTTCTTTACAATCTCTAGAATATTTTTCTCCAGTATTATATTCCCTAGTATGGGTAGACATCGGTCTTAAAATTGGCCTGACATACAGATCGTGTCATATGATATATCCTTGGTAGTTCACCAAATGATGATCTATGAACTTTTCCTGCTTTGTTCTTTTGAGATCATGCTTGACTTTTGCTCAGCTATATTTAAAGCTGTAAGGAGAAGAGACTTGTTGAAAAATAGTACTGAAGTCTGCTCTAAACTTGAACATTTGGAAAACTCCAGTAAAAGTAAATCCATACAGCAGTTCTAGTCCCAGCTTGATTCCTGGGTGATTGGGTCCAAGATCCTTTATGAATTGGTGTGAGTGTGTGTGTATGTGTGTGTGTGTGCATATCCGCACACACACACACAATCTTGTAGGTGCCCTTTGTGGTGTAAGTTAATTATGCAGGTTTTTGTTTTTGTTGTTCTTTCCAGTGAGAGAACCTGGAGAATCAGTTCTGAGTTTCTGGGTTGGGATGGGTTTTATTTTCTTAGCAGTAACCAGGCCACAAAAGAGAAAAACAATGATCTCTGACAATGAAAAAATGTCTTGAAAAATAATATCAATAACAAATACTAACTTTTAAGGGTTCAGTGTGTTCCCTAATGGATTCAAAGCCTATGTGTGTTAAATATTACACACTTAGATCCTTTTTCACAAAGCCCGATGAACCAGCTGCTCTTTCCATTGTCAGAGTCAACCGCAACCACACAGCTCAAGTGAAGGGTGTCCCCTGGCTGGGTGTGACCAGCAAGGCCACCAAAACCATGGATTCCTTGGTCATTATAACTAAAAAATGCTCCAACAGCTGGGTTTTATGAACAGGACTCAGCCAGAAGACTCTTTGTGTTTTCCCCGTCCACCTTTGTGTTAGAATTCTAACCCTGGGTGTCTTCCCCCACAGTGAGAGCTTTAATGTAAATGAAATGGTTGTTGTTGTTGTTGTTGTTCATTTCTGAGTTTGAGAACATGGCATAGTTCACATATGTAATTATAAACAGCCCCCATAGGACTCAATACAAGTTGGGGTGGAGGGTCTATGATTACAATGAGAGAATGTTGGTGTTGGAAGTCTACTTCTTTTCATTCAGCATATGCGTTATTGGGCTCAAGAAAGTACATGGCTTGCTTAAGTTTCCATTGGTATGATTTTCTAATCAAGCACTCTTTTCCTGTTTCACTGTTTATTCTCCCAAAACACACTGAAATAGTTTGGGATTGCTGCTGTGGAAACGTGTACATTGGGGTAGTGTCTTGAAATTTTAGTTAAGATATTTAGTTAAAGGGATTTATTGGCCCATGTAATGGGATAGTCTGAGAGAAGGTGGTCTTTAGGAATGGTTTGATTTCATACCTCAGTGATGTCTTCCAAGACCAGGCATCTTCCCCATTTTTCTATTTTCCCACGTAGCCCTCCATGGGGTCATCTCTTTACGGTTACAAGATGGTTGCCATGAACTCCCATTCGTATCGAAGGCATAAGTGAGGGGTCATTCTAGAAGCTCCCAAAAGACCACATCAAGCTACTCCTCCCAGCTCATTGTCCTCAATGTCCGATGGGTCTGTTCCTGAACCTGACCTGTGGTCAGGGGATCAGGTTATGCTGACTGACTTAACCCTGAGTCATATGTACTGTTCTGAAGTCACATTCCTCTAAAGCATGTGCACGGCACTGATGGAAATGTGGACAACAGAATCGTGGTAGCTGCCAAGAAAGGGGAAATGCTGGTAAAGAGGCAACCTCAGGGCTAAGGTTGTAAATATCAGAAATCAACCTGATTATTAGCTTCAGTAAAGAGTGGGAAGGAATCACATGGACACAGGTGTGTCTTGTGGAACCCAAGGGCAGGGAAGCCTATTGTTGGGGGAGGGGTCAGGAGTCAAGAACCTAAGAGCCACCAGACACCAAACTGTTACTTCTCCCTTTCTCTCCTTACCCCTCTCCCTCCCCCCTTCTCTCTTTCTCTGGTTTTATCTTATCACAGGGGTTTTATTGTTTATCCAGAGACCATCAGATCCTGTGCCTCAGTGCAGATGGCAAAAGATGGCTATCTCTCAACTCCTGAATTTTTATGTTCGTCCACCTTCAGTCACATAAACAGAAGCTGACTAGCGTCTCTGATTTCCGGTCCCTCATTCCTGGGAGAATCTGTTCTGGCAAGCTCAGGTCAGGCACCTGTCCTGACATACATGGGACACACTGGTCCAGGCAAGGCAGCCGGGACCCACCTGTGCAGTGTGGGGCAAGATGGGGTACATGGCGGGGTCAGCGGCTCTTAGAGAAGCCAGGCCAAGAGGGCACCCTGGAAGGCCCCGCTAGCAGAAGGAGTTCAGGCCCTGGATAACGGTTGTCCTCTGAGGTGCTCCTGGTCCTGGGGAACAGTGGATGCGGAAATTCCTTTTTCTGGTTAACCCACCTCTGCTCAGGCCAGGGTTCTCAGGTTTGGAGCACAGAGAAAGAGACGCTCAAAGAGGAAGACACAGACTGCATGGGTCAAAAAGGAGAATCCTTGCTTCTAAATAATTTCTGAAATTTGAGGAAATTCTACTTTGCAACCAGAAAACTGAAAAGAGATATTTGGTGAATCACAGGGAAACTTTTCTAGGGTTTGAAGCTAAAAATTGGCCATGTCAATGACAGCCCGTCCACAGGGATCTCTTTCAAACCCAGATGTTTGCCCTGATGATCTCCTAGTGAGCCGGGCAGCTTCCTCCCGAGATAGCACATTCCCAGGGTTCTCAGACTTAGGTGTCCTGATCTGTTTACTTTTGGCAGCCCCACCCTTTCCTCTGGGAGGGTGAGTCACCGGCTGGGGTGGTGATGTCTGAAGTCTGAGAGCAGAGTCAGACGTGCCTCTCTGGGGGGCTTAAAACTGTCAATTGCAGCAAGGGGTCGTTTTGACCTTACCCTACAGGATAAAGCTATCAGAGAGGTTTTCTCTGTTTTACTGTTTTACAACTTCCTCCCCAACCTAGAACAATAGCCTTATAAACAGGCAGGAAATCTTACGTGTGTCTACTGCAGGGAAAGGGAAGTGAATACAGCGGTTGGTGCCTTTTATGTTATGTCATTGAACACAGGCTGGGGTTGTTGGATTTGACAAGTGACAAATTTCAAGAGGTTCTCCCACCAAGTGAAGTCAGACTCCCCAGAGGAACGGGATGGTCCTGAGGGACCTCAGTCTACCAGTAGGCACATGGGAGAAAAGGCTGAAGTTAGCCAGAGTCTAAGGGGTTAAACACACAAAGAAACTCCAAGGTAGACCTCCTTAAGGAATGAAATGCTAAAACCCAAAAGGGGCTGACAGCAGAGGAAGGAAGAGAAGGGAGACCGGAAACAGGAGAGGGTGAAATCAATGGCTGCCATTGTTAAGCCCCAAGTAAGAATGTATTGCTTTGGATATTTGTGACCAATAAATAACAAGAGCTGGGCAGTGATTTTTTTTTTTTTTGAGAGAGAGAGCAAGAGGGAGAGGGGTAGAGAGGGAGAGAGAGGATTCCAAGCAGACTCTGCCCTGTCAGTGTGAAGCCTGTTGTGGGGCTTGAACCCATGAATTGTGAGATCATGACCTGAGCTGACTGAAATCAAGAGCCGGGCACTTAACTGACTGAGCCACCCAGGTGCCCTTGGGCAGTGATTTTTTTTTTTTTTAATAGCTCCTTGGACTTTACAAAGCTCTTTTTTCACATTCATGATATCATTTCACCCCCAAGCTCTGTTCTCAGGTAGGCATCAACCGCATTTTGTGAATGAGTGATGTGAGGCTCGGTAGTTGCCCGCCAACAAGCTTTGGAGCTGGGATACGGAGTCAGGTTTTCTGATGTATTGTGCTTTCAAGGTACCTCAGCCTTTATTGCCTCCCTTTATTCTCACAATGGCCCGGTAACACAGGTGTAATTCATTCCTACTATGTAGATGAGAGATTCGGGCAAACTGACAATAACATTTGACATATGTCGATTCTTATGTGTCTGGCTTTGCGCTAAGTTCCCCACACTATTATCCCCTTGACATCTACCCCAATTTCAGGATCCTCCATTTTAAAAGTGGGGAAACTGAGGCTTGGAGAGGTTAGGGAATGTGCCATAGATCCTGCGGCCTGAGTTCCCAGGCTGGCAGGCTGACTCCCACCCTGCCTTCTTCAGCAATCCTCCAGGGACGTCTGCACACAGTCATTGCTGGGCCTCGAATGCCGGCTAATGGGCCTTCCAAGCTCAGCAAGTCTAGCTGCACGATCTTCTCAGCCGCGCCCCAACCCAGATCATTCAATGTACTCATTTCACAAACATTTAAGGAGTCCCCAAGAAGCGTGAGGCACTTTGCCAAGTGATGGGGAAGAAAACTTGCCCCAAATATGCTTCCGTGCTCCCGGAGCTCACAAACTGATGGGAAGTGGGACAGCGATATTGACACCACGGTAAGTGCTGTGACCAGTGTGGAAGGGGGGACCACCTTCACTGAGCACAAGAAGCATTAATCTGTGTAAAGGTTTTTCTTGCTGAGCCCCTGGGCACAGTGGGCTCAGTGCTGAGAGCCTGTAATACTTTCAGGAGTTCGTAAAATGTTTGAATTTTTTGTTTTAAGTCAGAAGAAAAAAAATTAACTTTTAGGTTGAAGAATTTGTCTTATATGTAATATTTGTCTTTACACTAATGCAGTATATATACATGTACTATACAATAGAAATGATGATTGGTATAATATATGTTATATATAGAATGGAGAAGGGACCCGAAAGGCAGAAATGCCTGGGGTCCATGAGAGTTATAATATGTCCCTGCTTATACTAATCCATCATTAGGCAAAATCCTTGCCTGGGTCTTTGACTGGGTTTCACTATGAGCTATGTGACATGTGCTCCTCCCATTCAACTTGCAGGTCTGCTAAGAGCATTCTATTCATTATCAAGGGCCCGCTCAGTTTCATGTGGTTATCTAATTTTCACAGCTGAATGGGGCTACTCCACATGACGGGCCTGGGCAGGGGGACCTTGCCTACACATTATCATCCTATGCTCCTCATTCTTGAAAGTATTTTTTAAAAATCTTAAAAAGCACCTTTTTCCTTGTTAGAACTTTGCTTACAGGTTTTTCTCTTGATGGAGGAGGTCTTAAGTGTCTGAATCTGGTTAAGCCTTAGCGAGTAGGAGGTAGGCAAGAAAGAGAGGAAGGCACCAGAAGCTGACTTTCAAGGTGTGGAATGTGCAGTGGGGTGATTGTGGGGGCCCTCAAGGACTTGGGAAGATAGAACTTGGAAGTGTACCACAGAGGGACTGTTCTCTAGCTTTACAAAGTCTGAGGCTCTCTTTCACACAAAGCAAACCAGAACACAAAAATGCCTTCTGGAAGGGTAGTGCCAGCTAATGGTCTAGCATTCTGATAAGCAGTCATCACTTGAGCTCTTGAGATCTACCCTTTGCCTTTGCATTTTCTTTGCATTTGCATTTCCCAGTGTTCTATTTGGAGATACCCAAGGATGCAGGGTACTTGGGTTCACTGGCCTATTGAGGGCATTGGACACGTCTTGCCAGAGTGCCTCCCAGTGTTTTGGAAACAGGTGAGTTGGGTTGGTCAAAACCGACATGACTAATGGCAAAGGTTACCAGGGTTTGGGTCAACTTTCTATGACCATGAAGAGAAGAGTCATTGTCTGTCCTTGCTAGGAAACTGGTGTGTGCCAAGTTTATCCTTCACATGTGTTGCTAGGGATATTCCTAACAATAATGAATAATTAAGGCCATAATTCATTTTTGGATCCCCTGGAATTTTGTTTTTTCTTTTACTCAACCATTAGCTTCTGTGACAAGAATAAAACTGAAATCTGACTAAGGCACCCACTACTTACTCATTATTACACCTTAATGACTTCCTGCTGTTCTGGGGAGAAGGACTCAAATGTTTATTTAGTGGTTCCTAGTCCCTGCACGGTCACTGTGCTACCCAGCTTGTCAGCCACCTTCCCCAATCCCCAAGTCCTTCTGGGGCTCTGCTGTGCCCTCAGGCTACCCAGACCTGCTTCTAGTTCCTCAGATGGAGGGACTCTGCACCAGGAAACAGTTCTCCACCTGGATTACTCTTCACTCACTCTTCGTTCCCAGTGGACTCTGTCCCGCCCTTTGCATCTCTGCTCAACTATTACTCGGAGATGCCTTTCTTGACCTCCATGATTAGGCTCAGCCCTCTCAACATTATGCTCTACCAAATGTGTTGTTCTCCTGAGGAGTCCTTATCACGATTGCTTTGCCAAACTCGTTTTGTAATTCTCTGATTCAAGCCAATCTTTCCTACTAGGTTCCCTGTTACAAGGGCTGACGCCACTTACCTCTCTATCTCGATGTCTAGAGTATGATAGGCATTAAATAATTCTATGTGAATGAGTGACAGAATGTATTTTGACATTTTGACAAAAATGACTGCAAAAGAGATCAGGGTAAAATAAACCCTTGCTGAGACATTACGAAACAAAACCTAACTTAAATATACAAATCATTTCTTTAAAGGAAAATAGGCTTATCACTATGGTAGTTAAATTATTCATATAACACACAGGTTTTTTTCTTTTCTTTTTCTTTCTTTTTTTTTTTTTTGAGAATCCCATAGCTAAACCTCACATACAAAATGATAGATGGCTATTATGTATTTTTTCCTTCTCTGTATTTTTCTTAATGGAAGCAAGTGGAACTTTCCAAATATCACTGTATGATTGGAAAAAGTGAAGCAGTCTGTAGTGCCATTTTGAGGGGAGGAGGGGAAAGAAAGGGGAAAGATTCTGAAAAGGGCTTATGTTTTCTAATCAAATTCAGATGTAGAACTGATTTTATGTTGCTTCAGTAACGAGCTTCACTTTCTCCATTAGTAGTCTGGTCTAGCATGGGATGTTCAGAGGAAGTCCCCTGAAGATACATGTGTTCTTTTAACACCGTATATTTTATACCTTAGCAGTCTGCTCACTCTGGCTTTCAGTAGAGCAGAAACAAACACTTTGGGCAGACCTAAGACAACTTTGAATAAGAACCTGCTTGAGAAAGATTTCCCTTACAAGCTAAATGTTACATTTCCACTCAACAGAAAGGTACTGCTGTGTGGCCATAAAAAGCTGGCCCAAACCCTGTAACCTTTGCAGCTAGCCATGTTATTTTTGGTTCGTGCCAACATGGATCACAGCTGTGACTCAACAGAGCCACTGAATCAAGAATTCAAAGAGTTTAAAGAACAGCGAACTCAAAAATGACTTTTTTTTCTTATGGTGTCATTATGCAACATTTCTAGTAGTTTACCTTTTCAAATTTACCAACTCCGTACAGATGAGCTCAGTTGTTGTTTGGCAGATGAAATCCTGAGCTACGTCAGCACGCTTCCCCAAATCCCACTGCAGGCTGGGGATGATGAAGCTTTCCTTTCTGGGGTGTTTGTTTTACGTAAGTAGTGACTTACTTTTCAGAGGTAAAAAAAAAAAAAAATCTGTGTTGATGTATTTCTGCCTCAAATAAACCAAAAATAGGATTGGTGGTTGATTTAAATGTTTGTAATTCCTCATTTGAAGAGGACAGAAAGCCCCTATCAATGGATTCTGTTTTAGTTTTTGCTTTGTCCTCAAACTGTATGAATTAAATGAAGCCACAGGTTTAGAGCTAACCAACTGGAAAACAGACATGAACTTGAGTAGACGATATATTAGTATATTTATCAACATCCTTTAGAGTTTGGGCTTCATTTTAATAATTACTCCTTAAACTTGAAGAATATCCCAGTTTTCCCCATTGAGGGTGGAATAAGCAGGGGGACACAGAAGAAAGGAGAAAACTTGTCCCTTACCTGCTAACTACGGTTTTTTAAGCTTTGTGGTCAAACTTAAGAGTTCTAAGGATGAGAGTAAGTAAGCAGGTGTTATTTTTTGTTGTTATTTGCTAGATTAGGCCATTAATCAAATGTTTCATAGGCCCCAGGAAAAAGACAACACATCTTATCACTTTTCTCTTTGGGAAAATAGATCCAGATTCTGGGGTGTATAGTCAGGTTCTTGCTTAAGCTTGCTGTTTAGAAAATGCTGCTCTGAGACCAGATTCAGCTCTTTCTTTGGGTAATTCAATGTAAGTTTCAAATGGGGAAACATAATTTTGGAGGTTTCCTTCCAATAGCAGTGGTGTTTGCCTAAAAGAAATTATATTTCTGTGTTACACTTTGGATGTGGTAGGGAATCACTGCTATAAGGTAAATAGATAAGTCCCTCGGGTTCTGTGTCCGGGGACCCCCAGGCACTGTACAGGGTAAACAGAAGGCGCTCTACTGAGTGAAGGTCTCATCTTGGATTGGTCCAGGCTCAGTTAGGTCCACGGCAGCCGCTAGTCCTCTTTTTTTTTTTTTTTAAATTTTTTTTTCAACGTTTATTTATTTTTGGGACAGAGAGAGACAGAGCATGAACGGGCAAGGGGCAGAGAGAGAGAGGGAGACACAGAATCGGAAACAGGCTCCAGGCTCTGAGCCATCAGCCCAGAGCCCGACGTGGGGCTCGAACTCACGGACCTGTGAGATCGTGACCTGGCTGAAGTCGGACGCTTAACCGACTGTGCCACCCAGGCGCCCCAAGTCCTCTTTAAGTTAAACCGATGGAGTTTTCTGCTTCCCTTGGCCTGGTATTCTTGTTTTTAGCATGTTCCTACCTATACTTGAAAACTAGAAAAGGTACACTGATTTGGGAAATAGTTCCTATTTTTAACAAAGATTAGTAGGATTTTTGAGTGAGGAAAGACTGTAGAAATCATGTACATTGACCATCTTGTTTATGGAGTACAGAAAGTAGCCCAGAGAGATTGAGAAACTTGCCTAAAGTTACACAGCTAATATGTGGCAAAATTGGGATTCATAGCCCAGGTTCAGTGTGTCCTTGAGCAGATTTATTCAAAGAACTGCTTCAAAGATGTTGGATTTATAAATCTTAAAACAGAATAAATTATTTATATTACAAATGCCATGAGAGAAAACCCTGCCATTATTGAGTAAACATTAAGACTATTAATATCAGTTGGAGTTGTGACTATTTAAAGAAAAATAAAGTGTTGCCTGTATCCTTATGTGTATAATGATTTTTAAATTTTTTTTTCAGTTGAATTCAGTTTGGCAAAGCAGTTAACTTTGAAAGATGGGTTAGTAAACTAAAGTTTTATTTACTGACTTTCTATAAACAAGTGAACCCTGAAACGTTACCCCTAGAAATGAAGATTCATTTGTTCCCAGCAGACATTAGGAGCCCAACAAATATTTATTGAATGATTGGATAAGAACTACAATGTTGTGGGACATTAGCATTTGACTGAAGACACATTAATAAAGGTATACAGAACACAGGGTTGGGGGCGCCTGGGTCGCTCAGTCAGTTACACATTCAACTCTTGATTTCAGGTCAGTCATGATCTTGCGTTTGTGAGATTGAGCCCCGTGTCGTGCTCTGCACTGGTTGGGATTCTCTCTCTCCCTCTCTCTCTGCCCCTCTCCAGCTCGCTCTCTCTCTCTCAAAATAAATAAACATTAAAAAAAAACCACTGTGTTAAACAAAACAAGTCAGACACAAATCAGCATGCTGTCTGATTTCATTTGTATGAAGTACCCAAGCAGGCAAAATTATTTACATTGTTAGAAGTCAGAGCTGTTGTTATCATTAGGAAGAGTAGTTGCTGGAATGGGGTCCAAAGGGTGGTCATGTTTCTTTGATCTGGGTGATCAGTTTGTAAAAGTTCATTGAATTGTGTGTTACAACATATGCACTTTACTGAATGTACATTTTCTGAATGTATATGCACTTTTCTGAATGTATGCATATATGAATACATATTCAAAAAAAAATAAAAAATATATACAGTATTTCATCTTAGAAACAGAGCAGGTTAATAAATGTTTAGCACTTGGGGAGAAATACCCATAGAATGAGTTTAAAAAGCAAACAAGTTGGGGTAAGGGTTTTACTTTCCGTAATGCTGTAAAATGTGCAACTCTCATACTGTCACAGAATAAATAGAACCTTGACTTTGCTTTCCAGAATTTATGCAGCTGCCTCCATGCACTTTTGACAGTTTTATCACATACTGGGCAGTTACAAGCCTGTTTAGACATCAGGATGATACTTGCAGATGTTGGTAGGGCTTACATATCCATGATCTTGTAAAACTGAAAAAATTTTCGGCAACCATAAACAACTATGCTGGTCTATTGAATTATTTTGTCAGCTTTATGGGAAAGCACTTTTAACATAATTGACTATAGAGTGTTGAAGGATGATCTTTCTAAATTAGCAAATCAGTTTTGAAAGCCACACCTAAATAAATACCACTTTAAGAAAGAATATATTAAATATGTTAACGTGTATCGAATGAAATTTTTAAAAGACACAATTGATGCCCCTCAAAGTTGGTATGAGAGTTGGTAGAAATCACTGTCTGACTTCCAAATGCCCTCCCTTTGGTTGAATCAACAATATCCTGTGAGGCATTTAAGGGAAAGGAAACAGGGATCATTGGGGTGCCTGGGTGGCTCCGTCGGTGAAGCATCTGCTTCTTGATTTTGGCTCAGGTCATGATCTTGTGGGTCGGTGAAGCATCTACTTCTTGATTTTGGCTCAGGTCATGATCTTGTGGGTTCGTGAGTTCAAGCCCCACATGGGGCTCACTGCTGTCAGCATGGAGTCCACTTCAGATCCTCTGTCCCTTTCTCTTTCTGCCCCTCCTCCCCCTCTCTCAAAAATAAGTACACATTAAAAAAATCATTTAAAAAAACACGGAGGAATCCTTTTGTTTAAGATATTTGTTCTTTCAACTTTTTTTTAATGTTTACTTATTTTTGAGAGAGAGACAGACAGAGCCTGAGCGGGGGAGGGGTAGAGAGATTGGGAGACACAGAATCCCAAGCAGGCTCCAGACTCTGAGCTCTCAGCACAGAACCCTCAGTAGGGCTTGAACTCATGAATTGCGAGATCATGACCTGAGCTGAAGTCGGACACTTAACCGACTGAGCCACCCAGGTGCCCCTGTTCCTTCAAATGGCCCCGTTCCTTGCATTTATCAACATATGTTAAATTGTAGGTGACTTCATACTCCAACATGATCTCAATAAGTTAATCTAATCAATGTATCGAAAAAACACAGCTTTAGAAAAAAAATAGAGACTTGCCATGATTTCTCCTCAACAGAATGTGCAGTATGTATTGCTGGGTGAATCAAAAACTAGATGTGAACTAGAGCCAAGTGACAGGCCTATATTTTTCCAATACTTTCACAACTTAATAACCTATTTTTGCAAAACTTAAACAAACTTAAAGGCCTATTCCTTTGTAAAGAAAACTAATGAGGAAATAAGCTTTCTGTAAGGAATTAAATCTAGCAGCAGCATCATATTAATAACTATGCTTATTTAGCATTTTACAGTTTACAAAGCACTTTTCCCATTTTTTTTCCTTTATTCAATCCTCACGATAATTTTATTAACACTAGTTAGGTATGATTGTTACCTCTATTTTACAGAGGAGAAAACTGTGACCCAGAGGGCATAGCCAGACCTGGCTCCCTGTGTCCCCACCTGGGTTACATCCTTTCTGCTATGCTATACCATCTTGTGACCAGAAAGCAGGGGGGGGGGGGATTTGTTTTTCTAATTTTTTTTTTGCAAATGATAACATATCATTAATACACTGAGAATATTATTTTCAAGTGTACAAAGTCATTTCAAAATAATACTTTATTTTAGGGGCGCCTGGGAGGCTCACTTGGTTAAGCATCCAACTCTTGATTTCAGCTCAGGTCACAATCTCACGGTTTGTGAGATTGAGCCCTCCATCAGGCTCTGTGCTAACAGTGTGGAGCCTGCTTGGGATGCTGTCTCCCTCTCTGCCTGCCCCTCCCCTGCTTGTGCTTTCTTTCTCTCTCTCTCAAAGTAAATAAATAAGCTTAAAAGTAATATTTTATTTTATTTAACAGATATTTGTCGAGTCCCTCCTGAGACCTGTGACAATGCTGGCTTCTGGGAGGAAAATACACAGAGGCTCTGACCTCCTGGAGGTGATAGAGTTGTAGACATGACACACAATCATGCATAGTTGATGAATAGTTGAAGCTATGATAAACCTTATGAAGAAAACCGAAAGAGGGCTATGTGAGATTATTACAGGGAGGCCAGTTTAAACTTGGAAAAGCCTCTTTGAGAAAGTGACATTTAAGCATTGAAGTAGGAGTCACCTAGGGGAAGAGTTGGGGTGAGGGAGAAAAGAGTAATCCAGACAGAACAAAATGTACCAAGAGGCAGGAGGCAGGAGATACAGCCACCTTCTCAGAAATGGAAGGAGACCAGGGTGACGGGAGGGCAGTGAGCATTGGAGGGAGGGGTACAATTTAAAAAAAATTTTTTTAAGTTTATTTATTTATTTTTATTAAAAAATTTTTTTAGCATTTATTTATTATTGAGAGACAGAGAGAGAGAGAGAGACAGCATGAGCAGGGGAGGGGCAGAGAGAGGAGGAGACACAGAATCTGAAGCAGGCTCCAGGCTCTGAGCTGTCAGCACAGAGCCCAATGTGGGTCTCGAACTCACAATCTGTGAGATCGTGACCTGAACCAAAGTCAGGTTAAGTCATCTTAACTGACTGAGCCACGCAGGTGCCCCTTATTTATTTTGAGAGAGACAGAGACAGCATGAGTTGGGGCAGAGGGAGAGGGAGAGAGAGAGAACCCCAAGTAGGCTCTGTGCTGCCAGCACAGAGCCTGATGTGAGGCTCAAACTCACAAAACCATGAGATCATGACCTGAGCCGAAGTCAAGAGTTGGACACCTAACAGACTGAGCCACCAGGTGTCCTGGGAGGGCTATTGATTTTGAGGCTGGAGAGTGGGGCAGGATTTCTGGAGGCCTTTGGAAGATTTGAGCAGGGGTACAGTTTGCATTTAAGATGATCATGGCTGCTGTGGAGAATGGATTGGAGGAAGGGAAAAGATAGAGCCAAGAGAGGAGGGTTTCACAAAAACCTAGAGATGGAAGTATTTTAAGAACAAGGAAGAGGTCAAGTTAATGGCTTTGAGGAGTTTCCAAAGTTGATCCTGCATTTGACAATGTGGAGGCAGGTAGTGACCCTGCATAGTGGGGGTGGAAGCCAGCAGCATATGCAGACTCCACTTTGTAGGAACTTAGCCATGCAGGGAAGGGGAAAGATGGGGAGGAAACTGGAGGGAGTGTGTGTTGGGCGTGGATTGAAGGGGAGGTCTTGAAACTGGGACATCCGAAAGCATTTGGGCACAATAAGGAAAGTCGTCTACCAGGGAGGGGGAGATTGCTAGTGATGATGGTGTATGTATGAAGGAGAGGGTGTCGGGTGGCTGATCAAAGGAGCAGAGTCCCTGAGAAGTCACAAAGGGATGTGACCAAGTGCACATGGAGCATTCTGCACTAGGTTACACCATCCCTGGAAGAGGAGGGGAGCCCCCTCCTTCGTTGTGACAAGGAAGGAAGACGTAGAAAATGAGTTTAAAGATTTGATGTGGGAAGGTGATGGCATTTTTTCCCCAGTAGATTCTTCCCCCAGTCCTTTATGGAGTGTGAAGCAAGGTCATAGTGAAGATAAAAAGGGCAGTGGGAGTCACAGCAGGTTGTGGAAGTATGAACCCGGCATTGCATGGAGATGGAGGGAAGGCTCCATAGGCAGTGTCCGGAGGAAACTGCTGACCATGGTCTTGATAACCAGTCTCCCTACCAGGTGATTTTTCTCAAACAGCGTTTGGGGCTGATCTAGGTTTGGGAGAAGATTGGAAGAGTTATTGCCTGATTCAGATGATTGACAATTTGCAGTTAGGTGTGCTTTCAAAGATGCTTATGGTTTCTATCAAAATGGTAGATGTGAATATTATAACCCAAGAATAACTGAATTCACAAGTCTTCAGTGGCCTGGACATAGTATTCCTGGTTTCTAGATTTCTGTTGTTAGGAAGAAAAGCAGAGATTTAGGCAGATAATTTGAAATAAATAAATAAATAAATAATAAATTAATTAATTAATTTTTGCCTATTTCACCCATCCCCCCCCACCTCCCCTCTGGTTTGTTCTCTATAGTTAAGAGTCTTGTTTTTTTGTTTATCTTTTTTTCTTTGTTCATTTGTTTTGTTTCTTAGATTCCACATATGAATGAAATCATATGGTATTTGTCTTTCTCTGTCTGACTGACTTCATTTAGCATAATACTCCCTAGCTCCACCCATGTTGTTGCAAATGGCAAGATTTCATTCTCTCTCTTTTTTTTTTTTTTTTTTTTGGCTGAGTGATATTCTCAATGGACACTTGGGCTGCTTTCATAATTGGGCTAATGTAAAGAATGGAAATTTAGATGTTGGAAATTTCTGACTACTAAATTCTACTGAAGTATTACATACTTCATGGGACTGGTAAATAAAATTTAGCAAGCCCCAGATTAATTTATAAGTATGCATCTCTAGCATTCACAGTTGTCTCAGCATGAAGAATCAAAGGAAACCCTCAACATGACTCTCCTGCCCCTTCTCTGAGTTAAAGTGGAAACCCCATCACCCACTCTTGCCAACAGACACCACCCTCTCTTGACCCCACAACCGCCTCCAACTTTTATGTCTCTCTTCTTTCCTTACCAGTAGAACTTCTTCTCCTTCTGCCCTCTCTACTTCACCTTCCATTAACTCTCCAGTACTTTCTACACCAGCCTCCACCCCTCAGCTCTTTACTCCCCAAGATCTCACATGACATTCTGGTGGTTACATCCAGTGGAAACTCTTCAAATGCCATCAAATGCTCTCCTATAGCATTTTCGCTCTGTAATCTCCTTAGTGAATCCTATGACACTATTCTCTCCTAGTTTCCCACCTACTTCAGTGGTAAATTCTTTGTGGGGTGTGTGTATGTGTGTGTTTGTGTGTGTAGTTTCATCTTCCTCTTCCCACTTCTAACATGTCTGTGGTCC
This sequence comes from Prionailurus viverrinus, assembly GCF_022837055.1. Lineage (NCBI taxonomy): Eukaryota > Metazoa > Chordata > Mammalia > Carnivora > Felidae > Prionailurus > Prionailurus viverrinus. The sequence continues at coordinate 20,664,134 of NC_062565.1, read as the reverse complement.
CTAGAACTCTGCCCCAGGTCCTCTTATCACTTTGTACTTAACCCATTCATGCTCATGGCTCCAACTTCCAAATCAACGTCTCCAGACAGGTTGACACTGAGGGGCATTCCTTCCTGTCCAACTAGGCAGCTCAAACTCAGTAGGTCCCATAAAGACCTCAAATTCAGTAAGTCCAAAGCAGAATTTACCATCTTCTTCTGCTGAACTCTCTGTCTTTGCAAATATCATCCACCAGCTCCCTCAATTCAGAAACCAATGGACCATTGTAAATGTCCCCACCTCTCTCTTCCTGTGCATCTGATTACTCATAAAGAGCTGTCTGGTCTATAAGCTAAACCTCTTTCACCTCTGTTCACACTGGACATCCTAGCCACTATTGCTCTAATGTAAGCCTTTCTCCCCTCTTACTTGAGACATGTTGTCTTGTTTCTAGATCATCTCCATAATCTCCCTGCCACATTGCCACAGAGTTACCTTTCTACCATGCAAATTGGATCTTCTCAACTTTTGCAAAAAATTCTTCAGTGACTCTGCATCACTTATATTACATAGTTTTTACTCTTTAGAAAGGCATATACGCCTCTTTTTGTGTCTTTAGCCTCATCTTTTGACTCAGGTCTCAAAGTCCTTGCAAATCAAGCATATGGATCTACTTATCTGTTACTGTGGTCTTTCATGCTCTTGAAAGGCCTCTTCGCTTTTGCATATGCTATTCTCTGTCCTCAGAATATCCTCCAATGATTGTTTGCCACACAAAGTGAGACATTTACTATTTTCCTGGCTCAGTAACTGGGGTTCCAAAGTAGAGGATAGAGAAGCAGTAAGTGGCAGCAGCTGCCCACATTTAGAACCAGACACTCTGTCATGGATTATTAAAGAGGTTGTAATAGCTTCCCTAAAATCCTCATCCATGGTTCCCATCCTTCCCCCGTACTCCTAAGGGGGGAACAAAGGGGGAATCAATGGAGTCAGGAGTCACTGGCCTGGTAGGGGAATGCATGTCTTTTCTACACTCTCCTCTTGGAGGTGGGGGACTGTTTATCACAAAGCCATGCACATGCAGGGAACATCAGGAGAATCACTTGTAGAGGTGGGTGAATTGCAAGAAGAGAAGGTTGATGTCTCACTCCTTGGCTTCATGCTTCTGAAGCGGAAACCTCTTGTTCCATTCTGATGCTGCAGAGGGAAGAATGGTGAAGGGATTTGTGGGAGAGCCTGACATGGGTCCCCTAGAGTTTAGGAGCATACATAGCCATAGAAACAGGGTCTCCTCTGCCTGAAATTTCTAAGGTGAGGCTTTCTAGTCTTTGCCAGCAGGGTGAGAAAGGACTGTATTTTGACCTGCTTTTCATGAAGAAGTTGGATGTTGGGGAACCTCAGTGTAGTTCTCTTTGGCCTTTAGGGGATGTGGGAAAAGACTTCAGTGGCTTCCATGGCTCAATACAAAGGAGCACAGAAGTTAGCTGAGAGGCAAGAAGGAGGGCTCTCCAGGAAGAGTCTGGGCCAGTATGGGATGCCCAGCTTGGGGAGGTGATTGAGGGTGTAGACCACTGTTAGAGACAAAAAGACAAATGGCACCCCTTTCGGAAGGGATTCTTAGTAGTGGAGGAGGTAGGGGTAAACCTGAACACCAACCCCCAAACCACACATACTGGATATAAGGCCACCATGTTAGCAGGGGGTACCAGCATCAGATAAGTCAGAGTGGATCAAAGATGTTCCCATCACCACCACCAGTAAGACATCAGTTGCTTCGGATAACCTCTGCTTTCTTGTCTGCTGCTCCCAGTCGTTATCTCTGGAGGAGGTAGACTCAGAAAGAGAGGGGAAAGACCTTGCTTTCTAGACCATACTCTTCTGTCCAATTCAAGATGCTGGCATGAGAGGGAGTATAGCTTTAAATTTCACACAACACCCTCACATGCGTGCACATGCACACACAAGTTTAGTAGTCAAGAAAATATATTTGGAAATAAAAACGATAATTCCAGTACTTGAGCATTTCTGTAGGTCAGCCTATCCCAGGCTTTCTTAAACACTTAATACATTTAAATTATAAAACTGAAAAAAATTATAAAACTGATACAACACTAGCAGGAACACAGGAGATATTTCGCAGACTTGGACTAGCGTAGTGAAAAAGTATTGTCTCACTGATAAATTAATCCCTCCAAAAAATCATTCCAAATGTATTCCCATCAATTAAAACATTAGAGACATTAAAGAAACAAAAAGAAAGTATCACAGACATCGAATGTTAAACAAGAGAGACCAACGATCATCAGATCAAGACATACATCAATGCAATAATAAATTTAGAAACATTCTTATCCATCAGTAAGCAGATTAAAGCCATTCAGTCATACACAAAGCAACCACACGACACACTTCTCAGCATTTACTCATCGGACACACCATTTTTAAAGGTGGATTATCAAGAATGAGGAAACACGGCTTAAAAATGTCATTAGACATTTTTTTTATATTTTAAAAGAATTTTAGAGCAAATAAAAAATAGTATATGCTTTTGGTTTTGTTTTGGCAGATTTCTAAAGAATATGCTAAGGAGTTATAGTGTTCTGTGGGATACCCTTGGTGAAACATTATTATAAGGTTTAGAGCACTGGTTATCCAACCTGTAAACCACACAGTGGGTTTTGGGGTGCTCCTTCAAAATTGTAGTCAGACATTTTAATAAAGAGACTGGCATGTTAAAGTGTATGGGCTTTTAAACTGAAAGTGAGTGGCAAGTTATGATATCTTCCCCCAGCTGTGTTAAGGACTCAAGAGAGCAAAGCTGAATGGATAGATTGGAAAAACATATAAAATGTTTTACATTTTGACCCTACTGAGTTGAGACTTCTTTTTTCTTTTCTTTTTTTTTAAAGATTTTATTTTTAAGTAATCTCTACACTCCATGTGGCGCTCTAACTCACAACCCTGAGATCAAGAGCTGCATGCTCTTCTGACTGAGCCAGCCAGGCATCCCCTGAATTGAGACTTTTTTAAAGTATTTTTATTTATTTTGAGAGAGACAGAGAGTAAAAGAATCCCAAGAAGGCTCTGCATGGTCAGCACAGAGCCTGATGTGGGGCTTGAAGTCATGAACCATGAGATCATGACCTGAGCTGAACTCAAGAGTCAGATGCTCAACTGACTGAGCCACCCAGGTGCCCCCTGAGTTGAGATTCCTTAATAAATGGGTTAGTTAACAGTACCAATCCTAACTGTAATTCTCTAGTTAACTGAATTTCATATCGTCCCAGACTTCTGTTCCTTGTTTTCTTCTCTGTTTTCATTTTTTATTGCTGTGTTCAAATCACCTCCAAATCCAGCATCTTGAGACAACAAAGGTTTGTTGTCTCACCGTTTCTGTGCATTAGGAATTTGGGTACATCTCAGCTGGGAGTCTCAGACTTGAGGGTCTTTCATGCGTTTGTAGTTAAACTGCCAGCCTGGGCTGCAGTCACCTCTGAAGGCTCAGGTGAAGGAGGAGCCCTTCCAACTTCACTTATGTAGTTGTTGGCAGGATTCAGATCTTCATGGGCTGTGGCACTGAAGGCCACAGTTCCATGCTGGCTGTTGGCCAGAGGCCTCCCTCTGTACCTTGGCAGGTAGACCTCCCCACAGGGCAGCTCACAACATGGCAGCTGACTTCCTTCAGAATGAGTGAGAGTGTTCAAGAAGGAACCATATTCTTGTCATAACCTAATCTCAAAAGGAACATCCCATCACTTCCCATCCCATCACTGCCATTTTGTATTCATTAAAAGTTAGTAAGTCCAGCTCACATTCAAGGGGGAGAGATAACACAAGTTCATGAAAAGCAGGAGGTAAGGCTTATTGGGAGCCATCTTAATAGCTTCCTACCAGATTCTCTCTCCTTGCACCACAAGGTCTCTCCACTTTCTGCCTCTTATGAGTTTCACTCTTACCTGATGACCCGGCCTCCTATTCTTTAAGAAAATAGACCATAAGTTGTTTTTTATCTTCTTGCAACGAAGTCTCCCACTTTCCTCATTTTCAGCCATTTTCTCCATTTTTCCTCTTGTTATCACTGACAAACTGTCCTTCTTCCTGCCCACCCCCCTTGTCACAAGTACAAAAAAAAATGTCCCTAGGCTTCTTGTCCTCCTTAAGCTATCATCTTATTGTTCTTCTTCCCATATTGCTACATTTAAGGAGGACTTCCCTATTTTTGATTGCATTCAACATGGCTAACCATTGCTACCCTCCTCCTTTCTGAATTTCCATGATACTAACGTTTTCATTGTGACATAGTTTTTCTCATCATTCTGGTCACTTCTTCTCTCTTTTGTTGGCTTCTCTTATATCTGCACTCTAAATGTTGATGTTTCCCAGAGTTCAGTTCTGCATCTTCCTTATCTCCATCTTTCCATAAGTGACCTCTCCCATTCCTGGGGTTTTAAATATTACTTACATGTAGATGAATTTGTTCAGCCAATGCTTCCTCTGAATTTTAGAATGGTTTCTCTAACTGCTTACTTGATAACTCCATTTGGAAATCTCAAGGGGACCTCAGGCTTCATGTCTATAACAGAACTTCTGTTTTCTTAATTTTCTCTCTTATTTCTCTCCCAAATTCCCCACCTCAACAAATGGAGCCACCAGCCACTTGGTTTGCTCAAATATAAATCCGTGATTCCTCTTCTTCCTCAATCCCTCACTCCAATCTATCACCAAGTCCTATACTTTTTCTGCTTACAAACGTACTACCAAACCATCTGTTTCTCTTCCAGTATCTCTACCCTAATCTACCATCTTGTCACCTGGCTTACTAGAGTCATCCCCTACTGGCCTTCCTGCTCTGCAGAGCAGCCAGTGGAATAGTCTAGAACACTGTATCAGGCCATGTTTTTCTTGGATAAAAGCCTCTGGTGCTGCCCCCTTATTCTTTGTAAAATCTAAATTTCTCAAAATTCTGTATGATATGTCTTTTATGTTTTCAATCTCATATCATTGTATTCACCCTGCACTTACTATGTGTCAGCTGCATTGGCTTTCATCATTTCTTTTTTTAACATATTTATTTATATATTTATTTATTTAAAGCATGGGGGAGGGGCAGAGGCAGGGAGTGGAGGAAGAATCCCAAGCAGGCTCCATGCAGAGCTGGACACAGGGCTTGCTTTCCCAAACTGTGAGATTATGACTTGAGCGGAAATCAAGAGTCGGACACTCAACTGACTGAGTCTCCCAGGTTCCCTGGCTTTCATTTCTTACATGCCCTGAATTCTTTATTTCCAGGCTTTTGCACATGCTGCTCCTTCAGCCTGTGATGCCTTCCTTTACTTTCCCCCCATGGTTGGCTCATGCATTTGTCAAAACTAGTACTCACAGATTTATTCATTTATTTATTTGCCTACTTTGTCATACTGTAAGCCCCATAAGGACAAAGCCCATGTCTGCTTTGTTCACACTTGTATACTCAGCACCAAGCACTTTGTAAGTACTTAGTAACCATTTGTGTAAATGAACAATCTCCCTGTTGTGCTTCAAGTCTCAACTGAAAAACTATCTTCTTAATAATTTTCCCAGGCTATGGAGTCTTCCCACATTCCTTCAGGCTGACCCAGGACTCCCTCTCTATATTATTTATAAACAATAAACACCTCCACTGGTAGCAGTTGCCATACCATGTTGAGAGTTCCTTGTATATCCATCTCCATGATAGACCATGTGCTCCTTGAGGTCAGGTCAGAACTTTGTCTTTTTATTCCTAAAACCCAACAGCCTCTTTACAGTGCCTGGTGTATACCCAACAGGTGCTTGCCAAATGATGTACTGAAAGTCCTTGACAACAAGGACTTTGGCCCATGGGAAGTCCTTGGCCATGGCCAAGGAAGCTCTTTTCCTGGCTCAGGGACAAATCCCAGGCTCCTGAATTCTCTACCAGCTCCCTCCACCCCCCCCCCACCCCCACTGCAGCATTGCTAAGGCTGAGCTTCTTTGGGAAGGGCCCCTTTGAGGCCCTGAGCTTTTGCTGAGTGAAACATATTTAGAGTAGGAAAGGAAAGAACATGGAAGTCTTTTTTTTTAATCAGCTTTAATGAGATGTAACTGATATACAAAAAGCTGCACATATTTAATATATACAATTCAATGGGTTTGGACATATGCGTATGCCCATGGAACTATCACCACGGTCAGTGTACTAGACATATCCATCACCTCCAAAAGGTGCCTTATATTCCCCCTGCCCTTTTTTTTCTTTTGGTAAAAATACTTAAGAGGAAATCTACCATCAGCAATTTTTTCAAATATTAAGTTTATTTATTTATTTTGAGACAGAGAGAGAGAGAGAGAGAGAGAGAATCCCAAGCAGGCTCTGCGCTGTCAGCACTGAGCCAGATGTGGGGCTCCATCCCATGAACTGTGAGATTATGACCTGAGCCGAGATCAATAGCTGGATGCTTAGCTGACTGAGCCACCCAGCTGTCCAACCATCTGCAAATTTTTAAGTGCACTATAGAGTATGTTTACTTATAGGCACAATATTATACAGCACATCTCTAGAACTTAGGCATCTTGCATAACTAGAGCATAACAGTCTTGAAGAAAATGTTTCTTAATATTTTCATTTGTTTTTGAGAGACAGAGCATGAGCAGGGGAGGGGCAGAGAGAGAGGGAAACACAGAATCTGAAGCAGGCTCCAGGCTCTGAGCTGTCGGCACAGAGCCTGACGCGGGACTCGAACTCACGAACCGTGAGATCATGACCTGAGCCGAAGTCGGTGCTTAACCAACTGAGCCACCCACACGCCCCTTGAGGAAAATGTCTCTTGAGTTGCTCTGCTAAAAAGTAAGAGCAAATGACGCACAGCAAGGGTAATTACGGTAAATGCTTTACAAGGCACACACACTTCTGAAAACTTGTTAAGTGATAACATCACCATTTTCTTAATTTAATAAGTGGGGTTTTTATTTCCCTTCAGCTCATTTCTAATGACAGGGACAGATCCCATTCTTTCCACGGCAAAGTGCTTGGCTGACAGGAGCCCCGTCCTGCTGATGTCATCTGGGAGCGCTTCCTTTTACTGATTCTGGGGAGTCTGAATTTGAAACAGGTGGATGTATGCATTTGAAAGAATCTATTCCAGATACCAGAAGATTCAGTTCTGGTGAGGACGTGAAGGAAAATCATGAGAACAAGTGTCCTATTCACATGCTAGGAAAATAAATGTTTTACTAATCCTTAAATAACATTTTACTCTGAGGTGTATTGGCAAATTTTAGTTTTATTTCTGTATGAACGTCTCATTTTTATGGGTGTGATTTAAGTAGTAGAGGTGACTGCTAAAATTAGCTTTAGTTATCCCAATGCTAATGTCCGTGTAGTATACATAGTTTTAAAGGCCTGATATTTCAGTTATATTTAATGAATAATTTAGTATTTATTATTCTTGGCTACAATTTAGTTTAACTATTACAAATGCACATACTTTTCTATGTTATGGGGTCTTCTCACGGTCGAGAAAGTATGTGATCAGGAAGGTGTCCTATGTGTTCTCTTTCCCCAGCCAAGGCCTTAACCGATGAAATTCTATCATTAAGCTCATGCTCATTTAGCACCTTACCATGTGCCAGGTACTGTGTTAGGTGCCGACAGACAACAGAGCTTGCAGTCTAGATTTCTACGTGAAAGTGAAGTGTAGTGGGTTCTCACCTACACACTGGATATCTGGAGACTGGCTTATGAGTTAGCTATTTGTTACCTGTTCAGCCCACAACTCCAGTTTACTTAATAAATTCACTAACCTCCATATGAAATTTGGGAAAATAATGTCATGTGAAAGCCCAAATAGCAGTTTCTACTTATTTCTGGAATATACTATATGGGCCATACTGGAGTAGATTTGTCTTACTCCGGTACAAGAAAAAATGAACACGTACTCGTTTAACAGGGAGGAGTGACCACAGTTATGCAGTCATTGGAGGAAATCATCCTGGAACTAACATTTCACAGTAGAAAATCAGTATGCGGGTGTTTGTCTTATTTATTTTTTTAATGTTTTTATTTATTTTTGAGAGAACTAGAGATGGAACACCAACAGGGGAGGGGCAGAGAGAGGGAGACACAGAATCTGAAGCGGGCTCCAGGCTCCGAGCTGTCAAGCATAGAGCCTGACGTGGGACTCGAACTCAGGAACTGTGAGATCATGACGTGAAACAAAGTCAGACGCTTAACTGACTGAGACACCCAGGTGCCCCAATATGTGGGTGTTTAAAAGTTGGCTCCAAGAAATCCTTCCTATCCTGAAGGCTGCCCTCTCCCACTGAAAGACACCTGATAGTCTGGACTGGGGAAGACTCTTCTGTCCCTTCAGGCAGCACTAGCAGGGACAACAGGAATCCCAACAGCACCAGATTAATGATGCAGATAAAAATAACACTACAAATCTGAAAATTAAGTTGCCATTGGAACCAGAGCTACAAAAGTAGGCCAGGACCTATATGCTAAAGCTAAACAGTGCAACTGCCTGATAAAAGATTTAACTGGGACCCAGAGGCTCCTCATATAACAGACCAAATGTCCAGGATATGCTTTAAAAAAAAACAAAACAAAACCCTGTAATATGAAGAAACAAGACAATCCTGACTTAAATGAGAAAAGACATTCAGCTGACCCCACCCTCAAGATCAATCAGGTGTTGAATTATCCCACATTATCCAAATCATGAAGGATTTGAAAGCAGCTGTCGTTAAAAATGCTTCAATCAATTACAGATTCTCTGGAAATAAATGAAAAAGTTGAAAGTTTCAGCAAGAAGCAGAAGTTGTATATATAGAAAAAGAACCAAATGGAAGTTTTAGAAGTGAAAGAATATACTTACAGAAATAAAACACTCCCTGGATTGGAATATAGACACACGTTACTTATTGCATCCTAAGATTAAAGCTATAGGAATAATTTTTAAAATAAACCTTTTATTTTACTATAATTTAAAAATTACAGAAAAGCTGCCAAGTGAGTACAAGGAGTTCCTATAAATCCCCCACCCAGTGCTTCCGATGATTAACATCTTAGAATGTTATGGTGCATTTGTCACAACTAATGAACCACTGTTGATACATTGCTGTTAACTAAACTCCATATTTTATTCAGATTCCATTAGGTTTCACCTAATGTCCTTTTTTTGTGCTCCAATATTCCACCCAGGATACTACCTTTATAGGAGTCCTTATAATATTAGGGTTAGTGGCCAAACTTCATGTCTTAGAAGAGATTTTATGTCAGAGGAGGAGCTGCTATATGACTACATAGGGAATCTCATTGCAAGGCTATTATTGGGGGGCTTGTCTTGAAGCTGTTCTTGGGTAGCACACAGTGTTTATTCTGATCGGCTTTTGTAGCGTGGGTGCTGATGGAGATGGGGTGCTTGAAGCCCCTCAGACCACCCCTGTATCATAGCATGGTAACCCATGGTCACCAGAACATGAACAGTCTTCTCCTCCATCCACAGCAAATTCACACTACTACCCCAGGCCTTGTGCAGTGGGGGAGGCCAGTATAGGAGAAGAAGTTTGGCACTGGGGTCTGCCTTCGAAATAAGTCCAGAATCCAACCACTTTTCTCTCTCCACTGCTTCCCCCTGAGGTCCCCTATGAGCCACTGTCTTCTCCTGCCTGACCAATAACAAGAATTTCTTCATTCATCCCCCTGATTCTGCCCTGGCAACTCTATATTCTCAATACAATGGCCTAAGAGATTCTGATAAAATTTAAGTCAGCATGTGTCACTCTGCTCAAAACCTTCTCCCATGACCCTCCCTTCTTGAGCTTGTTGTTATTGGTGGTGGCGGCCCTTGTTTTTTTTTTTTTTTTAATTTTTAGTGTTTATTTATTTATTTTGAGAGAGAGAGAGACAGACAGACAGAGCATGAACAGAGGAGGGGCAGAGAGAGGAGACAGAATCCGAAGCAGGCTCCAGGCTCTGAGCTGTCAGCACAGAGCCCGACGTGGGGCTCGAACTCACAAACTGTGAGATCATGGCCTGAGCCAAAGTTGGACACTTACCCAACTAAGTCACCCAGGTGCCCCGCTCTTAATTGTGTTTTCAGCCAAACTTTTTATTGCACTATAACCACATACATACAGAAAAGAGTACAAATCATACGTGTGCCACTCAATGAATTGTTAAAATTGACAACTCCCATGGAACTACCACCCAGGTAAAGAAATAAGCCAACTCTTGAGAACCCCGCCCTTTGGTTTTATTCCATTATTATTCCTACTCTTCTTCCCAGAGGTAACCACTAACCTGACTTCTAGATTAGTTCAGTCTGCTTCTGAATTTTATATAAGTAGAGTTACAGAATGTATTCTTTTGTGCCTGGCATCTTCTCCTCAGCACTATGTGAGATTTGTCCATGTTGTTATGCCATCTTATGCTTCTTAAAATCTGAAGCCTTGGGGCACCTGGGTGGCTCAGTTGATTAAGTGTCTGACTCTTGGTCTCGGCTCAGGTCATGATCTCCGGTTTGTGAGTTCAAGCCCCACACCGGGCTCTGTGCTGATGGTGTGGAGCCTGATTGGGATTCTGTCTCTCCTTGTCTCTGCCCTTTCCCCCACTTGCTCTCTCTCTCTCTCTCTCTCAAAATAAGTAAAATAAATTTTTTAAAAATGTTAAGCCTTTATAAGGATGCCCAGGGCCCCATGCTACCCTGGCCTCCAATTCCCACCCTCCTTGGAGGTCTGTCCTAAGTTCCTATTATTATCCCCTGTCATTTCTTCTGACGTAGCCTCAACGGCTCCTTGATCTTCTTCAGACTCACAAGGCATGCCCCTGCCTCCAGGCCTTTGTACTTACTATTTTCATTCCTCTGGAAGTTCTTTCTTCAGATATCCTCAGGGCTGGCTCTCTTTACTCTCTTTACTCTGACACGTCTTCACTCAAGTGTTTGCCTTCTCAGTGAAGATTCCTCAGGAGACCATCCACGTACTGCCGACCTGGTGTACTTCCTGGCTTGATTTTTTCCACAGCATTTACCGCCATATTATATACATATTTGTTTCTTCTTGTTGTGAAACAAAATGACACCAATGTAGTGGCTTAAAACAGTCAAACTTATCCCATAGTTCTGTAGGTTGGAAGTCCATTAGGCTTGGCTACTTTCTTGGCCCTGGGTCCCACCAGGTCAAAATCAAGGTGTCAGCTGCCTGGGGCTTTTCTCTGGGAGTCTCTGGATGAGGAGCCAGGCTTTTCAGGTTGTGGACAGAATTCAGAGTCAAGACTGAGGTCACTGTTTTCTAGGCAGCTGTGGGCTGAGGTTTGCACTCAGCTTCTAGAAGCCACCTGTATTCCCTGGCTGTGGCCCCTTCACCTTCAAAGCCAGCAAAGGCAGACTGAGTCCCTCTCAGGCTGACACATCTCTTCTGCCTTCCTTTTATGCTTAAAAGATGTTTTTTAATATCTATTTATTTTTGAGAGAGAGAGAAAGAGAGAGAGAGAGAGACAGAGTGTGAGGGGTGGAGGGGCTGAGAGAGGGAGACATAGAATCCGAAGCAGGCTCCAGGCTCTGAGCTGTCAGCACAGAGCCCGACGCAGGGCTCGAACTCACAGACTGCAAGATCATGACCTGAGCTGAAGTCCAACACCCAACTAACTGAGCCACCCAGGCGCCCCTTCTTTTCTACTTTTAAGGGCCCTTGTGATTATACTGGGCCCACTCAGATTATCTAGGATAATCTTCCCAATTTAACATCACCTGTTTGACAATCTTAACTCCATCTGCAACGTTCCTTTTGCAATATAAGGTCACACATTCATAGATGTAACACTGTAGGTAAGAATCATGGAGACAACATCCTGTCTACCACAATATATTTTCTTGGTTATTTCATTCATTGTTCATCTTCCCCTTCTAGAATCTATGAGGGCAGAGATCTTTGCCTGACACATACTAGGCATTCAAATATTTGTTGAATGAATGGGTGAATGAATGAATGCAGCCTGGGTGATTAGTGTCATCATCAGCCTTCCCATTGGTACACATCTTCTTAGACTTTCTCTTGTCTTTTAGAGATAGTCTTGACTTTTATTTCAACCTGATTTTACCCAGTAAGTGTAGTTTTCCCCGAGCCCCCCACACCACTGCTTACAGCTCTGCTAGTTAAGGGGATGGGCGGCCACAATAATGTCGTATTTTCATGGAGCCTCCTAGTTACCACGAGAGACACATCCAGGGCATGGGGTACAGAGGGGACCCCGGAATGGAGTCAAGCTCAGAGGCCAACACAGTCTGGGAAGCCTCAGGCACTCCCCAGCAGAGCCAAGTGTCCAATGACTTCTTGGAACAGAATGCTTCAGGGATAGTAGAACTAGTCATGGAAAGGTTTTGAGCATTGTTTTGCTTAGTAAAATAAGTTTAAGACTCAGTCCGCTCCCACTGATTATCCAATGAAACATTTAAAAACCGTTTAATCATTTGGATGTTTCTAAAGATTCTGTTGCTTAATATTATTCAGACAGCTTAAGTCCTAGGACGATAAAGATCTGAGCTTGGCCAAAATGTTTGAAGCACACACCAGTAACAGATTTGCCTTTTGGGTTACGGTGTGGAAAAAAAATCTCTGGAAACAGATTTATGTATTAGTTTTTCACTTTGCCACCAGATGTCCTTCACGAGTAGGAAAATATGATGGCTCCAATGATATTTTGAAGTGTGAATGCCCAGCATTTTTGAATAGTTGACAGAGAAAGGAAAGTGTGAGTGAATGTAAATGTTACCACAGACTTTTGGATGAGACACGTATTTTGAAGGCTGCCTTACAGGTGTAGCTTTCAGAAGCAATATTTATTTAACTCTCAAGTTTTCATTTCTCACACTCGGCACACGTTTACTTACCATATTTCCTTTTCACTTAACTCCAAATGGATATTTTTCAAATCAGAGCAAGTTATTCTACTGAGAAATTAATATTAAGGATCAGGGTGCCAGGGTGTCTCAGTCGGTTGAGCGCCCATCCAACTTTGGCTCAGGTCATGATCTCGCGGTTCGTGAGTTCAAGTCTCACATCAGGCTCTGTGCTGATAGCTCAGAGCCTGGAGCTTGCTTCTGATTCTGTGTCTCCCTCTCTCTACCCTTCCCCCTGCTCACACTCTGTCTCTCTCAAAAATAAATGAACATTAAAAAAAATTTTTTTAAAGAAATGAATATTAAGGAATAATCAAATTCTTAGACTAATATTAAAGATTAAAATTTAGCATTTTATTTTGTTTTTATTTTTTTAATCTTTATTTATTTTTGAGAGAGAGAGAGAGCATGAGCAGGAGAGGAACAGAGAGAGAAGGAGACACAGAATCCGAAGCAGGCTCCAGATTCCAAGCTGTCAGCACAGAGCCTGATGTGAGACTTGAACCCACGAACCGTGAGATCATGACCTGAGCCGAAGTCAGACACTCAACCGACTGAGCCACCCAGGTGCCCCTAAAATTTAGAATTTTAAGTGGGGGTTCCCAAAGATTCAAGGTGACTAGATCTCAGGCTTTCAACACAAGAGCGACGTAGTTTATGGCACTTAAGTTCATTCTAGAAGCAGCTTGCATGCCTCTGCAAGACAGTTGAAAGGGGGCAATGTGCGATTTAGGATAAAAGCAAAGATGGCAACTGCAGTTTATTGCTAATAATTGATTCAAAGGAAAGTGTATAGAATACTTAACATAAATTAAGAAACAGCATCTTTTTTTTTTAAGTTTATTTATTTTGAGAGAGCAAGTGATGGAAGGGCAGAGAGAGAATGGGGGTTGGGGGGGGGGAGAGAGAGAATCCCAAGCAGGATAGGACCTACGTCATCCACATGGAGCCCAGCGCAGGGCTTGAACACATGAACCATGAGATCATAACCTGAGCCAAAACCAAGAGCCTGGTGCTTAACTGACTGAGCCACCCAGGTGCCCCCAAGAAACAACATCTTTTAAAAATGGAAATTTGGTCATGTGTGTTTTAAATGTAGAACAGAAACCCTCATAAAAGAAACAAGAAGAATTGCGATTTTAAAGACTTTGTTGTGTGAATTGCCCTGTGCATTAATTGCACCTGGGTGCGGGACTCTCACCCTCTCCCCGGCATCTCTGAAGTCATGGGATAAACCTGTGCTTTTCGGTGAGGGTTCCTCATTCCTTCATTAAATGGGCGGGAGTGGGACAGGCAACCTATTTCCAGAAAACTGAAGGCCATCTGCATGAGATGTCAGCCAAGCAACCAGATGTTTGATGTGGATTGGCTCCCACATCCGGCTTCTTGACCGAATTCCTCCTCTTTCCACCCAGATGTTTTGGAGACACATCCAGAGAACTTAATGAAGGTTGTTCCGGCACAGAGGAAGGGGGTGGTGATATGTTGGTGTCCTGCAGGGGGCGAAGTTACCTCTGATTTTCTCCAGTTGGTTCACACATTCCAGCAGACTCCAGAGCCAAACCTGCCCTTTTCCCTTCACTCCATCCCTCCTGCATCACAGCTGGACTTTGTCCAGCTCCCTAACCTGAGACTTCTCAGGGGGTACAGGGGAGGGGTCAGAGAAATGGGGAGTGGGTGAGGTAGTGGTGAGGGGTGCTTATCCACATAGAGTTCCAACTGCCTTGGAAAAGCAGTGGTCCCAATTTTGAGGTTGTAGAAATGTTAGAACTGCCTCTCTTTATCCCCTTTTGCCCCAACGTCCAATCCAAAGATGTTTCCTGGTGTTTTCCAGCAAACAAGCGCACCTGTTGGGAGTAGCAGGGACATGAGGAGAGCATACCCTCTTTTGTGGTCCTCAATTGAATGTCACTGCCCTTAGGATCCTTATCATTTCTCATTTCACATAGTTTCCCTCTGGTTCTTGAGAGAGCTTGTGTTTATCATCTGGAGGCGCCCTCAGCACCTTCTTTTTCCAGCAATATTCAACAGGAACCGAGAGGCCACCTTGATGGGGATGTGAGGAGCATGGCAGACCTGAGTCGGGGTTGCTGCTCAGATGTTTAATTGGTAGTGCATCATTAAGTGCCGTTCTTGACTCACGTCACAAGGTCCATCTACTTCTAACCAAGTACCGAACAAAAGGGGAAGATGGTATGTGTGTCTGCCTGTGTGTTCTCTGCTAGACCATAGGTGCATATACAACAAGTGCATATAGATGGGTCACAACTTGCTTTTGTGTTTTAAATGGCACAGCCCTATCTAGGTGCCCTTGTGTATGCTCAAGGGTTTTACAGTTTTGGAGTGCTTTCTCCACTGCCCTAATAGGTTTTTACTCTGCTTGTAGGTTTTAAAGCTGCTTTTACTCTGCTGTGTTTCACCAGCCATCTTAAAATGAAGGTATGACTACGTTTGAGAAAGGAGAAGGACCTTGGCAGGAAGCCTATGTATACTCGCTGAGATTTTAGATCTTTTGATCAGAGCTCTTGGCTGTTGTGATGTTATGTACTGCAGTGATTTTAAGCCCCATACAGAAGCAACAAGTGATGGAGGCTTTTAAATTCTAAGGATCCTGGTAGCCCAGACCAAGTAGTGATATATTTTCTTTTCAGATGAAAAGAATCCCTGCAGATGGTTAAAGACTGGCCTTCAATGTTGTTGACCTTGTGGTGCCTGAGGTCAATGGCTATGGGACCTTTGTAGAACTAAAGACCACACTTGCAGAATTAAACTCGAGTTGAGAAAATTAAATTTGTAGAATTAAAGACTAGATGATCTCTCTGGGCCATGAGAGAATGAGAAAAGCAATCCAGTGGGTGGAGGGGGGTGAAGACCCTCACCCATGAAAAACAGATTCTTTGTATTAAGACAGAAATGCTTATCAGATTTTGAGCAGCAGAAACCCCATGATCTCATAAGTCCTTGAGTCCCATAGTTTATAGCTCTTTGGTCTGGCTCAGAAATGCCTTGGACCATGTGAACTAAGACCGTCAGGCCAGCAAAGTGAAGTCTGTTTTCTAATCCGTACACTTTCCACCAAGTAAAAGATCCTAGTGTTTTAAGTGAATGCATTTGTAGGATCCGGACATAGATTACTGGGCATTCTTGGATAGTGTGAGGGCAAGCGGATTTGCATCCTGAATGGCAGGTGGTGGTGGTGGTGTTTGGACAGAGGGGGTCGTGTCTGTGATTGAGAAATGTGTCCATCATGCAAGTGTAATGTAATGTGTGTCTTCTATGCCTGATCTTGTCTAATCCTCCCGGCAACCTGACTTTCTTTGCCCTATTACACTGAACGGGAACACGCCAGGCCCCTGCCCGGGCTGGAATTATCCATACTGCCTCTCCTCAGGTTTTATCTGGTGTCATAAAAGCTCTATTGTATTTCAATACATTAACATGAAAAGTTCACAGAAAAACTGGAGCACTGAAACATTTCCAAGAAGATAGAGGGTGGCTTTTTTGTTGTTGTTATATTATCTGACTGCCCCTCTTTCTTTAAGGTGCTGTCTTAAGAAGCCAAGCCAAGGCCGAAACGAAGCGATGAATCACAATATATGGCCCCAAACCCTCGGGATGCCTGCTCTGGCTTACATTTGGTCCTGTCTGTGGCCCCGTGGCCCGTTTGTGAACAGAAGGTGTGTCCCAGCTTCCAGCAGCTGCGTTTGAAAGTCATGTGTCCGCTGAATGTCTATATTACAGCAATAAGAGAAACTATTCCTGTTGTTCCTCTATTAATACAGGCGGCATTGATTTAACAGTTGTTTTTGCTTTTATTTAGTTAAAGCATCAGGTCAGGCCTTTTATATCATTGTAAAACAGACAGGCTTAAATTAGGGTGTTGATTAGATCGTCCACACTAGAGATGACCTCTCAGCCTTTGCTACCTCGCGCCCACTTTGGGTGCCTCCAAGAATCCTCTGTACTTGAAACCTACGCGCGGCCGAGGCAACGCCTCCCTGGAGAGGGAGGGTGAAAGAAGGGGGCGGGCCTATTTAAATACAGGCGAGACGCGCCTCTTCATTGGCTGCCAACCTGTCTGTTACCCAAGAGGGCCGGGACTCTCCGGGGCTGGAGTGCGGTACCTGAGCGAGACGCGCACCAGAAAGCCCACGTTGGCCGCTGCGGGGAGCGCAGCTCCGAGAGGCGGGAGTCTGCGAATTCTCGCGCCGACGCCGCGGTCGCTGCTCTGCGCGCGGGTCCAGTTCCCTCCCATTCCCTCTGCGGGCGGTGTTTGCGGGGCAGCCGGGAGAGCTCAGAACGGAAAGCAAGATCCTTGCCTCCTCTGCTTGGGGGGTCGAGCGGCGCGCGGAGATTTTGAGGGGGGCAGCGACAGTGCCCGAGGGCGGAGGGCGCGGAGTTTGTGAGCGGGAAGGAAGTTAAGCCTCGCGGAGAAGACTGGCATCTCGGGACGCCTTGTCGCCACAGCCTGGGCCCCACGGCGGAGTAAACTTCACTGCGGCTGTGCCAGCCAAGGAGAGGCGTGCGCGGGGATGATGCCGGGCATCCCCCCCAGCTGGTGAGCCGCCCGGTCGCCCCAGGTCCCACACAGCCGCCCCGGAGGGCGCGGGACAGCGCACGTGCGCGGGGCAGCGAGGCCCGAGAGTGACCGCGCCGTGACCCGCCCAGGGGCCAGGGCTCGGGCTGCAGCGCAGTCCCGACTCGGACGCACCTGGCCCGGACCTTGCGCCTCCAGAGACCTGAGCCGGAGTGTGGGGCTCCCCTCCAAGTGGTTCTCCGGGTGATTGTCCTCTTCGCCTCCCCTCCAGCCTGGGCAATTGGGGGCGCCCCAGAGGACGATGAGAGATAAGGACTGAGGGCCAGGAAGGGGAAGCGAGCCCGCCGAGAGGTGGCGGGGGCTGCTCACGCTAAGGGCCACAGCGGCAGCGCTCCGGCCTCGCACCGCCGCTCCACGCCTCGCGGGGCCCGCGGGGCCAGCCCGGCCGGACGGGGATGCTGGGGCGGAGGGCGCAGTGGCTGTGCTGGTGGTGGGGGCTGCTGTGCAGCTGCTGCGGCCCCCCGCCGCTGCGGCCCCCCCTGCCCGCCGCCGCCGCTGCCGCCGGCGGGGGGGCGCTGCTGGGGGACGGCGGGAGCCCGGGCCACGCGGAGCAGCCGCCGCCGCCGCCGCAGTCCTCCTCGGGCTTCCTCTACCGGCGGCTCAAGACGCACGAGAAGCGCGAGATGCAGAAGGAGATCCTCTCCGTGCTGGGGCTCCCGCACCGGCCCCGGCCCCTGCACGGCCTCCAGCAGCCGCAGCCCGCTGCGCTCCCGCAGGAGCAGCCTCGCGGGGAGCCCCCTCCCGGGCGGCTGAAGTCTGCGCCCCTCTTCATGCTGGATCTGTACAACGCCCTGGCAGCCGACGACGATGAGGACTGGGCGTCGGACGAGGAGAGGCGGCAGCCCGGGCCCCGAGGAGGGGCCGGCTCGTCCCAGCCCCGGCAGCCGCCCCCCGGCGCGGCGCACCCGGTCAACGGCAAGAGCCTCCTGGCCTCGGGACCCGGCGGCGGCACGTCCCCACTGACCAGTGCGCAGGACAGCGCCTTCCTCAACGACGCGGACATGGTCATGAGCTTTGTGAACCTGGGTAAGGATCTAGGGTAGCGTAACGACGAGAACTCCCTCCCCTTAACGGTCTCCCGGGCCCGGGGAGGGAGGCGAAAGGGTGGAGGAGCCCCTGGCACAAGGGGGCCCTGCTGGCGCAGCGGGGACGCGAGGGCAGGCGGGCTGCGCTCCCTCCACCTGCGCGGCGGTGGGCTGCACGTGCGCTCCCCCGCGCCGCGGGCGGGGCTGCGCGCTGGGGCTGCGGGCGGCGGCTGGCGGGTTCGGGGCGTGAGGCTCCCGGAGTGCGGCGTCCGAGCACACTCCGCGCTTTTTCCAAGAACGCCCGGCCGGGGCCAGGTTCACTCGACTTTAGCAGAAAAGTCCCGCCCGAGCGTAGCCAGCTGGGAAGGAGAAGGCTCTTCAACACTCCTTCCCCTCCTGATTTTTTGTTTGTTTTTTGGTTTTTTGCACCCTTAAAGCTCTGAGTACCAGTTTCCCAACCGGGACTTTTAGAGAATCTGATAGCGATTTAGAACTTTAGAAACTTGACATGATTGTGCTAAGTGGTATCCAGGGAATTGGCTCAGGAGGAGGGTTGCAGAGGAAGGTGTCAAAAGGACCTCGGAAGGCACGCCAGACGGGGCTCGCGCGGGTTTGGGACAGGACCCCCAGCCCAGCTGGGGTATCCCGTCCAGGGCCCTAGCTCACATGCCTTTGACCACTGCCCCCCCCCCCCCCCAAAGGCTGAACTTTTGATAACTGCTGCCCAAGCCGCACGGGCAGAGAAAGGGTGCGGGTTAGGGGCCGGGGTTGGGCGCTGAGCTGGTCTGAACTGGTTGCCAGGCAACAGAATGGAAATTCAAGGGCGGCTAAATCGGGCTCCGCCACAAATGTTCTGTGGCAAACCCGGACGGAGTCACATAGCCTTTTTTTCTCCGAGTTTTCTCATCTGTAAATGAGAACGGTGTAAAGCAGACTTTTTTTTCGGGATCAGTGCCTCCGATCTATGCTACTCCTCATTCATAAATTCACTCAGCTTAGCGTAGGCGAAGGGATGTAGGGGACGCCGTCTGGGCTGGGAGGAATGGGGGTGCGGTAGCCACGCCAGGGGTGGGGTCTCCGCGGACGTCCTTTCCCGTGTGAGACGCGTGGCCCTGCCCAGGCTCCAAAGTGGGTTGCCGGACACTTGTCCAGACCGCGTCAGAGATGTACGGACATTTGACATCATTGAGTGACAACTATGTGAAATATTTCGGTGAGTTATTTACCAGTATGTCTATGAGATGACTCTCAACTCTGCTGAGCTTTGGGGGAAGAAAGGAGTGGGGGCCCAAGGGGGAGGTCAGATTGGCCTCCAACTGGTGCAGAAATCCTCCTGGGAAATACATGAAACAGAATCTCACAGGGAGTGGAGGCTCAAGGCCTGCCAATCTTGCTATTTGCAGTGCCAGGAATTCTGATTGGACAAGAGTTTTCACCATTTATTGGGACCACAGCCAAGGTTGAGCCATCTCCAGGAAGCACTCTGAGGCTTCTCATTGCAGTCAGTAAAGTTGGCGGGGGAGGGGCGGCTCAGAGGCCGGAGCTCTTCTGTCTTCTAACTTGAGGGCTTCTTCTGGCTCAGTGAATTTCACCTCTTGCCATCACCCTCCCCTCAGTTTCCTGACAGCCTTGGGGGAAATGTTTTATTGCCTCTTGGGGTAGTCCCAACTTGGACAAAGTGGAAAAAGAATGGTACTTCTGGCTCCTTCACGGAGAATCATGTTAGGGTCTCCAGAAACAGTTCCTGGGCTTAGACCATGGTTCTAACCTTGGTTGGCCATTGACATCACCTGAGGACACTTAAAGACCTAAGGGATGCTTCGGGGCTGCTCCCCAGAGCAGTTAGAGCAGAGTCCGTGAGAGTGGGCTCTGGCATCTTTTTTTTTTCTTTTTTCTTTTTTTGAAGAGCCTTTGGTTTTTCGGATGTGCCACCATGGTCAAGAAGCACTGAGACATGAGATCCTAATGTTTGAAGGAAATCAGATCATCCCAGTGAGAAGAGCAATGCTTCCTTATGTCAGTGGCTCCCAACTGTTGCTGCACATTAGAATCACCTGGGGGCTGTTAAAAATCCTGGTGCTCAGGTGGAACCGCCCCATCAGTTAAATCAATGTGCGGGGTGGAAGCCAGGTATCCCTCATTTCAGAGATTGCCCAGGTGAATCCATTGTTTGGGAACCACTGCCTTAGGTGGTACTTGAAATTGTTAGAGTTGGCCAGAGGCCAAGTTTGTAAAGGGCGGTGACTTTTAATGTGTTTAAGGACCTCTGAATTCTCATTCCTTGCTTGTCTGACCTTTCCTAGTCTACAGGTGAACATTGGTTCTGAGTCACACTGCTTGACAATGGTTGTCCACTAATCCTGTTAAGGTGATGGCTTAACATAGTATCCCTTAACATAAGGGAAATTTCGAGGTCCAAAATATACCACTGAAAAATTTGAAGAGAATTCAACAGTAGTGTAATTTCAGGCCTGGGACAGGCTAATCTGGAACTGGAAGAGATTCCTGGGTAGGGAACTTTGCCCCATGCCCCTCCAATCATAGCCCTGGGCTTTCCGACTACAAGTCCTAACTGTCTGTAGGTCCGGTCCTGGACTCCACATGGGCAGTTAGAGGGGGAAAACTTTTCCAGGTAAGTAGAATCCAAGTCCCAAACCATGCCACCTGCCAGTCCAGAAATTCTATCTAAATCCATTTAGCAGTAAGAAAGAGAATTTCATAATGAGAGGCTAAAATGTGGTTAAAAAAATCTGATCATCATAGCTCTGAGCATAAGGACAGTTTACTGGAAGAAAGTACTATAATTGCTTAGCACTGTGGATTCTCTAAATCAGGATGTTGGGAGAATTCTGCAGATTTCCATGTCCACGGCATGTTCGCTGCTGCATTACATGACTCATTTGTTAAAGAACCTACAAAAAGATACATGTTTTGAAGTACTTGGATACCTAGTAGGGTAGGTTAGGTTTATAAACAGAGTACAAGAGAAAGTGTTACATGGTGGTAAACATCTTTCTTCCCTGGGACCTGGGAATAATTTACTCATGAAATACATTTGAAACAACCTGAACCTTGTCAGCCAAAGTGGCTATCAGAAGTATCAATCGACAGAATTAAGTCCCCCCCCCCCCCCCAATCCCAAATGCTGGTCATTCAACCAGCTCACTACTGTTTCTTTGACTGTTTTAAACTCTCTGTGGGTGAATAGGCTGGAGATGTGTCCAGCCTCCCTAGTGTGAACCGGCTGGTGTAGAGGCTGCCTGGACTAGCCCAGTGCACTCGTGAACCTGCATTCAATCAGGGCCACCGATGCCATTTTCTACTTGTTTTCTAATGCTAAAAATGTCTTGGCAGTCTAATAAGCAAGCCTGCCAATTTGGTGACCTTGGAGAAGTATCCTGAAGTATCCTTGAGGTCTTAAAATTCGCCTTCTTAGAAAAGCGTTCTCTAACCCCTCTATAGAAATTAGTGCCCTCCCCACCCCCACCCACTTCTTTACTGTCACAACACCCTGTTTATTTCCTTGGTTGCACTTCTCACAGGGGGTATTTTTTAAATTCTTCATTTAAACTTCTTATTTCACTAATCTGGAAGGTCTGATCATTTGTAAATGGTGTACCTGATTTTTATTAAGTCAAAATCATTTGAATTTGAAGTAAAGACATTTAGGACATTGAGGTTGATGGTATTCGATGTATATCATAATACTTTAATAATCTCTCTTTAATTAGTTACCCATGTGTATATTTCTAATGTGCATCACATTTGAGAGTAGTGGAAGGGTTTCTGTAAATCTCTGCATTTCAGACTTCATTTAGTTTGAATTAATGAGGTGTTGATCTCCAGATGCTAGAGTAAAATGAAATAAAAAAAAAAACCCAAATTATGCTCAGAAAAGGGAATCAGTATGTATTAGTACAAGTAACAAGAAACTTATTGTACTAAAAATACTGGCAATCTTCTGAACAAAATTACCCTTGGGAAACATAAATTAGAAGAAAAATGGAATACTCCCTACTTGTATTTGTAACCAGATACACTGTACTGTCTCTTTCTCATAAACATAGGATCAGTGGTACTATTTTTCATTTAGGCTGTCTGTACTTATGAAGATTTTTGTTAGCAGAAAATAAATCCCTGCCTGCAAGCTACTCACAGCAAATATAATTTGGAGAATTTGTTTGCAAGAGTGTGATTCAAAGAAGCAGTCGATGTTCTAAACAGATTTCAAATAGTAAATGTGAAATTCAGTGGTATTTCAGCAAAAAAAAAAAAAAAAAAAGTTGTACAAAGTGTTCTTAAACTCAGATCAAAGGGCAAGCAGATATCATTGTTTAGACCTCAGATGGTGTTTCCTCTGGTCATCCTTCTAAGAATGGGTATAAATCCTTTTTAAATGTGCTGAATCATGCTTAGTTCCTCTACTTAAGAGCTTACCTCTGATTAGCATGGAGGAAGGATTCCTACTGATATTAAAAAAAAAAAAAAAAAAAAAAAATCTGTGTGTGGGGGGAGGGGAGCCGGACTGAGTTCAGCACTTTATTCAACATGTACACCTTGTCTTCAGAATTTAGCTACTTTTTAAATTTTTGTTTATTTTTAATGTTTGTTTATTTTTGAGAGAGAGTGTGAGCAGGGGAGGGGCAGAGAGAGGGAGATACAGAATCCAAAGCAGGCTCCAGGCTCTGAGCCATCAGCACAGAGCCCAACGCGGGGCTTGAACCCACGAACCGTGAGATCATGACCCGAACCCAAGTCAGACACAACCAACTGAGCCACGAGGCGCCCCCAGAGTTTAGCTACTTTAAATGTTGGATCTCAAAATAATATTTTACTTGGATGTGGGGGTTGGATGGGTGCATGCTGGGTATCAGAGGTGTATAGCCGACTCAGAGGTGACAGTGCTATCATCCTTGGCTCACCCTTCCTCTGTTGAAGGAGCTGAGTTAGGGAAAACGAAGAGGGTAAAAATTTCTTGGATCGTTCACCAGCTTTGTCTAATTTTGTTCACAAGTCCGTCCTTTGCTTCCCATCATGTATTTAAAAATGAATGAATCCATACAATGCTTATTTTAATAAAAAGCCTTTATAGCCTTCTCTTAATTTCTCTGTTTTGAGCCTCCTCCTGCTTCCCCTCCCCCACCCCCTTGTTTGAATTTTAGTTTCTTTCCTATGGCGCTTCCAGCAGGGGAAGGAAAGCAGGCAATACAGATTTTAATCAGGTGATTGTGTTCCTGACTAGAAGCTTCCATGAATACCTAAGTAAAAGTCGTAGAAATCAGTAGAGAAACTAAGAGATGAGCAGTTTACAGCTGTTACACATTAACCTTTCGGTCCCACCCTCCCTTGTGGTCATTTCACAACCCAACCAAGAGCCCAACAACATGGCTGCCCTGGCCGCAGGGTGTCACCCAGGGGCTGGTATGACCCAGCTGCTGACTTCTCGTGTTCTCACAAAAAGCTGACACATTCTTCTTTGTCTGTTTTCATCATGACAGCTCAGCTGCTTTTATTCAAGCGCATTCTCTCCTCTTATAACACCCTTACTGCCTCTCTAACACCCTGACTGTGCTCACTTCTAACTCTTGCCCTCTGGAAATTTGGAAGCCAGAAAATGGCTCCAGTCTTCCCTGGAGTATAGGAAAGTGGTGACAATTAAGGAGAAGGAAAACCATTCTCATTAAATTTTTTTTTAATGTTTATTTTTGACAGAGCATGAGTGGGGGAGGGGCAGAGAGGGAGGGAGACATAGAATCCAAAGCAGGCTCCAGGCTCCGAGCTGTCAGTACAGAGCCTGACGTGGGGCTCGAACTCATGGACCTGAGCTGAAGTTGGATGCTCAACCGACTGAGCCACCCAGGTGCCCCTAACCATTCTCATTTTGATGAAAAATAGAGTCACTAAAGAACCAGGGCCATCACCCTCTAAAGTTTTTGAGAGTGCCAGAAATTCTTAGAACTCAGAGGTGTTCCTGTTCATCTTCCACTGGAAGCATTGGATTTTCCAGTAGTTCACTGAAGTTGATTGGATTTTTTTGTTCAGTTACTAGTGTTTGGAAAATACTGTTCTCCATCATTTTTCCCCACCTTAAATGTATAGTATTTCATTCTGCTATGGATAAAATTA
This sequence comes from Prionailurus viverrinus, assembly GCF_022837055.1. NCBI lineage: Eukaryota > Metazoa > Chordata > Mammalia > Carnivora > Felidae > Prionailurus > Prionailurus viverrinus. The sequence goes on along the minus strand of NC_062565.1, from coordinate 20,639,508 downwards.
GAATCTGGAGCTGGCTGGGGGCACAACTCCCTTCCATAACATTGTTTTATCTGGGGAAACGTGCCTGGGCAACAGACACCCCATTTTAAAGCAAGGTTTTCACTATAATTGATAGGGAGTTTGGGATTAGTGGTAAACTTGTTTTGTAGATCATAGAATTTAGAACTTTAAGGGTTGTTTTTTTTTTTTCATATCATCTACTCACTTATGTTTGCAGTTAAATTTGATTTATTCAGGACCAATTCTTCTTCACTGTTGTTACATCTTAAGACTGAGGGACAACCGCAGAGAGATCCTAATGCATCAGAGGAACAGGGCCATGGAGCCCTCCATCAGGCAGGAGTGGATAAGGAGAAATTACAAAAGCTTGCCAGAGCACTGTGCTAGGTGAGAAGTGGGGAAGCCCAGATCTGAAAACTTGTGGGTTTTCTCTCCATGGGTAGCATTGTCTCCTAGAACTCTGCTTTTAGAAAAGAAAAGGCAGTGCAGGTCTATAAATACCACCTTGTTTGGCATGCTGAAGCACCGCGGACCCCAAAGAATTGTTTTCTGCTCTGAAAGTGAGTTGAAAACCAGGTTGCTGTGAGTGGCATTGTTCCACTGATGTCTGCAGGCAGTGATTCTCTTCCCACCCTTCCCGTGTCCATTATGAAAATGATTGAGTCCATAATAGAAATGATATCTAAATGACATCAGGTAATTCCTTGATTGGTCCCCATGGCCTTGTTATCTCTAACTCTGTCCCAGATGACCGGGTAGAAGACTCTCCTCCAAAGCATTTTTGCAGAATGAGGCTCTGGTTCCAAGCAGGAGAGCCTTACTGACTTTCAGGTTCATGGGCATACGCCCTTGATTACTGATCCTGGTGGATAGGTTGGGATTGTCCTAGGCCTGAAATGTACTGGCTCCGTATTTCTGATTTTATGTTCAGATTGTTTTCTCATCATCACAGAGCTCGGTGGGGGTGGGAGGGGGCGTGGGGTGGGCATGTGTAGTTGCTTTATTGCAGGCAGAAAACAGTGTCTCCAAAGCACAGCCAAGCCGTGAGCCCTCCTCATGCTGAACTTTGATATCCGCCTCGATCCTTATTATGACTCTCCTGCCACTTACCCTTTTCACCTTGTCCAGAATGTGACTTCCAGCCTTAAACATCTGTGTGTGTTGATTGTTGTTCCTGTGTTTACAGTCTTGTTGGTTTCCTGTGCATGAACACGGGCTGGCAAAACATTCTGATGTGCGTATTAGAGCATGAACTAACCATATCATTGGTGTGAGCTATTTTATGTGCTGATTAGGTTGGGAGATTTTTATAATTGGCCTTGCTTAAGTCTCTGAGACCAGTTATTTGCTCTCCCCTCTTTCAAATCTGTGAATTACATTTAAATATTAGAGAGCTTTGTAAACTACAGAATTAAGGACTAAAAGTTTTACTTGGCTTTGGTTTTTCCAGATTTTATTTGAACACTCATGTAAGAGTATGTTAACAGAGAGGTTGTACATTAAAAAAAAACAAAACACTTTATTTTTGTAGAGCAGTTTGAGGTCTGTAGCATAATTTAGTGGGAGGTCTAGAGATTTCTCATATATTCCCCGCCTTCGAATGAATAACTTCTGCTGTTGTCAACATCCCACACCTGAGTGGTGCATTTGTTATACTTGATGAACCGACCTTGATCATCAGCACCCAGAGTTCATTTTTCGCATTAGGGTTCACGCTTGCTGTTGTACGTTCCCTGGGTTTGGACTGATGTATGAGGACAAGTATCTGTCATTACAGTGTCACGCAGGGTCGTTTCACTGCTCTAAAACTCCTCTGTGGAGAAGCTGTACATGTAACCAGAAAAACAAATCAATGGGAATATGAAAATTCAAAATATGCAGAGCTTGTGGGGAGAAAAATAAAATGCTTTTGTTGAATAATGTTTTGTTTTTGTGGTTTTACCACATGGGTGTAGAAATAAGTGATGTTGATGGACTCCATGGGCCTTATTTTGTGCTTCTGTGTGTTGACCCCAAATCCATTAGAAATCCCTCCCCCACCTTTTTTTTTTTTTTTTAAGTCTGGGAGTTTAAAAATCTTTTTTCCTCCACATACTTTCATTGAGGTGTCTGTCACCATAGTACCTAGACAATCCCTTAGGCAGAGATATGAGCGATTAAATTTCTCCCTGGCTTGTGCCCTGTTTGATCCACACTCTGCAGGATTTGGGGGAGTCATGCCTGAAGAATGAACAAGAATTATAGGAATTCTGTGCTTGTAAATTATTGAAATTTGGGGGATGGTTAGGGGAGGGATGAAGTTTTTTTTCCCTTCCTTTCTGAAAACGTATTAAAACGTAGTGTGATTTTGGATTGAGAAACTCACAAAAATATGCTTTACTGGCCCTAGAGGCAGGGTCAGGGGACCTTTAAAGGTTTCCTCAGGAGAGACTGTTTAGATCAGATTAAAACTAAATTAATAGAGACTCCATAAATCCAGAGGTCTTTGTAAGTGGTCTATAGATGAGGCTTATTTGCTTTGAACTGTTTTCTGTGAGATAGAGCTACACAGATGAATGGTAAATAAGAAAATGCAATACCAGTATAAGCAAGGAACATGGTAACTCTAAAAGAGTGCAATTGAGCAAAAAGCGATTTATTTGACATATTTTGGGAACTTGTGGGCATTTTTTTTTAACAAGCATTCTACAGGTGAGACACTTTGTGAATTCTCACCACTTCTCATACAGTTCTCCATTTTAGTGGGGTATTTTCTCACTGAATTGTAGCTAGATCCCCTTGCTCCCCCCCTTCCCTTAAGAAACCTCTCAAAAAGAGGGATGATTTTGGGGCCATGGCTGTATCCACAGGCTTGAGAAAATTAGCTTTGGCCCATAACCCCTGAGTTAGGATGTGCTGTGGTTTAACTACCCCTCTGGTAGGATAGAAGTTTGATCAAGCCCTAAGTGAAATGATACCATAGGGTATAGGACTAAGACTCAGGGTAGGTAATAGTGAAGAGGACATAGGTAGTGCAGCTAAAGATATTTGGAGAGCCGCATTTCTTCCGGGGGCCTCAGAACAGGTCTTTGCATTATTATAGGGTCCATTTAGGGTGGAATCCCTGAACCTCAGCTTGGAAAACTGCTGCCACAAATCTGGCACCTCGGTTATTTCATCTGCTGAATTGAGGGTGTTTGACCTACCGTTATGCATGCACATTTGTGTCATCATTATAAGATGTGGAAACTAACATAGCTGCAGGCATGTAGGTGGTCCCCAGTGCAGGTTGGTTTCCCTCTTTCTCTTTCACTTTTCCCTTCTTTTCTTCCCATTAGTAAATTTAGCAACTCCATTGCATTTATTTCCTGTTTCCTATCTGTTCTTTTCTCACAGTGTTGGTGCCCTTGGCTGTCACTGACCTAACATGGCAGATTGTACGTATCTCCACGGAGTCTGGTGGTTTTATACCGCCAAAATGACTCCTTGCCCTCTAGAATGGTTAAGTTGCGGGTTTTCTTGATGGTGCCGGGAAGTGCTTACAGCACTTCAATACAGAATTGAGGAAACAGTGTGTGGCCTAACTCCTAAAGAGTTAGGAAACTTGAATTTTAGTGCTATTCCTTTTTATAATACCTTGTTGAAGTCACTTACCCAAATTTATTGGTCTCTGCCTTGTAATCTATCTTATTTGTAAAACATGACAGCACTGGCTAGGTCAGCATTTTCCAAATAGTGTTTCAGGGAACACTACGTCTCCAGGATGTTCTGCGGAATATCATGGAGAATATCATTTATATCCTAGTCCTGAGATTTACAAATCCATCAGCAGGTTGAAGCTCGGACAAGCCCGGCAGTGATGTCTGCTGATTGATTTGCTTGAAGAGGAGTGTTTTCTTTGAATTGACTTTTGCTCTGTAACCACTTTTTGTGTCTGCCCCAGGCGTCTGTGCCCCCAGATCCACTCCTGACCCTTTCCCTGGTCTTCTGTGGATCGGGTGTGGGACCCCAGGCAGCTGCTTTTCTAGTTGTTCCTTGCTCTTCTGTGACTCCAGCTCTCTCTGGATGGGCTGCCTTATTGTTCTGCCTCCCGCTGGTGGCCCTGGACGCTCTCCTTCCTGGGGGTGGAAGTGGCTTCGTGCTGCTAATCTGCAGGCTGACTCACCATCACCTGTTTGACTGCTTGGCTCTGCCACCTGCTATCTATGCCGCCATTTCTCTTCATTAAATTCCCTCTGTTGTAAACACTTGCAGGGATTTTGCAAGTATTGGTTGAACTCTGATAGCTAGGACTTCTTAATCCAGCGAAACACAGAGAAACTCCAGATTAGATATTGTCTGAGCTCCATGCTAGGAGTGTTCCCTGTTTGTATTTCTCTGATTCTTTATTTTTTTTTAAAACAGCTTTCTTGAGGAATAATCAATGTAGAATAAGCATATTTAAAATGTACAATTTGATGAGCTTTGTCATACACATGTACCTATGAAACCATCACCACGATCAAGATGGTGAGCATATACCGAGCTGTTCTTTTAAACAATTGCCTATGCCAGGGAATGAAATAGTCCTCACACACAGGAACTTCAGTGAAAATTCCCATTTTTCACGGATGACGTTGCTCTTCATGCATTCATCTTACAGGCTCTGAACATCCTTCAAGGAATTTGCTGAAGATGTTTGTAAGTGGTTATCTTGGATCAGAGAACCTTGGGGTCAAGTCTTCCTGGGGTCAAACTTGCTCTTTGCAGCTGTGATTGGCTTTTATCCTATGTCTCACCTCCCATATTTATTTTAGGAAATAATAATAAAAATAGGTTGAATATCTTTTTCCAATTTTGAAATCAAGCGTGTAGGGGTACTTTTGGGTTGTTAGTGATCCTGTTGACATCTTGTTTCTAAATACTCAAGTTTAAAAGATTTGATCCTTCTGGAAAACATCACAAAGATGCTTTCCTGTGTTTCTGTTTTACATTCTGGCAATTTACGCAGGGCACAAGTCCAAGAAATTTATGAAAGTAGACTCCAATTTACCCCCAACTTTCCCCCCTATGCTCATCCTTCTCCAAATGTTCTGTAAGCTGAAGTGGAAACTGCATTTTTTTTTTGCAAGAAAACATAAGTATTGTATTTCTTTATGACCTTTGCCTGGAAGAATGACTGATGTCACGTACAATCCTATTATCTCCCACAAGGCAACAACTGAGACTTTTACACGGAGCATTAGTAGACAGTAAGGGGAGAATTTAGAGAAAATTATTTAGAGCAGCATTAATGTTCCTAATAGCAGTCAGGTGATGGAAGATTTTCATGAAGTTACCTGACCACACCCTGACTCCCCACTAGGGAGTCCTCATCATGCTGCTGTCCCAAGTCTTCATCTTGACTCCACAAGACTTTTGTCACTTGGACACTTTTTTTTTCTCCTTGCTCTCTAGTCCCCTTGAAAAATTCTCTTCTTCCGTAATACTGCTTGCTTCCTCTTCATTCTGTTTCTGTCCTGCCCACACCTGCTGTGTTTTGGGACATTTCCTGAAAAGCAGCAAAAGATGCAGAAGGTTTGGCAGGTGGCGCTAGACCTCCATGCGGGGCTGAGATAGCCACAGGGCTGGGGTGGGGGGGTGGGGGCAAGGGAGCACACACTCAGGCACAGGATTCAGGGGATCTGTGGCCACAGGGCACAATGACAGGCAGGTGTCAGGCTTTTGGGTGACCCGCCGCAGCGGTGCGGTGGCCTGGGGGTTGAGTGGACCACGGTAGTGGGGAGCCCCGCAGCTGGTGTATTCAGAGGGCCAGATGTCAGCTGCGGGGAGGTCTGCCAGCGCTGAGCACCTGTTCGTGTGTTCCCTTCTGTTTCTGTGCCCCGTGTATTCAGAGTGTGGTCCAGGCACAATGCGGCATCAGAATAGTGTGGTGCAGTGCACCTCAAGCTGTCTTTGCATGAGAGCTAGCTTTTTTGTTTGTTTCTGGGGGTGTATACTTTCTTAAAGTCCACCAAAAACGAGTTACTAGAAAAGTGAAATGGCAAAGCACCCCCCCCCACCCCCCAGCATATGCAAAATCAAGCCTCAATCTTTAACTATTGGATTCCATTGGTGTGAAATGATCAAATTGCTGTAAAACTGAACAGCCTCCCCTTCTGTACTTGTTGTGGGCTGGTGACAGTGGGTGGCTCAGACCTAGTGTGTTTGTGAGCAAGCAGCTTCTTGGACCCTGTCCTCCGTGGGCATTTGGTGTGGGAATCTATGTGTCAGCACGCTGGCTGGGAGGAGTGAGTGCGCCAGGGAGGAACACCTGGGAGCCAGGCACCCAGGTGCAGCATTGATCTCTGTCCTCCTCCCACATCCAGCCAATCGCCAGGCTTTCTGTTTGAGCTTCTGAGATGGCTCTCACTTCTATCTCTTTGCTCCTTTCTTTTCCCACGTTCCCCGCACAAGGTCTCCATGATGTTGGCCTAGACTTGTGTGCTGTCACCTCTGCAGCTAACCCACCCTTGCATGGCCCCCAGTGGGTCCTCTTGCTCTATAGCAGGTGTGGCCTGTTCTCTGTCCTCCACCCCTTCCCTGGCCCCTCGAGGGGTGCTGAATGACGCCCGAATGCCAGCCTGACTCCCACCCCTTCCAGCTTTACCTCCCACACTCGTCTTGGTGTGTGCGTGCCCTCCTCAGGCTCACTAACTGCTGTGTGATTTCCTCCTCCAGGCCTTTCTCTCCGGACTTTTAACGTTGACATTGCACAGCTGCCGATTTCCGCATTCTCTGTTCTGTCTGTTCTTCAAGCCCCGGTTCGAATGCCATGCTGTCATGGGAGCCTTCCTGACATCTGCTCACCCACAGGCCATGACTCTTTGGAAGAACGTTTGGAGCCCGGTGACCGGGCACTTTCCTTAGCGCAGAACGCCAGACGCGTGTTTGCAGATGAGCTCCATGTGGCTCACAGGAAGGATCTGGGAACCTTGAACTCCAGTGTTGGCTCAGCCACCTACCAGCTGTGTGGATTCGGGCAAATCACCTTCAGCACCAACTTCTTGGATTCTTGATCATGTAATATTTTATTCACCGTGACACCCCCCTCCCCCCCACCTGCAGGTAACTAACATGGTGCCTTACCTTCGTTGATCCTGAATAAGTGCCCACTGGATGAATGAAAGTCAGTTTGTCCAAAATAAAGTTGGTGTGTGCATGTCTTCTTTCTTTCTTTCTCCCCCCCCCCAGCTCTCTCTCTCACTAATAACACCAAACACTTGAGCAAGAGAATGATAAACCGTGAAATACTGTGCAGATATGAGGAATGCTCCTTCTTTCTGTTCACAAAAGCAGTTCTAAAAAGGGACCTTGCCTTCTCCTTTCACAGTTAATGTTCTGTGACTTTCTAGATGGTTTAGGGAAAAAAGACCTCAGGAAGAAGAAAGATTATTTTTCCTCTTTCTGATGTCATTTTGACTTTAATATGTATTAGTAGGAGAAAGAATGGCTACTAAGTCTAAATATAAATTTCCTGGTTGTGCCCCGCAGAAAGCTTGCATGCGAGGAGGCGGGACTCTGGCAGGTGCCGATCCAAAAATACGTATCTTGTCAGCCTCTACTGTAGGCTCGATGGCTTGGCTTACATCGTGAAGGTGTTAGACACTCTGTTTACGTAAGGGCTGAGGAGGTGACATAATGTCTATTGAAGCTAAGTCACTTAGCTCCCCATTAGGCAACAGGGAGCATTTAAAACCTGAAAACAGATCAAAGCTGTGGGCAGGGTTGAGATATCCCTGCCCAGGAGCAGCAAGGTCTGGCCAGGGGGAGGGTGGTCTCTTGGGTTGGTTGCCGGAACAGACGTGCGTTACTGCCCCACTGTATTTCCAGACCATTGGTGAAATGAATCCAGCAGAATTCAACTCTGAGCAGCCGATCCAGAGAGACTGCTTAAGTGGGCACAAGTGTGTCCAAATAGGTTGGAAAAAATGTCAAATTAGAGTAAGCACCTACAAGATGTGATGTTTCTCCTTTTATAGATGGTTATAAAAATTGTTTAAAATTAAACAGCTCTTCAGTACTTAAATTATGTGTAATGAGACAGGTAGGTCTTGGAACAAAAAACATTTTTCTCCCCTTCTCCCACTTAAATTTTGCTCTCCCTCCTAGAGCATGCAAGACATAAACACTTTTATTTCCAGGATATATATTAGCCTTAGGTTGAGGGGAGATATATTAGCTCTAGGGAGGGACACAGAGTTGATACAGGCCATAAAACTAGCAGACCCCGCTCTCCTTCACATTTTATTTGATGAATTGCAAGAGTGTAGCCAAGAGAGATGTGAAATAACCTCAGATTCCTATTTGTAAGTGATAATCTTCTGTATTTTATAATGTTTAAGACCTGTATAAATGTAGAGGAAGGTATGTTGTATAGTATATACTTCCGTTACCTGACCCCCACCCAATTAGGTAGTGTTTTTTTCCCCTCAGCTTTATTGAAGTATAATTGACAAATAGAAATTGTATATATTTAAAGTATACATCATGATGACCTAATAGAAGTCACTGTGAGATGATCACACTCAAACTAACTGATATATCCATCATGTTATATAGTGGCCATTGTCTGTGTCTGTGTGCTTTTGCGGTGAGAACCCTGGAGATCTACCCTTCTAGCACATTTCAGGTATACAGTGCAGCTTTAACTGTAGTCACCATGCTGTCCATTAGATCTCTAGAACTCATCATGGGTAACGAGCTTTGTATCCTTTGACCAATATCGTCCCATTTCTCTGCACTTCCCCCCACCTCTTCCCTGAGCCACAGCTTCTTTGAGTTTGACTATTTTATTTTTTATTACAATTTTTTAAAATATTTATTTTTGAGAGAGAGAGAGACACAGAGTGACAATGGGAGAGGGCAGAGAGAGAGAGGGAGACACAGAATCCAAAGCAGAGACTGTTAGCACAGAGACTGATGCGGGGCTCAGGCTCACGAACTCATGAACTCATGAGATCATGACCTGAGCTGAAGTTGGACGCTTAACAGACTGAGCCACCCAGGCGCCGAGTTTGACTATTTTAGATTCCATATATAAGTGATACAGAATTTGCCTTTCTGTGTCTCACTTATTTCATTTAGCATAACGTCCTTCAGGTTCATCTATGGTGTGCCAGGGTTTCCTTTTTTAAGGCTGAATAATACTCTGTTGTGTATACATTATTTCTATCCATTCATCTGTCCATGGCCACTTAGATTGTTTCCATATCTTGCCTGCTTCATTTTTTTATTTTTATTTTTGGCTCTGTTTAGGAATAAGTAATAGTGTATAATGTTGCATTATTCAGGACTTAGAAGGTTAAGGTGTCTTGGCTATCATAATATCTGTTGTCTTATGTTTTCCCTATTTGACCGGCTCTTGTTAGAGTCACAATTTATCTTGTGTCTGTAATACATCATCTAACTTTTTTCCTCTTGGTGTGGGATGTGGGATGATGTGAGACACTTTTCTGAAGTGAATGAGTCATCCCTTCGATTTTTTTTTTTTCTCACCTGCGTTTTCAGGACAGTAGACATGCTTGCTCATTCTCATGCACTTGATCTGTCCCTCTCATTAGGTGTTATATTTTTGTGACCCTTCTGGTGTTTGGAGCCTGGCTCATAGGAAGCTGAACTCAGAATCGAAACTTCTCTTGAAGTGCCACCTTGCATCACTAAAACCACAGAGACAACCGGGATAGCCCTGTGAATGCTACAAAAATAAAATATGTCACCAGAACATTTCGCTGGAATGAGGGATTTATTTCCATGATTCTCTAAGGTCAACTATGGTACATGCTTTTTCCTACTGGGCAGCAAACATGGTTTACCAAACTCTTACCTAAGTGCTTTTCATGTACAATTCCACAATGAATTCTTGGCTTTCTTCATGTTGATTTCTGCAAATATTTTGATTTACTTCTACACCTTTTCTGAGGACACAAATTCCAAGTTGCGATTCACCGTTTAATTTTGGCCGTTTTATTACGAAAAATTTCAAACAAATAGAAAAGCAGAAAGGTTTTATAGTGATTATCTATATACCGCCCCCCTCCAGAATGCAAAAAGATGTATTTACAACAGGATCTCATCTAGCACATGAAGACAAAAGTATATTGGTTCTATTGTCACATCCTTTGACATTGTGGGAGATCCAGTGACAATGTGCCTCTTACCAAACGGAGTCTGAGGCACTGGGTGACACACACTGACGAGAACGTTCCTTAAACCCAGGGAGTGTCTTCAGTATTAGAAATGATGGATTTGATGTGGATGTCCAGTGTGTTGATGGAGCTCTCTCAACACATCAGGCCAAGTGCTGACTCCAGTAGGGAAGGGAGAGGTGCCGTCGTGTCCTCCAGAGAAAGGGGCAAATGTACGGATGCCTGACCCTGACCCCAAACAGAATTTGGTGGTGCCTGTGATAGAGCTAAAAGCAGAATATTACGGGAATGCCAAGGAGGATGTGATTAATTTATGGAGGGACATGAATTTAGGCTGAGGGTAGAAAGAAGAGTTGGCTTTCTGCTGGTGGATGTGAAAGGCACTGTCATTCCAGACTGAGGGGACCAGGCAGGGGATGGTGGTGGGGCGTTGGGTCCAAGGGCAGGTCGGCCTGGAGGTGCTATGGGACTTGGAGGAAGAGGAGGCTGACAAGGCAAGCTAAGACCAGACTGGGGGGAACATTGAAGCAGTTCTGAGGAGTTTGGATTTGATTTTGTAGGCAGCGAGGAACCATTTCAGTCAGGCGGTGGCATGGCTGATGTGTGCTTAGGAAGGTATTTCTGGTAGCAGTGTGGAAGAGGCTGCATAGGGGGAGACCAGCTAGGACAATTTTGCAGTCGTCTAGGTAATCCCCCCTCCTCCGTTTGATCTGTATCTGCAGCATCTGAAGGGCTTTTTGAAATTTTAAAAGTATTTTGCATTTTTCCTTTCCTCTAGTTAGGTTTAGAATGTTTAATGAAGGGAAATTAGGTGACAAATTCATGAATAGCACCTAAGAGATTATAACTTGTGGAAAAAGTGCCACTTCCAGTAACTATGCTCCGAAGGGTTGGGATTTAAATAGACTTAACCTGGTCTTCCTGGAACCCTTTCCCTCATTTCTCCTTACAATTAAAAACAGCGGTTTGTGAGCCTAGAAATGTGGTCAAGGCTCAGAGAATGTTTCCATTTTTGAAACTAATTGGCTCAAGAGGAGGCTGGAGAGTCGTGAACCAAGCCTTGTTCACAGGCTGCTCGGCCCAACGGGACTGACCAGATCGAAATTCAGCTTGCTTCTCCACCAGGTTTGTCTCCATTCCGTTGGCCAGCCCACACCTGTGGCAGGTAGCATGAAGGATCCCGTGTCCTCTTCTGGGGCTGGGAATTAGCCAGTGTCAATTCAAGCAGGTGACAAGCTCTCCTCCTTTTGACTTCCCTAATTCATCACATAAGGACCTACTCCTAAGAATTTTTGACCACAGTGTATAGTTCACAAAATGTCATTACCTCAATACATAACACCCAGGACAACCATGTGTATGAGAGATGGGTTAGATGTGACCATGGTTGGTGTCCATATTTGCAGCAGGTGGGGCCGCCATAGTATTTGCCCCTCCCCCCACCCCCCCAGGTTTGCCTAGGGATATGTTACCTTGCATGGCAAGAGGGTGTTAAGATTGCTGAACAGTTGACTTTAAACTCGGGAGATTATCCTGGATGATTACTCACATGGGCCCTTAGAAGAGGAAGGTAGAAGAGGCGAGAGGGGCTCATCCCCCTGTTGCTGGCTTTGAAGATGGAAGAAGGAGCTCAAGCCAAGGGCTTCAGTGGCCTGGGCCCTCAGCCTACAGCCAGTCAGGAAATGGGGATACCAGTTCTGTGACCGCAAGCAGCATAGAATGAGCATAGAAACAGATTCTCCCCTGGGGCTTCCAGAACGGAGAGCATTTCTGCTGACACCTTGGTTTGAGCCCAGTGAGACCCATGTCAGACTTCTGACCTATGGAACCGTGGTGGTTTTGAACTGCCAAGTTTGCGGTAATTTGTTAAGGCAGCGATAGAAAAATGAATGTGGTGTTTTCTATAGAGGGCCTCGATGATGTTCTTGTCCCCTTGGAAATCCCTTAAGTAAGTGATGGGATGGCGGTATTCTGGGAGAGAAGGAGGGTTACACCAATAGTTGCTACAGGCATGCTGCCTGTGTTTGAATATGGGCTTTATCCCTTAGTTGGGTGGGCATTAGGTCAGTGTTCTCTGTGCTCCCGTTGTGTCACCTGTATAAACAGGAAATAATAATTGCATTTAGTTCTTAGGGTGCCTGTGAGGGTTCACTGAGATGCTACATGTTACAAGCTTAGCACAGTGCTTGCTACATTTTAAGTGCTCGGTTATAAGCCATAGCATTTGTTTGCAATAAGGGGCCATTACAAAAAATCTTTATGTTCTTTGCCTGTGATACTATTTGACACATCCTCTTCTTCTGTGAAGAAGAGGAAACCATAAAAAACTGGGAAGCGCTAGGTAATAAATATTAAGTTCTTCTGGAATGCACAAATACATTATGTACTCTCTGGAATTTAAGGTAACGTTTATGAGAGACTTATAAAGCTAAAGCACTATGCCAACGTAAGATAAAATAAATCAGGATGATTGGGAGCTCCACTAATTGTGACCACAAATACCCTATAAGTTAGCTTAGTACCTATGGTCAGCTTTTGAGTGGGTGGAGATTTTTGCTATTGTTAAAGCTACCCACGGTGAATGATGAAGATTCCCTGTCAGTGTCTCAGTCCAGTTCCGTAGGGCTATAATTTTGAAATGCCACAGTCACATAATTTCCATAGTCTTATAATTTTCTTGTGCCTATTGATGTCTCTAGACTGCAATTGATGGCCCTTGATTTCAAGTGTGCTACCGTGTTATGATGATGTCCTAATGCTGGTATCCACAGAAGATGAGCCTGTGGGGGATGAAAAAAATTGCAAATCCCGACATTCTTTAGCCAAAGCAGAGATCCTAGTAAAATAGAGCAAACGTCTAGTTCCGCCAATTCCCTCCTTGATGGCGCTGGCCTTCTGTCCTTCATGGTGAGAACTTATAACATCCTATAGATGCTCGCTGACCATTGTGTGCTTTGTCTACCGAAGGCAATCATGGATGAGGCGCTGTGCCTCCAATGGGGAGCAGTGGGATGTGGGATAGGTATTTCATGTTATTGATATGCTTTTCAGAATATGAAGCTGTGCTTAGATCAAATTGCCAGTGTCAGGGAAATTCAGGTTTTTTTTTTCTCTCTCTAACTTGTGTTTTTTTTTTTTTTAAGTTTGTTTATTTTTGAGACAGAGAGAGACAGAGCATGAACAGGGGAGGAGCAGAGAGAGAGGGAGATACAGAATTGGAAGCAGGCTCCAGGCTCTGAGCCATCAGTCCAGAGCCCGACGCGGGGCTCGAACTCACAGACCGCGAGATCATGACCTGAGCTGAAGTCGGACGCTTAACCGACTGAGCCACCCAGGCGCCCCAACTTGTGTTTTATGAATACTGAGTTATTGTAAATGCTCGTGTTTTCGTATTCTTTGGTCACTAGGAAACTCAGAGCTATTAGTATTGATTAGTATTTATTTTCCTATATTAGCCTTATCTTCTTGCCCTTCCCCATTTCCCCTTTTATTCCTATTTCCACATCTGCTTAATGTTTATCCTATAAAATTGTATTTCTGTAAATTGTCTCAAATCTATTTTTAGAATTAAGGGAGAAGCAAATTACTGTTCAAGATCAATAATAAGTTGTCAAGGACACCATTTCCTGTCGTCAGGGAGCCAGTACATCCCACACCTATTCTGTGACCACACCTTTGAGACTCTCCTCTACAAAAATCGCCTACACCCTGGCATGTCACCCTGAGTGTAGGGCTGGCATCTTTTGCCAAGTGGTTACGTGTCACACACAGTCCTCAGGGCACATGGGACAATGTGACATTGCCTGGCTGATTAACTTTGAAGGCAGGCTTGAGTTGACTTTAAACGTTAAGTGTGGCCCGTGGATAATGGGCATCAGAATCATTTGAGGAACTTATTTAACATGCACAATCCTGGGCTTCCCTCCTAGAGGGTTTGATTTAGTATGTTTGCTCTGAGACCGAGGAGTGGGTAGGATTTAAAGAGATGAGGGTGGGGGGGCACCTGGGTGGCTCAGTAGGTTGAGCATCTGATTTCAGCTCAGGTCATGATCTCGCCACTGGGGAGTTTGAGCCCTGTGTCGGGCTCTGTGCTGACAGCTCAGAGCCTGCAGCCTGCTTTGGATTCTGTGTCTCCCTTCTTCTCTCTGCCCCTCCCCCAACCATGCGCTCGCTCTCTCTCTCTCTCTCTCTCTCTCTCAAAAATAAACATAAAAAAAAAACATAGAAAAATTGGAAAAAAAGGAGACAAGGGGTAGTGCCCCTCAGATGCTAGAGCTAGCCCAAGAAAGGCACAGATCACTGTGGGCAAGGGCAGGTGACAAGGGGGGCTGAAGTGTGGATACCATGTGTGTGTAGGGCACTTTCCCTACTGTCAGTGCCACCTGTCTGTCCATCCACTTGAACACTTGGGTCCCTATTGTGTGCTGGCTGCTTTGCCAAGTGCTAAGGACACTAAAGCACATAGGCCGTGCTTTGCCAGCAGCAGAGAAGGGAGAGGCTGATGTGTAGATAGAGGACTTCTGGAGCGTAGCTGGCACTATGATAGAAATCTACTTGGAGTGTATCAATTAGGGAATGATAAGGACAGGAGGAGGAAGCAGAGGGATCCTGAAACAAAATCAGATGTTTTTCTTCAAAGTTTACGAGATTGTACAATGTGGTGATTCAGCTTGAGAGTCCCCACAGTGACTTCTGCAATAACAGGTAATTTTTATTGGGCGGTTTCCTTGTGTTCTCTCTGCCTTTCTGCTGCTTAACTAAGGGAACTAAATGTAGGGAACTAACTAGGTGTATCTTGAGGTTTTTCCAGGTGGCTCGAGAATTTGAAATTAAAAAGATACCTTTGATTTTTTAAAATTCTCTATTCTTTAAAAACAAAGTTAACATTCTTTACTGGAAAGAGGAACTTAATAAATGGGAAGCTTTTTAATAGCCTGGCTGCTATTTATTTCCTTTTAAGTCTGGTATCCGAGGTCCTCAAACACTTTGAGGTTAAATGTCGGGTGACCTCCTTACTCCACTCCTGCCCCCAGTTCTGCCATGCCTGAGCTCTAATTCTCTCCACCTTGCATGCCTTCTTGGATGGCATCAGCTAGAATGGTGGATGGATCCATGTCAGGATGCTGCTTAAGTTACTCTTAACTTAGAGCCAGAGCGAAAATGCTGAACCTACTTGTGCTTGCCTATAACCCAAAGCCTTGAATGTTGTTGGATTACTCTGTACTCAGCCACAGTAAGCTCTGTGCCTTTGATGTTGCGTAAAGGCGGACTTGACCAAGTGGTATTGCCTCCTGCTGATATGTAGGTGAAAGCCAACACCATAAAAACGAACATTTCGCTGAGAGTGCTCACTCTACTACCTGCGAGCCCAGCCAGTCATGCTGCCAAATTGGTCAAAGAATTGGCCTGAGAATCACAAAGTGTGTTCCTCTGGCAGAGGAATGGAGCCCAGGTCAATCTCATGGGGCTCCCTAACTAAAATGTAGTAGACCTGTCAAACACGTTAATTGCAAACTTAAAAAAGCCCTCTTAATTTGCCATATTGTGAAAGCAATTTGGCTAAGAAATGAAAAACACTGATGAATCTTTGACTTTTTAAGCCTTACCTTATTTCTCCAGGAGGCCACCCACCTGGATTTCTAGAAAACAATACTCACTGTTGTTCTAAAAGATCCTAACAGGGCAGCAGATATTTAAGAGTATATAATGGTGTTGACACACACATTCTCTGCCCAAGAGTAAGATTGCGGAAAGATTTGGCAATCTGGATTACACAGAGACATCATTAAATTATATTTACAAATCTCTGTGGAGCAATCATAGCATGTGAAGAGCTATAATGGCCTCAGAATTAGACATGGCTTCTGTCCAGCAGAGTCACTTCTGTGGGCCCATTACAGGCAGACTGGCCACCAGAAGATACCCAGGGCTCTCCTTTTCAAGACACGTGTTTTCTTTTGATTCTCTTAGGTATAATGTAAGATGTTTTTCTTTGTAAGTCAGGTGAGACTATTTTTCAAGAAGTCTAATGTGGACTTCTGTGCAATGATAGCCTAAAATGATGCAGAATCTCAGAAGTGATTTAAGAAACCATTCAAGGGGTGCCTGTGTCCCTTTCACCACAGTTCTGAGACGGTGAGCATCGTCAGAGTTGCTTAAAGCCTTCCAGTTACAGGAAGCTCACCACTTCGCAAAGACACTTCATTTAAATTTTGTACTGTGGTCGTTGATAACTGTCTGCTCAGTTTTTCCACCTTCTTAACAAGTCTTGGTACATGCTAATGCTTCTAGAACAAGGGTTGGAAAATTTTTTTCTTAAAGAACCAGATAGTAAATATTTTTGGCTTTGCGAGCATGGTCTTTTCACCCCTGTTCAAGTCTCCTACAGTAGTGAGAGAGGAGTAACTTAACATATGAGAGGCTGTATCCCGATGAAACTGTGTTTACAAACCAGGTGGCTGGCTCATGGGCCATGGTTTTCTGGCTTCTGTTCTAGAGCTGTGGAATCTAGGTCCTGAATGTGAGTTACTTAAACTTTAAGTTCTAGGCTGATTTTCACCTGTTCTACTTGGTGAATTATTGGAAGGTCCTTCTAAAGTCTTTAAGTCCTAGAAATGAATTTGCGAGTGGAATTATCTCCTGTTCTAAATGTATTATTATGGGATTTAAGATCATATGCTCCTTTTTGAAAAGGGGTAACTTTGATACTACGTAATTTTTTATGTCAGGAAGCCATAGCTTCAAGAAAGTGCCGCTGGCGTTCAATCGCTGGGCTTTTCTGGTTGAGCCGTTGGCAAAGTGGAGATGAGGAAGATTCAGGTGGACAAAAATCTTTGCCCCCAAAGTGTGGCATGTTTTTAGGGTTCTGAGTACAACTATCCTTTGAGACCATGGATTATAGTTTAGATGGATACACAGCAGCAGCTACATGAAATCTTGCTCACATGGTTTTTACCCTTTCCTCTCGCCCTTTGGGTTTTCTTCTTTGCCAATTAGCATCCTCTGTAGGGCCATGGTGGTGCCAGAGTATTGTCTGGTAGGCATAATAAACACCTACACCTATAGCTCAGAGGATCAAGAAGCAGTGTCGGCCGGGAGTCAGAGCGTATCACACTGTAGAAGCAGGTAATATTGAGCACAGAACTTCATTTTTAAGATTTTGCATTATATATGGTAAGAGCACTGCTGTTAAAAAAAAAAATACTGGTCTGAGTCCAAAGTAATTTTAGGCATTAAAGAAAAGGATTCAGAACATTTTAAGTAATGGTTATTAAAGCCAGTCTTGACCTCAATCATGCACCTGCTACTTAATTGATCAGATGGTCACTGGCAAGCCCTGTCTCATCCATATTAAGTAACTTTGCCCTAATCACCCACCAGCCTTTTCTTGGCATTTTTCTCTGGAGAGGAAAAGTACACGAGAGAAGGCTAAAAACTCAGATTTGGTGGGAGAAATTGTTCCTGGCTAAAATGAACTTATGTATTTGGGGGACACGGTTCTTGTTCCCTGCTACAGACAGTGTGGTTTGCCTCACTAAGGAGCTTGTTAGAAATGCGTCATCTCAGGCCCAATTCTGTATCTTTTGATTCAGAATCTCAGAAGACCCCTAGGTGATTTGCTTTGAGAGCCGCTGATCTTGGTCACAGCCTTCTTCACAGAGGTAACACAGCAAGGTTATCTTTGTTTCAGAAATACCCATAATTACAAAGAGACTGAGTTGTTTTTAGAGAGATAAGGTGGAGGAAAGAAGTCATACTTCCGATGGCATTGAGACTCTGCCCAGAAATCTATAAAATAAAATTATTCTAAGTGCCAAAGTTCTAAGTCCTCTCATCACTCTGGTATGTGGCCATTTCTTTTCTAAATAAGCATTAAATGGTATAGGTTTTCCTCTACCCCCAGCTTTTGTTATGTTGTGTTTTCATTTGCATACATTTCAAAATATTTTTTAAAATTTCCCTTGTGAGTTCTTCTTTGACCTGTTGATTGCTTACAAGTATGCAGTTTAATTTTGAAATATTTGGGGATTTACTGATTTCCAGCTTAATTCCACTGTAATCAGAGAACACTGTATTATTTCAGTAATTTTGAATTTGAATATTGTTTCAGGACTGTAGTATTGTCTCGACTTGGTGAATGTTTCCTGTGCATTTAAAAAGAATATACACTGTGCTCTTGTTGGGTGGAGCATTCAGTAAATGGCAGGTAGGTAAGTTGGTTGATGGTGTTATTCAAGCCTTCTGTGTCTCTACTAGCATTCTGTTTACTTGTTCTGTTGATTCCTGGAAGTTGAACTCTTCAACAAAAATTATGGATTTGTTTACTTTTCAGTGCTACTATTTTTTCTTGTATTATTCTACAATATGCATTTAGGATTTATATGTCTTGATGAATTGGACTCTTTAGCATTTATGGAATGTCCTTTATTATCCCTGGTCATATTTTTTATTGTGATGCCATCTTGTATCTGAAATTAATATGGCCTGTTAAAGTTTCTTTTAATTAATGTGTGCATGGCATAATTTTCTAATCTTTCACTTTTAACAGGTCTGTGTATTTATATACAAATTGGATTTCTTGTAAATAGCATGGAGTTAGATCTTGTGTGTGTGTGTGTGTGTGTGTGTGTGTGTGTGTCTTTAAATGATCTGGTTATTTCTGCCTTTTAACTGGAGTGTTTAGAACATTTGCATTTAATATGATTATGGACTTGATTGAGTTTAAATCTACAATTTTTGCTATTTTCTGTTTGTATCATCTGTGCTTTGTTCTTTTCTTCCCCTCTTTGCCTTCTTTTGGATTGTGTATTTTTTATGATTTTATTTTATATCCATTCTCCATTACTGGTTAATACCTTTATTTATTTGTTTGTAATTCCTGTAGGATTTTCAGTGTGTGTGTGTGTGTGTGTGTGTGTGTGTGTATGTATATATATCACACTGATCACATTCTATCTTTAATGTTTTAACACTTCACATGTAGTGGGAGAACTTTACAAAGTATACCTCAGTTTCTCTCTCCTGTCCTTTGTACTATGTTGTCATACATATTACATCTACATGTGTTACAAATCCTTTAGTATTCCTTTTTTAAATTGGAAGCAATTAATTATGTTTTAAAAAACTTTAAACAAATTTTAAAACTTTTTTATATTTACATATTTCTCATGTTATTTATTTGTGTAGATCAAAATTTCCATCTAGAATCATTTACTTCTGTTCGAAGAACTTTTATTTTTAATGTTTCATGTAGTGTAGGTGTACTGGTGATAAATTCAGCTTTTATTTATCAGAGAAAGTATCTCTGTTTTTGAAAAAATTTCACCTTCAAAATCGAATTCTATTTGACAGCATTTCTTCCTGTGCTTTGATGATATCATTCTATTGACTTTTATCCTGAATGGCTTCATGAGCAGTCTTCTCTCCTTTTTATCTTTGTTCCTGTGTATGTGATGTCTTCTTTTATCTGGCGATTTTTAAGGTTTTCTCTTTATCACCATTGTTTTCAGCAATTTTATTATCGTGTGCCTTGGTGTTATTTTATGTTTCTCCTATTTGAAGATTCCTGGATCTGCAAGTTTATAGTTTTCATCAAATTCAGAAAAATTGGTCCGTTACTTCTTCAAATCAGTTTTCAGTCTTTCCCTTTTTTGTACCCTCCTTCAGGGCCTCAGATGGCAGAAATTCTAGACTGTTTTTTTATCCTACAGCTCCCTGAACCCTGTCCATTTATTTTCAGTCATTTTTTTTTTTTCTCCTGTGCTATCTTGTTTGGCATAATTTCCATTGCTATGACTTCAACTTCACTAATATTTTCTTCTTCAGTATCTAAACTGTTGTTAATCTTATCTGGTATATTTTTCACTTGATTTCTAGAAGTTTCATTTGGATATTTTATATCTTCCATTCCATTTATTTCCTCCTTGTATTTATGTTTTTCTTTGCATCCTTGAGTATATTGTTCAGATAACAGCTATTTAAGGTCCTTGTGTACTAATTGTTATTTCATTTCTGAATCTGTTTGTATCGATTTTTTTCTTTTGGTTATGAGTTATACTTCTGTGTTTTTGCATGTCTACTAATTTTTGATTTGGTGTTGTGTGTTGGATTTTATATTCTTTTGAGGAAAGTTAGATTTTATTCTGGTGTGTAGTTAAGTAACTTGTGGATCTGTTTGAGGATCCTTTTGAGGTTTGCTTTTAAGCTTTGTTATGGTAGATCCAGATCAGTCTTTATTTTAGAAATAAGTTATCTCACAAATAAGGCACATTCTTTTTAAGAATCTGCCAAATTTCTCATAAGAGGCCTCTACACTCTGGTTCTTGGACACACAGAATTTCTCTAGCCATGTGTGGGTTCTGGTAATTTTTTTTTTCATATTGCTTTCCCACAGTTCTTTCCCTGCCTTGGAGGTTTTTCTCATACATGAGCAGTTCACAACTCTGCTAAAGGCTAGAGAGGACCCCTTTGAAAATCTGTGGAGCGTGCATGTGCCGTGTGTGTGTGTGTGTGTGTGTGTGTGTGTGTGTGTGTGTATAGCTCTCTCTCTTCTGGTATTCACCCCTGCAAATTTAGCTACCTTGGCTTCCCCAGACTCCAGTCTCTGTCTCCAAAACCCAGTAAGTTTATTGGGTTCTATTTGGCCCCTCTGCCCCTCAAATCTCTCTCCTGGTAGTGATCTGGGATAATTGTAAGGCTCAAATCATTTGTTTCAAAACTTTTATTCTTTTTCTAATAGTTTTATAGTGGGGGGGGGCATTCCATAGCAGTTAATCCTTCATGGGTAGAAGGGAAGGTCCTATAATATGGTGTATTAATTTCCTAGAGCTTCCATCACAAAGTACCACAAACTGGGTGGCTTTGGGCAGCAGAAATTTATTCTCTCATAGATATACAGGCTAAAAGTGTGAAATCAAGGTATCAGGGATGCTGAGTGCTTCCCCTTGCTCCTCCCCTTCCTTCTCCTCCCCTTCCTCCTCCTCCTCCCCTTCCTCCTCCTCTTCCTCCTCCTCTTCCTCCTCATCGTCTTCTTTCTCTCTCTCTCTCTCTCCTTTCTCTCTCTCTCTCTCTTCTCTCCTGTCTCTTCTCTTCTCTCTCTCTTCTGTCTCTTCTCTTCTCTTCTCTCTCTCTCTCTCTCTCTCTCTCTCTCTCTCTCTCTCAATTCTAGGTGAGAATCTGTTCCATGCCTTTCTCTTAGCTTCTGGTGTTGCTGGCAGTTCTTGGCATTCCATCACTCCAGTCTTAACCTCTGCCATTACTTGGCCTTCTATCTGTTTCTTGTCTCTTCACATCTTCTCATAAGCATATTGGTCATATTGCATTAAGGGCCTACTTGACCCCAGTATGACTTTGTCTTAACTAATTAGATCTGCAAGGACATTATTTCCAAATAAGATCACATTCTACAGTTCTGGGAAGGACATGAATTTTAGGGGGATACTGTTTAACCCAACACATTGGCAACTGTGAGTCCCCAAAATTCCTTTGATCCCTTGAAGCTGTGGAAGAGCTCAGAGGGAAAGGGGCTCACATCAGTTATTATTCTTGATAAAGAAATTCTTTATGCTGAAACAAGACCAGTTTCAAAGATGCTGTCTACTTCCTTTCCAGACTCCTCCCTTATGTGGGAGCCACCTACCCAGCAATCGATTGGTGTTATTTTAATTTTTTTTTTTGTTTATTTATTTTTGAAGGAGAGAGAGAAACAGAGTATGAGTTAGGAGGGGCAGAGAGAGAGAGACACAGAATCTGAAGCAGGCTCCAGGCTCCAATCTGTCAGCTCAGAGCCCAAGCCGGGACTTGAACTCACGAACTGTGAGATCATGACCTGAGCCAAAGTCGGATGCTTAACCAACTGTGCCACCCAGGCACCTTGATTGGTGTTCTTTTATAGCTCCACAGTGTACCCAAAGCTTCATCTTCATAGTTGTCTCTGTACTCATTCCCTTTGAAGGATAACTGCACTGCTGAGCAGGGAGGAAATCCCATCTAGCATTTCCTTCCATTCTTTCCACAACCTTGGTCATAACTGCTGGTCACTACTTCCTACTCTGCTAAAATGGCCGTTCTCTGAAGGTTCACATTTCAGAATCCTACCTGCAATGATCTTTGCAAGTTTCCTTTGTGACCTCTTTCCATAGAAGTGGCTCCTTTTTCAGATCAAAGTTCTGTAGATGAGAAACGGAATCATGGCAGATGAGAAACAGAATACTCTTTCTGGTTAGAGAAGAATGCTCTTGCATAGGGATAACACCAACCAAATACACAGCATTTTTCACAAACATCTCACATGTTGCCCTACAGAGTTCTAGCTCAGCTTCTTTTTGGAAAGAAGATAATCTGTGCAGGTTCTAGCATCTTTATGAATTCATACTTGAGAACATGAAAGCAAGTTGAGTGGCCACCATACTTAGGTAAGTGATATCCCTACTGCCATGCAGGGAACTGAATAAGGGTATAGTGATTCTCACTCATGGCCAGAAATTACTGGCAGAATCAGGAATAGATTTAGTGAATTTTGGCTGAAGACTCACCACCAGGCACTTTTTTAGAGACCAAGAAATTAATCTGCGTTTCTATTAGGTCCTTGCAGGACCTTACTAGATTTGTGTTTTTGGAAAATGGCCATACTGACAACTACGGTTTGCAACCAAGCCTATTTAAAACAAGATCAACAGGACCCCTGTCCTCCCTCCTCGGCCTTGTGGTCTTGGTGTGTTAATTTTGACTTCTTTTGAATAGCTGTGGTGGTAGTGGCCAGAAGGTGAACATTTAGGATACTTTAGAGGGGTTGGTCACAGGAGGCCAGTTGCCAAACCTGATGCATTAGAAAAATGCAGCCTTTGGGTCAGGCTGTGCCTAGCAGTTTTTTTATCCAGTCTTGACTTTGACCTAGCCACAAACACCCTCACCCTTTCTGCACCCACCTTCCACGTGCTCACGGGCACAGCAGGAGGTGGAGCCCGTGTTCCTTCTCTGTTCACCTTGTGTACAGGTGCATCTGTGGTTTGAGGAGTGGTGAAGGAGAGGTTGTCTCCTGTCCAACCAACACGAGTCAGTCTGTTTACTTATCAGTGCTTCTCACTATACCAAGAGCTTTTAAAGGCAGAAACTATAATTTTTGTGTATCTTCAAGCACACAGCCTGGCATATGATAACCATTGAATTATCTTCTGAATGGTTCAGTGGTACAAAGGAGGCTTTCCTTTTGCAGAATATTAGTCTCCCTACTGGCTTTGGGGACTCGTTCAGTGAGTCAGAAGGTGTTCTCTGAAGTTATGTGCTTTTTAAATCCATCATGACCATGTAAATATCCTCAACACTAGCAACACCTTCAGTCTTCCCAGGAACTTGTGTCGCTAGGAAGCTCATAGATTGCCACAGAATAATTCCGCCAGATGAGTTTTGCCAGATATTTCCTTGAGCAGCTGGAGGTAGAGGGGACCTGTCAGAGCGTGAATGAAAACAAACAAACAAACAAAGAAAACAGCTCAAGCTCGGTGCTGTAGACAGTTTGAACTCAGCCACCACTCAAGATGCTGAAATCCAGAGCACTTTGTTTCTGGTTTTAGTTTTGCCACTCCTCCTGGTGACCTTAGATTTAAACTTTCTAGGTCCCAGCTGCCTCAGCAATAAAACACAAGCTCTTTAAGGTTCTTCTAAGTCTAAACTCTTGCCTTGAATTTGCTTTGAAATTTAAATAAAAGACACCTTCCATGGGATGAAACAAATCAGATTTTAAAAGTTTGAAGTCAAAGAAAAAAGAAATCTGTTCCACACACAAGATTCCATTCTTATTTTTAAGAAATCAGAATTTCAAAATTTTTTATGCTGGTGTGATTGAGCCCCAGTGAAACTGACACAGAAAATGCAGAATTACAATTTATTTGGCCCTTTTCCTGAGTATCTTTTTCGACCTGCATATGTGTTAAAAGAATCAGAGTAGAGTGAGGAACACCATTTTTGTACCTGACTTTGCTGCTGGGTGACCGTGGGCAAGTCACTTAACTCTCCTGGACCATAGTATTTTCATAAGCAAAGACAGATGCCCAGTGAATAAAATATACAAATCAAAGTAAAAGTCTGGAATGGATAAACAATTTCTCTGTGAAGTGAACATTATCTTAACGGTGCCACCCAAATATCTTTTGTTTGCCTAATGCTATAATTAGTGGGTGGAAAATCTCCAGTAAAGTTTGTAAGATTGATAATTATTAGTCTTTCTCCTCAGATCAATAATGCTGGAAGATCTGAATGGGAGTGGCACATTTTGTTTGTGTGGTCAATTTGGCCTTTGCCATTGAATGCTAAAGTTACAATGTCAAACGACATCCTCTTCAAGATTCAAACTTTCTCCTCTTCTTTAAGACTTTTCTCTGTAACATTTCTTAAGGACCATCTTTGGATTACTTATATACACAGCTGTTTTATGAGACTACGTTGGAGCTTATGACTCAGATTACTGTTACCAAAATGTTTGTGAAATCACTTCTTAAGTCATATATTTGCATCATGTACAACCTGTTTGACAATCAAAACATTATGCCCTTCAGCACTTGGCTGGTCATTATAGTAAGTTTTCCAGTCGAGCGTTCCAACCTAATGTAATTGGGCAGCAGACAGAAGGAGCACATTATATTATTTTAACATAGAATTCCAAGTGCATTTCTCTTTTTGTAAGATTGAGGAGGACATCTGATATTCTGTAATAGACTCCGTGTGATCAATTAATAGCACAGAAAATTCTGGGACAGCTGAGGGTTAACCAAACCCAGCCATGGTTGCTGTTGAGTGGAGGCCACGGGGGTGGAGGAATGGATTGGGCCAGGGCACAGACACAGCCGCTGAGGTGCTGAGCCATGGGCACCTCTCTCTCTCCATCATAGGCCCCTCCTGTTGCTGGCTCTCCTTTGCTCTTGGCTGACTTTTGAGGCCCGTGTCAAATGGTACCTCTTTCATGAAGTCTTGACTGAGCCCTTCTGAGTTGACACAAACACCCTTTCCTTGGAGTCTTCTCAGCATTTTATGTGTACTTCTTCACTGCTCAGTCATCATTTGTTTTTTACTGCCCCTACTGGTCTATAACCTTCTTGGGGGTAAGAACAGTGTCTTGCTGACCTTGGATTTGTCACAGGAAAGAGGATGTGTCTTCATTAGGATGTGACTAGTCATGTCTTAATGAAACGTTACATGTTCTTTTTCAAAGGACATGTCTGGGCCTAGCCAGTGACTTCCTGGGTCGATGGTTTGATTCAAAGTTTCAGGTTTGCTTTAATGATTTGTCTCTCACAAGGTTACCAGGCATCTATTGCTAAGGTGCTGTGTGTGGGATTTGAACCCTTATGTGATTGTCCTCGCCCTCTCGGAGTTGACAACACGTCAGGGCAAATAAGACTAATATATAATAAAAACGAGGATGTAAGTACATTCTAAATGCAATGCCGGCTGAGTGAAATGGTCAACAGAGACCATAGAAATGTAACATTATTAATGGCATGCTAAGTATTCTTAAACACTATAGTGTCTATAACAATTCTGATTTAATCAAAACATGCAGCTCAATATGCATGTCTGGGTGTGTGTCCATCCACTTCAAATGTTTCTCCAGTGGCCGTAATGTCCCAGCGAAACCTGGACTGTGCATCCATATTCTCACAGATCCTCTTCAGGGTACACGCTGTGAGGTGACAGAGGGAATCTTGGGAGTTGGCTTGTCGGGGAAGCTGCGTGGCAACACAGTTAGGCAGCCGGCTGAGGTTCATTGTGCAATCATGGCATCCCGGAAGCCTTTGAACGACTCTGAGATTCAGCCACAACCCCATCAAAATGTGACTGTGCGCGATAGGCCCCACTTCCCACCTGACCGCCAAAGTCCCAGGCATGTTTGTGCCCCACGCTCTGCTTTGCAGATATTCCAAAACTAATATCGGGTAAATAGGTTGGCTTTTAGAAACCCGTGTTTTGAAGTACAAAGCCTGCATCTCGGAAGCAAATTTAGAACTTGGAAAAAGTTCTCGGGTATTTTCAGCTTCCATTCTCTGCAGCCAACCCTGGGGGAGGAATAATGTAAAAGAATCTCAAAGAAATGAAAGCACAAGACACCCCTTTACTTTGACACAAGAGGACCATAAGTATTTATTTTGAAAAGTAATGATAAGGCTCTGTATTTTTACGGACGATAATGGTTCTCTTCTAGATGACTTTATTTTTAAAAAGTTGTGAAGAGGGAGGGCACTCTCATGGGAATTAAACAACAACAACAACCAAAAAAAAAAAAAACCATCAAAAACCAAGAGTATTTTTTCTGAACAGAAGAAGTCTCAAGAAAACAGCCACATTTCCTTTTGTATCCCAGACTTTTGCTGTCATCCTTTTAAAACCCCACTCAAAATGAAGGCTAGTGGGTTTCATACAGAAAGCCATTTGCTATTGGGGACAGTTTGCCAGATAAGAAAGTGTGGTTTGTGGTCTTGGACGGGCAGGTTGGCTCGCTTGTGCCCTGGCACAACCTCTCATGGATTCCGAGGGCTGTTTACTAGGCCCTTGTGTCTGAAAAGTGAGGACCCTGTCCCTCCATTGTAAGGACATGCTAGGTTCAGATGGCCATGCAGGTGTGGGCTCCTGGCTCTGCTTAAAGGAAAAACCTATGTCTATTCTAGAGAATGTTGAGTGAATAGTACAAGGCTCCCCTACGTGGTGACTTTCTCTCTGCCCACCCTCTTGGCTCACACCGATGGCAAGTTACAATTGGACTATGAGGCTGGATATATTGTGTAGTCTGGAGGGGAAGATGCCAAAAGAAAAACTCTGCTGGGTCAAGCGTGTGTGTCCTGCGTTCAGTTCTAGTCCTGTAAACAAACACAGCTGTTGAGCGAAGGCTCTGTCCTCAGAAATGGTGAAACAAACCACAATGCCCTGCCAGAGAGCCCACAGCAGGGGAGAGAAGTGATGTGTCAGGGCCCTGGGGGAGCAGGTGGTCCTCAGCAGGGCCGGGACGGGGTATCTGCTGTGTATTCCAGGATAAGCTGGGTGTGAGGAGAGACCGTTCTGTGTTTTCAGCTAAGACGGTTAAAGTATTCAGAACGATTAGTGTGGGAAGGCTTTGGGGGAAAAGGGAGTCTGAAATTTCATCCGCTTTACTCAGATTTAACCTCTGTTTAATATACAAGCCCTTGGATGTCCTTTCCTGGGGGTGATGGAAGGGAGATTTTATCTTTCTCCACTTGTTTAAAATAATCTGCGACTCTGAGAAAAAGACATCAGAAATTCGTGGCCCCAGCAGCCTACATTTGTAAGTTATTCCCACTAGAAGTAAGTCTTGGACCACACTCCTGTTTCTTTGTTCTTGACTGTCCAAATGTAGGCTCACGGTGTGCACTCTATAATGTGCAGTGTGCACTGTTATGATGGGCCCTCCTTGGTGTGTCACCTTATGGAGGAGGTCAGATTTTTGCATTGGGGTGAACTCGGGGTCTGGTTACCCACCACTGGAGCAGTAGGGAGGAGTGAAGCCAGGAGGCGTTCAGTTAGTGCATGGAGGTTGTGTCATCTTGGCCATTGACGGCTTGCGGGGTTCTATACATACCCTCGTTTATTTAATAGACATTTGTTAAATACTTCCTGCGTGCAGATAATGAGTTGACTTCAAGACCAAGTCTTCTCTTGGTAGTGGTAGACTTGTGGGAAGTTTGAATT
Organism: Prionailurus viverrinus; assembly: GCF_022837055.1. Taxonomy (NCBI): domain Eukaryota; kingdom Metazoa; phylum Chordata; class Mammalia; order Carnivora; family Felidae; genus Prionailurus; species Prionailurus viverrinus. The sequence goes on along the minus strand of NC_062565.1, from coordinate 20,611,669 downwards.
TTGTCTCATTCCCCATTGGTCTGCCCTTCCCCTTCCTCCCTGCAATATCGATTTTTCAATGAGTTGCTATTCTAAGTTCTCAGTTTTTTTTTTAATGTTTGTTTATTTTTGAGAGAGAGGGAGAGGAGAGAGACAGGGGAGAGCATGAGCTAGGCAGGGGCAGAGAGAGGGAGAGAGAAAATCCCAGGCTGACTCCACACTGTCAGCGCAGACCCCAATGCAGGGGCTCGAACTCACGAATTGCGAGATCACTACCTGAGCCAAAGTCAGACACTCAACTGACTGAGCCACCGAGTTGCCCCACAGCTCTTGGTTTTAAAGAGGGATCATAGATGGAACTTTGAAAATGTTTGACTTGAATAACTTGAGTCCCCTCCAGAATGCAAATCCAGTCATATTCCTTAATGGATCCCTGGATTTGTTAAGACGGATCCCATGGTGTTTCATGACTGGTTTTGTGGACATCAGCATGGAGCACACACTGCCGTCGTCAGTGGGACCGAAGGAGGAAGAATGTGCTCCAAGGACTATGGGTGGCTTCCTTAACCCCTGGCTCCACCTTCATGAGGAAGGTTTGGTCAAATGCGCATGTGCACACATGCACACACACACTGCCCTATTTCACTCTCACTGGTATGTAGCTCATTCCGTTTCATTATAAATCTGTCCTCCTGACAAATGGTGGCTGATAAAATGTTCCTGGAATGGGCCGGCCTTGAGACTTTAAAGCCTCAAATTTCCCCATGATTGTTTTCTCCATCTCCTTCCTGATTTATTAGGGTAGTTGGTTGGCACAGGGATGCTGGGGTTGGGGATATATTTCTCAAAAAGTCCACACTAGTTTTTCCACAATGGGGAAGCCCCATTTCATTCAACCATATCTATTATTTTTATCTCTTCTCAGGATTATAAGAAGGACAGGGAACAATAGCATCAACTCCCACCATTATAGGTTAAGAGGAAAAATAATCCCTCTTCTCTCCCCGAAACAAACAATGTGGCTAGTCAATCCTTGCTTGGTTCAGTTGGGTTAACTCTGTTCCATGATCTCACCTAACAGTGACAATGACATATAAGCGCATCAGAAGCACACATTAACCAGAGTGCATTCCTCATGCATTCCGCATGCATCAGCAACCCCCCCCAAGGTGACAGACCCAGATTCCTGTTCTCTCATTAAGTCACTGACCTTCGTTCAGTGCACTCTGGTGCAACGTGCTTCCTGTGCGTGCTGTAATAAATTACCGCAAGCTCTTTCATTTGCAGTTCTGTAGATCAGAGGTTTAGTGTGGGTCTCCCTGAGTTAATTTCAAGTTGTTAGCCAGACAGTGTTTGTTCAGGAGGCCTGAACAAACCTGTTTCCCTGCCCTTTTTAGCTTCTAGAGGCCTCCTGCATTTCTTGGTTCATGGCCCCTTCCTCTATGTTACACTACATCCAGCAGCGTGAGGTCTTTGTCTCATTTCCTCCCTCCCTCCCTCTTTACCTATATGGGGCCCTTGAGGTTACATTGGGCCCAGCTAGATAATGTGAGATTATCTCCCCATCTCAAAATCCTTAATCCTTGATCACACCTATGAAATCCCTTTGGCCATATAAAGTAACACATTCCCTGGTCCATGGGTTAGGATGTGAGCATTTTTTGTTTTTGTTTTTTTTTTGGGGGGGGGTACTGTTCTGACTGTTGGAGTAAGTTTGATGCCTTTGTGATGACATATTTTTTAAGTGGGAGATTCTTTGTGCACATAGTATGTACTTCTGGTGGGTCTTTTAGGCAGATGGAAGGAAGATCCTATGGAGAGTTTTGATGATTGCATCTCATTTGCAGGTTTTGAGTGGTTTTGCAGTCCACTTTGATGATCTAAATAGATGATCAGAAATCATTAATTAGAAGGTATGTGATGACAGACTATTTCCTTGTGCCTAAATGTAGGGTTGCTGTTTTTAGGATAATGTGCACAATTAAATAAAACCAGTATATATTTTGATGGCATATTCTCTAGGCAGGAGACTTTGAAGCGTGATATGCATAAAGGTATTTTAGGTATCATTCCTATCCTATTGGTGACCTTACTGTCCCATTTTAAAGACTTTAAAATATTTTATTTTGAGAGAGAGAGAGCATGAGCGGGTGAAGGGCAGAAAGAGAGGGAGACAGAGAACCCAAAGCAGACCCCACACTGTCAACATAGAGCCTGACCTGGGGCCCAAACTCATGAACAACGAGATCATAACCTGAGCCAAAACCAAGAGTTGGATGCCTAACTGACTGAGCCACCCAGGTGCCCCTATGAGCCTCTTTTGAAACAGCAGTTATTTGTGAGCTGCCTGATCATCAGGGTAACCAGGGGGCTTTGTAAAGTGTAGTTTGGGGGCACCTGGGTGGCTCAGTTTGTTGGGCGACCGACTTCAGGTCAGGTCATGATCTCGCAGTTTGTGAGTTTGAGCCCCGCATTGGGCTCTGTGCTGACAGCTCAGAGCCTGGAGCCTGCTTTGGATTCTGTGTCTCCCCCTCTCTCTACCCCTCCCCTGCTCACGCTCTGTGTCTCTCTGTCTCTCAATAATAAATAAATGTTAAAAAAAAAAGTGTAGAGTTCTGAGTCCCATCCTGGACATTCAGATTCAACAGGTAGGGGAGGGGGCAGTGTCAGAAAACTCAGTTCTCAGCTGTTTTTCTCCCAGATACAAAGCTAATTACAAAGTAATTTTCTTTATTTGGTGGATGAAAGTTTAACAGCATATGGTAAATCTTTTGTACTTGACAGTCCTAATTATTTTAATTTCCTGATCTCATAGTTCTAACATCCCAGCTATATCTGAGTCTGGTTCTGATACTTGCTCTTTCTCTTCAAATTGTGGTTTTTGTTTTGACCTTTTAGTATGCCTTGTAATTTTTTGTTGAAAGACAGACATAATGTACTGGATGAAAGGAACTTCAATAAACAAATCCTCAGTAAGGTGGTGGTGAGGTGATAGGGCAGGGACACCATGTTCTATGGTCCTATGACTAGGTCTTGGTCTTTTAGTGAGCTTGTGTCCCTGCGCTCTGAACTTCACTCGTGCTTCTCAACTTTTTTCCCTGGGGGGATATGATGGCCTGTGGGGACTGGAGTTGGTATTTCCTTTTCCCCAGGTTGGTTGGGCTCTACTGAAATAATGTGTCATGAGCACAGGCCCTAAGAAGAGAGTGTTCTAGGAGCATTGGGTGGCTCAGTTGGTTCAGCATTGGGCTCTGTGCTGGGTGTGGAGTCTGCTTAAGATTCATCCTCCCTCTCTCTCTCTCTCTCTCTCTCTCTCTCTCTCTCTTTTCCCCACCCCTTACCCTTTCCCCAGCCCCTCTCTCTCAAATGAAAAAAAAAAAAAAAAAGAATAGAGGCTCTAGTGCATTTTAAAATGCACTCATTTTAAAATGAGTACTTTCCTCTCCTCCTGTTGGAAGCATGAGGGGATTTTCTCTGATCTTCATTGTGAGAACATGGTCAAGTTCCTAAAGAATGTAAAACTTGCAAAAATATGAGGTTCCCCTGGACTTGTAAGTTCTCAGACTGGTCCACATGGAACTTCCAATGATCAGTTATTTACAGTTCAGGGTTCCCTTCCTGGGTCCTGGTTCCCCTGGAGTTTTCTGCTCCAGTAAATTGTGATTCACTGTATCTGCCTGTCTATGTCTCCAGTATCCTAGATGGTGGCTTGTCCTGTGACCTCACTTCACTGACAGACCTGAGAAGAGCTATTGATTTTCAGCTTGTTCAGCACTTTTTTTTTTGAGAGGGGAGAGGGAGAGAAAGAGAGAGAGAGAGAGGACACAAATGGGGGAGGGGGAGAGAGAGGGAGAGGGAGAGGTGTCTTAAGCAGGCTCTATACCCAACGTGGAGCCCGACTCGGGGCTTGATCTCACAGCCATGAGATCATGACCTGAAGGGAAATCAAGAGTTGGACGCTTAACCAACTGAGCCACCCAGGCCCCTATCAGTTTGTTCAACTCTTTACTTGTTAGGATGGACTGGAGACTTATGAGAGCCTCACATGCCAAAGTGGAAACCGGAAGTGAAAATTAATTCATTTTACTTGTGTTTGGTGCCCTGCCTTTGTCCTAGCTGAGTGCCCTGGGTTTTTCCAGACACCCTGACCTCTGTACATCTGCTCCCCTAGGCTGTCTTGATGGTCTTGGCCACCTGTGCTGAACCTAGGTCTTCAGCCTCTGAGCAGCCTCACCTTGGTGTCCCTGTCATATGTGTTCATTCCCATTGCCCCCCCACCCCAGCCCCATTCTTGCTGATCATCATGGCCCCTCTGGAAAGGCATCACCTTGTCACACCTCTTCATGTTGCTCAGGGGCCTCTTTCATATTTCATCAGCCCTCCAGGATTGGCTACTTTTTTCTGTCTAATCATCTTGTGGTATAAAGGAATATTTCTCCCTTGAACTCCTGTTACACTTTATTTGTTCCTTTCCTGTTGAACTCATCACAGCTTATTATGCTTTGTTGTATGTTATGGTCATTTGTGTCTTTTTCTCCACATTGTAAACTGTGCAGATTGGGCCTCATTCATCGCTTTTACCCCCCACTCCCAACCCAGCACCTGCATGGTAGGCAGTCAATAAATACGATAGAAACTTTATTGTACTGCCTAGCTAAAACAGTGCTAAAGGGATACACACATGTCCTCCCCAAACCAAACATAGTAAGTATGTAATGAGTTAGTATGGTAATGCAGATGGGAAAAACAAAACCAAAGACAAACAGAGCACACAAAAGTCCCAGGTAATTTCTGAACTAGAAGGGAGACTGGTTATAAATAAAGGGAACCAGGCGCACTGTTGGAAAGGACAAAGCAGAATTATGCTGATCAGCTCTTCATAGCCTACATTTGCCGAAATGATGAGCAACCTGAGAACTGCTTGAACCAGTGGTTCCTGAGCTATGTTATGCATTAGAACCACTTGGAGAGCTTTAGGGGCACCTGGGTGGCTCAGTTGGTTAGGATCTGACTTCGGCTCATGTCATGATCTCACAGTTTGTGAGTTAGAGCCTCACATCGGGCTCTGTGCTGACAGTGGGGAGTGTGCCTGGGATTTTCTCTCTCCCTCTTTCTGCCCCTCCCCTGCTCAGGCTTGGTGTCTGTCTGTCTGTCTGTCTCTCTCTCTCTCAAAAATAAACATTAAAAAAAAAAAACAACACTTGGAGAGCTTTAAAAAAATCTGATGCCCAGATTACACTCCACCCTAATTCAATCATGTGTCTGGGGTGGAAGCTGGGCATCAAGCTCCCTTAGAGATACTCCAGCAGATACAGCAGAGTGTGAGGGCCATGGGCTTATGCATTGCATGTGTTGAGTTGGGGTCAAGTTCAGGACAGGTGTATGATCTTCACATTCCTGTTGCCATGACCTCTAGAGGATTTTTGGGTTTCTGCATTTTTTGGCCTTTGAATTAAAAACCTGAAGACTTACTTGGTAGGGTCACAGAGAGATCAAGCATGTGAAAATACTTAAGGTAGTTGCATATAGAGTCATGGAATGTCAGGAAAAAAAACACATTTGGAAAAGTATTATAATTTGTGAACTGTAATTTACATTTATTTAAGATCAAACAAGGGAAGAAACAATGTAAAGAGGTTGATTTTCTTGGATTTTGGGGGTAGACCACCATGCCATCTGCAAATAAAGATAAATTTGTATTTTTCTTTCTAGTATAAGTAACTGTCTTGTCCTGTTCTTTCATTGTCTAGGGCTTTAAGAAATATTTTATTAAAAAAATCTATAATAGCAACTGTGGGCTCCTTCAAAGTAGTGATTTATGCAAACAGATTTTCTAATGTTGAATCATTCTTGCATCCTGGAATAAACCTTTTATAATATAATTATTCTAATAAACTATTTTAGGGTCTTTGGATATAATCAGATGAAATTGCTATGCATTTCCATTTTTGTTGTTTTCTGTCATTGTCCTGTTTTGGTATCTGGATTATATAGCCACTTCCAGTGTGAATGTAAAGAATGAGCTGGAAGCCTTCTGCCTTATTTAAAAAAATGCATGGAACAGTTTAAATGATACAGTATAAAACATTTAAAATAAAAAATAAGCCACATCCTGTTTTTAAGTGGTTGAACATACTTTCAAGTGAATTGATATCTAAGTGCTTATTCAGTGATGTGTGTATAGCTTACATCATTGTTAAATGCTAGGTCCTGGTGATTTGGTTCAAATAATAGTGAAAAGAAATGATCCCATAAGGAATGACAGAAACCACATGTAACAATTGGTTCTCTTCTCTCTGGGCCTGGGGCCCACTAAGGATTGAGTATCTGCAGAACTGGGAATTTTTCCCCCCATTTTGTCTGTCATTGGAGTCCTGGACTTAGATTGGGATTGGAACAAAACCTCAGAGGGAGAGACTGGGTTTATGGATATAAAGAGGTATACTTAGAGTCATTCTTAACTTCTCTGTTGATTTTCCAATATTGTCCACACCCTTTCTGAAAAGTGCACCTTATTTTCTGAACCTCCCTGAGTACATACATCACCCAAGGTGCTTGTAAACATGCAAATTCCTGGGCTCTGTCCCAGATTTATTAATTCGGAAATCCTAGGGAGGGGACCCAGGGAATCTGTATGTTCACCTATTATCCCAGGTAATCTCCGTTGTTAGGAAAGCTCGAGAAGCAACCTAGGTGGAAATAGATTAAAATTCATCATACCAGTGGTTCTCAGCCTTGACTGCTCATTAGAATCAAGTGGGGGACTTTAAAGATCCTGATGCCCAGGCCTCACTCACCAAGTGACTGACTGCATTATTGGAAATAGGTCTTGGACAGCAGTATTTTTCAAATGTTCAGTGGGAGTCTTTGACCTGCAGCATTCTTTTTTTAAGAAAATTTTTTTAACGTTTATTTATTTTTGAGAGACAAAGCACAGGAGGAGCAGAGAGAGAGGGAGACAGAGAATCCAACGCAGGCTCCATGTTGTCAGTGCAAAGCTCGATGTGGGGCTCGAACCCACAAACCGTGAGATCACCACCTGAGTCTAAGTCAGATGTTCAGCTGACTGAGCCACCCAGGTGCCTCTGACCTTCAGCATTCTTGAGAACTGAAGGGAATTCTTTGGAGATCATTGTTGATTCCTTGTCTCGTTGGAAAACCAAGACTGGGTCTAACTGGGTAGATTCTTTGTCTTTGCGAAACAGGAAGGAGGCTGAGACCCTCTTTCTGCTCTAATATTTATTTTTTTCCCTTTTTCTTCCTCTTCAATGTAATTCTTTTTAAAAATCACTCTGGTCAACCAAGTTAGAGCTCTGTAGAAAAGTAGAGGTATACCAGACACCCAGTAAATGTTCATTCGATGAATGTTCTTGACTGTTGGTCTAATCCAGATGTCTCCTGGGAGCACCCTGCTCCTTCCGCTGTAGACCTGACTGCCTTGAGTCTCCACTGTGCCCTTTTCAAACCTTCTGCTGCCTTTGCGTTTGTGTGGTTGTGTTGGCGGCAGCCCCTGGGTGTCTGCTTGTGTGCCTAAGAGGTTCATGTTCCACACGGATTTGACCTATTGGTGAAATCATCCCTCCCTCGTAAGTATGGCATTATTATGTAAGGTGGTTGCTCTCATTATCCCGATTTTCAGGTGAGGAAGCTGAGGCAGAGAGGTTATGTAGCTCATTCTGAGATTATGCAGTTAAGTGGGAGGTGGAGCCAGACGTTGGGCTTGGGCATCCTAGCCCCAGAGTTTGTGTTTTGATGCTTTTGATGGTCCTGCAGTCTTGCCCCTCAGTAGATTTTCTGGAAGCCTTTGGTCAGGGGGCTGAGAGGCTGTCATAGGGAGTGGAAATGGCCTAGCAGGCTGCACTGTGGAAACCTGAAACTGCATATAGGTCATTGCTTCTGTTAGAAATCTGTTCAGCTCTCACTAAAAGGGACTTGTCACCTGGGCTGCATCCTTGACCTTGTCAACCTTAGTAACCCCCTTCCCATCTTCCCGCCTCAGGATCACTCCTGGGAATCCCACAGTCTTCTTCCTCTATTTTCTAGAGCACTTCCGCTCTCACCTAGCATAAACAAATGCATCTGGGTCCTAAACCAACAGAGAGGCTTCCAGTTAACAGAGACACCCTCCATTTTATTGTCATTATTCCTAGCAAGGGTGTGTTCCCGTGCTGTCTCATGGACAGAATCACACCTATCAGGGATTCTTCTCCTTGGTCAAACAGAGCCTGTCCCACAGTTGTAAAGTCTCACGGCCCATTCTGCCAGTAACGAATTTATTGATTTACGACAAGATTATAACTTACTGGGAGGGCCAGACAAATGTAGTCAGATGGAGGAGGGTTGTCTCCCTGAGGGTGGGGGCTTGGGCAAGCCTGATTTCAAACGTGATGCCAGTTTATTGATTTACAGTGAGAATAAGTGCCAACAGGACTAAGCACTTGTATCCTCCTGCCAGAATGCTCTCTCCTGGAGAGCTGATGCCATAGGAGTCAAATTGTCACGAGGAGGTGGGGAGGCAAAACAGGAACTCAAGTGCAAGAGTTAATTAGGCTTGTAAAATGGGGATTCTTCTCTAAATTCCCAGGGGGTGGGCTCCCCTAACTCTGGACAGTGCTTGGGTGGAAACTGTGTCTTTTTTCTTTTAACGTTTATTCATTTTCAGAGAGAGAGAGAGAGGTTCCAAAGCAGACTCCAGGTTGTGAGCTGTCGGCACAGAGCCTGACACAGGCGTTGAACCCATGAACTTGAGATTATGACCTGAGCCAAAGTGGGACGCTTAAGCAACTAAGCCACCCAGGCGTCCCTAGAACCTGTGTGTCTTAATCTTTGGATGCCCTCATTTCCTAAGATCCAGGGACCAACAGGTGACAGGCACCTCCTATGCCCACTGCTGATTAACACATTCTTACATTCTTTCTTTAGGTATTTTATAGAACATTTGATCTGATTACTCTCATGCCTTGCAAGCCTGGGAACCAATCCTTCTCCTTCTGGTGGCTTAATTGGATTCACTATGGGTTCATTTTTAAAATTTCATTTTCCAAGGGCAATTCTCTCTCTCTCTCTCTCTCTCTCTCTCTCTCTCTCTCTCTCTCTCTCCCTCTCTCTCTCTCCCTCTCTCTCTCTCCCTCTCTCTCTCTCCCTCTCCCTCCCTCCCTCCCTCCCTCCCTCTCCCTCTCCCTCTCCCTCTCCCTCTCCCTCTCCCTCTCTCTCTCTTTTCAGATTCTTGGAGGGGATTTTCTCACTGTAGCCCCTATATGCTGTTCACAGTTAGGAAAATGACAAAAGAAGCATACTTAGAAGAATCTAGATTTTGTTTTTATAGAATTTCTTCCCAACTAATGCCTGATACTGTTCTAGCGGTTTCCACTTGCACCTGCTCTCAAGGGGCACACATAAAATCCCAGCATAAACCTTCCTCTGCCCTCTGTCTCCATTTATGTGCATGTGTACAGCCCAACAGACCCAGTTTTACTGTTGATCATGGCATTTTTGGCAAAGCCAGATGACCTCCATATTCCAGAGGGAACTAGGGAAGGAATGGGAGAACAGAGAACATCTGCTATTAATTGTGTTCATTCATCACAAAGCATTTTCCTAGTGAATGTGCTTGGGCAGGGTTCTAAGGAGTGACAGGAAAGCAGAGATGACTGTGGAGAGGATCATACAGAACAGATCAGGAACAGGGAAAGGATGGGCAAGCCAAACTTCGGTCCAGGCCTACATGGTGCATAAGCATAGGCTCACAATGAATGTGCAGGTCATGTACATGTATTCAGTATCGTGTACTGTGTTCTGTACTATTAATATGTATGTGCACGTGTAGACGTAAAAAAAGAGCATCCTGAAGCCAAAGATTTTAAAAGGAATAGGGATAGAGGCACCTGGGTGGCTCAGTTAAGGGTACGATTGTGGCTCAGGTTATGATCTCCCAGTTGGTGAGTTCGAGCCCTGCATCGGGCTTTCTGCTGTCAGCACAGAGGCCGCTTCAGATCTTCTGTCTCCCTCTCTCTCTATCCCTACCCCACTCGCACTTCTTCTCTCTCTCTCTCAAAAATAAATAAACATTAAAAAATAATAAAAAATAGGAATAGAGAGAAATGTGAACATTACGTAAAACTAGTATGTGCAGGTGACTTTTCCTGAAGCAACCAAGGAGATTTGGTATGTCCATGTGTTTGCCATCTGACTTTGGTTTTCACAGATGGCTTAGAGTTAATGGGACACATCCCCTCCCTCCATTTCTTTCTCCTGGGAGAGACCCTTTTCTTGAGCCTATTTGGAATTTGGGGGGATAATGACATGTTAACCAGTTTGTCATGATTTCTTGGGGATGTATCAAAAGGCCAGAAGCCACCAGTGCCTTTAACCATCACCCCTGTTATTTTCAGAGGAGCCTACCTAATTCCAGCCTTGCTGGCCCAAAGGAGAGCCAGTTTTGAGACGAGCCGGTGAGTGGACATCGATTTGTGGTGGAGCCTGGATTTGGCCCACGGGGTGTCACACACGGTGCACAGTCCACTTCAGGACTTAGGTGGCTCCCTCAAGGCTGTGGTGGAGATAAGTCTCGGCGTGCCAGTCCCCGTCCGCATGCTTTCCTTTGCACCCAAGAAAGCTCCTCAAAGTGCAAGGAGGTGAGCGAGACTGGGGATAGCCTCATTCATCTAATTTATGAAAAATGTGAATCTTTTGCAGACTTCAGTGTCTTATTACATCTGGTTATGACTCACCATGGTTGAAAACCACCGGTCTCAAAAGGGGCCCGGGAAGGGGTGGCAGACTGGGATGTTGCTTGGTGGCAGACAGTCAGCGGATGTCCAGAGAGGTGGGCAGCTGATGGCAAGTGTGCACTGGTCATCCCCAAGCACGTGGGGGCAGGAAAGGTGAGGCAGAAGCAAGAGGCATGAGCACAGCCCAGTTAAAGAACAAAGGATGGGTTGCGTACTTTTGCAGACCTGGTTCACCAGGCTCCTTAAGCTGTCTTGCTGCATTTCTTTGAACATCCCTGGCAGCTCTAGACTCCTCCTCTTACATCTTAGAAAACTAGTGCTCAGTGTGTTGCAGTACCTCATCCAGGTTCACTCGGCTCTCAGTGACAGAGCTGGGATTTAAACCCATTTCTTTGGTGGCCATCACATTTTAGCTGCCCCACTTACCTGTGACAGGTGCTAGGGGCCCAGCTCAAGTGAATGAGGCCTCGGAAGAGCACTTTTCAGGATTCCTGGAAGGGGAGAAGAGGGCAGGATCCCAGCTTCAAAAGCAGTGTCCAGGAGGGAGTTGGGCACAGAGAGCTTAACCGAGAGAAATTGCTAGCATTGGTTGTCAGGCTTCACCTGGGCAGAAAGCGGCATAGGCTAAGGCAGGTGGGCATCCCAGGATTTGGTTCCCAGCTGACTACAGCAAGGCCGCTGTGTGCCTGTTGGGGTTTTGTTTGTTTAGGCTGTACATTACATCCCCAGGATTTGTCTTATAAGTGAAGTTTGTACTTTTTGGCCCCCACCACCCTCTCTCTACCCTCCATCCCTTCCCGTCTCTGGCAACCACCAATTTCTTCTCTGTGTCTATGCATTCAATTCTGTTTTTGTTTTTAGATTCCACATATAAGTGAGATCGTACAGTATTTGTCTTTTTCTGACTTATTTCACTTAGCACAATGCCCTTACGGTCCATCCATGTTGTCACAAATGGCAGGATTTCATTCTTTTTATGATCGATATATATCTTATTTATTGATATGTATCTTATTTATCCATTCATTCATCGATAGGCTCTTTCCATGTCCCGACTATTGTAAGTAATGTGCAATGAACATGGGGGCACAGTTACCTTTTTGAGTTCGTGTTTTTGTTTCCTTCAGATGACTACCCAGAGGTACGATTGCTGGATCCTATGGTCATTTCTCTTTTAACTTTTTGAGGAACCTCCATACTGTTTCCCACAGTGGCTGCACCAATGTACATTCCCACCAACACTGCACAAAGTTTCCCTCTTCTCCACATCCTCGCCAACACTTGGCCATTTCTGGTCTTTCGGATACTAGCCATTCTGACAGGTGTGAGGTGGTGTCACGGTGGTTTTGGTTTGTGTTTCCCCGAGGATTAGTGACACTGAGCACCTTTCCATGTGTCTGCTGGCCATCTCTGTCTCCTTTGGAACCTGTTCTTTGGTATATACTGTTTTTGTGGAGGTTTGGCTAACCTGGAAGAGGGCTCAGGCTTCAGCTTGGGGTGCTCTAGAAAGAGGTGGCTCAGAGTGAAGATGAACTCCCGCTCCTCCACCCCGAGCCTGGCTGAGGCATTTGCTCTGTGGAAGGAGGACTTTCTCTGCCTGGTGGGTGTGGGGCGTACCATGGTTTTGCCTGTAAACTTCTCCATCTCCCTTCTAGTGTGCCTTGTTGTGCTGCAGAGGCCAGGAGACCCAGTGCAACCAGTTCCCCCAGTCAGATAGACTGTGGAACCAACTTGAGGGGTGAGGGGCAGTGCCTGAGGCCCCCACTTGCTGGTTGGTGCAGATCTCGCAAGCCTAGCGCACCTCTGGAACAGCTTCCTGTTTCCCTGGGGGTGGCTGAGAGGGTGGATGGTGTCAGGGCCAGCTGGGAGCAGAGGCTTTCTGACTGTGCTGCTGAGGGCCCCCCTGGCGGGCCAGTTCTGGGGTGTTGTTCTAGGCCTCATTCCTGGAGGCCCAGCCCAGGGCCTGTGCCGCCAGCTCCTTCACAAATTCATAAACACCTAATTGCCTAAGTTAAGATACTTTCTGCTTCAAGTTGCTCAGTTGTATTGTGTTACCTGCACCCTGACTGTACAGATGAGTCACTACATGGTGGGACCCAAATACTTTCCAGCTTGGATTGCCAAGCAAGCACAGCTTCGCGCTCATGTGCTGATTTCCACCTCTGCGGCTCTTCTCCTCCCCTCCTTTCTTCCTGCCTTCTTTATTTGTGTGTGTGTGTGTGTGTGTGTGTGTGTGTGTGTATACATACATATATGTATATATATAAAAACATATATATAAATATATATAAATATAAACATATATATATATATATAAATTTTTTAAACTTTCTACTTTGGAATAAGCTTAGACTTTTGGAAAAGCTGTGAAGTCGCGTCTGTCCAATGGTGTTTGAACTAATTGGATGAAAGAATTTCAGGCATTATGCATGTTTTGCAACAGCAAAAGCCTTAGACCTTCTTTCTCCATCTCTCCAACCAAAAGAAAAGCATTTCCAAAGTATTGGGAAAGGAAATAAAATCCATTTAAGGAACCTGGGTTTGGCATCTTATCATGCATATGCTGTGTGATGAGCATATAGGCATAGCAAGGATGGGCTCCTTAGATTATGTTCCTGCCACCTTGCCTCCCCTAGACCCTGCTCGTGACACTGCTCTCAGTAACAACATGGTTTTGTAATAATTTTCTATGCAGCCATGGATGAATTAGGTCCTGCTGCTATCACTTAGCAACAGTGGATCGGATGTCCCGATAGAGATGAAAAACTGCCACAGGACGTGGAAAACCAGTAACCATGTGCGTTGTGCCTGGGTGGATTGCACTCGGGTTCTGCTGCTGTTCTGTTCTGGATACTCTGACAACTTGAAAGAATGTAAGCAGATGTTTCCAAGAATTTCTTAAAACAATTTCAAAACATTTGTGTTAAAAGCGTCAGCGACAGGTTTAAGGCTTGAGCAAGTCCCAAGCAGGGTGGTGGTGTAGGAAACACCCTGAACAGGGAACCAGAAGAGTTGGACTTCAGTCCTGGCTCTGAAATCTTCAACTTTCGGTGAGTTGCTTAACGAATCCTGGCCTCGGTTTTCTCGTTTGTAGAACGATAGGGATTGAATGGGTAATTCTGGAGTCCTGGCTTTCAGTGTTTCAATCTGCGATTTATTACTGGCCCTCGTAGCTGCCACCCTAATAGCATTGGTGACCTGATTTATTCTTGGACAGCGAGGCACAGCTCCATTACACGTGGTAGGTACATGTCCCCCTGTGCCCAACGAGCTCAGATTGTTCTGATTCTGGCGACAAGAAGGGTCCTCTCTTAGAGGTGTTTAAATTGGCCTGAATCCACTGTGTTGCCCTCACAATACCTTGCAGACTGTAGCCCTGTGCGCTCCCCAGATCTGAGGAGGCTGTTCGTTACTCCTTATTGTCATGAACCGGGGCTGAGTCACAGGAAATTTCCCCTATTTCAGGTGCTGCTTTGCACTTTCATTCATTCATTTACATATTCGACAGAAATTGATTAAGTGCTTTTTGAAACTATTTGTTGCTGGGGCTCCTGGGTGGCTCAGTTGGTTGAGCATCCGACTCTTGATTTCATTTCAGGTCATGGTTTATAAGATCGAGCCCCGCATTGGGGCTCTGTACTGACAGCATGGAGCCTGCTTAGGATTCTCCATGGCCCCCCACCCCGCAGCATGTTTTCCCCAATTTGTGTGTGCACTCTCTTTCTAAAGTTAAAAATCTGTTGCTAATGTTCCCCCCCTTTTGCTACTTGGCCATTATTTTAATGTTTTTTAAATTCCAGTATAGTTACCGTTCAGTGTTATTTTAGTTTCAGGGGTACAGTGTAGTGATTCAACAATTCTATACATTCCTCAGTGCTCATCAAGATAAAGGTACTCTTAATTCCCTTCACCTGTTTCCCCCATCCACCTTCCTCTGGCGAACACCAGTTTGTTCTCTAGTTAAGAGTCTGTTTTGTTTCTCTTTTTTCCTTTGTTCACTCTGTTGCTTAAGTTCCATGTAAGAGAAATCATATGTAATTTTTAAAAATTTCTTTCATATTTATTTTTTTTTTAGAGAGAGAGAGACAGAGTGCAAGCAGGGGAGGGGCAGAGAGAGAGGGAGGGGCAGAGAGAGAGGGAGACACAGAATCTGAAGCAGGCTCCAGGCTCTGAGCTGTCAGCACAGAGTCCGATGCGGGGCTTGAACCCACGAGCTGTGAGATCATGACCTGAGCCAAAGTTGGATGCTTAACCTGAGTCACCCAGGCACCTGTAATTTTTACATGCTAGGCACTATGCTAAGGGATACAGGATGGACAACACCCCTAGGCCAGAGGACAAGGTAGAGGATGAATAACAGCTCGGATCAGCAGGTACATTTTTTTTTTAATTTTTTTTTTCAACGTTTATTTATTTTTGGGACAGAGAGAGACAGAGCATGGACGGGGGAGGGGCAGAGAGAGAGGGAGACACAGAATTGTAAACAGGCTCCAGGCTCTGAGCCATCAGCCCAGAGCCTGACGCGGGGCTCGAACTCACGGACCGCGAGATCATGACCTGGCTGAAGTCGGACGCTTAACGACTGCGCCACCCAGGTGCCCCGTCGGATCAGCAGGTACATCTTAAGGGGATGTGGGTCAAGGATAAATTAGCCTGGATCCTCCAGGTGAGTTTAGATTCAATTGAAACCCAAGGGCAGCTGGAGGGAATTGAAGTAAGGAGGAGTGAGTCGAGCACTGTTGCAGCTTTAGTATCAAAGAGAGGGGCCAGGGATAATTAGAGGATGCCAAGTTCATACCAGTTTTCTCAGTAGGAGTTGAGCCACGTGCTTCCTCTTTATGGCCACCAGGGTGACTCACGACAGAGTTACCTGGTGCCTGCATTACTAGGCTGGCAGGTGGAGAGAGAGGTGGCAATGTCTGGGCCCCGAACAGTTATTCCAGTTTGCCGTTTTTAAAAATGTGTGCCAAAGAGCTCTGGTGGTGGTGTTGACGTATATTTTCTTTTTAAAAAAGGGATTCCAAACAGTTTAAAAGACTTATTTACTACAAGACTTAAAGTCTTTTCACATTAACCTGCATTAACATGCTGTATATTTCTTTAAAAAAAAATTATGGAGTCCCCCACCCCCACCCCCTGCCGCCTCCCTGGCTGCCCAGTGACACTAGCTCTAGGACTATAAAAACTAGAAGGAAGGAAGGAAGGAAGGAGCCAAGTGTGTCCAATTACTCTTAGAATTTGGGTGGGGGAGAGAAGCAGTGAGAAACATTGAATGTGTAATTCCAATTATAATATTTTGGAATGGTGGAGATTGAGAGTTTGTATTAGGGCTGTCCAGAGAAGCAGAGCCAATAGGGTATGTGTATATATATAGAAAGGGATTTATTATAAGGAGTTGGCTCGTGTGGTTATGGAGGCTGGCAGGTCTAAAATCTGTGGAGCCAATGTCCCAATTCAAGTCCAAAGGCTGGAAGCTGCTATAGAACCAGGAAGAGCCAATGTTCATTGGGCAGGAAGAGCTGGTGTTCCAGTTTGAGGGTATCAGGCAGGAGAATTCTCCCTTACTCCAGGGAGTGTTAGCCTTCTTTTCTGTTTAGCCCTTCAACTGTTGAGTTGAGACCCACCCACACATATTAGGGAGAGTAATCTGCTTTACTCAGTCTACCAATTTAAATGTTAACCTCATCCCAAAATTCTCTTATAGAAATACCCGGAATAATGTTGACCAAATATCTGGGCACCCCATGGCCCAAGCAAGTAGACACATTAAATTCACTATCATAGAACACATGTAGTCCAAAGAGACGGACTGACCTAAGGTCCCACCGCTGGCTAGTATCAGGAACTGGAATAGAGCCCACATCTTCCAGTCTAGTGTTCTTTCTACCTACCATAGGAGAACATATCTTTGGTGGTTTCCTAAGGATGTAGTAGATCAATACACCATGTTTTCCCAGACCCTCCATTCTCCTCAGTGATAAATACCATAGGACATTATTTCTTTATCAGAATACACATGGATATATTGTGGAGCAGACTGGAAATTCACATGAATGTTTTAGATAGAAAGCACAAAATGTTAAAATGTGAGCTTAGCTAACTTGGAGATATCTGCATCATAAAACTTGTCTCTCCTCTGCTCCAAGCATGAAGTTGGTGGGAAATTTTTGAGAATAATGGAGCTGCTGAAGCAGCCTCAGTGGCTGTGGAGACCCCATTTGTATTCTAGAAAGATCTGGAGTACCCACAGCCACCACCAAGAGCCTGTGATTTTTTTTCAAATTCCTTGCATTCTCTCAAGAAATTCTGCAAGTTTTGCTCACTGTCCATAACACATCTTGTTTATTTAAAAAATTTTGTTTAAGTTTATTTATTTTGAGGGAGAGAGAGAGAGCACAAGCCAAAGAAGGGCATAGAGAGAGAGGGGGGGAGAAAGAGAATCCTAGTCAGGTTCCATGCTGTCAGCATGGAGCCCAATGCAGGGCTCTATCCCACCAGCTGTGAGGTCATGATCTGAGCCCAAATCAAGAGTCAGATGCTTAACTGACTGAGCCACCCACGTGCCCCTTGTTTATTTTTAATGTAAAATGATGGTTTAAATTACATCCTAGTGAGTGAAGTTGACTTCTTAGGAAGATGAGCCCTTTATCCTATGAAATTGCTCACTTGTTGGCAGAGAGTCAAGGGACCTGGGGCTTATGTCCCCAGTTGGAGGAATGAGGCAAGCTCAGCCCTCCAATTCTGTCATCTTCCTACTTCTTTGCTTCCCAGTCAAGAGGACTTTCTCTGCTTGGACTTCCAGGTCACATTAGCTTTTATTTGATGACTAGAGTGAAATTTGCTAATATTCTTCATTAATTCCAGTGATTTGGTTCAGTATTGATAATTTCTCCTCCATGATTCTAAAACTAAACATTTGGGGTAGCAAAGAAGGCATCATTCTCCATATCTCCTATGAAATTATATATATTTTTAGTAACTTCCTTTCCATTCTTTTTCCTCACATTAGGATGAAATAGCACTTCAAATATGAAACTTTCTATATTTTTCTTTAGTTTGAAAAATTTTAATTAAAACAATCAATGCTCTGGAGAACCTGGGTGGCTCAGTCGGTTAAGCATCTGACTTCGGGACTTCGGCTCAGGTCATGATCTCACAGTTTGTGGGTTCGAGCCTCACATCAGGCTCTGTGCCAACAGCTCAGAGCCTGGAGCCTGCTTTGAATTCTGTGTCTCCTTCTCTTTCACTAGGTCCTCCCCTGCTTGCGTTCATTCTTTCTCTCTCCGAAATAAATAAACGTTAAAAAAAAAAAACAATGCCCCTAATTTGTTATGTAACCAAGGGCAGGAATAAAAAGGTTAAGTTTTACAGTGCTTGGAAATGAAAGGTTTTAATTTTGAGGAGTGGTTCCTCAAGTTGATGAAACAAAATTACGGGCTTAAAGAAGGAATTTAGTCATTGAGATAGTTGCCTAAGTTATATATGAAGACATTGGTAGAACTTCTCCCAATGCTCTTTTTTATTTTTTTTTATTTTTTATTTTTATTTTTTTTCCCATTTTGGCCCAAGAGCCTTAACTGTCTGGGACTGGATAGAACATTTAAAAGAGACTTTTATGGAGACTTTGATATAGTAAAAGAGAAATTAACAGAGAAAGTAACATAAAGTTTGGTTTTCTGCTTTGCTTTTATAGCTTGCTTTCTTGGATCCAGGAAAAATGATGGTTCCCAAAGAGCCTCTTTTTAGTTAGCCAGGGAGTCCGCTGCCCATTCCCAGACTTTCAGGAGGAAGAACCTGACAGTGTCAGTCAAATATTTAGTCACTAGGGCTGTTTCCTCAAGGTGGTCTATTCGCCAAAATTGCTTATTTTTCATTCCCCGGCTTTACTGTTGGTCGTTGTCAAACTAAGAGTGTAAGTACAATGATTTATCAGTATTGTTTTTATTGATACGGGAAGCCCCTCAGGACCATACTCTAGTTACTTTATGATGGAGGAGTGAAGAGAAGGGAAAGACATCTATAAAAAAAATGAAGACCTCTAGTAGAGTGATAATCAAGTCCTTGCGAATTTTTTTTTAAATTTTTTTTTTCAACGTTTTTATTTATTTTTGGGACAGAGAGAGACAGAGCATGAACGGGGGAGGGGCAGAGAGAGAGGGAGACACAGAATCGTAAACAGGCTCCAGGCTCTGAGCCATCAGCCCAGAGCCTGACGCGGGGCTCGAACTCACGGACCGCGAGATCGTGACCTGGCTGAAGTCGGACGCCCAACCGACTGCGCCACCCAGGAGCCCCACGTCCTTGCGATTTTAATCTGGCCACAACTTGAATATCTAGTCTCAGAGTTTTTCTTAATGTCAGGCACTCATATTACTACAATATGAGGAGGTCATAACCAGAAACTATTTATGCTGTGGGGCTAGGAATGGCTCCTTAGCATTCTTTTTTTTTTTTTTTAATGTTATTTAAATTTTATGGGGGGCGCCTGGGTGGCGCAGTCGGTTGGGCGTCCGACTTCAGCCAGGTCACGATCTCGTGGTCCGTGAGTTCGAGCCCCGCGTCAGGCTCTGGGCTGATGGCTCAGAGCCTGGAGCCTGTTTACGATTCTGTGCCTCCCTCTCTCTCTGCCCCTCCCCCGTTCATGCTCTGTCTCTCTCTGTCCCAAAAATAAATAAACGTTGAAAAAAAAAATAAATAAATTTTAGTTAACATACAGTACAGTATTGGTTTTGGAGTAGAAGTCAGTGATTCATCACTTATAGACAATACCCAGTGCTCATCACAGCAAGTGCCCTCCTTTAATACCCCTCACCCATCCAGCCTGTCCCCCACCCACCTCCCTCCATCAACCCTCAGTGTGTTCTCTCTCATTAAGAGTCTCTTGTCTCCTCTCTCCTCTTCCCCCACCCTTCCTAAATGTTCATCTGTTTTGTTTCTTAAATTCCACATTCTAAAGGACAGCCTCACCTTAGGGTTCTCGCACGGAAGTGGAGTGTTTCCTATGCCCCTGATCAAGGAAGGGTATCGTCCACCTGAGAAGGTTGTCCTCAGAATGGGCAGGCATCTTCTGCGTCAGGGTACTTGGCAAGGTGAAGGGGGACATAGGCGCTGGCTGAGTTGACCAGATCAGGTCTGAGTGCTTCCAGGTGCCCCTGGGTGCACTTGAGCTTCAGACTGTTAACACTTACCCTGCATGTGCATTGTACAGAGACACACACACCTTTGCAGGTGTACTTCAAATAGCCATCAGGTTAGGAGACAGTGGACTGGATGCATTTTGACACATTGTGGTTTTAAAAAGTTATGCAAGTAATACATGAATACTTGCTTTATAAGAGCGCTTTCTTTAAAGCATGCTAAAGCTGGCCCAGAGTGACTCTGTGTCAAATGGAATGCCCACTCTCTTGCTCTAGTACATGTACTGGAAAATGGAAGATACAGAATAAAGATAGGAAGTGCCTTGTTTCTTCGCAGACTTCTGGCACTTGCAGGTTTGGGAAGGGTTCGGCAGGAGAGAGAAGCTGGGAAGAGAGAGTGGAAGTTAGGCCAATATTAAAATAAAACAAGCACACAAACCTAATGAAGACTGTATCTTTCTAGAATCATCATTTTTTTTTCTAATGCACAGGGAACAAAATGCTGAAAGTAAAGTATAAAACCCTAGTAAACACATGAGAACTACCAAATTAGTACTCTGTGCAAACATACCTTTATATTTAGAGCTGGAGCCACTCAGGGAGTGACCTTTTGGGAGGCCGCTTGCTTGCACAGCCGTGACTTCCAGCCTACCAAGCCTCTTCAGGGCCCCCACCCGAGACGAGGCTGTATACGTTAGTGTTTTCTTTGGCTTGCAGAGCGTTAGTGATAGCACTGCCCTTGTGTTTTCCCTCCTTCCCAAAAGGAGTGCTAAATAACTTTTCTATGAGGAACATTACCTGTTAGTTCAAAAGTCTGGTTACATGCTCGTATTCAGACGTGCATCTCCTCGGAGCAAGCAGCTGTACCATTTGCAAAGTGTTTTAAATAACTGTTTGCTGACTGTCGGCTGACCTTCAGAGCACAGTATGGAACTTTGTCGGGAGAGGTGTGTTACAGAAGACGTGACTTACCTTCTGGGTACCCTCATCTCAAAGCAGTGGGATACACAGGATAAATGTACACTATAGGGAAGTGTAACGTTATTAACAGCCGGCATGTATTGAGTGCAATGCACCAAATGTTCTATTTTGTTCTTTCTTTCTTTATTAGAAATTTTTTTTTATTGTTTGTTTATTTTTGAGAGAGAGAGAGAGACAGAGTGTGAGCAAGGGAGGTTCAGAGAGAGAGGGAGACACAGAATCCGAAGCATCTAAATGAGCAGACCTGGAGCTGCTCTCTAGACATTGTTTCTGTGGCTGTACAGTTGTAAGTTTCTTAACATGAGTGACAGAAAAAGCATGAGAGAAGTAGAGAAATTGGAACTGATGTTAAAGTCTTAGGATGTTAGACCTAGAAAAGAGTTTTAGATGATTTGCTTTAACCCTCCATGCTTTGCTGGAGTCTGGTCTTATGAAGCAACTTCCCAGATTCACTGAGTCAGGGGCAGAACTTGTTTTTCGGTGTGGGACGCGAGGAGGGCACACTGTCTGTGGTTTCTGTTCTCCCCGACATTCATTTGGTATCCAGTCATCTTGCTTCATGGATTATCTTCTCTATTCATGCCTGCCTTCTCCAACAAGATCATAAACATTCTGAGGGCAGGTACTGTGCAACTTTTTTGTTTTCCCCCAAGCTCATAGACAAGTGCCTCAAACATGTAGGTATTCAAGTATTTCTGATTTCATGTCACGTTAGGCATGCCACACAACTCTGCTTCTTGGGGAGTAGTAATTCATGCCTCGGGGGTTGCTGGGCGGATTGTCTTGGCAATTTCTGAACCCCTGTGGGTCTCCCCATGGAGTGGATCAAGAGGACCCAAGCACTTTCCCTAAGACCCAGGTTACAGCACTGCAGGTGTTTGTGGTGGCTGCCCAAGTAACCTGATACTGTGTGGCCTCCACGTGCCAAGTTACCATGGTGCCCCCTGGGGGACTCTCAAGTTACTGCCTCCACTCCTCACCCGGGTGGGTTTACTCTCTAATGAGCTTTTAATGTGCAAATTGTGTACTTAACAACAATGATGAGAAAAACGTTACTACTCTCGCAGAGAGCTCTACGTTTCCCACAGGGTTCTCAGCTGCAGTACCTCTATCCACATTGCGTCCTTGTGAGCCCACCCTCCCCATCGTACGGTCAGGGGCACCAAAGTGGCGAAGGACACTTAAATAGCAGAGAGATGCCATCTGAGGTCAAGAAGGGATTGATGAGAAAACAGCTCTCTCTGGTACCTCGTTGGTGCTCGCGGTGTCTTTTTGTGGTGTCTGGTGAGAGTGTTTGGGTGCGTTATGGTCTTTCCGCCCTGAAACCACAGGCTGCCTTTGGGCAACCAATTTGCTTCTCTGGTTCACCTCATTCCACCTTACTTCATAGGCTGTTTGTGGTTGTGTGTGTGTGTGTGTGTGTGTGTGTGTGTGTGAGAGAGAGAGAGAGAGAGAGAGAGAGAGAGAGAGAATTAAGTAGAATCTAGATAGTGCACACGCCCAGTAATTTATTTCTGTGCTCCTTCTACTTGGCTAATTTGTCATGACTTATTCTGGGGAATCAGGATCTTCTCAACCCTTGAGTTTCTGTGACCAATTCAATCTCACATCTGGTGTGTGTTGCTGGTACCAGACTGTTAGCCCACCGCGGTAGTGTTTTTAGTGTTTTTTATTTTTTATTTATTTTTTTAATTTTTTTTAACGTTTATTTATTTTTGAGACAGAGCATGCATGGGGGAGGGTCAGAGAGAGGGAGACACAGAATCTGAAGCAGGCTCCAGACTCTGAGCTGTCAGCACAGAGCCCGACGCGGGGCTCGAACCCATGGACCGCGAGATCATGACCTGAGCCAAAGTCGGATGCTCAACCAACTGAGCCACCCAGGCGCCCCTTTAGTGTTTTTTAAAAAGTCAAGGAAGACCCTTCAAAGTCTTCGTTTTCCTTAATCCTTGAATTAGCCTAAAGCCCTTTTTTTTTTTATATCCCAAACAGCTTCTACTTAGTAAGTGATCAATAAATATCTGTTAAATGCGAGACTATATTGTTAACCTGTATCTCTTAGCAACTTTCTCATCCAAACAGTGTAATGCACTATGGGACTATTTTTATTTGCCCTAACACTGTCATGAAAGCTACTTCCACTGCTTCTTCTGGCCCCTTCTCATTGGATGCTTAGCATTCAAGAGTCAAGAGAGTATTTGCAGTCTATTTAGTTCTCACCAAATTCCTTATTACCACTTTATAGATGAGGAAACTGAGGCACAGAAGGATTAACATGCTGAAGTTCACATAGCCGATAAGTGCAAAAACCCACGCTCCTTCGTACGTGTCATGTGGCTGTTTCTGCCATGCTCAAGGCATGCCCCGTGATGATGTGGACAAAGACTCTGTTAGTCCGTTTTTACTGTATTTGTATGGATTCAGGCTCAACAACTGCACAGCGAGCATTTGCTGTGGGAGGTGGTGTGGTGTAGCGGAAAGAACATGACCTTTAGCATTTGATAGGTTTTCCTCTGAATCAGACTTCTGTCACCAGCTGAATTAGCATGTTATTTAAGTGAGTCTCTCATTCATTTGTTCATTTAACAATTGTGTATCGAGTGCTAAGAACTGTGCCCGGGGATGCAGTTAAATAAAAAAAATTAAAAAAAAAAAACCCAGACATATCAACCAAGTAATTTTAGTACTGAGTATAATGTCATATTGAAGTTAAGTGCTCCGAAAGAGCAAAAGCTATCAAGCAAGACTGGGCACTCTGGGATGCTATCCTGGAATAAATGGCACGTGGCTGAAGGCTTTGTCAGCAGAAGATGTAGAACTTGGGTGGAACCGAAAGGTGGGGTGGTAAGTACAAAGTCTTGCAGGCTGTATCTGGGGTTTTAACCTTTATCCCAAGAGCAATGGGGAAGGTTTCAGGTGATTGGTGGTGGGGGGCTGACTTGGTCCAAAATCATTTCAGAAAAGATCACTGTGGTTTGGTGCAGAGAACAGACAGAATGGAGGGGGTGGAGTGGATGGGGAGCCCACTGGGAAAGTGATTTTAGTAGCTGGGTTGAAAAACGGTGGCTTGAATGGCAGAGGAGATGGAGAGAAGTGGATGAATTTGAGAGATTTAGGAGGTAAATGGACAGGACATGGTGATGGATAAGGGGTGAAGGAGCAAGCAAGAGGGGGGTTTGGAGGGTGATTGATGCATAGGTTTCTAGCCGGCAGACCTTGGACGGAGGGAGTGTTATTCGTGGAGATAGGGAAATCTGGAATACCGGGTTGGTGGGGGATAGATTACAATTTGGATCATGATCATGTTGAGTTTTGAGGGGTCTTTGAGTCACCCAGGAGAAATTGTTGTGTACTCACTGGTTTTCTAGAGATCTCAAGTCAGGAGAGATGTGGGATGGGCATAGAACTTGGTGCCATGAGTGTTGCGAGGTAACTGAAACAATAGGCATAGATGCACTCACCCAGGGGAGGAATACAGAGTGAGAGGGAGGAGGGCCTAGGAGAGAACTGACAAAGGAAACTGAGCGGCAGCCAGGGAGGTGGGAGAGAAACCAGGGGCATTGAGAAGAGGGTGTATGGAGGAAGAGGGAGCAACAAACAGTTTTAAATCCTGCTGACAGAGCGGTAGGAGAACTTAAAATTGTCCATCACATTTTGCAACATGGAGATCATTGACTACCGAGATTGACTGGATGGAGAGATCAAGGCAAAAGTCAAGTTGCGATGGGCAAGGGGAAGAATAAGAGGTTAGGAAATGCAGACCTAGAGTTGAGACAACTTTCCTGGAATCTGGCTTGTGGAGGGGAGGAGAGAGAAGGGGTATGTACTAGAGAGGATGGGAGTATGTGGCTATGCTGGGGGAGACTTGCTGTGTTTCGGTTATCCCTGGGAAGGATCTAGATGAGATGGAGTGGTTTATGCCCCAAGAGAGAGAAACATGTTTGAGAATCTGAAGTGAAGATACCTTTCTGGTAAGACCATTGTGAAAATTTAAGGAGATAACCTGTGAAGTTCTCAAAACAGTGGATGTTCCCGTCCTCCATGCTGTTGTATATTTCTATTGGATTCTTTAAAAACATTTTTTTTAAATATTTATTTTTGAGAGAGGGAGAGAGACAGAGTGCGAGCTGGGGAGGGGCAGAGAGAGAGAGAGGGAGACACAGAATCCAAAGTAGGCTCCAGGCTCCAAGCTGTCAGCACAGAGCCCGACGCGGGGCCCAAAACCCACGAACAGCGAGATCAAGACCTGAGCCAAAGTTGGATGCTTAACCGACTGAGCCACCCAGGCGCCCCTCTGCTGGATTCTTTTTAAGGCCCTATCTTTCTGGTCTGAAAAGTTCCAATTTTTATTTGATTTCTCTCTGCCATTTATTTTCCTTTACATAGAGAAATGGTTCCTTTTGATTTTCATTCTTTAATCTTTTTATTTAAAAAAATTCAGTATTTTTTATTATCTGCTAAGTGGATATGAACATTCTTTAGCAATTTGGGTCAATCATTTTGTATATTTAAAAATTTAAGGTGCTGTTATTTCTAACCTTCACATTCTGTAACGCACACAGACACCTAAAATGTTCTTTCCTTCTTCACTTTGCTTTTGTGATTAGAGACATTTTTGCATTTCATCATTAAATGTGTGACGCATCTTCTTGCACCCCCCCCTGCTTATTATCTAAATTCATCTTATTTTCTAAGAAATGTGAAAGGTCGCAGGGCGCCTGGGTGGCTCAGTCGGTTAAGCATCCCATCTCCACTCAGATCATGATCTCACAGTTCATGAGTTCGAGCCCCGCGTCAGGCTGTGTGCTGACAGCTCAGAGCCTGGAGCCTGCTTCGGATTCTGTGTCTCCCTCTCTCTCTCTGTTCCTCCCAGGCTTGTGCTCTGTGTCTCTCTCTCAAAAATAAACATTAAAAAAAATTTTTTTTAATGTGAATGTTAGCAATCTTTACTGATAATTTCTTTTAAAACAAATCCATTGGCCATCTTCAAATATAGTTCAATGGGTCTGTATGTATCTGAAGGTTTGCTCAGATCATGTGATTAATGTTAAATTGTCCAGGGTGTTATCACAAGTGTTACAAAGTAAAGCTTTTCTCTGTCAGGATAATTTTTTTTTTTTAATTCATGCCTCAACTCAAATATTTTTTCCATAGGTTTTTTTTTCTTTTTTTTTAATTAACACGTTTGGCAAAATTCACTTTTTCTTACAAAATCCTTTGAACTTTCGATGATAGTATTTGACACAAGCATGGGGGAAGATCAAACATGAAAGAGAAGGAAGTGTAGGAAGTTTGTCTTGGAAGAAGTGTAAGAAATCCTCTTATTCCTCAGTAGGATGCTAACCCTGAGCTTATAGAAGCAGCTGAGGGAGGGAGGGACCAGTTGTCTCCACAGAGATGGGCTGCCTCCTACTTTGGGTCGCCCTTCCCAGGGCTCCAGAGTGTGCTGTGAGGAAGTGAAGGAGTGTCTGTGTTTCTTAGAGTCTGAGGTGAACTTTTCAGTCCTGGGAGGGGAAGTCCCTAGAACCATCTGCCACCTACTTAGCAAGGGATAGCTAATGCTTTACTGGCAAACCGAGAGGAGTAGTCATGGAGACGAGAAAGTTGAGATGAATTCCAGAGAGAACAGATTTCCTCCCTAGACACCTGTTCTAGGCAGCCAGAGGAGGGCTGGAGTTTCAAGAGTGTGATGGTATACCAGATAGCTTTCGGCGATGGTCCACTTTCAGTATTTACCAAAAGAGCGCCCATCTCCCGCCACCAGTGCTGTCGAGGGAGAGGAGACTGAATTCACAGAGTTTGGCACTCTTCAAATAAATGATGTTTAAAAAATGCAAGGAATTATAGCTGTCATTAAAAAATCTATATGGCTTAAAGAATGGTTAATTTACTTCTTTGTATGCGTCACAACCAGTCTCCTTGTTACCTGCTTTTTTTGGTAAATGACAAAAGGGTTTCGTTCCTGTTTGACCTTCCCAATTGTCAAACACTTAGTAAAATTGGCATTTCTCATGATTTTGCATCTTGATGATTGCCTTTTGAGTGATGATAAGCCTGGAAAAGGCCTCCTTAGGGGACAGGGAGAAGAGGCATCTTTTATTTTCAACACATTTGCCCTTAAGCTATTAAAGGAATTAATGGAAAGCATGCAACCTGATGAACGTCCTAAACTCTTACTGTGTCTGCTGCTGGAAGAAGCGTGAGGAGCCTCGTATTTTGTTGTGTCTCGCAGACTTCTTTTGCCTGAAAAAAGTCTGTTTATGGAGGGGGAGGACGTGGCTGAAAAAAACACTTGTACATAAACCAGCTGTTAAGCGAATCTCCACACACTGAGATCAAGAGAACGTGAAGAAATATGTCCTTCCAAGGACCCCTCTGCCAACTTGGAGCCTTCTTCAGAAAATAAATACAGCCACGCTACAAGTTTCTGGTAACTTAGTTACTGAAAAATAAATCGAGCTACTTAGACCCTTGAACCTTGATTTAAAAAAAAAGATCTCTAAATTCTATTGCAGTGATGCAAAAAAAAAACCAAAAAACAAAAAACAAAAACACAGAGAAACTGTACGGAAAGTGTTTGCCCTTTTGCTAACTAGCATACCCCCAAAGAGTCGAGAGAAAGCAGAAAGCGTAAGTGGAGGCTTCCCAGTAGAGGCAGAGCCAGTCTGAGTGTGTTCCATTCTTTACGCACCATCCACGATGAGACAGTACTGCCCTATAGCTACGATTTCTCTGAGCTGTCCCTTCTTTGTGGCCTGGTGCAGCAAAGGACAGTTATGCTCCATGGCTGCCAGGGAAACTGGCCTTTCCCCTGTGATGGCTCATCTGGGCATGCCTCTTCTCCTTTGTGCCCGGGGGACTGCCAAGGATCGGTTGCCTTTGGTGTATGCTGGGCAGTTGGGGTGGTGTTTGTGAAAGATGAGGTCCCTTTAAAAGTTCATGCTCATACTTAGAGAATTCTAGTCGTGTGCTACAGATGTTTTACAGTTTATTTCCAAACAGCTGCTTTTCCCTTCTTTAGTCTGTTTTTCCTTTTTTTTTTTTTTTTTTTTTTTTTAAATAAAATCCCTCCGGAAACCTTTCAGCTCACATCGTTGGCAATGCTTCCTTAGTAAAGGCCCTCACGTGCCATGCCATGCCATGCCATGCCATGCTCCTGACCAGCACCTGTTACTCTAGGCAGGTTATCAATTAGCAGGTTGCCCTTCTGGGAGTTAGAGATAATTTTGTGTATGGGCACCAAATGTTGTGTTTGTGATTCAGTCGGCCTTGAACAGACAGCTCTAGCAACAAGCCTGCCATACTGAGCATTTCTTGAGACAGCCCAGGAAGTAGAGAGGAAAGCAGTGATTGATGGTTTATAGTGCTCACTCAGAGCATCAGGTAAAAAACCCCATGCAGGGGACCCAAGTCAGGGTCAGAAGGAAGGATCTCCTTGAGGATCCACCAATTTGACCATCCATTCCACTGAACGTGCAGCTGTTAATCACTCCCGACCTTTCAAAGTAGGAAGAATGGGAGTAATTAAGATCCCCCAAACAATTCCCAGACACTGGTAATAGTTTTCACATCCTTCTCTCCTGAGCCTTTTCCCCAGAGCTACTGTATGGAGCTAAATTAACTAGTTTGAGTTCAGTTTCCTTCCTTGTGTTTCCTTTCCACTAGCCTTCTGATGGAGACACTGGGGAGAAGTAGAAGGCCAATAGAAGGAGGCAGCATCAGGGAGGAAACAAAAGTAAGGAGTCAGGGAAGTCCGTCTTTGAATAGCTGAATATGGATCAGCTCTTAGTAAAAGGAAAATGTGTTTATTTGTCATCTTGCCAGGTGTACATATGCAAATACACCATCTGTTGGAAAAATGTGCCTGGATTTCTCTGGAAGAGCCTAAGTGAGTCAGTGTCTGAAATGGAGTTACACCTCTAAAACAGTTATCAAGTATTTAGGGATGAGGTGCTACAAAGCCAAGAGAGTGAAAACAATCCATAAAGGCGTGTTTGGCCGGCTCTCAACAATCTTAGACACTTGCAACACAGTCCTTGGCTCGAACACTGGATTTTT
Source organism: Prionailurus viverrinus (assembly GCF_022837055.1). NCBI lineage: Eukaryota > Metazoa > Chordata > Mammalia > Carnivora > Felidae > Prionailurus > Prionailurus viverrinus. The sequence continues at coordinate 20,582,784 of NC_062565.1, read as the reverse complement.
CCCATTCATGCACTTTTTTGACAGATGAATTGTTGCAGGCTGTGACAGAGCTCCAAGAGGAATCTGTTAGACTCCTCAGTCAGAGGAGGGATCTGTTTGCTTGCATTGCCGTTAGTAAACCGAGGGGCCATTTGCCTCGTGTGGTGTGCCACTTAGCTACTTTTTCTCAGCCGAGCCTACTCTATCCAAAACAGGTCAAGACTACATTCAACTCTGGCATATTTGTGTGTTAGGCTAGAATGAAGACTCTCGATTTAGTAAATAGTAGATACTGGTAGAACTTCTCTGGAATTCATATTTCCTAACGCCTATGGAATGTTTATCACTTTCATTATGGCAATACCAAGATTTCTTACCCAGAATCCCATAAATCATTTGATCTTGGCATTTCCCTTCTTGAGCTCTCCTTCCTTTCTGCTGATTGGTGGGCTCACATTTATCTTTGGCATGATTTGCCCACCTTCTGGATTGCTGACTGTGGTACATTGACTTTTTTAATCCAAAGTCATTTTGATGAAATTATGTCAGGCTGGGGTGCCTGCTTCAAGTATAGCTTGAAGCACCTCACCCCTAAATATTTGATAACTGTTTTAGAGGTGTAACTCCATTTTAGACACTGACTCACTTAGGCCCTTCCAGAGAAATCCAGGCACATTCTTTCATCAGACGGTGTATTTGCATATGTATGTACACATGGCAAGAAGACAAATAACATGCAATAATTATGACCCATTAGAAATGATGGAGAGTGACGATCAATGGTTGTAAGCGTGGCTCAGCCTGTCGTGTACAGGTGCTCTTTGGACAAGTCTGGAGTATATTTCTTGAATCAGTGGAATAAGATGGAGTCCTTGGAAGAATGTTGCCAGAGCTCAAACAATTGAATTCAGACCTCCAAGTACACTTGGGCAGAGGCTTGGTAACAATTAGTTGAGGACACTAGACAAAGAAGAGTCATTCTTTGCATCCAGTATGGAACAAACTCCCCAGTTCATACATTAGTCTTTCCAGCTAGACTGTCTGTAAACTCTGAGTAAGAAGAAACTCAAGTGTATACTATTATGTATACCGGCACAAAGTGGGAAAATGATTAAGTCACATGATCTCAATACCATCTGCCATGTATATGCTAGAGGACTATGGACCCCTTCACACATTTTTGTGTGAACAATTAAAGATTTTTTAAAAATAAATTTGAATAGTCTTAAAGGTGCAGTCTTCCATGCCTTGTAACATTGTATACATGCTTTAAATATATTTTCTTCAAAATGTTGACGTTATGGATTTTCCTATTTGGAAAACATCCACCATTATAAGACAAATAGTGACAGGACCAGTTCTCCTTATAAAGCAAATCAGAAGTGGTCACTTTGGCTTTCAATTTTAAAAAATGTGTTAACATGTGTCTTCAGGCAACCATCTAACTTCTGGATTTAAATCTGGGGTATATAGATCAGAAAAGCAAGGGCTGTGCAGTGAATTTGTCATCCGACAGAAATAAGACTCCTCCTCCCCTTATTATATCATATCTCTACTTATTATAAACTTTTAAAAAATGTTTATTTTGAGAGACAGAGCGCACAAGTGGGGGTGGGTGGGGAGAGTGAATCTTAATCTGCGCTAACAGCACAGAGCCCAATGTGGGACTCAGTCCTGTGAACCTTGAGATCATGACCTGAGCCGAAATCACGAGTCAGACGCTTACTGAGTGAGCCACCCAGGCTCTCCTCTATTTATTATAAAGAAAACATTTCTGTGCTTTGCTCCTCAGGCCTCTGTCTTGGGAATACATTCTCAAATTACTCTTTTTATTTGGCACCCCAGAGGCTTTCACGCTCCTGTCAGTGTGCTTTAAGATCCAGGAGTCGGGGAGAGCACCCGGGTGGCTCAGTTGGTTAAGCGGCTGACTTTGGCTCCGGTCCTGATCCTCATGGTTCTTGAGTTTGTGCCCCGTGTCAGGCTCTGTGCTGACAGCTCAGAGCCTGGAACCTGCTTCGGATTCTGTGTCTCCCTCTCAAAAATAAATAAACATTAAAAAAAAAAAAAGATTCAGGAGGGGAGAGGTGAAAGGGGAGGTAGGAAGGGAGACCCAGCACAATCTCTGCCTCGTCAGTTTTAGGAAAGAATTCGTATAGAAACAGGTTCTGGAAATGTAATCTACTTTTAGAAGTCCTCCGTGCTTATACCCCCTCCAGAAAAATCTTTGTCCTTCCCCTAGGGCTTTGTGGACCCCGTTTGGGAGATGACTGACTGATTTAGAGCATGTGACTCTTAGCAGGCATATATGTAGAGGGAAAGGTCAAGGGAGAGTGTCCCCAAAGACACTGAAAAATTAACTGAAGATAGACAGAAATTTAAAAATAGGTAGAAAAATGCCAGGAAGAATGAGGCCCACGAGACTGTAGTTCACATGGATGCTTGAATTGAAAATGTGTGGATAAAGCGAGGTGGGGAGACAGCAGGCAGACAGGCTGGCAAACGTTCCACAAATCTCAGGGAAAGTGGGTAACTTGCTCCTAAGCGACCAGTTCCAGAATGTCTTGACAACTTCCTTTCTGGAAGTACTCTGGGCTGGTAATCATTTCCCAGCTTGTATAGGCTTTCTTCAGAGGCTCTCCTTGGCTGGCCTTTTCCAAACGACCCTTCTATTTCAGACCAAGAAGATGCTTTCAGCGGCCTCTGATGACCGCAGCCAGGCCACAGCGTGCCTCGCTGGGCCTGGGGGCTGCTGGTCTGGCCTGCCTCCTGCAGCCTGCACCCTGGCCCGTGTCCCTGGCTTGCTCAGGCCTGCCAGTGCTGGTCAGCTTCGCTCAGTGTTGATCAGGTTCTCGCTTGGGGCCATTACCTCTGTCAGTTCTGAGCATTACCCTGTGTTCCAGAAGCTTCCTGTGTGTCACCAGTTGCCACAGTGAACGTTTCTGAGCCTGGACCACTTGTTTTGATGCTGGCCCAAGAACCCGCACACACAGCTGTTCTTACTGGTGTGCGTGCGCATGTGTGTTTATTCAAGTTTGTTTTCAAGCGTTTTCTTCCCATGGTCCCCTTCTTCCTGCCCCCTCTACTTGGAGAATTTTTCTAGCATCTGGCAGAGGGGATAGGGCAAGGGTGCTGGCAGAGTTCATCACTGTCCATCGTGCCTCCTTTGTAGTGAAAACAAAACAGAAGAAAACCCAAACCACCAAGTTCCTCTCTCAAGGCATGTCAGCTGTCACCACGTTGGGCACTGTCGGATGTCCAGATGTCCCCATACTGCTTCCTGAAGGTTTTCCCACTGCTATGCTTCCAAGCTTCTCTGAGGAGCATCCTTTCCTTTCCTCTTGTCATGTGGAAAAGCTTCTGCTGCCCAGCGACCACTTATCTGCCTTCTCCTGGACAGGTTCCCGTTTGCCTGTCTTGCGTCTCCTTCCCAAGAGCATTTAAACATTCTTTTGTCTGCCCGCCTCCCACAGGAGCCTTCTCTGACCCTCCCCTCCTCACACCTCCCCTGCAGGGACAGAATTCCTGAAAGTGGTGTTTGCAGTCTCACTGCCTTCCCTCCCCCTGACTGGCTTCCCCCCGTCAGAGGGTAGAGGGGAAGTGGTTATTTGCAGGAGAAGGTGGCAATGCTTTGTTTTCTCTCTCTATTGAAATTCTGAGGTTTTGGGGGTGCCTGGGGGTTAAGCGTCTGACTCTTAGTTTTGGCTCAGGTCATGATTGAGCCCTGCATGGGGCTCTGCACTCTGACAGCGTGGGACCTGCTTGGGATTCTCTCTCTCTCTCTCTCTCTCTCTCTCTCTCTCTCTTTCTCTTTCTACCCCTCTCTCACTCATGCTGTCTCTCTCAAAATAAGTAAACTTTAAAAAATAGAATAGGGACACCTGGGTGGCTCAGTCTGTTGAGTGTCCGACTTTGGCTCAGGTCATAATCTCCTGGTTTGTGGGTTTGAGCCCCACATCAGGCTTGCTGCTGTCAGTGCAGAGCCTGCTTTGGATCCTCTGTCCCCTCTCTCTCTGCCCCTCCCCTGCTCATACTCTTTCTCAAAAATAAGCAATATATATATATTTTAAATTCCGAGCTTTTTACGATAGCCAGGCACAATTCTGAAGTATTTCCAATAGACCCATTACCTGCTCCCAGCCCTGTGTGTTTTTGGTCAGTCCTGGCATTTGGGGAGGAATGCTCCATGATGGTCTTTCTGCTATGTCTCTTCTCTGGGAGCTTCATGTCCCTGTGGCGTTTGTGCTCTTGATTTTTCTGCTTTGCTTTCTCGGGCCCCTCCCTTGGCCCTCATGCCTTCTCCTCACTCTCTGTGGCAACCCATGTCGCCCCAGAGCTTCAATTTGTCATTGAGGGGTTGTCTGTGAAATCTGTATATCTAACCTAGAATATTCTTTCTCCTTTTCTCCCTCTTTCTGTCTCCAGACCCTCCAAACTGCCCTTGGAATGTTGGTGCTTCAGAGTCCCAGGGACCTCTCAAGTTCAGCATGTAGAAATGTGTTTCATCATGTCCCTAAGCCTGCCACCCTTTCTGTGCCCCTGTCCTGCAACTGCCATCACCATGCACTCAGCTTCCCAAGCCAGCAAAAAAGACATTCTCTCAGCTGCTGCTTCCTCTTCCCACCATTTCCCACCTACCCATTTCAATGGACAATCATCAATTCCATCTTCTTAATACATCTCACATCTGTCTACTTGTCTTTATCCTTCTCTACACTTCATCTCTTGCTTAAAAGTCAATACCCTGGAAGACTTCCTTGACCTCACAAAAACAGGTTGGGTTTTTGCCTCTGTCAGAGAAACAGAACCAGTAGGATGGGTGGATGGATAGGTGCATAGGAATTGATTTTAAGGAATTGTCATGCAGTTGTGAGTGCTGACAATCCCAAACTGTAGGGCAGGCCAATAGGCTGCAAACTCGGGCAGGGGGTGATGCGGCAGAATTTCATCTTACCTGAGACATGTCTGCTTTTGCTTTTAAGGCCATCAGCCGATTAAGCCCCACCCACATTATCAAGGGAAATCTGCTTTACTTAAAGTCAACTGATTGTAGATGTTAGCCACATCTACAAAATACCTTTACTGCAGCACCTAGACTAGGTTGATCGATAATTGGATACTATTATTAACTAGCTGAGTTGACACATAAAACTCACCATCATAGTTCTTCTGGGTGGATATTCCCATAGCACACATCTCCTAACATCTTTTTCACTGTATTGAGGTGGGCTGTGTACTCATCTGTGTCTCCACTGGATTGTGGGCAGAGATTGTATGTTGTCTACCTAATGCCTGCATAAAATAGGAATGCACAGACATATACTCCCCTCCCTCCCCCACACTCATACATACATATGTAGGAGTGAAATGAATGTGTGGATATTTATTTTCTTAGTCTGTGTTTTCATGGATTGTAGGAAGCAGACAATGGTCCCAACCATGTAGAATCGGTGACAAAGGACATTTGATGTCACTGCCAGTTGCCAGATCATGCACAACATTTCCATATGCCACACGGCAAACATTTCAGGGTTTACAAAGCCTGGCCCAGATCCAGTGGTAGCACATGAACTGTAAGAGGGAAAGAAGAGATGGGCCACTTGGCAGCTAAGTATTTCCTATTTAAGAGACTAGTAGCGGTAACCACTAATTGTCACGTGCCATATTAAGTACTCAAAAACGGCCACATGATTTTTTATTACGTAGCAATTCTGCATTTCTAGGTCACTCACTTTGGGGTTCAAGAAGTACAATTTCTGTATTTTTCTATAAATGAGTTTGCCTCCCATCCGCATGTGTGCCTGATGGCAGAAACGTCATAGAGTTGGTGCCCGGAAAACAGTCAGTTCAGAGGCTTCTTAGTTAAATTTTAGCCATCCTTCTCTGTGGTGGTGCATCTTCTTGGCGGGACGTTCTCATAACTTCAAAGCTGTGAGGGAGGACACCTGTCATTGGTTACCATCTTTGCAGGGGTGTCTGCTAGGGTGTAGGTGTTCTCCTCTCACCCCCAGACACAGTGCTCCCTCTACCTTGATGTCTGTTGGTGTGTCTGTGATTGCACCTGAGCCCCAGCCATCTAGCTCAGGCCAGCATATGCTGCTGTCACACTGCCAAGCCTTTTAGGAGCTGCTGGCTGCATCTCCACTAATTCCATTGTCAAGTGCATGGGGGAAGAAGGTATTATTCTCCATTCCCTCTGTGATCTCTAGGAAGCTCTCTGTGACTCTCCCAGTTACCTATGCAGCCACTTCTAGTCTGCTGTCTCTGCCCCCTGATGCTCTCAGGACTCCATGTCCCCCCAGGGCTTCGGATGGAAACAAAGGTCTGGATCTAGATGCCTGTAAAGGTTCTGTCATTCTCAGCCTTGAGCTCTGCCTATGGGTAAGGCTCATTCTCAGAGACCCACATCAGTATCTGTCTTTTTGGTACTCCCTCCTGCTCTCTCCCATCCCATGGCCTGGAAATTTCCTTTCAGGTGTCTGGGAAAGAGTGGCGGGAGGCACACCTGGTTCAGTACGAGTTCTGCCAACACTTGTTTGTGGAAGGATCTTGACTTTTGAAATGGAAGAGGCCAAAGTTGGGTTGTTTTGTTCTCTTGTTGGTTTTTCCCCCATGAAATAATGGGGGAAATGACTTAGGTCAACCCATGTGTAGCATCCCAAATGGAAAATGGTCAAAGAATGGGAAGGGAAATGGGAAAATAATACATGAGTTAAAACCTCACAGTAAATTCTGCCACATTTACAACAACCCCAGGACGTAGCACCCTCACTCCCAGATTAAAGAAGAGGAAATGAAATGTGGAGAGTTTTAGGAGCTGTCACTTGGCCCAAGTTCTTAAGTGGTAGGGCAAGGATTGGGACACACAGGTTGGCCTCACTTCACTATGCCAAACTGTTTGTAAGGAGAGTCCATGGAGGAATTTTCCAAGGGACACCTAACCCAGCGTGAAAAGAACTGTGAGAGTAGGCTGTCCCTAACCCTAGAGAAAAGTTTATAGACCTCAGAATCCCAGTACTATGCAGGAAACAGAGTCCTGTAAACAATTATGGTTTCTCAATGTTTATTAAACTGCAAAATAGCATAACCACTGCCAAGTTAAGGAAGAAAAAAAACATATTGAATGTCTCTTGGCTAGATACTGGAGGTGAAGAACCTTCTGTGCACTTGGTTTTATGAACACAGTGGGGCATAGTCTCTATGTCCAGAAACTTTCATGGGGGAAAACACGGAGGCAGGAAGTTTTCATTTACACACAATCTGGGATTTTGAAAGAAGCTTGAATAAAGGGCACAGAGAGCCCAGGAGAGGACCCTGGCCCAGTCTGAAGTGGTTGGTGCAGGTTCCCCAAGGATGGAGTCAAGTCCCAAGGCGATCAGAGTTGGCCCAGGAAGATGATCTGGAGGATGTGATTGGGGCAGGGGATGGTGGTGGTGGTCCCAGGCTGCAAAGAGGGGGGAAAGCAGCCCTGTTAGAGAGTTGTAAAATAGCCCTGTTAGTGCAGGGGTTTCTAACACACAGCAGTATGGTCAGACAGGTAAGCAAGGTTCTGGTCACAAGGGGCCAGTTTGTCAGAAACCCCTTAGATTCAACCTTCTAGGTGATGACAAGCCATTGAAAGAAATTAATCAGGAGTGATGTGATCAGACATGTGTTTTTAGGTGCATTGCTGGGTGGCAGGGAGAGGGTGGATGGGATAGAACTTGAAGATGGGAAGCTCTCAGATTGTCCAGGTGAGATGAAGACCTGGGATGAGCTAGTGACGGTGTGGGTGGAGAGCAGGAGACACACTGAAAGGCCACTGGGGAGGTCCAGTTGGTGGGACTTGGTACTGATTGGAAAAGGGCAGGGATGGCAGGGAGTGAGGTGTTAGAGATGACTCCCAGACACCTGTCTTGTGTGCATGGCTGGGGGGTAATGCCTCTAAATGAGTCAGAGAATGGGAAGTGTGTTAGGGTTCCTCAGAGAAACAGAACCAGTAGGAGATATAGATGCACATCTATATATTAAATATATATTTACATATATGATAAATATGTATATATTTATATATAATAAAACATATAGTTATATATTTTAATATATGTGATAAAAATAGATAACATATTTATACATAATATGTAAATGTATATATATAAATTGGTATTTTAAAATATTTATAATATATATCCTGGGTTTATATATTTAAATATATATTTGCATATGATATATTTATATATTAAAATGATCAATCATAAATATGTAAAAGTATATTATAAATTTATATAGAGAGATAGAATAGGAAATTTATTATGGGGAATTGGCTCATGGAGACTAAGAAGTCCCAACTGGAGACCCTAGAAAGCTGGTGGAGTGATTCAGCCATAGTCTAAAGGCCCAAGAACCTGAGAGCCAATGATATAAATCCCAGTCTGAGGTCAGGAGAAGATGATCTCATCCAGCTCAAGTAATGAGGGAGGAAAAAAAGGGGCAAATTCCTCCTCCTTCTACCCTTTGTTCTGTTCAGGCCCTCACAGGTTGGGTGAGACCCACCCACATTGCAGAGCGCAGTCTGCTTTCCTCCATTCACCAATTCAAATGCTAGTCTCATCCAGAAACTCCCTCCCAGATGCACTGTTTAATCTGGGCATCAGTGGCCAATGCGACAAAATTAACCATCATGAGGAGGAAGAGTAGGTTTGGGGGAAAGATTGAGCTTAGTTTGAAATATGTCGACTTTGAGGTACTCTTGGGAAATATTGAGTAGGTGATTGGAATCAAGTTTGTAATTTGTAAGGAAGGTCCAGGGTAGAGGTTTGGAATTTGGAGTCTACAGCGTGGAATAACAGTTGACACTATAGAATGGATGTGATTGCCCAGGGAGAGTCCCTAGGGGGGAGATAAACTAGCTCCTGGGGTAGACTAAGATGAGGTGCAAGAAGAGGATCCTGGGAAGGAGGCTGAAAAGAATCAGAAATGCATGGGATCTCAAAAGCAAAGGAGGCAAGCATTCAAGAAGGGTAATGTCACATTCTGCTGAAAGATCTTGAAAGAAAAAGAAGAGTGCCATCCTGATTGCCACAGGGGAGCTCATGATACCGGAGGTAGGAAAGCTTTGGCAGACATACTGAGGATGAAGCCAAATCTAGCCATTGTGGCCATGAAGGTGTTGGTTTTGTCGCAGGAAAGTCCTTGGTGGAAAAATGTTATTTTCACCCTGTTCTCCACATTGTTGCATTAAGGCATTTTAAATAGTATTTCTCTCTCATGTGTAGGAGTATTAGTTCTGGGCCTTGTCTTGATGCCAGAGTATCTTAGCTAACTTTTCCTAAATTCTTGTCAGTTATATTATGGACATTCTGTTGAGAGAAGTAAAATTGTATGTGTTGAATGTTTTAACTTCCATGGGGCCTAGAATTCATGGTGAAGGAGTTTCTGTTTTGCCAGAAAAGGTAATACTTACAAAATAGTGTTTTATCTTCTATCACTTAACTCTTAGTAGAATAAATATATGATGGAATCTTAGTTTCATTTCATTTAACATTTACTCTGTAAGCAAATTAGTAGCAGACTCCGTTTTAACAAGAGAAGGCTGCTGGATTCACAGTTAAATCAGATCTTCAGATTTTGTAAATTAGTGAAATAATTCCCCCAAATAATCTTCTTCTCAATTCACAGCTATCTAAATCTTTCTGGACAATTGGTCCTGTTTTCCAGATATCCGCACTGTCTTAGGCTCCCAAACAGAGGCCCAAGTAGTTCTGTTGTTGTGTGGGTTGAGGCTTATTTTTGTTATTCATCAACTGAAGTGATAAAACTCTGGACCTGTAATGTATCTTCTTTAAAGAATGCTTTAGCAGTGCTACCTATTCATACTAACCTTCAATGCACACTCACAAATCCAATAATGAGGATTTGGTAAAGCAATAGGAAACTTCACAGTAAGTACAACAAATATACATCATCATACTCTTTGTAGAGGATGACACACTGGAAATTTCAGGTGGTGCTTATTTTTAAATGTATGCTCTATTTAATGTGTCCCTAAGTTCACAGACTCCAAAATAAATCCGGCACAGGCAGCACCCCCTCATTCATCCACTACACAAAACATGGGCTGTCACCGATCCCAAGCAGTGAAGTATATAATTGCTTCAACTTTCTCCTGGCTTGGAAAGCTACGGAACTAATATTCTAAGAGGTGATGTATTTTAATCCTAATAAGCACCTAAGAATTCATTGAGTGAAAAGTTAAGGTTCGCAATCGACCTTGGCAAATTGGTGCTTATAAATTATCTCCATGTGAAATTGTGTTTTAGATGAGAAACAAGAGTGGGTGTTGAGAGAGAGTAATAAACCATCAAACGTCAAATGGCGACATCTTGTCACACCACTGTTCTTATTGGACAACGTTCACAAGCGTACCTTTGATTTATTTTTCTCACTGGGTCTGTAAATCTCTTTCTCGGAGTAGAAATTGCATGAGTAGTAAGTTCCATGTGCCAGGAGATTGCTTGGTTCATCTCTTAGACTTCAACTTTATTAATAACAGCAACAAAAAAAGTGGATTGACGCAAGCTTTAGAGAACCCCAAAGTGAAAAAAAATTATTTTAGACTCTGCTTTTTTGATTTATGTGTATTTCTTTTTTACTAAGTGAACTCCTCTATGATCATTTGTTCCATCGTGATGCTGTGAGAAGTGTAGAAACTAGCAATTGAAAAGGTCAGACATGTTGACTGGTCCGTCCTGTCCTGGGATAGGGTGACTTCCACTTGCCATTATATTGTGGACCTTGTGCTTCTCTACCATTCTTTCCCTTAAGCTAAAGTCGCCCCTAGAGACTCTGCTACTTCAATCGTGGTTTCTTCATTAGCTGACTTGTTTGGTTGAGTGAAGTATACTAAGGGGACCAAGGCTTCGATTAAATACAAAACTCCTCTTCTATTTCACACATGTGTGTAAGTGTGCCAACGCATTCATCTCTGTAGATTCCGCTAGCCTTATATTTTAAGGCCGTAAGCTACACTTTTAGGCCAAGTCAGCCAGTTCCTTGCCATGAGTCATGAGGTAGAACTGGATGCAAGACCAGAGGGCCGAGGACTCTGGGCTCAGCAGGAACCACAGACATTGTCTTAGTTTGCTAGGGGAGCTATAACAGAATGCCATAGACTGGGTGTGGCTTATAAACATCAGACATTTATTTCATACAGTTCTGGAGGCTGGGAAGTTCAAGGTCAAGGCACTGGCAGATTTGGTGTCTAGTGAGAGTGTACCTCCTAACCAGGCTGAACCAGCCATCCTCTCATTGTGTCCTCACCTGGTGAAGGGGGTAAGGGAGCTCTTTGGGGTCTTATAAGTGTAGCGATCCCATTCAAGAGGATTCCACCCTCATGACCTAAGCATCTCTCAAAGGCCCCCTCCAAATGCCATCACATTGGGGTGAAGGATTTCAACATACGAATTTTGGGGGACACAAATATTCACTCCATAGCAGAGATGATGTGGGTCATTTTCCCCACCTTACAGATGAAGACCTGAGGTTCAAGGAGGTCAAGTCTATGTTTATAGTCTCTCAGAACTGGTACTGTATGACCACCTTCCATCCAGCTCTCCTCTGGTGCCGTGTGCACAGACACCTCAGCAAATATCCCCCATCACTGTGGGGAGCACACAAAAACACACCAGTTCAGTGCTCCTGTTCCACGTATTCTCATATTCTCCACAGTATGTTTACCTACTCACAAAGACAGTGACATTTTGCCAGTCCTGTTCATCGTGAGGGTAAGGACTCCAGTATCTCTTCCAGACTCCTGCACTGAAGACTGCTGTGTGCCACACACTGGGCCAGGGGTGGTAGTTCAAGGACACATCAGACACCTGTCACTATGAAGTATTTCTAAATAGTCCTTGATCCCCACACCACTTGTAGTCCAAGGAAGATGATCTCTAGAGTAATTCCCATAGATTCAGACTTTACAATGACTGGCCTCAGCTCAGGAACCAGAGAAACCCCTGGTAGGATTAGAGGTGGCTTTATTTCACAGATTCTCTGGCTAGATGCCAGAGTGATACAGGGAAACCAGGACCGTGGTCACCAGTGGGCCTTCTGGCAGGCCGAGGGAGATTGGATCATCTCATTACATCATTTTTAATTATTACCTCTTGACCTCACTCACTCACTTTCTCTCACCCACATCATGTACTGATTTTTAATTGGTCAGTAGCCTAAGAGTAACAAGCTTACTCGAACTTTCCAACATAGAGCATGAAAACTTCGGCTACTGCGAATTCCAGGGTTTTGGACGGCAAAATCTGGCAAGGACTCCAAAGGAGGCAGAGGAGAGAACAGCTTATTCAACAGAATAACCTCATTTTAAGGCTGGAGTGCCAAGCTAATTTGTTAAAATTACTGCACTCACTTCTCAATTATCCATTTCAAGGATTATTTACATTGTGGATTTTCAATGGTCACCAAGTCTCAGTCAATCAAAGCAGGGGGTCAGGGTCAGATGCCGAACTGGTAATTGTGTGTGAAGTAGAATTCAGAAAACTGCAAGTAACTTTGATTAATTCAGGGAAGGCCTGATGAAATTACTGAAGAAATTAAAGTTATGATTTTTTTTTTCTCAAAGAAAGGCTATTTAGCTGTAGCTGAATGTCATTGTGCAAATTATTTAAGTCTTCTGGGCCTTGGATTTTCCCTGTAAATTGAATGAATGAATGAATGAATGAATGAATGAATGAATGGACAAATGAACCATCTAACCATCCAGTCATCCATTCACCAACATGAATATTAAGGTCTCTTCCAATGCCAACACCTTGTAAGCACAGGGCCATTACTTTAAAATACCTGCGGTAGCTGGTAATGAGTTAGTCAAGCATCTGAACCAGTTAGCTTACTTTAATAAATAAACAGTCATGATTTGTAGTTGACAACAGCACCAGCCAACCTACTGTGTTTGTGAAAAAAATAATATCTACAGGACTTGATGTAATTTTAGAATCTTTTTTTATGTTTATTTATTAAAAAAAATTTTTAATGTTAATTTTTGAGAGAGAGAATGATTGTGAGTGGGGTTGGTGGGGGGCGGGCAGAGAGACAGAGGGAGACACAGAATCCGAAGCAGGCTCCAGGCTCTGAGCTGTCAGCACAGAACCCGACATGGGGTTCGAACCCACAAACCATGAGATCATGACCTGAGCTGAAGTTGGACACCTAACTGACTGAGCCACCCAGGTGCCCCTAATGTTTGTTTATTTTTGAGAGAAGGCAAGAGATGGGGGGAGGAGGGGGACAGAGAATCCGAAGCGGGCTCCACAGTGTCAGCACAGAGCCTGATGTGGAGCTCCAACTCACGAACCATGAGATCATGACCCCAAACAAAAAGTCCAACACTCAACTAACTGAGCCACCCAGGTGCCCCTGTAATTTGAGAATCTTTAAAACTTGAAAGCAGAGCTTGATTTTAATCCACACCTGCTTTAACAGTTGAGTTTCTTTCCTTCATATGTGTCATTTCCATTTGCTTAAGGAACTCCTTATTTATTGGTAAGTTTAAATGGTGAAGGGTCAGGTGCCATCAAGAAAACAGACATTCCTGGGGCACCTGGGTGGCTCAGTGGGTTGAGTGTTGGACTCTTGATTTTGGCTCAGGTCATGATCTTACTGTTCATGAGATCAAGCCCTATCGGGCTCTGTGCTGACAGCATGGAGCCTTCTTGGGTTCTCTCTCTCCCTCTCTCTCTGCCCCTCCCCTGTTCACAGGGACATGCTCTCTCTCAAAATAAATAAATAAAATAAATATTAAAAAAAAACGAACATTCCAAAAAAAAGAGAGAGAGAGAGAAAGAGAGAGAGACATTCAAAATTAATGAAGTCCTGAATTGATCAGGTTCTAGTGCGTGATGCTTTTTGACTTTCTCTGTTTATATTATATTTATGTTACTGAACAATAAAAGGTGTGTGTGTTTAGAATAGCCACCTTGCCATATGGTTTCCTCCCTTTTCACATGACCACTTCCAAACATCACTCTGATTGCTATAAAATGGAATAGTCTTTATCTTTCCTATTTCACAGTAAGTAGTAGAGACAAATGAAATAATAAATGTGAGCATTCTTTGATCTCTTAAGGAAAAGATTTAAATACAGATGTTAAAAATTATCTCATAAAATCAAATAATTCCAGTGGAAAACTTTGTAAATAATCAATATCCATAAAATAAATAGTGCATTTGATCTCCTGTTTCGCCATGTATTGGCCTTTATTTCCATAGCCCCAAAGTCTCAAAAAATCTGTTAATATTATGTCCTGAAAAAATTCTTCCTCTCTCCTTTCCTTTGCCCTACAGTTGTGGGAAACCAGGTCTTACACATTATCTGGATGGTGGGATCCCTTGCAATCTGTTCTTACTAAACTCTGGGGAGTCAGTAGTAGCTCTTCCTACTGACTGAAGAAGTTTTTCTTTCCTTTAGGGCTGGAGGGTGAGTTTATATAATCACTTTATTTAGTTATTCTGGGATTCATTCTATTGTTCCATTTTATCTCCATGTTCGGGGGCATAGTGGCGATATTTATTGGTGTGGCATTATTTTACAAACCAACTGATTAACCTGATTCAATAAAACTTCATTAATTAAAAAAATTCAACCCATATTTTCTAGTGCCCATGATTCTTTACCCCAACTGATTTTCACCTGAACCGGACAGGGCTACGGCCATAAAACAAAGCAAATCAAAGGTGGGCCACAAATCCTTGACCTTGACTCCAGCCAGTTGAGCTGGTCATTGTCATCCATGTCTATTTCAGTTTCAGGGAGAAGGGTCAGTTAGCCTCAGGTCAGAGGAAGCCATACATAACAGGCTTTTCAAATTGAGATTGTTCTCATTTGACCACTTAATTTGGAAGAAGAAATGTGTCTCTGTCTTGGGATGTAGTCATGAAGGCAAAGATGATGAAGCAAAATATTTCTAAATTGATGATCCCTCCCATGCAAGAGAATAAACAGTATTCCTTCATTCTGGTAGCTCAGCATTAACATTTTAATAGTGCACTTATTAACTCAAACTGTATCCTCTGAAAAACTTTCTTGCAGAATTTTCAAACTGCTTTGTTTATTGTTTTCTTGAAGACCAGTCCTCTTATTTTTGGCATTGCCTGATACGACTGGACTTAAAGCCAGCTCTTCATCGCTGAGCAATGACGCACTGAGAAACTCGATAGAGCAGCACCTGCAGTGACTGACGCTCGGGCTGGACTCTGCCAGGCTGGGTCTGAATGCATTCTTAAGAGCAAACCCAGGTGAACAGGAAATCACTTCCTTCTGGTCAACAGTGAGCTCTGAGATGCACAGTGATCAAATGCGGGGGCCCAGGACAATTGGATTCTGCCAAGTCATGCTCGCCCACAGGCTTGGCATCATCCCCACACCCCCACCCCGATCTCAGGTGGTTTTGTGAAATAGTTCAGAGACTGGGAAAGGTCTGTCCAGATAATAGAGTAGTGTCAGAGGAAATATTTTCCCTCCGCGTTTCCCTCTCAGTTTGGGAGATGTGTGCCAAACTGGGGTGGGTGGGTAGCTCAGGTGGCTTGCAGAATGCCACATGACTACAGATGCCTTCTGTATGTCTGTGAGGTTTGCGGAGTGCTTAGACGTGAGGTTGCCTCTCATGACTTAGTGGGCCCTGGAGCCAAGGCAGACACAGCGATGTGGTTCTGGTTAGCAGAAACAGCAGCCTTGTGGACATCTAGCAAGATGGGTACAGATGGTTCTATAGTAGAATTCACGAATGAGGTCAGCTTGATATAGGCCAGGGAGACGTATGTACCGCCCAGAAATCTGTAGAAAGCCTTTTCTATCAGGGAGATGGAGACAGAGGTCCAAGGGGCAAAGTCCTAATCAGCTTCCTGAGCACAGAGAACCTGCCAATAGGCCATTTACAAGACATTTGGTGGAATGCTCAAGAGATCTTCAGCTTGAAAAAGATGCCTTGTGTAAGCCAGTCGATTTACTACCTAATTCAGCTCATCGTTTATTAGCATCAGTTATTAAGGAAAAAGATCTGTTGTATATAGACCCTGTCTTCCTGCAGTTTGTTGATTCCTATGTTGGAGCACTGTTCAGAGACTTGGAATAGCTCACACAGTTCATCTTTCTTGAACCTTCATGTGCAGGGGTTATAATGTTTACAAGTAAAGGGGCTTTTCCTATCCGAGTCAGAATTAGTGGAGTAAGTACCGTGTTCAGCCAACCCACGGTTTGTGGCATGACTGAGTTAGGAGAACACTGTTCTATAAGCTTCAGATAGACCTCGCATCAGGGAGAGGGAAGGACAGGGCAGTCACATGACTGCTATTGACAATATGTGTTTCTTCAGAGCAGGTTGCTAAGAGGAGAGGGAGGCAGCAATGCCCTTGGATGTGCTGAGATTCCCTCCTTTGGATTGTCAGCAGACAATGTAGCATCTTCCTGGTTTCTTTATCCCAGAGAGCTAGTCTTAGGCAATGCCCTGTGTGCCGTGGTGAGATCGAGGGGCCCTGAGCCCAGCTGGCACTCTGGCTTAGAGTGCACACACGCTAGGGGAGGAGGAGGGTAGGCATTCATGTATTCACTCCATAGTACTTACTGGGAGAGCAGAAGATAAGGGAGACGTGCTTCCTGTAATGATGGCCAACTAAACAAGGAAACAGTATGAGTGAAAGCACTTCCAGCTGTGGTGGGTGCTAGGAAAGAAGCACGTGAGAAGCTGAATAGGAAAACCACAGACGTTGTTGGTTGGAGTTGGCCAGGCCAGGTCCCCCTCCAACCCCCGCCATTTGAGATGGTGAGTGGGGAACTGAAGCATAGGAAGGACCCACTTTGTGTAGACCCAAGGAAGAGCCTTGCAGGCGAATGTGGCTGGGTCCATGGTAGACGGGGAGAGGTGTGGGTTAAGCTGAAGAGAGACACAGTGGCCAGATCATTCAGGGCTTTGGAGTTCTTGAAAAAGAGTTTGGATGTGTTCTAACTAGAATCCATTGAAGTGTTTGAATACAGTTGTGATGTAATCCTAGATACTGCTACCAGATTAACGGTCTCTGTGGGTTACTACACAAAAATCCCTGGGGACGCCCCATGGACTTCCAACTGGCATTCAGCACCCTTCAGGTTGTCTTGTCTTTCATTTCTTCCCTGCATGCAAAGTAAGTTCCATCCCATTACCAATGCCTACCCCCTATGCTGGCCCACCTCACACCTTTGTCCGTACCATTCTCTCCACCTCTAGAAAACTCGCCACCTTCCAGGCCCAGCTCACATGGCATTTCCATCATAATGCCCTGTTTTGTAGTTCCCTCAGCCCAGATATGCTTTCCCTTCTCTGCGAGCCTTTTGTAATTTATGAATGCCACTAGATTTCTGTAACTTCAAGGTGTGGATTTCCTTCCACATTCAACTTCTGAAGTTAGGTTGTGCCAGACAACTGATGGTGTGCAATAGTTTAGTTAGAAGTGCTTTTAACTTTATTGGTTGTGTAAGTGAAGTCTGTGTTTCTCAATCAGTGGCCTTTTAGATTGGGTGAAACGTGGTAATCAGTCTACCATGTGCTATTATGATCAACATAATTGCATGTTCCACTCCTGAAATGAGGGCTCAGAGCACAGTGACCACATGGTACCTACCCCTTTTTCTAGGCAAGCTTTCTGATATGCAAAGTTGGCATGCCACGATGAATTGAAAATGGGGGAAGTGAGAGAAGAGTGTGCAGGAAACAATAAGGAATTTACTCCAGCTAGATCTGAGGGACTGAATTGGAGCATTATGAGAGATGGACATTTCTAGAATGGGGTGGGTGACCCATTGAGTAGAGAGCCCAAATGCCAGGCTAAAGAATTCTTATCTCCTCTAGAATCTCAGACAAATTAGGTGCATAGTCACAGTTGTGGGCCAAGTGCTCATGTCCCACAAAATTGGTTATGTTGAAGCCCTAATGTGACGATTTTAGGGGGTGGGGACTTTGGGACATAACTAGGATTAGATGAGGGCATTTGGGTGGAGCCCTCATCAATGGGATTAGTGCCCTTATAGATGTCCCAAGAGAGCTTGCTTCCTCCTTCCACCAGATGCAGCAAAAAGTTGGCTTTCTGTAACTCAGGAAGCAGGATCTCACCAGACACCAAATCTGCTGGTGTCTTGACCTTGCACTTCCCAGCCTCCAGAATTGTGAGAAAGAAATTTCTGTTGTCCATAAGTCACCCAGGCTTTTCCTTTTTTTTCTCCTCTCCTTCCCTTCCTCCCCTCCTTTCCACTTCCAGAGAATCCTAAGCAGGCCCCACAGTCAGTGCAGAGCCCATCATGGGACTCAATCCTATGACCCTGGGATCTTGACCTGAGCCAAAATCAGGAGTCGGATGCTTGACTGACTGAGCCGTCCAGGCACCCCCAGGGCTGTGAACTAAGACCCAGGCACCCAGAGCAGCCTGAACTAAGACCATCATTGAGCTATGACATTAAAACAGAGATTTAAGGAAGAAGTAAAGGACTCCAGGGGTTACCCCCTTTCTTTTGGTTTTAACCCTCACTTCGGATCATTTATTTTTTTTTCATGACTCTCTCCCCTTAAAACATTACAGATTTTTAAAAAACCTCTAGCTCCTTTCGCCACTAGCCATCTTGTCGTGTAAACTGAGTTTTCAACATTTTCTTTTCTTTCTTTTTTCCTTTGCTTTTTTCTTTAGAAAAAGAAGAATTCAGTAGAAACCCTGGCCTTATACATAGTGAATGTCAGGGCAGAGTTTTCAGGCAGCTCTGTGACTGTCAGGACTGATTACCCAAGTCCTTTACTTAAATTATTAATTTCACATCAACCTGAACTTCAGTGGGGAGTAAGATTTTAGAACCCAAAGACACGTGGGTAATGCTGGAAGTCTTCTCTTCCTTTGTCATTGGTACATTCATTCATTCATTCAGCAAACATCTGCATTCCAATTATACTATGCTGGGTTCAGGAAACACACAAAGGTGTGCTTCCTTCCTTCAAGCAACTTCTATTTTAAACACAAAGAGTTGGTTAGTAGGTGATTTTTTTCCATGTCAAGGAGGGAAGGAGCATGTTCAGGATTGTTACTAAACATGTATTGACGACCTGTACTGGGTTGGTTTAAATTAGGTTACTTCCATCCCTGGACTGGACGATTTTAAAATATTTTCCATCTTTTTCTATGACCAATTTTTAGCGTATAAAAAATATGCCATCACCCAGAAATGCTGTCCCCTCTTCTTCACCAACCTGATGTTTGTAAACCCCCAGGTCACGCCGAAGTGACACAGTGTTTCATAGAAAGCTAGTTATTATCCAAAATGGAACCCAATTTACACCGATGCTGACTTGGCCAGCTTCAAATTTTCACCCTTTGCCTAGAGATTCAGTTCTTTTCAGTAGACAAAGAGCCATGCAAAGGAGTTCACCTAAGTCCTCCCTGTGTAAAAGAGCCTTGTTGGCCATGCTGTCTGTCATCCGTCCAGCAGAGCCAGAATAATCCTGAGCTCATTGTCAATACATAAATGTTATCTTTTGGATTACAAAGCTACACACTGACATACAGGTATGTGAAGTGATCCGTATCTGTTCAGCACATACAAGATGGTTATCTTGGCTGCAGTCATCTTAAAAAGTAGAATGAAATTTGTGTCTTTTTAACATGAAGGGCTGAGATGGAACTATTCTCTGTGGTTCTGTGTTAGGTTCATTTAAAGAACCAAGTCTGCCCTGCTGTCTTGTTTTAATGGCTTAGGACAGATGGAATTTTAATTGTATAGATGCATCAGATACTCTGGAAGGAAACCAGATCTTTCCCCCTTAGAATTTTGTAGAGGATTCAAGTAATAGGAATGAATGTGAATCAGTGAGCACATATTTCATTATGACAGGGGAAAACAGTGTCAATATTTGGTTCGAGAGCTTTTCACTCTTAGAAGAGCACTTGTAGGACCATGTAAGGCAAAATAAAACCCCACAAAGAGCATTTTTGAGGGTCAGTAGAGATCATAAAATATTCTAGCACAGAAGTCACAAGGCCATTAAAGTCTTAACTACTCCACAATGTGAAAAATGTCCCAGTGAGGCTTCCCACACTAAGCGAGGTCACCATGGAAGGCACATTTGAGTCTGTTTATCTCCATTTGGAATGACACATGACTACAGTCACATTTAGTCTCATTACTGCTGAAGTGTGAAGTGTCCACTTGGAAAGAATGCAGTCTTCCACACATAAGAATTGCTGTGTTCTGAGATGTGGGGTCAGCAATGTGGTTGGATGCTTTTTAGGAGATTAACATCGAACACGTTTTCTGCAAAGCCTGTTCAACACATCAAGTTAACCACTTGGTTCCAGCCTTCAGAGACCCAGGGAACATGAGTCATGTGCTGTTCTCTGGATTTCCAGGACCCCAATGACCTCCCCCTCCCCTTCTCACATGGGGGACCCAGATCTTCAAATAAGAATGATACATATGTTGTTATCCAGCCCAGGTCGATGAAATCGACTTCTATTCTAGTGATCCCTTCTTAGCATGAATAGGCAGTCTGTAGGTTACAGTCCCTATGACCCATTTCTAGGACAGCTAATCAGCTAATTTTCTTTTGTCCAAATATCTCTATAATCCTTCACATTCTCACTGTGAAAACTTATGTGGCTTTTCTCATGTGTAAATTGTACCTTCTTTCCTTTCCCTCTCCAGAGTTTTGACTTGGAAATGTGTGGCTTTTGTGGTTGTACAAATGAATTTCATTGGCTCTTGATATTTTCTCTGCTTCTAAGGAACACATACTTCTGGTCCTGACAAGTAAGGAGGAAAGATTTAAATAAAGGGAATATATCAAATTAGTCTAAAGAATTTTCAGTGTGATCTTTCCCTTAGTTATCTTGTTCTTTCTTCGCGTTAGACAACTCCAAAGACTTTACATCCTAACGAAATTAATATTTTCCACTTAAGAGTCCATCTTATTAAACTGTGCTTGGATTACTAAGTTTTTAAAAGAAAAAATATAGCTTAGAATAAAAGTTTCATGCTTTCTCAAGAGACTGGGTTAATCTAGGGTAGCTGGGTAGGAAAGGAAATACTTCACCTGTCATAGGACAGGAATGGATTGGTTAACACCCCCCATCTTCATTTTAAATCAGACCATTGAATTAAGGGTCACCCCTAATCCTAACTTCCTGACAAGAGGATTCCATGATCTCTCTGTCATCTGTGTCACTAGTTACCAGCTCTGTAAATATCCTATCCCAACGTATTTTGCTTCCGTTTGTCAGTTAAACATTCACTCTTATAAGTAGGAAACACTGGGTCATCCTCATAGATAACTCTCTCCTTATGATTGTAGTTGGGGTAGAGAATAGTACCCTGCAGGAATCTTGTATCTCCTGTCCCCTCTCCCCACCTTTGACACATATAGAAGTGGTTCTCCAAGTGTGGTCCAAAGATCAGCTGCATCAGCCTCTCCTGGGAATTGTTAGGCGTGCACATTTGGACTGCACCCCAGACCTACTAAGTCAGAAGTTCCAGGGGTGGGCCTAGAAATTTGTTTTAATTGACCTTCCAGATAGTTCTGATGTGTGCAAGGTTTGGGAACCCTTGCTGTATAGGAAGTTGGGGAGAGGCAGTCATAAAGGAGAGAGGACAACTCAGACCATCCTGGGAAGGGCAGACTGTGTCTTCCATCACACTTCAAGTGCATCTTGAAGACAACAATGGGATGCAGCCATACTCCACCTCATCCTTGTGAAGGATCCTAGTTCTTTTATGTGTCAGTAACCTATGTGAATCAGTGAGCACATATTTCATTATGACTGGGGAAACCAATGTCAATATTTGGTTTGAGAGCTTTTCACTTTTAGAAGAACAATTTTTTTTTTTTGATTTTTAAGTTTTTGAGAGCGAGAGGGAGCATGTGAGCAAGCAGGGGAGGGGCAGAGAGAGAGAGACAGAGAGAGAGAGACAGAGAGGGAGAAAGAGAGAGAATCCCCAGCAGGCTCCGTGCTGCTGTCATCACAGAGCCCAGCGTGGGGCTCAGTCTCACGAACTGTGAGATGATGACCTGAGCTGAGATCAAGATCAGGCCCTTAACCAACTGAGTCACCCAGGTGCCCCTAACCTAAAGTCTTTAAATGTTAAAGTGGAAGAAAATAAATACACATATAAAGAATTGCAGTTATAATTAAAGTCAGCTTGTGCTTTTGGTGGGTAGAAGACAAACTTCTATAAAGTCTGAACGTTCACTGATGAATGGAGAAGCTTTTTGCAAATAGACCTGCTAATCATGCACACTTCATTGACGAAAAACGGCACAGTGCCCCCTGTGGTGGGCGGAGCACACTGCAGTCTTATCAAAACCAATTGCCTGGGATTTCTGGGCCCTAGTTCACTTTTCAAGACTGCATGTTCTGAATTATCAATTTTAAATTTCACATTCTTAGGACATGGGAGGACTAAAGAAGATGTAGATGGTTCCTGAAACAGCTTTCCTCTTCCTTTCCAAAAGACACTGAACGTGTCAGATTTTATTTACCTTGAAAGAGCAAGGCAGGCACATATTCACCTACTGTGATCACAAGCATCCACTTCACATTAGCACTCCTGGGTCTTGAGACTCCTGAGAACTTGTGGCCATAAATAGATTTTTTTTTTTTTTAAATAAAAGGCTTCGGCAGGGGCCCTGTTTGTTCTAATGGGTGTACAGCACAGAAATATACTCTGCTTAAAATGGCTGTGTTGATAAAGATTTAAAAGCTATGGCTTAAACATTCATCCGTAGATCCTGTAAACTTTTGGCTTTCATTTATTTAAATGGAACTCTCTGGTAGCTTTTTGCAACCTGTATTAAACTCATTGGAATGAACAGGGAAAGAGATATCATATGTTTCCTGAACCTTTCCTGGGTCAGGAAAAAGCCGTTGTTCAAGGGGTTAATGGTGTCCAAACCTTATTTATGTTTGTGTGATTAGGGATGTGCAAAATGTGCCTCTTTGCACTCAGTCCAGGTTTGTGGAAGATTAGCTGTTCTAAACAGAAATGGAAGAACGGCCCAGAAGAATTGGAAAAAGAATGCGTAGCATGAGCAACAGGCTTGTTTTTTTTTTTTTTTTTTTTTTTTCTGTGTGTGGCTGTGTAGAGGCGGAAGGGAATGAAATGTGGTTTAAAAATTAAATGCAGACTAACTGCTCTCCTCTGAGAAATGCCAGAAAACATTTAATCCAGGAGATACTCCCGACCAGTGACCACATTCCACCCGCCACCATTCAGTGGAAATCTTCAGACTCTGTAAGATAGACTGACACAGTTATTACTGCAAATGCTATTTGTTGTTTTTTTAGGGTTTATAGCCCAATGGGTGAACAGTGTGTGATTGTGTTTGAATTTATACCACACTCAGCTTGAGAAAAAGCCCGTGTGTCTAAACCAGCCTAATTGGGTTGAATGCTTAGGAAGTTTCTAGGGAATAAAACATTATCAAAGACAGCGAAATCAAAGGAAATGGAATCTGATCATGAAAATATATTGTATTAGTTCTCCAAAATCTCCTCCATGGTGAGATCAGTTAGTCATATATTTGTTGGCCACTTGATTATGTACACAGCTAGATGTTGTTAGCCCAAGGTATTTAAGCCATTTAAAAATATATGTATACAAATATGTTTACATTTCCTGCTCTACAAATTCCCAAAGTTGGGTCTAACTTTCTTGGTTAATTGTATGTACAGATAGAAAAAAAAAACACATTTATTTGGCTCACCGAAGAATGTGAATTAAACATTTCCTGTATGCCAGGTTGTTCACCTTATCCATAAATAGCAAAATGGTTCCATTCAAGTTGTGTGATCCTCAAAATTTAAGAGCACAGCTACATAGCACCATAGAATCTTTTTTTTTAATATATATTTTTTAAACATTTATTTATTTTTTGGAGAGAGAGAGGAGACAGAGTGTGAGCAGATGAGGGACAGAGAGAGAGGGAGACACAGAATCCAAAGCCAGGCTCCAGGCTCTGAGCTGTCAGCACAGAACCGGACTCAGGGCTTGAACTCACAAACTGCAAGGTTATGACCTAAGCTGAAGTTGGATGCTTAACCCACTGAGCCACCCAGGCGCCCTGCATCATAAGAATCTTAAAGCTCCAAGGGATGTTCGAGAACATCCAGCTCAGTATCCTAAATTATAGATGAGCACACTGAGCTTAGCCTAGTGGCTGTCCCAAGACTACAGAGGCAGCTGGGGGAATAGCCAAGCACAGGGGCCATGTTGCTTCCCTCAGGGTGGATACCCTTATGAACACCAAACTCTTGCTGAGGCTCTGACTTGGCTCTAGCCCCTGTGCCAGATTCCGTGACTAAATAGAAGAAATCAAAAGTCCCTGTCCCTGAGGAGCTCACATGCAGTCTTGTATTTGTCTTAGATCTTTCTTCCTTGAATATTACAAAGTAGAAGCTTATGAAGTGTGAAAATTAACCAGAGGATCCGTTAAGATTGTTTTCTGAGGGATTATACGTAATGGTTGCGCTTGTATTTTACCAGAAGTGTTTATAAGGCGTTAAAATACATTCATTCTCGAGAAAAGGGAATTCTCAGGGTGTAGGAGAGAGGCTTTGCTGTCACCTAAGCCAGCTCTGAAGCCCTGGTGGCAGGGGGTTTGAGATGAAGCGTGCTTGCCGTGTGTTCCCATGGGGACAGCAACAGTGTGGAGCCGATGACTCGCGCTGGAGTTCTGACCCAGCCACAGCCATACTTTGAAACCCCAGAGTCTGACAGAGGCCCCCCGATGCTGCTTTTCCCTTGACTGGAAAATGCCACGGTCCAGGGCCTGGAAAGTGTGCTGTTACCTCTGTACAGCTCCCAATTCGGGACTAGAGCCCTATTTAGTAAATGAGGTGCGCATGCTAAATGGGGTCAAAGGTCAGCATGTAAACAGGAGTGCGGTCTTCTCAAGAAGGCCCCCGCCTGTCACAGGCTCTTGACACCTTCTTAGGCCTCAGTTACTGTAACTATGATTTCTGAGTGAACAGATTTACACCTCACCCCAGCGGATCCTGTCCCCAGAAGCCCGGGACATCCCCTCTAACATGCTCAGTGTTCCTGGCTCTTCTGGAAGTGTGAATGGGGCCAGTCCCAGCAGCAAGAGTCAGAGGGGCATGGAGGTCATCAGGGGCGAAGACTCGGGGTATCTGGTGGGTTGTGGGGTAAGACACACTTGCTTGATGGGTAAAATGACGGGAGGAAGAAATCAATGGTGGAGGAAGAGATGGAAAAGAATATTTGGGAGGAAGGTCTGATTTGTAGGGATAATCGTTGGCCTGGTAACTAGTTGCCATGGGGATGGGCACCCTGTTAGGGCCAATGTATATGCCCTAGAGAAAAGCCTTCTCAGCTGGCAGTTTCTGACCCACTCTAATCGAAACAGCTTGATTAAGGAAACTTTGTTTATAAAGCACTCCGCGTTCAGAAATAGGGTCTAAGTTCAGGGTAGTATTCTTTTCTGCTCGTGCATTTGACTGTAACAGGAGGCATTTTGCGCATGTAATACAGGGTATAATTTGACCTAATTGATTCCAGGCCTCATCATTGTCTCCCGAACATCTATCCCTCCTTTCTTCAAATGGGTTCTCTTTTCCCTTGGCTCAACTTTTCCAGTTAAACTCTGGCAGTGGTGAGAACTCTCTTTTCAGGTAACTTCTGTAATGGAAGCGCCGAATTTTCTTTTGGGGCGGTAGAAGCCTCTGATGATGAAAACACTTCATGTTTTTGTCTTCAAATTAGGTTCCTTAACTAAAAGAAAAAAAGCCCATAGATATGAAATTCCTGCTCTGAGATGGTTATAAGAGAACAGGGTGGTGCCTCTCTGCTCAGAGCTTTATGTCAACACAGGCAGGTGTTCAAACGGAGAAAACAGGGTGGGGGTTGCAAGCCAGGACTGAGATTCCAAATTCAACATAGATTTGGTTGTTTTGGGTTAGGGTTGAGTTAGATCAAGGGTACATCTTCTATACTTTGATAGAACTGTGTTATAATTGGATTGAGAAAATGGAAGGGTGTTAAGGAAAGGAAATAAGAGGTGAATCTGTTTGCTTCTTCTCGGGACTGATAGTGAATTCATTCCAGATAATAAGGATCTACTTGAAACTTTCAGTCTTAGAAAAATTTTCCTTTTATTTGCTTGAAGAACACTACCCATTCCAGTACTTTCGAACACTGGCCTGAACCTCAGACACGTTTTGAAATTCACTAGTCTTTGGGCGACAGGGAGATCTCCAAAATTAAACCATTACAAAATTAAACTGGATGGAAATAAAGATGACTATTTAACTTGTCTCTGGATGGAGAACTGCTTGTTCCAGCTGTAAAGTAATATGGGATTGTATAATGTATTTGTACTCCTATACATATTACTTACACATACATATCGGGAAATATATACCTACAGAACAGACGAGATAAACTTTCAAAATCTCACTTATGTCAAAATATAAACAATACATTTGTGGTATTAGCCCTTTAGATAGACATCAAATCTGACAAAAAGCTAGTCTTTTATAAGGAACCCATGAATACCATGAAGTAAAATACTGAAATTGATGTTAAAATGTGCAGAAGGCACGAAAAGAGATCGAGAAAGAATTGTGAATATGTGTGGTGTACTTTCGAGCACCCTTTCAGAGTATGGTGAACTGGCCTGCTTCTGTGGACCCACATGAGGACGCCCCCCCCCCCCCCCCAACCTCTGGTCTGTGCATTTTTCTGAGCAGCTGCTCTCAGTGGATTGGGTCCCTGGCCATGTCTCCGTGTTTTCAATGATTGCCGGGAAGGTTGAACACCATCCTTAGCATGGGGAAAGATCTTAATGTCACATAGTTTATACACCTCTGGTTTTCTTTCCTCTTTCCCTGTTTTCTTATTTATTAATTTTTTTAAGTGTATTTTTGAGGGGGAGGGGCAGAGAGGGAGGGGGAGAGAGAGTCCCAAGAAGGCTCTGCACTCTCAGCACCTATCAGCCTCTAGCCCTACACGGGGCTCAGTCTCACGAACGTGAGATCATGACCTGAGCTGAAATCAAGAGGTGGGTGCTCAACTGACTGGGCTACCCAGCTGTCCCACTCACTTATTAATTTTTAACTTGATATAGGGCTTTATTTTGTAAACCATCTCAAATACGTTTATTTATTTTTATTTTTTTTCCTCAAATACTCTTTAAAAAATGATGTAGGTTTTGGGGCGCCTGGGTAGCTCAGTTGGTTAAATGTCCAACTCTTGATTTCGACTGGGGTCATGATTTCACAGTTGGTGAGATTTAGCCCTGCATCAGGCTCTGTGCTGATTTCGCGGAGACTGCTTGGGATCGTCTCTCTCCTTCTCTCTTTTCCCCTCCCCGCTCTCCCCAAATAAATAAAATAAACTTTATAAAAACATGAAATGACATAGGTTTTAAGTAAATCCTTAGTAAAACGCTTTTTAACGCTTGTACAGATATTCCATAGCATTCCTCTACAGTCTGTCTCTGGAATTCTCTTGGTTTTGTACACCTGAGTTGTGAAAAGTTGTATATGTAAATAGCTAGCTGTATGATGACACCTCCCCTCCTCCCGTTACTACCCACACCCCCATTCTCCGGGGGTGTGGGGGGGGGGTGGGCGCTTGAGTGAAAACCCAGCTGTTCTTGTTTAGTGGCACCACCTGGTGGCCAGTTTGAGGGACTCCAGCTATTCAGATTCTTCCTCACAGGTGTCAGCTTCTACGTGCCAGGCCAAGCGCAGCTATTTAGGTCCTCCCACCAGCTTTCTGGGCTGCGTGCAATTATTTCTATTTACAGATGGGGACACACAGAAATTAAGTAACTTGACGAAATTGATGACAGAGCTAAGATTTGAATCTAAGTCAGCCAGTGTATTAGTTTTCTTCTGCTACATAACAAATTATCACAAACTTAGGGCCTCAAGACTATCTCCATTTGTCAGCTCACTGTTGTATAGATCAGAAATCTGGGGGGCATGGCTGGGTACTCCTCTTGGGGCCTCACAAGGCTGAAATCCAGATACTGGCCAAGCTGGCCTCTTACCTGAAAGCTGGAGAAGTATCTACCTTGAAGTTTATACACAGTTTTGAAAGAATTCATTTCCTTGTGGTTGTAGGACTGAGGTCCCCATTTTCTTGCTGGCTTCCAGCCAGGGCTGCCTGGGATTCTAGAAGCCATCCCCATTCCTCAACAGGTGGTCCCCTCCATCTTCAGGGCCCATGGTGGCAATCATGCCTGGAATCTCTGATTTCCACTTATGCCACCAGCTGAAGAAGACTGCTTTTTAAATTTTTTTTTTAATTTTTTTTGAGAGACAGAGTGGGAGCAGGGGAGGGGCAGAGAGAGAGGGAGACACAGAATCTGAAGCAGGCTCCAGGCTCTGAGCTGTCAGCGCAGAGCCTGACATGGGGTTTGAACTCATGTACTGCGAGATCATGACCTGAGCTGCAGTTGGATGCCTAACCAACTGAGCCACCCAGGCACCCCTGGAGAAAACTGCTTTTAAAGGGCTTCTAGGATTACATGAGGCTCTCACTGATAATCTCCCCTTGATTAACTCAAAGTCAACTGGTTAGTAACCTTAATTACATCTTGCCAGGTCATGTGACATAATCAGGGCATGGTATCTCATCATTTTACAGTCCTAGGGCTTAGGGCAGATAGTGTCAAGGATCCACTTTAGGATTTGCCTACCATAGCCCATGCAAAAAACTCTGGACTTTTCTTGATCCTTAAGATGGTACTTATCATATTCCCCATTTCTGTCTTTCTTTTGTTCACCAGCTTCTGTTGTTCTTTCATTTTATTTCAGGAATTTTTAATTCTTTTGCATAAAGTGCACACATCCTCTTAATCCTTTTACACCACCCCTGAATCTTTCACTAGCAAACATAGGGAGTCTCTCCATCTTGTCTTTCTCTTTGTATCTGTTTCTTTGTTCAGACCATCAGGAGGAGAAATGTAGTCTGAAAATCTGTTGTCTCTAAGGCAAATATCTTGATCTCTTAGTGCCTTAGTTATCTCATTTGGTGGTAACTAATGTGCCTTTGTTAACCTGTTTGAGGTATAAAATGAGCTCATTTCATGTTTTGTTTTGTTTTTTTTTTACCATTCAAATTATGTGATGCCAGGCTCCCAAGTCACCAATTGTAAGACTGTTCTCCCCTTTCTGGGGTCCCTTCTCTCCTGGTAAACATAAGAACTCCTAGGATATAATCAAGGGATCAGCCTCACCAAGCAATTAGAGCCTTTACTCAAAGTGCTTCCTGGAAGACTTGCATTTCAGACCTCCACCAAGTGCTGTGGGACCAAAACATTGATGAACTGATGAATGTGGAAATAATTTTGGATATGTGGTGCCTACCTCTATGAACGCAGGATAGCAGTGTGGTTAAGAGCACAGACTTTGCAATAAAAATATCTGGACTGGAGAGCACCCGGGTGGCTCAGTCGGTTAAGCATCCAGCTCTTGATTTTAGCTCAGGTCATGATCTCAAAGTTGCGTCAGGCTCTGCACTAACAGTGAGGATTGTGCTTGGGATTCTCTCTCTCTGGCCCTCCCACATGCTTGCTCACTCTCTTTCTCAAAAAAAAAAAAAAAATCTGGACTGGAATCCTGGCTCTGACACTGATAAGCTTTAGGAATTAGGGCAAATTTCTCATCAGTAAGCTAATATTGAGAGTTGCAAAAACCAGACTAGGTGTTTGTAGACCTAGCACTGCTTGGTACATAATAAGGGTTCAATAAATAATAGTGCTTATTATTTTGCTAAGAATTAATGGTGGCAATAATAATGCTATAGTCTTGGTTGAAATTACATTTAGAATGAAACATTTTAAAGGTTAAAATGATCATAGAATTATAAATTGAATCATAAATTAATACTAAATTTTTAAAAATAGAGAATACACACTACAATAAGGTCTTTCAGAATGGAGGAAAATGGCTTGGTTCATTCCGACTACAATAATAAGCATTTAACAGCAAAGATATGCTTAGTATTAACATTTTCCTTTGTTTCCAGTTGCTGGACTTCCTAATACAACTTATTTATCCAAAAATAGAACAAGAGGAAATAGAACATAGCATAGAAATAGTAGTTCTGGCTGGAAACCAAATGGTTGGCAGGCGAATTTTACTAATCATTTCTGTATTGATATGGTTTAAGCTGTGCTTGCTGGCAAAATGGTTACAGGCTGACTTTGTGACGCTTCGGGGTGGGGTTGTGCTTCTATGTTAGGGCATTTCCGACAGTGAGGCCTTAGGGAAGTCCTACCCGCTGGGTTGCGAAGCCATCCATTAGTAAGACGGAAAACTGCTAGAGAGACTTGTGTGTATGTTTTCCTGATGAATTTTTTAGAAAAGGAAGAGGGAAAGGTGGGAAAAGAGACAAATTAGAGGAGGTGGGTACAGACCTTGGCATTGACATTTAGGTAATGCCTGGGCCCTTTTCATCCTCTCAAGTCAAAGAATGATGCTCTCCCCATTTTAAAAGTAAGCAAGTGGCTCAGAGGTCAAATAGCTCTCAAAGGTCACATGAATTGCTAGGTGAGAGAGCTGAATTTAAACATAAATCTGACCACAAAACCTATGCATTTTTTTGCAGATACAGTTTTGGTTTCTGACCTAAAGTAAAATTCATAATTAGGAAAACGTCAATATATTTCACCATGTTTCACGTTGAAACAATATTTGAAAGATCCCTCCCAGTAGAATGTCTCTCAAAGTCTTATCCATAATTACATTTTCTGTCCTTGCTGACCCTTATTTTAGACTGACTAATTAAACTGAGGACTAGTTCAACTTGATTAGAGCACATTAGCACATCAGAGTATGTTGTTTGTTTTGGTTGTGGTGGATTCTGGTTTTACTTTTTTCTGTTAATGTCAGGTTTCCTTAAGGAGGTTATATATTAGGTTAAAAAAAGAAAATCCACCATGACATTAGGGGAAAATACTACAGAATGCTATAGAAGCAAGAAATTATTGCTGTACTGTGCCTGACACCAGTTATTAGCTGATTGGTCTTTTTGTTATGGTAATGCTTCAGTTACTAAGATCAGATCCTTCAGTTCACCAGGCAGGTCTAGCATTCTGGAGCCATACTTAGAGTAAAGAGATGAATAAACTCAAAAACAGAAGCAAGCCTTGGGTCCCTCACATCCCCAGCATCACTTTCACTTGACGAAACCAACTTTTAGGCAGGTCCTTGGCCAACCAAGTATTCTGTCAAATTAAAAAAAAAAAAAGTCTGGTCTTTGAACTTTACCACTTGCAAGGTGGTTTTTCATGTGTCCGTGAGCTCATTTGATTCTTGCATTTTTTCATTTTGGTGAGGGAGCTAAGCATATGCTCTGGTCTTGTGATCTTTGGGGTTCTTTCAACCAAATGACCTTGTTTCTGTCTTACCTTTCTTAGTGAATGCTAATGTGGGTATTCTGTATGAGCTTCGATCATTGTATGTTTTAGCAAAGCAGAAAGCTGTCTCATGTTTTAAAGCTGAATTATAGGTGCTTTTAGAAGTTTTGCTTAAAGTTTTTATCAAGTTCCCATCAGCTGAGGATTAGCTGAATCTCATGTGGAATACTAGATGATCCCAGACACCTCCTGTAATGATAGAAACGTAGCGTTGGAATGAAGGGGCTTTGGGAATCATCCTGGACAGCCATCTCATGTAGCAAAGTGAGGAAGTGGAAGTCCTGAGTGTCAGGCCCTTTGTCTGACGTTGCTCAGCCAGCTGGTCCCCATCTGTTATGGGTAATCACGTTAGGGATCCAACAGGTGAGTAAATTTAGCTCATGTCTCCATGCCCGCACATTGTTTTTTTAGCACATTTGTAATTGGACTGTTTCCTCAAAAAATTTTTAAAAAGCATAAAACGGACTAAATCCATGGCTTAGACTGTTTGGTTCTGCTGATTTTTCTCAGAATTTACAAGACACAGAGAATTGCAGTAGATCAAAAATAGGCAAATAGGAACAAGTTAGAGCTAGGTCAGCTTCCCAGATTTCCTAATCTCACTGCCATAGAGGTATAAAAACATTGCTAAGCATTTCTCTTTTTTGTAGGACAAGAGTGGCAACGCTGTATTTGTTTTATACTTTTGGGACAATTTCTATTCTGCTGAAGGGGATTTGGGAAAAAAAAAGAAGAGATTCTGGGATTTTGAATAGTCCTTGTTGAATCATATTATTTAACTTATTACCACCCCTTGTGGGATATTTCAGCACTTCTAACTCTGATTTGGGGAGTTTTTTTCCCCCCAAACTTGCTAGCAGCTGTAGGCAATAACCAACATCTTTGTATAACTTGCGTTTTGTCAACATACACAACGGGAGCGAGGGCTTTATTGTGGCCTGGTGCTTTCAAAGATTTCCTTTTTCTGTAGGCAAGCACTGTCTGCAATCAAACACTAATCATATAGCAGCCGCCAAAGGGCAAAGCTTGTAGCTGGCTTGCTCAAGGTCACAGAGCCAAGAGTACTGACTCTTCTCGAATGAGGAAGCCCCATTCTGGGCTTGGGCTTCTGGAGCCCGGCTCCATGCCCTTTGTTTGCTAAGTGAACAGGGGATACAGCTCCTCATGGTCTTTGGGACCATGTCACATAGGACTGCCAGGTCAGAGGTCCTACAACCTGCGGCAGAGGTCATTTGTCGACATGTTGATAATATCAAAACAGGAAAAGGCCCTCCCTCTCTGGGGAAAAGAAGAGCCTTTAATGAGCTGATGATTGCATTGTGTAAAAACAGAAACACACGAAATTGGCAAGATGCTCCTTTCATGTTTCAGAGAGGGATATCCCCTGTCCAGCCAGGGCAAGTTGTGAGCACATGAGTACTCAGAGGGAGAAAGCTCACTCGCGATGACAAGGTGAATTGTAAGAATTGGCTGGAAAAGAAAATCAGGGAAAGAAAGTGACCAGGTGTGACCAGGTACACGTGTAGGTGTGTGTGTGTGTGTGTGTGTGTGTGTGTGTGTGTGTGAGAGAGAGAGAGAGAGAGAGAGATTCTGTGTGTGAGTCTGCGTGTGTGCATGCCTGCGCTTGTGTCCACATGTGCTCTCCAGTCCGGGCATCTTCTGGATCCTGAGATTTTACTGAAGTTGATAGCCTAAGGCCTTAGGTGACCAGCTCACCCTAGTTTGCCTGGAACCATCCTGGTTTTAGCACTAAAAGGCTGCGTTCTGG